>NC_143486.1:27260866-28005116 GCF_027475165.1 Benincasa hispida
TATGGTGGAGAAATCTAGAGACAAAAGTTGGCTATTTAATTTGGTTCAACCTTGCATCCCTGTCTGAATCAGGACTTATCTTGAAAAATCATTTGGTTCCTTTCCTTTCAAGCCAATAATTCTACAAAAGTGCTCTAACTCATACCCTCAAAGAACCTTCATCCTTCTCTTAAGCCTCCAGCCCTCTAGTACCGAACAGGAAGGAAGGGTGTTTATTACCCATTAAAATTTATTGAGGAAGAATATAGGGTTTTGAAGAAAGGTTCGGTTTTCAAGCCCATAATAGAATTTCTCCCCTTTAATGCATGTTAGTCTTTCCAAAAAATATTCATGTGCATATTAAGCATCATTCAATAAAACCTACGGTTATTCCCAATGACTTCAAAGAATAACTAAATTCTGCTTGGTAAAGAATCAGCCTGAGGAGAGCCGTCTTTACCCCTTGCATTCACCTCCTAGTAGACTGCTTTACCTCTAGTTCAAGATTCAAGTGGAGCCATTGAAGAAGCCTGTGATCAGATTTGCAAAAATTTTCACAAATGCCCTTCTGCTGGAACAAGCAGTGTGCATTTGTTTCATTGCCAGTGATTGTTGTTACGCATGGATGATTTTTTTGCTAACTGTTGAATTCAAACAAAACCATCACCACATCTGATCCTGCTAAAAACTTAACATTCATCGGGTCAAGGCTAAGTTTAGGAAAACATTCTCAGTTCACAATTTTTTTTTAAATACAAATTTTTGTACTTTATTGCTAGCAACATCCCTAGACTTGAAACCATAAATTTACCAGAAAATTGCTCAGCTTCTAGTTTCTTTGACAGCCTTTGATATGTAAATAAATCCACTTGGATGTGGCTAGCCTTCTAGCAAGTAAATATCAAGTATTAATTAGGAAAAAACCTCCAATAATTAGCGAGGATTGTTAGACTATATTTACGAAAAGGAGGAGACAACTTACATCAAGTAATAGCTAAAAGAGAAGTAGATTCAATAAATGATACATTCATTTTAAGCCATCATAAATGAGACACTAATGGTAAGCATCACAATAAAACTACGAGATAGTTGGGGATTGTGGTCGAGTCAATAACCATGCCCTTTATGTTCCTGTGTAAGGTTTTATATTTCTTTGTTTCTTGCTTGCTTTTGTTTTATGATTTTGATAACCTTACCCATTTTCATGTTTCTCATTTAGGTCGAGGGTAGTGTTGTTCATATCATGAAGGCTCTAGCCAGCCATCCTTCAGCTGCCCAGAGTTTGATTGAGGATGATTCCCTTCAGATGCTTTTTCAGATGGTTGCAAATGGGTCCTTGACGGTCTTCTCTCAGTATAAGGAAGGTCTTGTTCCATTGCACAATATTCAACTTCATAGACATGCCATGCAGGTAAAACTAATTGAATATTGCTTGCGCTTTTTATATTGTTTATGTTAATCATCACAGGAAATTTGTTATGGATTTTTATATTTGTGGGAGCCTAGCTTCTCACATGCATCTTTCTTATTGTAAGAATATTATATTCAGATGCGCCTTTTCTTCTTTCTGATAAACTTTTCAGATTCTTAATCTTCTGTTGGTCAATGATAGTGGAAGCACCGCCAAATATATACGCAAACATCACTTGGTATGTATTCTGCATGGTATACAAACGTTTTATTTCTTGAATATTAGCACTTGAAGTTATTGAAATATGTACATCTTTCTTTGTGTCCAGAAAGAATCCTCATTTTCTTTTGCGCATGTCTGTAAGGTGTAGAATCCCAACCATTTTCTCGAGCATTATATCTGATTCTAATAATGTGCACAGGAGTCGAACTTGGAGAAAAGTGGTAAATGAAATTGATAACTGATAAGCAGCTGAAAGCTTTCCTTGGAAGTGGTAATGGGATATGAAACCCTTAGTTGAGTCAATGAGGTTTCTAAAACTTTGTCTAGTGGTCACTTGGCCCTGAAATGTATAAGAAAGGAGAAAGATGTATTTTTGGAAAATCCCCTTGGAGATTTCCTCCAAGAGAACAACGTGAATTAGGGCACGAGGAGATGGATAGCATTTATAGGCTAATAGATTTTGGTTGGTTTTTGCAGTCCACCTTTAGGTGTTTGGAGTTTTTACCCTTTTATTTCATTTTATTGACGAAATTCGTTTCTCTTAAAAAATAGATTTTGGGTTGGTTTTCTAATTCTTAAAAATCAAGTTTTCCAGGAAGCACATGGTGGAATATCTTGGAGAAAAATATGATGTTTTTCTCTAGGTTAACCTCTTTAGAAATTGGTAATAGCGAGAATATATATATATTTTTCATTTAGTATGATATTTTTGTTTGGTTGGGATGAAAACTTCTTGTTGTTTATTTATTTTTTTAAATTATTATTATTATTATTATTTACAAACAAGAAACTGACCTTAATTAAGAGGATGAGAGCAGCAAGTAGAGACCACAAGAGGGTTTCAAGAGACCCGGGAGCAATATTATTATTATTATCATCATCATCATTTACAAACAAGAAACTGACCTTAACTAAGAGGATGATAGCAGCAAGTAGATACCACAAGAGGGTTTCAAGTGACCCGGTAGAGTCTCGCTCAAATTGGTGGGGAATGCTCGTTCGAAATGCGGTAGGTCAGAGATGAGGGGGAGTTTTTCTTCTTTCTTTTAAGGACATGGATGTATCCCTTCCCCTGATCCTTGATTTTTTAAAATCATCAATTTAAGGTAGGAATAAAAGAGGAGGCTCTCTATTGGGCGTTCATAGTACAATCCTTTCCTAGGGCTACGGAGCAAAGAAGTGTACTTTCTTTGATCTTTTGATATTTTCAATTTCCACGGTAGAAATTGAAGTATGAGATCGGAAGGGTATTGGATAATACATCAATTGGAGAAAGTCTTACAAAGGAAGGATTCCACTGATTCAAGAGACCATAGATAATCTCTATAATTAGGATTTGGAACAACCAATTGAAGAAGAGGCAAAAGAGAGGCTAGCTCCGCAATTTCTTGATTGTAGCGCCCTATGAAAATGAAAGTCAAAAGAATGAGGCACTCCCTGTGTGAAAATGATGGAGACCAGAGGACTTTTGGAAAGGAGTCAAGGACCATTTCCCCTCTTGGATTCTTTGGCCCAGTTGTTATGTGGTTTGTTGGATAGGTGCTGAGGATATCTCTCGCTTAGTTTCCAATGTTCTTTAGTGCTGTTTGTGGGTTTATGTGTTACAAGTTTCTGGGATCTTGGGTTTTTAACGTCTTGGTAAATAATAAAATTCTCCTGCTTTTAAGTGGACATGGTCTCAAAGAAAGAGCCAAAGTTTTAATGGATCTATGTGAGAAATATTTTGGGGAATTTGGGTTAAAAGAAATTTGTTAACCCACAAATCAGTATCAACACTAAAAAAATATTCTTGAATGTTTTGGTAGACATGGTTTCAAAATTCAAACCAAGTTTCACATGCTATAAGGCTGGATGCTGGACGAGAAAAACTGGAGCCCAAACTAAATTTGGACATCCAGCATCTCTTCTTCTGATTTGTTTTTGTTTGTTTGTTTGTTGTTTGTTTTTTCTTTTTGTTTTTTTAATTTTTGGAGTTTATCCAGCTTAAAGATTTCTGTTCTACAATTGGTTCTTTGGGCTTTTATTTTTCTTTTATTTACCTTTCATCCATATACTTAAGTTTTCTAGTTTATCAGCTGCATGAGACTGTAGTTATGTTGATTCTATGTGCAGATAAAAATTCTTTTAATGGCAGTGAAGGATTACAATCCTAACTGTGGTGACTCTGCTTATACCATGGGAATAGTGGACTTGCTACTTGAGTGCGTGAGGCTGTCTTATAGGCCTGGTAAGTAACTTGTCTTTTGACTATTAACTCGTGCAAATTGATAACCATACTGAGAGGTGTGATGCATTTGTGGTATTAATGTCAGAAAAATTTCTCTCTTAATAAAACAACATTTTTAAATCTCTGGTAATTTTGATTACTCTGGCTTGTGCACGTTTAATACTTTTAACTGCTGCTATTGTTGCAATTTTAACTTGCAGAGGCCAATGGTATAAGTCTCAGGGAGGATATACACAATGCTCATGGTTATCACTTTCTTGTCCAGTTTGCATTGATTCTTTCTTCATTGCCAAGGAGTCAAGCTTCTCAGTCTATAAAATCAAGTCTGCCACAAGATCACATTCAAGCCACAGATGTCTCCCAAATAAATGATGAAGAAAAGCAAGATAATATAGAACAAGATGTCCCTTCGCTGCAACTTTCCCCTACATTGTCAAGGTTGCTTGATGTTCTGGTAAATCTAGCCCAAACTGGTCCACAGGAATCTGAGTGTTCATCTACTGGAAAAAGATCTAAATCTACTCATTCCAAGAGCATTGACCAAAGCAGAAGCAGAACATCCTCGTCTGATCGGGTTGCTGATGATCTTTGGGAGGAAGGCAATAATAAAGTCAAAGATCTAGAAGCTGTCCAAATGTTGCAAGATATTTTCCTGAAGGCAGATAACAGAGAATTACAGGCAGAGGTTTTAAATAGAATGTTCAAAATATTTTCAAGTCATTTGGAAAATTACAAGTTGTGCCAGCAGTTACGAACTGTTCCACTTCTCATCCTGAATATGGCTGGTTTTCCTTCATCCTTGCAAGAGATTATCTTGAAAATTCTTGAATATGCTGTCACTGTTGTGAATTGTGTACCCGAGCAGGAGTTGCTTTCACTGTGTTGTTTGTTGCAGCAGCCAATAATGTCAGAATTAAAGCACACCATACTTTCCTTTTTTGTAAAACTATTGTCATTTGACCATCATTATAAGAAAGTCCTGCGAGAAGTTGGTGTGCTGGAGGTTTTGTTGGATGATTTGAAGCAGCATAAGTTTCTTCAGGGTCCTGACCAGCATGGTGGGAACTTTCACCAGCTAGAAAGAAAATCCAGCGCCAGCAGCTTCAAGAAGCATTTGGACAATAAGGATACAATTCTTTCTTCACCCAAGTTGTTGGAATCTGGTGGCTCTGGGAAGTTCCCTATTTTTGAAATTCAGAGTACTACTACTGTTGCATGGGATTGTATCGTCTCTTTACTGAAGAAAGCTGAAGCCAGTCAAACATCATTTCGATCATCTAATGGTGTGGCCATTGTCCTTCCATTTCTAGTGTCAAATGTACATCGTCAAGGGGTTCTCAGGTTGTTGTCATGTTTGATCATAGAAGATACTGCTCAGGTACTATCTTCTTAAATTGTTGTTGCAATGAGCGGCCATTTGGAGATAAATCTCATTCCATGTTTTTTCATGTTTAAATTATTTACAATTAGTTTATATTGGCTAAATGAGTGTGTTTATACTACACAATTTGATTTTTCCCCCTCTTCCTACCAGACTCATCCCGAAGAATTAAGTGCCATTGTTGAGATTCTGAAAAGTGGAATGGTCACCAGCATTTCAGGATCTCAGTATGGACTTCATAATGAGGCAAAATGTGAAACAATGGGGACCTTGTGGCGTATTCTGGGAGTTAATAGTTCTGCACAGAGGATCTTTGGTGAAGTGACCGGGTTTTCTCTTTTGCTTACTACACTTCATAGTTTCCAAAGTGGTGGGGACTCATATCAGTGTTCAATTGAGGATCGGATCAAGGTATTTAAGTACTTAATGCGTGTTGTGACAGCTGGAGTGTGTGATAATGCCTTGAACAGGACAAGACTGCACACAGTTATTTTGTCTCAAACATTTAATGATCTTCTGTCGGAATCCGGCCTGATATGTGTGGAGTTTGAAAGGAGAGTCATACAGTTACTGTTGGAACTCTCTCTTGAGATGGTTCTACCACCATACTTGAAATTAGAAGACACGGCATCATCAGATTCTGTGGAGAACAATTCATCCAGTTTTCACTTGATAACTCCATCGGGTTCCTTTCATCCTAATAAAGAACGTGTATACAATGCTGGAGCTATTAGGGTTCTCATTCGTTTGCTATTGCTCTTTACTCCCAAGGTACAGTTGGAAGTTCTTGACATCATTGAAAAGCTTGCTCGTGCTGGCCCCTTTAATCAGGAGAATCTCACCTCAGTAGGTATGCATTAATCATACTACCCTCTTAAATTAATCAGATCTAGTTCATGTTCTTTAAGTTTGACATGTTTTTTGGAATGTTAAGGCTGTGTGGAACTTCTATTGGAGACCATTCGTCCTTTCCTATTGGGATCATCTCCACTACTTGCATATACTCTGAAGATAGTGGAAGTTCTTGGGGCATATAGGTTGAAATTTATGACACGTTACTTTTTCATATTATACTGCTAATTCGGTTTAGTTTTTGTTCACTTTTTTTTTATTTTTTTTTTTTTTATTGTTAGATTAATTTCTGTATTCCTCGTGATAGGTTATCTGCATCAGAACTTCAAATGCTTATTAGATTTGCTCTTCAAATGAGATTGCTGAAGTCGGGCCATATTCTTATTGATATGATGGAAAGGTTGGTTCATATGGAAGATATGGCATCAGAGAGTCTATCTTTGGCACCATTTATAGAGATGGATATGAGTAAGATTGGGCATGCCTCTATTCAAGTATCTCTTGGAGAAAGATCATGGCCTCCGGCTGCTGGTTACTCTTTTGTTTGCTGGTTTCAATTCCACAATTTCCTTAAATCTCAAGGAAAGGAATTTGAACCCTCAAAAGTAGGCCCTTCAAAGAGGTGGACTGCAAAAAATGCCCAACCCCAGGAGCAGCAAATTCTCCGTATATTTTCTGTTGGTGCTGCAAGCAATGACAATACATTTTATGCCGAGCTTTATCTGCAGGAGGATGGTATTCTAACCCTTGCCACTAGCAACTCTTCCTCCTTATCATTTTCTGGCATTGATCTTGAGGAAGGCAGGTGGCATCATCTTGCAGTTGTTCACAGCAAACCGAATGCTCTAGCTGGACTATTCCAAGCTAGTATTGCTTATGTGTATCTTAATGGAAAGCTGAAACACACTGGGAAACTGGGCTATGCACCTTCTCCTGTCGGAAAACCTTTACAGGTCAACATTGGTACCCCTGTTGCATGTGCTAAAGTTAGTGATATGCATTGGAAGCTCCGTTCCTGCTATCTTTTCGAAGAGGTGCTTACTCCAGGCTGCATATGTTTCATGTACATACTTGGTAGAGGGTATAGAGGGATTTTTCAAGACACAGATCTTTTGCGTTTTGTGCCAAACCAGGCTTGTGGTGGTGGTAGCATGGCTATTTTAGATTCATTAGATGCTGACTTGGCTTTGACCCATAATATGCAGAAGCATGAGGGTGCAAGCAAGTTGGGGGATACAAGGGGAGATGGTAGTGGGATAGTTTGGGATATGGAGAGACTAGGGAATCTTTCCTTGCAACTCTCAGGCAAGAAACTAATATTTGCATTTGATGGAACATCTGCCGAATCCATGCGAGCATCAGGAGTTTTATCTATGCTCAATCTAGTAGATCCCATGTCAGCTGCTGCTTCTCCTATTGGGGGTAAGACAAAGTTAGACAAACTAAGTTTTGCATTGAAGTTCAATTTTTTTTTTCTATGCCTTATTCTGAAAGTAATTGGGTTTTGTATTAATGAAGAAATAACGTCATTGCAAGATTATTGTGGGTAAGAAACCAAGTTGAAGAAGATAGGTTTTACGTTTAAGTTTAAATTTAGCTGTGGCTTGTACTTAGAGCAATTGGTCTTGTATTGATGAAAATAATAACACCATTGCAGGATTGTGTTAACTTTTCCCCCTCCCCCTTCTTTGGCATGTTTTCTTCAGGTATTCCCCGTTTTGGACGCCTTCATGGAGATGTTTATGTTTGTAAGCAATGTGTAATTGGTGACACTATACGCCCGGTTGGTGGGATGACTGTTATCCTTGCCCTTGTTGAAGCTTCTGAGACTAGGGATATGCTGCATATGGCCCTAACTTTACTTGCGTGTGCACTTCATCAAAATCCACAGAACGTGCGTGACATGCAGACCTATCGAGGATATCATTTACTAGCTCTTTTTTTGCACCGTCGGATGTCACTATTTGACATGCAGTCTCTAGAAATCTTTTTCCAGATTGCAGCATGTGAAGCTTCGTTTGCGGAGCCAAAAAAGTTGGAAAGTATTCAAACTAATTTCTTGCCTATTAATACTTTTCAGGAGACCAGTTATGATGAGCTTAGTTTATCTAAATTGCGTGATGAAGTTTCCTCAATTGGATCACATGGTGACTTGGATGATTTTTCTGCTCAAAAAGATTCATTTAGCCATATTTCAGAGCTGGAAAATCCTGAAATATCAGGTGAAACTTCAAATTGTGTTGTATTGTCAAATCCAGATATGGTTGAGCATGTGTTGCTTGACTGGACATTGTGGGTAACAGCCCCAGTCGCAATTCAAATTGCCCTCCTGGGTTTCCTTGAGCATCTTGTCTCGATGCACTGGTACAGGAACCACAACCTTACAGTTCTCCGAAGAATCAACCTTGTTCAGCATTTATTAGTGACTTTGCAGCGAGGGGATGTTGAGGTTCCAGTGTTGGAGAAATTAGTTGTCTTGCTTGGAGTCATTTTAGAAGATGGGTTTTTGGTTTCCGAATTGGAACTTGTAGTCAAGTTTGTGATCATGACATTTGATCCACCTCAACTAACACCGAGGCGTCCCATTTTGCGCGAGTCCATGGGAAAGCATGTGATTGTGAGAAATATGTTGTTGGAAATGCTTATTGATTTGCAAGTGACCATAAAATCAGAAGATTTGCTAGAGCAATGGCATAAAATTGTTTCATCTAAGTTGATAACATATTTTCTTGATGAAGCTGTTCATCCTTCAAGCATGAGATGGATCATGACGCTTCTTGGGGTATGTCTTACTTCTTCACCAACATTTGCGCTTAAGTTCCGTACAAGTGGAGGTTATCAAGGTTTGGTGCGTGTCCTTCCAAGTTTCTATGATTCCCCTGATATATATTATATCCTTTTCTGCCTGATATTTGGAAAGCCAGTTTATCCTAGACTACCTGAAGTCCGGATGTTAGATTTCCATGCCCTTATGCCAAGTGACGGAAGTTTTGTGGAACTGAAATTTGTGGAACTTCTGGAACCTGTAATTGCAATGACAAAATCCACATTTGATAGGCTAAGTGTTCAGACAATGCTTGCCCACCAAACTGGTAACCTTTCTCAGGCTAGTGCTGGTCTTGTGGCTGAACTTGCAGAAGGGAATGCAGACAATGCGGGAGAGCTTCAAGGTGAAGCTCTAATGCATAAGACCTATGCTGCTCGTCTAATGGGTGGGGAGGCGTCGGCCCCTGCTGCTGCAACCTCTGTCCTTAGGTTTATGGTTGATCTGGCAAAAATGTGCCATCCTTTTTCTGCAGTTTGCAGACGGACAGATTTTCTTGAAAGCTGTGTCGACCTTTACTTTTCTTGTGTCAGGTTTGTCTTTGGATATGATTCTCAATTGTATTTACTTTGCTTCACTTTTGGTAAAAAGATTTTGGGCAGTCTCATTGAATGATGTGTTTACTTTTCTTGTGTCAGGTTTGTCTTTGTAGTATTCTCTCAACTGTATTTACTTTGCTTCACTTGTAAAAAAATTTCGGGCAGTCTCAATGAATGATGTGTTTACGGACTTATAGTTTCTTTGCTCACCATCCTACAGGGCTGCTTATGCTGTGAAGATGGCTAAGGAGCTATCAGTAAAGACTGAGGAAAAGAATTCAAATGATGGTGATGATGCTAATAGTTCACAGAACACCTTCACTAGCATGCCACAGGAACAGGATTTGTCTGTGAAAACATCCATTAGTGTTGGAAGTTTCCCTCAGGGGCAGGCAAGTACTAGCTCTGATGAGACTGCTGCACCTGAAAATGAGTCTAGTCATAAAGAGGAGAATAATACTGTTGCATCCCCGGGACTGTCAAGAAAATCAGAGCACGATTTTCAGGTTGCTGAGAGCTTAGAAGGTGAAAATATTGACCAGGAGTCTGTCACGTCCAGTACAAATGAGTTTAGCATCAGATCAAGGAAAGACACTCTGGAACCCTTGCAACCAATTGATTCTCAAAGCTCTGCTTCTCTAAATCTAATTGATTCTCCTATCCTGTCAGAGAAATCTAATTATCGGGTCCCCCTCACACCCTCATCATCTCCAGTTGTTGCTTTGACATCTTGGCTTGGGAGTTCAAGTAACAGTGAACTAAAATCATCTTCAGTTGCTCCACCATCTGTGGAATCTTTTGCATCAGCTGCAGAATTTGATCCATCAACAGATCTGAAGTCTACTTCTCAAGGACATCCAGCTGCAAATACTTTCTTTTCAGTTAGCCCTAAACAACTTCTTGAAATGGACGATTCTGGTTATGGAGGTGGTCCTTGTTCTGCTGGTGCTACTGCTGTCTTGGATTTTATGGCTGAAGTTCTTTCAGATATTTTGACTGAGCAGATTAAAGCAGCACCAGTCATAGAGAGCATCTTGGAAAATGTTCCTTTATATGTTGATACAGAATCTGTGTTAGTCTTTCAGGGTTTGTGTCTTAGCAGATTGATGAACTTCCTTGAAAGGCGCCTCCTGCGGGATGATGAAGAAGATGAAAAAAAACTGGACAAAACTCGCTGGTCTGCAAATTTAGATGCATTTTGCTGGATGATTGTTGATCGTGTATATATGGGTGCTTTTCCTCAACCGGCTGGCGTGCTAAAAACTCTTGAATTCTTGCTTTCTATGTTGCAACTGTCAAACAAGGATGGTCGAATAGAAGTATCTCCTTCTGGAAAGGGACTTTTATCTATTGGTAGAGGAAGCAAGCAACTCGATGCCTACGTACATTCAATTTTGAAGAATACCAGTCGAATGATATTGTATTGCTTCCTCCCATCGTTCTTGATCTCAATTGGAGAAGATGGTCTCCTTTCATGCTTGGGCTTGCTGATGGAACCCAAGAAAAGATCATTTACTTCATCATATCATGGTGATTCTGGAATCGATATCTGCACAGTCTTACAGTTATTAGTTGCTCATAGAAGAATTATCTTCTGTCCAAGCAATGTTGATACTGATCTAAATTGCTGTCTTTGTGTGAATTTAATTACTCTACTCCGTGACTCCAGGCAATATGTTCAAAACATGGCAGTTGATGTTGTCAGGTACCTTCTGGTGCATCGAAGGCCTGCCTTAGAGGATTTGCTCGTCTCCAAACCAAACCAAGGACAGTCTTTGGATGTCTTACACGGAGGCTTTGACAAATTACTGACTGAAAGCTTGTCAGATTTCTTTGACTGGCTTCAGCCTTCTGAACAGATAGTAAACAAAGTATTGGAACAGTGTGCTGCCATAATGTGGGTGCAGTATATTGCTGGATCTGCAAAATTTCCTGGAGTGAGGATAAAGGCAATGGAGGGTCGACGTAAGAAGGAGATGGGGAGAAGATCTCGAGATATTTCTAAGTTGGATATGAGACACTGGGAGCAAGTTAATGAGCGGAGGTATGCTCTGGATTTACTTCGCGACTCAATGTCTACCGAGTTAAGAGTACTTCGTCAGGATAAGTATGGATGGGTTCTCCATGCTGAGAGTGAATGGAAAAGTCATCTCCAGCAACTTGTTCACGAGCGCAGTATATTTCCAATATCCATATCTTCTGTGTCAGAAGAACCTGAATGGCAACTCTGTCCTATAGAGGGCCCATATAGAATGCGCAAGAAACTAGAGCGTAGTAAATTGAAGATAGATACCATTCAAAATGCTCTTGATGGAAAGTTTGAACTGAAAGAAGCAGAGCTGATAAAAGGAGGAAATGGCCTCGATACTTCTGATGGAGATTCAGAATCCTACTTTCATCTATTAAATGATAATGCCAAACAGAATGATTCAGATAGTGACCTGTTTGAGGAACCTATGTTTCATGAATCAGATGATGTCAGGGATGAAGCATCTGTGAAAAATGGATGGAATGATGATAGAGCCAGCAGTGCAAATGATGCAAGCCTTCACTCTGCACTTGAGTTTGGTGCCAAGTCTAGTGCTGTTTCTATTCCACTAGCAGAGAGCATACAAGGAAGATCTGACCTGGGATCCCCTATACAATCATCCACTGCTAAAATTGATGAGGTAAAAGTTAGCGATGATAAATATGATAAAGAATTAAACGATGATGGTGAATACCTCATCAGACCATATTTGGAACCTTTTGAAAAGATACGAATTCGCTATAACTGTGAGCGAGTCATTGGCCTTGACAAACATGATGGTATCTTTCTAATTGGTGAACTTTGTCTGTATGTGATTGAGAATTTCTACATCAATGACTCTGGATGCATTTGTGAAAAAGAATGTGAAGATGAGCTTTCAGTTATTGATCAGGCTTTGGGTGTAAAGAAGGATTGTCTGGGCAATATGGATTTTCAGTCCAAGTCAACTTCATCTTGGGGAGGTACAGTTAAGTCATGGTCTGGGGGAAGAGCATGGGCCTACAGTGGTGGTGCTTGGGGAAAGGAGAAAGTAGGCAGCAGTGGTAACCTACCCCATCCTTGGCGTATGTGGAAGCTTGACAGCATTCATGAGATTTTGAAACGAGATTATCAGCTGCGACCAGTTGCTGTTGAAATATTCAGTATGGATGGGTGCAATGACCTCCTGGTGTTCCATAAAAAGGAGAGAGAAGAAGTGTTTAAAAATCTTGTTGCCATGAATCTTCCCAGAAACAGCATGTATGGAATATACAATCAGTCATCTTGCGTATCTTCTCTATATCATTCATTGCCATAGTTTTTTTTCCTTGTCTAGTGATACTTGTAATGCACAGTTATTATTCGAAACTTTTTTAACACAAACATATCCTTCTCTCAGGTTGGACACTACGATCTCTGGATCAACTAAACAAGAGAGCAGTGAGGGCAGTCGTCTTTTTAAGATAATGGCCAAATCATTTTCAAAGAGGTGGCAAAATGGTGAAATAAGCAATTTTCAGTACCTCATGCATCTCAATACGTTGGCAGGACGAGGATACAGTGATCTTACACAGTATCCGGTGTTCCCTTGGGTTCTTGCTGATTATGAAAGTGAAAACCTGGACCTAATGGATCCAAAAACATTTCGCATGCTTGCTAAACCAATGGGTTGTCAGACACCCGAGGGAGAAGAGGAGTTTAAGAAAAGGTCAGCCCTCTTATTTGTTTCTCATTCTACTTTGAGGATAATTTTTATTCAGTGTGATCCAATATACGCCCACATGTAAGTACTGTATAATGTGGTTTTGCATCAGGTTTATGTTTTATTAACCCCTTTTTTGACTACTCCTTCAGATATGAGAGTTGGGATGATCCGGAGGTTCCAAAATTTCACTATGGTTCTCATTATTCTAGTGCTGGAATTGTCCTCTTTTATTTGCTGCGGCTCCCACCATTTAGTGCAGAGAATCAGAAGCTTCAAGGTGGGCAGTTTGACCATGCTGATCGTCTTTTCAATAGCATTAGAGATACTTGGTTAAGTGCAGCTGGAAAGGGAAACACATCAGACGTGAAGGAGCTCATTCCAGAATTCTTTTACATGCCAGAATTCCTCGAAAATAAGTTCAACCTTGACTTGGGAGAGAAACAATCTGGAGAGAAGGTTTTTACAATTTTTATTTATTATTCTTCATACCTAGTATCTTCTATGATTAATTCAGTAGCATACCCTTAAAAGTTGCTGACATATTATGAACTATCACCGGATTGGCGTTAGGCTCTGCGCCATGTGGGATGATGGGAAAAGAGTTGGACCATAAATTTGAATTCAAAATACTTCCTGGATAGAAGAGAAACACAAATGGATGAAAAATAACTGCTGTGTTAAGAAACCATTTTACAATCCTACGAATCTTCCCTTCACCACAATGTTTATCATTGGACGTGGTTTTTTTTGCCAGGTTGGTGATGTTGTCTTACCTCCATGGGCCAATGGCAGTGCTAGGGAGTTCATCAGGAAACATAGAGAAGCATTGGAATCTAACTATGTTTCGGAAAATTTGCATCATTGGATAGACCTCATCTTTGGATATAAACAGAGAGGGAAGGTGAGTTTTGAAGTTGAGAGCCTTTGTTCTTCAATTATGTCGTTTAGTTTCCTTGTAAAAAAGTTCTCAATTTATTTTCACCTGTTGCAACTGCCTAGTGGTGTATGTTATCTTCTATTGTAGGAAAACCTCTAATTGGATATTTTGGATTTGACAGGCAGCAGAGGAAGCTACCAATGTTTTCTACCATTACACATACGAGGGGAGTGTGGATATAGATTCAGTGACGGATCCTGCAATGAAAGCCTCCATTCTTGCACAGATCAATCACTTTGGCCAGACACCCAAACAACTTTTCCTCAAGCCCCATGTCAAAAGGCGGGTTGACAAAAAGTTTCCTCATCCACTCAAGCATTCTAATCTTCTTATCGCGCATGAGATTCGTAAGAGCTTGTCACCTGTAACCCAGATTGTCACTTTCAATGAGAAAATTCTTGTGGCAGGAGCTAATACGTTGCTTAAACCAAGATCATATACCAAGTATGTTGCATGGGGATTCCCAGACCGAAGTTTGAGATTTTTGAGCTATGATCAGGACAGACTCCTATCTACCCATGAAAATCTTCATGAGGGTAACCAAATTCAGTGTGCTGGTGTTAGCCATGATGGTTGCACTCTGGTAACAGGGGCTGATGATGGGCTGGTTTGGGTTTGGAGAATTACCAAACATCTTCCCCGCCTTGTTAGAAGATTGCAGTTGGAGAAGGCACTTTCCGGTCACACAGCGAAAATCACATGCCTTTATGTTAGTCAGCCTTATATGCTGATTGCGAGTGGATCGGATGATTGTACTGTAATCATATGGGATCTGAGCTCCCTGGTTTTTGTTAGGCAGCTTCCCAAGTTCCCAACTGCAGTTTCAGCAATTTATGTTAATGACTTGACTGGGGAGATTGTGACAGCAGCTGGAATTCTGCTTGCAGTTTGGAGCATCAATGGGGATTGCCTTGCAATGGTTAACACATCCCAGTTGCCCTCGGATTCCATTCTTTCAATAACGAGCAGTACACTTTCTGATTGGATGGATACAAATTGGTATGCAACAGGTCATCAGAGTGGTGCTGTCAAGGTGTGGCAAATGGTTCATTGCTCCAATCCTGCTTCTCAGGTCAAATCTACTGGTAGTAGCACGGTTGGTCTGAATCTTGACAATAAGGTAGCGGAGTACCGATTAATTCTTCACAAAGTACTGAAATTTCACAAGCATCCAGTGACTGCGCTTCACCTAACAAGTGACTTAAAGCAGTTGCTTAGTGGTGATTCCAGTGGCCATCTTGTTTCATGGACATTGGCAGGGGAGAGCTTGAAAGCAGCTTCAATGAATCTGAGGTGAAGTGAAAATCAGAATTAGCGCAAATATCTCAAACTTTCAAGTTGATATTTGATTTACTCATCATGGGCAACCGTCGATGGTCTCATAATTGTCCTTGCTGAGGAAGGGAACCAACTGCATGATCAAATCAAATGTCAGATGTAAAATGACCGCAGGGCTGGCCTGGTGGTGAAACACGATGACTTCTGAGCAAGACTGGGCTTCCCAACAGCATGAGACTAACATCTGAGACATGAAGAACGTAGCTTAAGTGCTACTGCATTATACTCAACAAATTGGTGAAGAGTATGAAGCAGGTCTGATTGGCAGCAGGCTGTAGGATTATGAATGGACACGGTTTGTTGTATTTTTCGGGCAAAATTTAGGATGTTCTCGATTTTGAGCGAGAATATTAGATTTTCCCCATAGTTTTTTTGGGTGTAAATAAATTTGATTGAGGGTATGAGTGTATATAGGAGATGTGGTATGAGAGAGAGCTGTGAAAACTGAGAATGATATGGCTGAGCATGGTGTCTATGCTGGGGAGGATATGATGGCCTCATTGTATTGATTTTTGTTAAGTTCTGTTTGCATGGTGCAAAGGAACTTTGTTTCTTATGTCAATTGTCATGAAATATATACAAAGACAAAACACTTTCCTTCTTCCTGATGTTTTATACTTTTGATCTTGTGACTGGCAATTTCATTCTAATGTCATCTTATAAGATGAGTTAGGCCATATTCTTTTTTTTTTTTATTTATATTCTTAGTTTGGATTCAAAAGTTTATCCCAACAACGAATTCAAACAAGCATTTCACTATTCACTATTAAGAAGCTACAACTTTATCAAGTTTGTTTTGTTTTGTTTTTCTTTTTTTCAACGTAAGAGAGACACTGGAAAAGGAGGGATCAATTAGAAAGATAAGGTAGTTTATTTATTTTATTTTATTTTTTAATTTTTTTAATTAGTGAAATGGGGTTAATTTTTTGTCCTTTAGACGCACTCACTCTTTTTTTTTTTTTTTTAAAAAAAAAAAAAAAATTATTTTGTTTGTAAACTTCCGTTGCCCTAACCCTTCTTCCTTTCCTTTTCTCTCCTTTTTTTTTTTCTTTTTTAATTTAATTTATTTCCCTTAAAGTTCAAACTAACTATTATTGAAATTGCATATTATTATTATTATTTTAAAATATACATTTTATTCATAAATTTTGGGTCTAATCTCTATTTAATCATTAGATTTTAAAATTTTATATTTTTAATCATTCAATTTTAAGTTCTAGGTCTTATAATGTTGCAATTTTATCCTTGAGACTTGAATTTTGCTTCAATTTAGTTTCTAAGTTTCAAGATTTATACTTTTAACATCGATTTTTTCTCTAAATACTCACTTTCAGTTTTTGACATAAATGTCAATAAATTAGTTTTAAATAATTATATATGAGTTGAAATTTTAAATTTAATTTCAATGGTGATGAAAAATATAACTTAAAGTTAACTAGAATTATTTTAAATGTATTAATAATTATTAGTATTAAAGATGGAAAGTGAGTGAAAATTAAAATTAAAAGTGTAGATCTTGAAATCCTAGAGACGAAATTAAAACAAAAACTCAATAGTGTTTTCCCCATAAAAAATAATCTTCAACAATGTTAATAGTGTAACAAACCCTAAACCCTAAAACACTAAATGGTATAAAGGGTGAGGTGCAAACGTGCATGTGGATAGTCCAAAATTATCTGTATAGAATGACATGGGAGCAATATTATAATTTCTATAGAATTATCAAGATTATGGATTAGATGCTCCAAGTTCAACTTTTTGGTAAACTTGTACATTTTAAAGTAAACAATTTATAATTTTTTTATATGCAAATATTTTGTTTAATTTTGTAATTAATGGTCAATACTTGATATTATTTTGTAATTATTTTTTCATTTCTTTTGTAAATTTTTGCTCATATCACATTTACACAATTATTTATAAAATACATTTAAATGTTATCTTATTTTATAGAAACGATGGTCCCTAGATTTCAAGATTTACACATTTAATTTCAATTTTTCATTTGAATTAAATATAATATAATTATTTTTAAGTTATATTTGTCATCACCATTGAAATTAATTTTAAAATTTTACTTTTATTAATTTAAATTAATTAATTAACACGTATATCAAAGACTAGTTTTTAATGAAAAAATAGAGATTAAAAATGTAAATCTTAAAACTTAGAAACCAGACTGAAGCAAAATTCAAATCTCAATGATAAAAGTGTAACATTATAAAATCTAGAATTCAAAATCGAATGACTAAAATATAAAATTTCAAAATCAGGGACCAAATAAAAATTCCACCCAAAATTTATGAATAAAAATGTATTTTAAAAAAGTAATATTATGCTATTTCAATACTAAAAAATAGTTAGTTTAAACTTTAAAGGAATGAAATTAAAATTAAAAAAAAAATGACAGACGCATTGCTGAAAAATTAACCTTTTTTTTATTATTATTTTTAACTAGTCTTTTCTTTTATTTTTTTATTTTTTTAAAAAACTGCCGTATCTTTCCAATTAACTCGAAAAGGAGCGATCATTTATGAAACTTCAATCTAATAACTCTAAAGCTTTATTTGATAAGTATTAGTTTTTTTAAAAATTTAGTCTAGCAGTACTTTCAATTCTTGGTTTGTTTATTTTGAAGGTCTACATTTTGAGAAAAAATAATTTTTAAAAAATTTATTTTTTTGTTTTAGACTTTCGCAAGAAAATCAAATCATATAAAAACCATGGTAAAAAATTTACCATAAAAAAAAATAAAAAAGCAAGAATACCTTAAGCAACCACACAACCAACAATTCCCTAACTCCTCATCTAAAATGAGGGAGAGAATATAGAAAAAAGAGAAAAAAACATAATTCCAGATCAAGGAACAATTTTGAGAAGATGTCAAAACTATAACAACATAGCATATTTGTTTTCCTCTCAAGGAATGTGACAAAAGTGCAAAATATTAATAATGTTCCTATAAAAAAGAATATCCTCGATAAGGATCCCAATCTCAAGAGGAGAATTACTCCCCATTACGAAGTTTAGTAACCTCCAACGTGTCAAAATCAATCCCAAGCGATGGATTGTTTGTAAACCACTCCGACTCAATTGCTTTCCATCCCTCCACCAAAGCTTCAGTTTCAAGCCAACTAACACTATAGCTCTTCAAGTCTTTGACTTATACTTCCAACCACTCCGACCATTTTTTTCCTGTGCTGTAGGAATAGATGAGGGAGCAAGAAGATTGATTTATGTCTATTAAAGTATTCTTATTTTTTAAAAAAGATTTAACGGAACATTTTAGACACCAAAATTGAACACTCATGGACTTATTAAATAGTTCAGAAATTTCAAGGACCAAATAAATACAAATTTTAAAATTGAAAAATTAAACTTGTACTTGTAGTTTGACCCCAAAAAAAATTATGTTTCCCCTAAATGTTAATGGAATATTTTATAAAATGAAACTATTAATTCAAGGGCTGGCAAGATAAATAATAAATTTTAAAGTAAATAACAAAAAAAGTTTCAAAATTATAAAAATAACAAAACAAATTTATATAATAAAAAATACTAATTAGTAAATGACAAAACTACCCTAAAACAACAAATTAAGTATAAATGAAAATGCAAAGATATACTGCTTCAAAAACAATACGAATACCATAAATACACTCTACCTAGACATTCTAGAACCACAAATACATAGTATCTAAACATTCCAGAAGCAAAATTAAAAATCACACAATATGGTCCTTTATGCAAGGGAAGATGACGAGCAGTGGACGTGGGTCATTAGAAACTTATGGATGTATACAAAAATGGACTTCCTCTAAGGTGAGAGAGCAAAGCTGATTTTACCAATAAAGTTGTTGTTGGCAAGTGAATATGTGAAGGAACTACAATTTCATGGCAGTGTGACAAGTGGAAGCATTGGAGGTATGATTGCGTTTGACACCAAACCAGTTGTAGGGAGTCTCATCATCTTCATTCAATATGATCATTTTGTTCATTGGATCTTAAAAGTCAACTTTAAACCCTATCAATCCCAGAATGTCATTGTTGAAAATGATGTTCAAAGTAGAAACAAAAGCAAAAAACATGTGTGTAAGCGAAAAAAGGTCGGCAGCCTGGTGAGGGTGGTTGTTAAAAGCTAGCCAAGATGATGAAATTCAAGAAAGAGTTGTTGAACCAACGATCGAAGACATGAGATTGCAAAGGAGAAAAATGAGATTTTGGGGGCGGCTAAGTGAAGAAGATGAGATTTACGATTTTTTATTATCTTCTTTTAATAAATAATAATAATTATGATAATAATAATAAGAAGAATAAGAATACTAATAATAATATTGTTATTAATATTAATATTGATAATAAACTGAAAAAATATATATACACACCCACATGTTTCAAATATTTAAAATTTAATTCTCATTTATATATTCCTTTTTAGGTTCGACTAGGGGTGGAAACAGTTCGATTCGATTAGGTTTGGTGGTCAAACCGAACCGATTTATGCGGTCGGTTCGATTTCAAATTCGGTTTTAGCATTTTTAAAAAATTCATGTTATATTTTTTTAATTAAAAACGGTTCGGTTCGGTCCGGTTTTAAATTCGATTTTGTTCTTTAAATTAAAAACGGTTCGGTTTTAAATTCGGTTTTACTCTTTTTTTAAATATATAAATATATATATATATATTAGTTAAAAACAGTTCGGTTTGGTTTCAAATTCGATTTTCGAAATAGAAACCGAACTGAACCGAATCAATTCAGTTTCAAATTTTCTTCAAACCGAATCGAACCGCATTTTTCGGTTTCACTAAGTTTTCGGTTCGATTTTTAGAAACGGTTCGGTTTTTGCGGTTTGAATGACCACCCCTAGGTTCAACAAGCTATTTTTATATGATTGTATATGAAAAATTGAAAACATCGAAAATATGATCAAATTAATTTGATAACAATATGTATAGAATAATAATAAAATATTTAGATACAATTGAATTTATAACAAACATATAAACAAATCAAAAGTTAGTTGGATAAAATCAAATTTGATAATAAAAAAATAAATTCAAAAATAAATTAGAGAGAAAAAATTGTAAGTTTTTATTTATTCTGATTAAAAAAATCGATAAGTAATAGATAAAATCTAATTTGATAATAAAATATAAATTCAAATATAATTCGGGGAGAAAAATAAGAAAGGGAGTTCGTTTATTTATAATTACACTGTATTCATAATTCCATTTTCGTAAGCTTCCACAATTACACTGTATTTATAACTTTATTAATCACAAAAACCTATGAAAGAAGTATAACTCGTTGTAAAGGCATAGCAAAAACAGCAAGATGGCAAAAGTGAATACTTATTTATTTGTAAAAAGAAAAATTAATGATATAATAATATAATAAGATGATAATGAATAAAAGGTAATTAAAAAAATACAAAAATGATCAAATTTAAATGAAATATATAATTTATTAAATGATAATATGTATAAAATATTTCGTAAAATCCTAAATAAAATTTAAAAAATTTAATTTGAATTTAGAATAATAAAAAATGAATAAAATAATATAAAATCTAAAGATGTATTATAAATTAAAATCTAAATGGTGATAAACAAATTAAATATTGATTAGTTCTGAATATTTTCAAATAGTGGTTAAATCAAATCAAAACAAGTAGCTGATTTGAATCAATTAGGGGAGAATAATAAGGAAGAGATATCAATTCATGACATAGTTATCGAGGAAGAGATTAGTTTATTTTAAATAAAATCCTAATTGTAAAGGCATAACAAAAACAGTAGAAAGAAACCACAAGAAAACCTAAATCGATGAAACGTTTGTGTAAGTAACAAAAGTTATGACAATGTATGGAGTAACAATCTAATTAATTCTTGCACAATGAACGCATGACCATTTGTTAGGAAGTGATATTTTTTTTCTCAAAATGTTAAAATAATATAAAAAATAGCATATACAACTAATTTATTAAGAATGTGAGAAATATACAACTAATTTATTAAAAATGTATGTATACAATTATGAAAAACAATATAGAGATTTGAATAAAATACATGGATAAAAGAAGTTTTAATAATATATAGATATTTCAAATATAAATTTGATAGAAAAATTTGGATATTTTATTAAAGTGAGAAAAATTCAAAAAGTGGTTAAACAGAATCGTAAAATATAGAGATCATGTCAACACTGTATATATACTCGACCCTGTTTTCTATTTTGGAATTAGCTGGTATTTGTAGTTTCATCAATAACATCTACGAACAAGGTAAGGGTAAATTAGGGACTTAGAAATGTGTAGTCACGTGCATGTCATATGAGTTGCCATAATTCGTATTCCTGAACGGTTTTACCATTTTTCAGAATGAAACCTAAAATTCTGCCATACACTCTAATTCCCCTTAATTCAAATTTCTCTAAATTTCACATAGTTTATAACTTTAAGGCCCAAGTTCTATGGTTATATCTCTTAGATCTAGAGTCATGGGCCTTCATCTCAAAACATAACCCAATTGAATTACCAAAATTTTCAAATTTGAACTACCAAAAATTATGAAGGCTATGTTCTTTTTATGTTTGAGACAAGTCGCCATTTTAAGTAAATACTCCAAAGATAATATAAAATTTAATTATGCTGAAAAATGTCAAACTTTAAACTTTCAAATTTTAGAGATTTATATACCTCCAAATTTACGAATATTTTGTATAATTTAACTTTTTTTTTTTTAATCTTTTCAAATAATGACTTATCCCTCAATTTTACACAAAAAAAAAAAAAAAAAAAAATCTAAATTTAAGTTCCTAGCTTTCAAAGGAAGAAATGATAAAAAAAAAATAAAAAATCACTTTATATGTGCGTAGACACACACCCATTCACTTTTAATTAAAAATTAAATGTTAAAAATATTATTTTGCTCACCCTAATTTAAATTTATGTACTATTTAGAATATTTTATTTTAGTCCTTTGTACTCTCGGGTCCTTATTACTAGTTTATTGTTGACTTAAAAAAAATTGTTTATCAACCTTGTTACAGTAAATTATGAAAACATATTCATATAATGTTTTATTTAACTAATTTCAATTAAAAAATTAAATATTTATTGAAAGTATAAGGATAAAATGAACCTTGCTTTGAAGAGAATCCAAAACATAAACACAATTTTCTTGTAGATCGATTACAATCAATATCCAATGATAACTATAGTAAGCAACAATTTTGAAATATTAGTACGTGTATAATGCAAATTAAAAATAACTTAAGAACTTGTATCTACTTACCCTGTGTTATATGGAATGAGGACTAATTGGTCTATATGGAATGAGGACTAATTGGTCTAAATTAGCCAATTCTAGTTGATTGACTAAATTTCTGGATCGGATATCTTGAGACTTCACGTGTGGCAATATTCTTGCTTGATCAATTATGAAAAACTTCTTCGTAATATCACGACCACATTCATCCCAAAGATACCTAAACAAAGTAAAAGTTATTATTTATCAACATGAAACAAAGTATACATGAGTGAATCTATATGAGTAATACTTACGCAATGTATGTCAAAATACACATATAGCCTATTTCAACTATATTGCAATATTGGAGCAGATCATCGCGGCCTAAATAAATAAATTTGTCTTTACCAAATATATACTCGTCCAAAGAGATACGGATCATGTCTACATCGTTCATGTTATGCATGGCATGTCCATTCAATAATTTGATAGTACCATTAGCGTTAGTATATTTGGAGGACTGACTGAAGCTCTTAATTGGTGAATGATCCTACCATAACCAAAGTTACAAAAATTCAAAGTAGGAAAAATAATAAATAACCAAACTCATAAACTGAAAAGGAAACATACTTTTTTCTCGTCAACCATAACTACAAGTTCACGAGGCAATTTTACGAAGTTGCGCATTGCTTGCTTTAAGAATTCTATTTTACCCTTCACAAGAATTGGTATAGGCAAATCTTCTCTAATGACAATGTCAGTCAGAACTTTAACAGTTAAGCATGACACATCATCATCAAATGTCGTGGCTACTGCAACAATATTATCTACAGTTCCTATAGTCAAGTGGCATGGTGTCCCCTTAACAAATTTAAAAGAACTTATGTCATGCATGGTTAAGCACGTACAATATGATTAAAATTTAAAAGTCACAATAAATAAATTACCTCCAAATCTTCTTTAGACATCTTCTCAGTATCTTCTTCTTTAGACATCTTCTCAGTATCTTCTTCAGATGCACTTAGTGCAACACTTCTAACAAATGATTTAAACTAATGAAATTGTTTGCTGTGAGTTCTTTCTCTTGACATTTTACCATGTCGAACATTTTTTTTACTAGAGCCTCCTTCAATATCTTGGCTCATAGAGGATGTTAGTTTCACTAATTTGAAATATTGAGAATGGAAACAAAATCACCCATTCCTCTAACACGTCCCCAATGTTCTTCCGTACCCAATGCTTCGGTGAGAACATCTTCACCTTCATGAACTTCAGCCAATTTATCCTATAAAACATATTACAATTTTCACACAATATCTATATCATCTTAAACTTATATATATGTCATCTTAAATTTTGCATAATATATACTTACAATCCGATTGACACATTCTCGAGTAACTTCATCAAAGTATTCATTATTCTTTCCTTTTCTTGCTTCTTTCCATAAAGTCGCCCGATAAGAAGGGTCATTCGATAGGTTCTACATGAACATACATATTTAATTAGCATAAACATATTAGAATAAAATATTTAATTTAAGTCGAATAACTCACTAATTCTTGGGCAAGATTCGAATAACTCACTAATTCTTGGGCAAGATTCGCATAGCCCTTCCAAGAAATGGGTGATTATATACACATTTCGCACGTCTTTCTTTTTTAAGACGACTGATTTTCTGTACAACAAATCTAGTTGAAGTTACCTATCAAAACAATGATAATGTTGACATGTAATTTATTGTGAATGACTTACCTCCCATTCTTCACTCAATCGTTCATTGACGAACGATATCCAATGATATTGCTCTATATGAGAATATTGTTGCGGTGGAAATTGCAAGACCAAGGATTCATCCTTAAATGGAAGTATGAACTTTTGAGTCAAACGTTGTCTTGAAAGTCCGAAACTTCCTAGATGCAGACATCAGTATACAATGTTTGGACTTAGAGTCCACATTGAACGACATCTGCATAATGAAAAAAATAATTAAACAATCAACTAATAAACTACTATGCACATGAATTAAAAGTTTAAAAAACATACCGCTACACAATCAAAAAGTTTGTCTTTTAAATGGTTTGGAACTTTTTTCCAAGAATCATGCGTTATAGGTATTTGTTGTCGAACACAAACTCCTATATAACTCTGCATCTTCTTTGCTCCAGATCCAACCGGTTGTCCATGTTGATTATAATCGATGGTCAACCGTTGTCCAGATGTCCTTATTTGTGCCAACTCAGACATTGTAGTTGGGCCACGTGGTATACTTATTCTACTATGTTTTTGTGGGATCATATTTCTATCCTCCCCACTGCTACTTGTTGAAGTTTCCATGTCAATCTGCCAAAAAAAAAAAAAAAAAAAATTACTCACAAAAAATATGTATAATCTTAATATTTAAATACATATAACCATAGTAAATGACATACCATGTTTAATACATTGTTTATCAACCCATCGACCCTCAGTCATGTCTAATGTATGTGGATGTTGTATCATCAATCTCAGTAAATGTATCAACATTGGGCATTCTTTGCATACCTCCATAACCACACTCTTGTAGCATATCTCCTATTTCATCTTCATAAAAATCATCCTCAATTATTCATTGTGGAGATGTTAAAACAATTGACCAACCCGAATTTGCAGGGTCTTTTACATAGAACACTTGTTTTGCTTAAGAGGCTAAATTAAATGGGTCTGATATATGTCCAATACGATTGAGGTCCACAATAGTAAACCCAAACTCGTCTGTTTTGAGTCCAGTTCTATTCTCAACCCAATTACATTTGAATAAAATAAATGATAATCCATGATAGTCAAGCTCCCATATTTGTTGTATTACCCCATAAAAGGTCATATCTGACATGACGGGCCTTTTATCCTTAGCACTAGAGACTTGCATTGTGGTAGCCGTTATACTAACTCCACTATTTTGAACCCTCCTAACATCATCACGATTCTTTGTGTGATAATAGTAACCATTGACCACATAACCAAAATATTTTGCCACAGTTGGACAAGGTCCATTAGCTATCCATCTCAAATAAGGCGATATGAAATTTTTGGGTACTTCGAGAGCTAGTGCAACCTACGATATATTTCATAATATTTTAATAGTTAACATTTAATTACATCAAATAGTAGGTCTTTAGAGATTACCCGTGTGGACAACTGCCGACTGAATGTACGATTATGTTCTTCTTGAAACTACTTTCTACTTTTATTTTTACCAGAATTGAGCTTAGACAAAATATTCATATGTTGCCTATTATAAATGACAAAGTTAGTAGATTATTGAATAATCAAGTAACCTAAAACAAGAATAAGATGAAGATCTACATACTCGACGTAAGGAAGCACATCATTTACATTTTGAATAACATAAAGATGAGCTTGATCCAACTCATCCTTACTCGATTTGATAAAAGAAATAGCTGAAAATGCTCTATCAATGTTTGAATTCGCTTTCTTTGTTGATGAGTTTAGCACAATAGAATTAACACCAGATACGAATTCAGAACAAAACTCTATAGTCTCTTCAACAATATAATTTTCTCCAATACATCCTTCTGGTCGATTTCTATTTCGTACATAAGTTTTCAACACTTTCATGTATCGTTCAAAAGGATACATCCACCTCAAATAAACAAATCCACAAAACTCAACTTCTCTTACGAGATGCACTACAAGGTGTACCATTATTGTGAAGAATGATGGAGGAAATACTTCTCTAAGAGGCATAGAGTGACAACGATAGCCTCTTGCATACCCTTTAACTGAGATGAATCGATCGCCTTGCAACATATAGCATTAAAGAAGAAGCATGGGCGAGTAATTGCAAGTCTTACATGTTTGGGTAAAATATCACGAATGGCTACCGGTAATAATTGTTGCATAAGAACATGATGGTCATGCGACTTAAGTCCGTAAAGTTTCAAATCTGTGAGCGACACTAAACTTTGAATGTTCGATGAATAGCCTTTAGGTACTTTGATTTCTAATAGTACCTTACAAATACTCAATTTCTCAGCTCGTGTTAATGTATAACATGTAGGAGGTAAAAAGATTTTTTTCTCTCCTACTTGAGGAGCTAACTCTGATCTAATGTTCAATTCCACCAAATCTAATCGAGTCTTTATTCCATCTTTTGTTTTACCAAGAATATCAAGCAATGTGCCAATAAGATTTGCACATACATTCTTTTCAATGTGCATCACGTCTAAACAATGTCGCACGTCAAGATACTTCCAATATTCTAACTCGAAAAGAATATATTTTTTCTTCCAATAAGTTGAAGTGTTATCTCCACTGTTCTTTTCTTTGATACTTTTCTTACCAAATGAATATTGATACTTACTTGTTTCTGTAAGAATTTCTTCCCCACTCAATGGTTCTGGACCAAATTCTAATTCTTGTGCGCCATTAAAAGCTTTCTTTTGTTTCCTATATGGATGATGGCGGGGTAGAAACTTGCGATGCCCGAGATATGCCATCCTTTTCCCTTTTGGTAAATAAGTGGATGAAATATTCTCTCCACAAATTGGACATGCATGATATCCTTTAACCGTACAACCACACAAGTTACCATACGCCGGAAAATCATTAATGGTCCATAATAAAATGGCTTTAAGCATGAAACGTTGTTCTTCATATGCATCATAACATTTTACCCCATCTTTCCAAAAATTTTTCAAGTCATCTACTAACGAAGCTAAATAAACGTCTATGTCATTTCCCCGTTGTTTAGGACCAGATATTAGTGCAGTCAACATCAAAAATTTTCGCTTCATGCACAACCATGGAGGTAGATTGTACATCACTAACATCACTGACCAACAACTATATCTACTACTCAGATCTCCATGTGGATTTACTCCATCTGTCGAAAGAGCACGACGAAGATTTCTAGGTTCTGACCCAAACTCTGGCCACAAATTGTCTGTTTTTTTTCATGATAGGGCATCTTTTGGATGTTTTAATAAACCATCTGTTTCTTTTTTTTTTTAGCATGCCACGTCAATAAACCTGTTTTCTCTTTACTTCGAAACATTCTTTCAAATCTTGGAATTGTGAGGAAATACCACATGACTTTTGCTAGGATATTCTTAGCCCTTTCGTTTAAATGTTTTTTAAGCTTCCATCTTGACGTACCACAAATGGGGCATACATTTGCATTAGTGAGTTCTTTTCTAAA
The DNA here is from genome assembly GCF_027475165.1 of Benincasa hispida. Classification (NCBI taxonomy): domain Eukaryota; kingdom Viridiplantae; phylum Streptophyta; class Magnoliopsida; order Cucurbitales; family Cucurbitaceae; genus Benincasa; species Benincasa hispida. The sequence goes on from NC_143486.1 coordinate 27,288,741, forward strand.
CAAGCAACAATCATTTCTACATGCATGAATCTTCTCGTACTTCATTCCAAGAGTACCCAATATCTTTTTTGCTTCATAAGTAGAAGTTGGAATTTTATTAGAACTAGGTAATATGTCATGAATTAATTCCAACAACTCAGTGAAACTCTTATCGCTCCATCCAAATTTAGCTTTTAAATTATATAACTTTACCAATGTAGATATTTTGGAAAAAGTTTTACAATTTGGGTACAATGGTTTCTTCGCATCATCTAATAATTCTTCAAAATTATCGGATTTTCCACTAAAATAGTTATTGTATGCAGCCTCAAACATTCCAATTGTGTCATCAACATCAACATCATCCTCATCAGCTTCGTCTCTTTCACTAGTAGACACATTTTCATTGTTTCTCTTAATCGGTAATGATTCACCATGAAAAATCCATGTGTGATAACTTTGATCTATACCATTAAAAAATAAGTGTTCTCTTATTTTGTTCACATCTAGAGTCTTTGCATTAACACACTTCAAACATGGACAACTCATGACATTCGGTATATTTGAATGTTGTAGACCATTTTTAATAAACACCTCGACCCCTAAACCATACTCAGCTGACATTCTATTCATTTTCATCCATGACTTATCCATGATTGTAAAATATGCAACTTAATCTACAAAAAAAAAAAAAAAAAAAAAAAAAAAAAAAAACAATAACAAGAGAAAATTTAAAAGCATAAAATTATGATTGTAAAATATGCAACTTCAACAAATTTAGAACAACTAGAAATGTTGTTATGAAGTCCTTTTTTGTTGAGTGCACCTTCTCCACTTGTCAACCTTCTTAAAACACGTCCAATGCAATCTTCCTATCTTCCTTCCAAATCCCCAAGAATCAAAATTTAGCCTTACACGTCAAACTTGAACCTAACAAATGAAAAACTTCACTCAACACCACACAACAGCTGGCAATGAATTCTAAGCTAAAACCAATGGGAGGTAAGGACTCTAAACGGTAATATATGGAGATGGCAAGCATGAACCATTAACCACGTTACGTATAAATTAGAGTTTACAAGAAAAATGAAGAAAACAAGACATGAGATCTCACAAGATGTTACAATAAAATTGCTCTAATCAAGATGATAGTATATTTTCTTGCTCTCATCTCTCCATTCCAGTGAAAAATAACGCTACAAGGTGGCTACAATTAAAAATGAAGAACAAAAGGATGTGAATACAACAAAAGAAGAGCCTATGAACTATGAAAGAGGTGGGTTTTAATTAAAAAGCATGAGATGGTACACAATAATCACATGACTTGGCATACAATTTTAAAAACTTTAACATGAAATCTCTTATGAATGTACACTTCGGAGGCATCCATCCCACAAAGATCTAAATGTGACTTTCTTATGAACCTTATAAAAAAACATCATGGGACAACCAATATATATATATATATATATATATATATATATTCTTGCTTCTCATTGACTAAGTTGTTTATGAGAGAACACTAAGTTGCTTTAATGAATATGGATGCACTGAATCTTTAATATCCCTCCTGAAATGTGTCAAAATTAGAGTCAAAGGACATGAAATCCACTGTAAAATCCTCAATCACTATTATGCTGCAGATTTCTAGATTTGTGAAATACAAACTAAAAGTGAAATTTACCAAGCAAAAAGCTGAAAAATCAACAGCCTAAATGTAAAAAACAGCCGTATAAATTTGACAATGTCTATTTCTTTCAGCTAAACCAATTTCAGGTAACTCTTGTTTATTTCTTTTCACCTTAAAGTGTAGAATCAAAGATGAACCTACTAAGATAATTCCCAAACTTATTATTCTTCAAAATCTAAGAAATTTCTTAAAAAAAAACTAGAAGAAAACACTGCTATCTTCTATTCAAAGTTGCTGTTTTTGTTTTGTTATTTTATTTTTTTAGAAGCCAGAAGAGGGGAGGAAACTTAGGCAGCTGTAATGGAGGTTGTGTATTGTTGGAAGGCTAAGAAACTTTAGCATTGTCGGTGGGGAAGTAAGCCATTATCCTATCACTTTAACTTTTATAAAATACTAAAAAAAAAAGTTGAAGTGAAGAGCATAAAGTCTTTGATACAAATTTGTGCAAGTGTGAGCTGGTACAGGGAGGAGATTGAGAGGAAGATAATTCGAGGGAAGAAGAGAAGGAAAGGAAGAAGAAAAGAAGAAGAAGAAGGCTGCTATTAAATAGAGGAAAAAGCTGGACAGTAGTTGTATTTCTGAAATTTAGAAGGAGAGTTTGATGTTCTTGAAAGGGAAACAAACAATCAATCCAACTATAGGTGAGTCTTCTCTTTAATTTCTATCATAGATTAGAAGAAGCAAGTAGGGTTAAATCTAACACTTACTTAAAATTGTCATTAGCATGCACCAATCAAATCAGTGACACAAATACAAATAGTCACCTCATTTCGACCCCACCCAAGAACCAAGAATGCCGAAATGGATTCATTTCCAAGTGACACCAGCACAAAACCCCTAAATTCTTGCAGTTAAACCCCTCCAACAAAACCAACAACCAACATAATCTTGAAAACCCACCAACATGCAACAACACGACACTTCAAATACTTAAATAAAGCCCTTTCTACTCACAAAAACACCAAAACAACCAAATCCACTGTAAAATCCTCACTCCTTTTTCGTCTTTCTTCAAGAACACAGAAGCAAAAGTATCCGAACCATGGTGGAGAAATGCCCAATCAGCCTAGCAATTCCAATTCTCACAACCCCACTAATCCCAAACTTTGGTTCTTCCTTTTAAAGAATTCCAATTCTCACAATTGGAAGACCTCAATGCAGACCATGCCCCCCAAAATAGTTCCGATCTACGAAGGAAAAGGATAGCTGCTCCTCCGGGCAAGGAAGACAATAATATTATACATCTCACAATTCTCACAACCCCACCAAGTAATAATCTTTCAAGACCTCATGCTTCAAAACATGAATACTAGCAGACAATTATAACAGAATAAAAAAACACTACATCAATTGAATAGTTGATAGCTTCCAATAAAACCAAGCTTGTACACAACTTTACTTCCAATAAAGTCAACAATAGGTTGAGAACAAAATATATGTATTCTTACTTCTCTCACGGACACGGAAGAGAAGTAGGTCGATGGCGTGAAGGAGATCAACGGACACGGGCGAGCGACGGCGTGAAGGAGATCGACGGACACAGGCGAGCGACGGCGTGAAGGAGATCGACGGACACGGGAAGGAGATCGACGGCGAACGAAGAAAGGTGAAGGAGATCCGGCGACGGGTGGTGAACGGCGCGACACAGAGTTAGGGTTTGGGCAAAGAATGATAATCGATCAGAAGGACGCGATAAATTAGGGATATATTATTTAATAAAATATGGAGAAAAAAAACATTACACCTTTAATGTCCGTTTTAAACCGACATTAAAGCCCATATTCAATGTCGGTTTTAAACTGACATTAAAGATCCATTTTTTTAAAAACCAACATTATACATCCGATTTCACTTTTTCCAACCGACATTAAAGCTCAAATTTCTTCTAGTGTAATTTCAATTTAAAAATTAAATATTTATTGAAAGTATAAGGATAAAATGATGCTTAACCAAAATTAAAACTTCGAGGTGATCGATTAAATTAAAAATTTAGGGCATATTTGGTAGAGGATTTGAAAACATAAATTTGAAAATAGAGAGTTCGATGAAAATGGAGCTTTATTTGATATTCTCAAATATGTGTTTGGTAACCGATTCAAAAATTGGATTCTGATTTAAACAATGATTTAAATTGTGTTCAATATTATATATATTTATAAATGAGCTATTTTTAAATATAGAAAAATGAACCAAAATATTTACAAAATATAGCAAAATTTTCGAAATATCAATGATAGATGCTGATACTTCTATCAGTGTTTATTAGTGACATTGATAAACACGGATAGAAGTCTATCAGTGTCAATCAACATCTATCATTGATAGTTCTAAAATTTTGTTGTATCTTGTAAATATTTTCAATAGTTTTATCATTTGAAATAATTTCCCTTTTATAAATCATAAAACTAGTTGTAGCTACCAGTAATACTTAGTTGACAAATTTATTTATTTATGAATGTGATTTGTGTTAAACTATATATATTTATAATTATTATTTTGTAATATATTACATAATACATATTATGTTTTCTACAAAAATGAATTGAGTTTATAACATGACATGTTGTATTTCTAAGTATTTTTTATCTTTATTTACTATAACTTAGCATTTTAAAATTTAAAATTCAAAATATGAATGCAATAAAAACATTAAAATATTGTTTTCAGATTTTGCACTGTTTAGATCATAGAATCCGAAAATAGTTTTCATAAGCATAATATGGTTTATCAAACACGTATTTGTTGAAATCAATTGAATCTTAAAACATAAAACATAATCTGGATTATCTACAAAACAGACCCTTAGAATTTAAGTGTTTCTTTAACAAAGATAGAAACCATAATGGAAAATTTTGGAGTAAACAAACATAATTTTAAAAAAAAAAAAAATTAAAAACTAAAACAATACTTTTGTTAAACATGGCCTCAAAATTAAGAGTTCCAAAAAACTATAAACCAAATGGTCAAAGCTTCAAAAGACCAAAAATCAAAGGGTTATTTACTACTTTCACCTATTAATAGTTCGGTTGTTTTTATTATTCAATTTCTATCCATGTTTTAAAAAACCAATCTAATTATGAAAACTAAAAAAAGTTGTTTTATTTTTAGAATTTGATTTAGAATTCAAATGTTTCTTCAATAAAAGTGAAAATGACAGTAAAAAAAAATTGAGGAAACAAACATAAATTTAAAAAATAGAAAACTAAATACGAAATCATTATCAAACGCGACCATAGTTTTTTATGTTTGAAAATTAAGTTTATAAATATCACTTTCACCTATGAGTTACTTTACTTTCTTATCAATGTTTTACAAACAAATACTATATATAAAAAGGTTATTAGTAGAGAATCTTTGCATCCCAATTGTTCCTTACATATTTTGATACATGACTACTTTGTCTTTCGTTATAATTATTTGGGTTGAAGTCATTACATAATGAATGGTCCATCTTTTTATGTATGGATTGATCTAAGACAATATATATGAAACATCAATCACGATCTATTGGTGGAGATATGCTTGAATGAACGGTCACATTTTTTATCTCATTATAACTATTCAAGTCAAAGTAGTTACATGACGAAGTGATATATCATTTCGTTTATGGGTGTGGTATATATAGACCATAATATAAAACATCACAATCTGGTGGTGAAGATATGTTTGAATGAACAATCATATCCTTTGTCTCATTACAATTATTTAGGTCGAAGGGATTACACTACGAAATGATGTATCCTTTTATATATGGGTATGATTTAAAGTACAAATGTAAAACATGATGATCTAATAGTGGAGATACGTTTGAGTGGACGATCACATATTTATCGTTTTTCATTAATTTCTATTTTGTCTTTCCCTTCAAATAGTCATAACTATTTGCGTTAGGCAATGTGAAAGTCTATTCAAAAGAAATTGTGGGGAAAAGTTTACTCTTTTTTTCAAAAAAATAAAATAAAGAACCATAAAAGAAAACCAAACGTTGTCAATATAAAATTTTCTGTAAAAAAAAATGGAGCCCTAATTTTTTTTTAAAAAAATCATTTCTCAAATATAGATAGTAAAATAAAAAAACATACAGATGTTAATATTATTTATCAGTTTAATTTTTTGAAAATAGTAAATAAAAACAACATAGTTGTCCATACCAAACTTCAATTATTGAGTGTGAATGCCAATATGAGCATAGCTCAACTGGCATAACTTAATTCTTTCTTTCTTTAAGAGTTGGACAATGTTTTATTGTGCTTTCTTTAAAAAAACAAAATTATTAAATATAAATACTCATTTATTATTATTATTATTTAGCTAAACCAAATAGACTTATTTATGATACTAATAAATTGCTTTCCTCAAAAAAATAAATTAATTAATTAATGGCTACGTGCATTGACGTGTACCATGTAAAACCATTTTCATGGTTTCGTATATATTGTAAGTAATAATAGAATTTTAATATTTTTGTTAAGATATTTTTTGAACTCTTCGTTTTGATATTCATAAAGAAGGCCAACATTGACAATAATGCTCAATATTTTACTTTAAAAAATGGTTTAGAAAAATAAATGGAAAACGTCTAAATTATCTAATAAAAGAAAAATGGTCGGTATCTTTTTTAAATTATTTGAGGTGCTGTGTTAATTTAATTTCCAAGGTTTACACTTAGATTGCAATATATACATTCACACTAGAAGAAATTAGGTTTTTTTTATGTCAATCAAAATAAAAAGACATGCACGTATAATATCAGGCAAAAGAAAAACTGAATTTTTTTAATATCGGTTTTCGACTTACATTATTGATACATTTAACGAGGTTACAATATCGATTGTAAACCGACATTATAGTTAAATCTCATATCTAATATTTCCACATTTTTGCATTTCACAAGTCCTCAAACCCTTTCTTCTCTCCTTTCTCACGTCGCTCATAGACCCTCTTTCTTCTCAAACTCTATTCACAATCTTTGTTCATGCTTCCAGTTTCGATTGGATTCGTAACTTTTCCGCATCTCAAACCCTTTCTTCTCTCGCTTTCGAAATAAAAGTGTTTTTTTCAGATTAAAAGAAATCTAAACTTCTTAACATGGCTGTAATTATAAAGAAAAAGAAAGAGTAGAAGTAACATCAAAATGTTAGGTGCGCTCAACATACACTATATGTTAACTAAAAAATACAATGCATGTAAGTCCATTTTAAATTTTTTTTTTAAAAAAAAAAAAAAAAAAAAGAAAAAACTCTAGATTTTGAAACACAATATTCAAAAAAGTTGATTAACAATATTTAAAGCTCTTTTATTGATAACCATTTGGATAATATGGGACTAAAACATATAAATTGTCTTCTAGCTTTTGGAATTTTCAAATTCTGTCCTTAATCTTTTCAAAGTCTTTTTAATTAATTTTAATCAATTAGTTAAGTTGAAAATAAGTCACGCTTAATTCAAGAAGATATATATGTTCATCTCCAATAAAGTTAAAAAATATGATTATATAATTATCTTTCTAAAATTTATGGAAGGGAGACTAATTTTATTTTTTGAAAAAATTTACAATAAACAAAGATTTATTGAAAATATAAATATTAAAATTGAATATTTAAAAATACAGGGTTAAAATTGGATTGAGATCCACGTTCAAAGATAAAAATAATATTTTAACCGAACAAGTAACAAACTAAAAAAAAAACTTTTAATGTCTCCTATTATTATTTAAAATTTTAGCTAGAGTAGAACTTTGAATTAATAATAACGAAATAGCTAAGATAATTACTTAAATTATAGTATCGATTTCTTAATTTTTAAAGTGGTTTGATTGATGTAGTTTACTTGTTGTTCTATCTAAAAAAAAATAGTAGTTCAGTAGTTAAAGAATTTATAATTTCTTACTTTTACTTTTTAAAGTCGTTTGATTAATGTAGTTTACTTGTTGTTTTATCTTTAAAAAAATAATTTAGTAGCTAAAGTGTTTTTGTGGGATGTTCAAACCTCAAATCTATTGATCGAGGACATATTTACAATAATTTATATTAGTTGAGCCTTTACCCATTTTGACAACCGCTTTTTAGTTTGTATGACATAGAAAGCTTTTGAAATCATATTTTGAAGTAAATTATTTGTTCTTAGAGAGCTAGTCTCTCAACTTTCAAGTAACGAATTTCTCATGTTTAGTCATGATTTTTTGCCTAATTCTAGGTTATAAAGCCGATCTAGTTCTTATACTTTGACATTTGTTCAATTTTAGTCTCTATTTTTTCAGTTATCTAATTTTAGTCGTTGTACTTTCAATAAATCTCAAATTTAGTCTCCAATGTTAGTTTATTGTTGATGTTTTTTAAAAGCCTTTTGTTATCTATTAGCATTTTTAATATAAAATTTGAAAATATATTCACATATTATATTTTCATGTCAGATAATTATTATTATTTCTCTAATTTAAGTAAAAATTAACTTTGAAAGACTAACTCTAGATTTACTAAGATTAAAATTAGACAATTGAAAGTACATATATTAAAATTGAACAAACTTCAAAGTTATTTAATCATGATTCTAATTGTTTAACCATAAATCTGTATTTATGTGTAAGATCCTATTGATTTAATCTTTATTAAAGTTAAAACATTAATTGGGAAAAAATTAAACCATTTATAAGAGAATTGTTAGATAGTAATTTTCCTATTATAAAATATTAATTTAATAAGGAGAGAATGGAGTTAGCAACTTTTTCTTTTTCTCTTTTTACACTTTTTATTATCTTGTTTTATGTTATTCTTTTGTTGGCAGAGATGGCCAAGATCTCACTGGCCCTTCTCAAACTCACAAAACCAACCAATGAGAAGAGGATAAAAACCCTTTTGTTTTTATTCAATTTCTCTTTTATCTAAATTTTAGTATTATCATCTCTCTACGTCGTAACTATTTTGTTGTTGGTTTTTTGTTTTTGAAAATTAATTAGTTTATGCTAAACTCTACTATTTTCACTTTTAAATGTTTATGTAATAGTGTATACTTTCCAACCATTTTTTAAAACTAAGTTAAAATTTAAAAAAATATAATAAAAAAAAGAAAATATTTCTTGAAACTTGATTTTCATTTTTATATTTGGAATAAGAATTCAAATATTTATTCGAAAAAAGTGAAGGAGCAAAACAAATATTAATTTCAAAAATAGAAACTAAAATGGTTGTCAAACCAGACTTGTTGATTTATGCCCTGTTTGGTAAAGATTTGGATTGTTCGGTAATCATTTGATTTTTTGTTTTTGTTTTTTAAAGTTAAGTCTATTGTTTTATATTTCTTTCGATGATTTGCATATTTCTTATGTACAATGGTTGAATTCTTAGCCAAATTTTAAAATTCAAAAACAACTTTTTGAAAGCTACTTTTTTTTAGTTTTCAAATTTTGACTTGATTTTTAACACCATTGGTGAAAAGTATAGAACAAATAAAGAAATTTGGAGATATAAATAGCGCCGATAGGCTTAACTTTTAAAAATAAAAACAAAAAAAGAATTGTTACAAGACGGGGCCTTGGTTTTTGAATTTTTATTTTTGGAAATTAAGTCTATAAATACTACTTTCACCTCCAAATTTCTTTTTTTTGTTATCCACTTTTGAGCAATAATTTAAAAAACCAAATCAAGTTTTGAAAACTAGAAAAAGTAGCTTTTAAAACTTTGTTTTGGTTTTTGGAATTTGACTTGAATTCAACTATTGTACTTAAAATACGAAGAAAAAACAAAATGATTATCAAACAGGACCTTAGTTTTGGTTATTGGAATTTGACTTAAGAATTCAACTATTATACTTGAGAAAGATGTAAATTTTGATAAAAAATGAGGAGAGAATACACTTAATTTTTAAAAACATAAACAAAAAACAAAATGATTATCAAACGGGACCTTAGATTCTTAAAAAAGAAAAAGAAAAAAAAAAGAAATAACCATTTTAATGTCTGTCATTATTATATATATATCATCAATTTCTACCTCATATACGTAATTAGCACCCATCTAAACCAGGCCTATGTGGCTTCCATTATATTTATTTAAAAATTTTGACAACTAAATAAATAGTGCAAACCAATATATATAAATAGATATATATATGTATATATATATATGTATGTATGTATATATATATATGTATATGTATGTGTATATATATATATATGTATGTGTATGTGTATATATATATGTATGTATGTGTATGTGTATATATATATGTATGTGTATGTGTATATATGTATGTATGTGTATGTGTATCTATATGTATGTGTATGTGTATGTATGTATATATATATATATGTATGTATGTGTATGTGTATGTATATATATATACATGTATATACATACATATATATGTATACATGTATACACATACATATATATGTATACATGTATACACATACATATATATATTTTTATAAAATATAGAAAAATTTTAGAACTATCAATGATAGACGTTGATAGACATTAATAGAAGTCTATCGGTATCTATCAATATTACTGATAGACACTGATAGCATTTATCATTGATAGTTCTAAAATTTTGTTATATTTTATAATATTTTGGTTCATTTTTTTATATTTAAAAACAACCCCTTTATATATATATATATAAAAGAGATAGATCGAAACTTAAACCTCAATTAAAATTGATAATACAAATTAATAACAATGGAATCATGTTGATATTAACTCCTTTTATTCCAAAAGGATTTGAAGGGTTAAATATTCCTCTCACATTTATATTGTACTTAAAGACAAAGAATAATATTAATGATGACAATATTTTTTTAAAAAAAAAAACATCACTTTTTATTTTTTATTTTTTTTTTTCTTGAAATGTTAGTTAAACATCTCCATCATTATTATTCACCATAAAAACCCATCCAATCAGATTACTAAAGAGGAAAAAGAAAATTAGAGTAAAAGAAATCATTTTCAAGAGAAAATGAGGGTAGCAATTGTGTTCATATACAATTATTTGGAGATTTGAAAATTCCATCACTTTATAAACAAACAGAAATTTCTTTTAAAGAAATAACTTTGATGAATAAATTTTGAAAAGTCATTTCACACCCATTTTCTTTTATTTAATTTCAATCACATTATTGAATAAAAAATTTAAATAATATTTTGAACTAAATACATATATTAAAATAAAAGAAAAAGTTATGAACCCAAAGATACAAGACCAAAAAAACAGTTTTGATCCCTAAACTTACATAAAAGTAGCAATAGTTTTTTAACTTTAATTTGTAACGATTTAGTTCATGTATTTTTAATTTTGTAACAATTTAGTCTCTAAACTTTAATATGTAACAATTTAATCACTATATTTTTAAATTCATAGTCTCTACCATAAACAAATTTATTAAAATTAGATGTCCAAACTTGACTATTTTATTATGTAGACTTTGTATTTTATAAAAATATTGAATCTCTAATTAGTTTATCGATTTATTTAGGCAAGAACTCATTAAATATTAACACTAATTTCTATAATAAGGATTAAATTGTCACAAATTTTAAAGTATAAAACTAAATTATTACATAGTAAAGTTCATAGACTAAATTGTTACAAAATTGAACGTTCAGGGACTAAATTATTACAAACTAAAGTTTAGAGACTAAATTGTTATTTTTATACAAATTTAGAAATTAGAAGTAATTTTTAATCAATAATTAATCTAATCTAAACATAGTTGAATAGATAATATAGTACTTCAAAATAAATCGAATGTTGGATCCTTCTCCCGACATATTCAAAATTTGTGTCATTGAAACCCTAATATGATCATATCTTCTCTCCAATCTTTGTGCAGAGATAATATTTGAGTTTCCCAAGTAAAATGCCTTAATCGCCACAAAAAGAGGAAACACATGGGGAAAAAAAAGAAAAAAAAAAACAGAAAAAGAGATTCGAATATTCTAAATCTCATTAATCATATTAATAAATAGATTTTTTGTACTAATTTATTTATTATTTTTTTTGTCCTTTAACATGTATATATATATATATATATATTTCAGCTTACAGATAGTAGCCATTGCTAAGTCCCAAAAGAACACAAAAACAGGTGGAGAAGAAGAAAAATTATAATATTTATCAAACTGATCCATGAGATAAAATAACGAATACAATTTATTTATTTATGGGCTCCATTTGATAATGACTTTTTCTTTTTTAAAAATGTTTAAAGAAAATTTGTTTATGAAAGTTTTTTCAAATTTCAAAAACAAAAATTTATATTTCAAAAATACTTTTTTAAAAAATATTAGTTAAGTTATAAGTTTAATCCTTATTAGAGAAAGTTCGGATTAGTTTCTCCAAATTTAATCTAACCATGTATGGACTAAATTATATAACCAAATTTATACTTGAACAACAATTCTTTTTTAACAATTTTGTTAAGAGTTTTTCATTAAAGATAATTATTTTAAATGAAAAAATAACTTAAAAATATCTTTAAATATAGCAAAATGTCACTGTCTATTACAGATAGATTGCAATGATAGATATCTATGGTGGTCTATCACTAATAACAAAGAAATTTTATTATATTTTTAAATAATTTTGTTCATTTTCTTTATTTCAAAATGATGTAGGGACCAAATTCTGAAAAGAAAAAAAAAATTCCTCTTAAGTTTTCTAAATTTGGGTAAGCATTTCAGCAACTTTTTTTAGGGTAAATTACAAATCAAAGAAAGATAGGACTTCCCAAAACAGGTATTTTAAAATAATAATAATAATAATAATTTGAATTTCAAAAAACGTTTTATAAGATTACGAAACAAAGAGAAAAAATACCGATTATGAAAGAAAATTGAAAAAGAAGAATACAAACTCAATTCCAAAACCAACTTTTTTAAAAATATATATTTTTTATAATCAAATGACATTTTAAACATTTCATAGAAGATAAACACTTAATTAATTTCAACATCTCATAAAACAGAAATTAAAATCCCAATTTCCACAAACAAAAATTAAAAATTAAAATAATAAATAATTTTTTTAAATTTCATTCCAATATTTCATTGAGGGTTAAAAATGAAAAATTAGGGTTTAGAATAAAAAGAGAGAATCGTGATACCATGAGCAGGTGAAGCTACCAATATGATCCGATTCCGATGGACCGATGTCGGAGCCAGGGCCGGGTGGCGGAGGGTTCAGATTCAGATCATGCTGGCAGCTTCAACAGCTAGTGGCGCACGGCGGAGCACACGGTGGAGAGAGAGAGAGAGAGAAGGGCATATATTAAAAGAGAAAGGGCATAAGGGAAAGGGGTATAAATAGAAAGGGCATGGAGAGGAATTTTGGGTGTTAAGTAATTTGGTCATTTTGTTATTATTATATTATGGCAGAGAGGGTACCAAAAGCTGATGAGTTGTTACTTGTTATGTTATGTAATGTTATGACCCAAAAAGCAAAATAATAATAAAATATGTATATATATGTATATATAAAATAATAATAATAATAATAAAAAAATTAATTAATTAAAGTGGTCCAAAGGGTAAGACAAATAATGAATATTATTTCATCCCACGCGAAACCATGTAATTTTATAACTTTTTTATAACACACAACAAAAAAAAAAACCCTACTATTCACTTTTGTCATGTGTGGGTCTCTTTCCTGTCTAGGGTTTTTCATCGCAATCGAAAAATCACCACTAAACTCAAAAATTATATATGTGTGTAAAAGTTAAACTTTTCTTTCGAGGTTCATATAATAAAATTAGCTGAGAATTTGATAAACTGGAATTTGGACTCCACGATGATTATTAATGTCTTAAGTAAAAATTTTAGAGTGTATTCGGATTAACTTTTAAAGTACTTAATTTTGAAAATAAATCTTTTAAAAAAAAGTGTTTGGCAAACGTTCAAAATAAATTTTGAAACACTTTCAATGTGTATTTTAAACCATTTTTATTAAAAGAGATTAAATAAAAATAATTTTTTACAAACTTTTTTCTCCAATCAATCCAAATAGATTTTTAATGGGTAAAATAGAACTGATCTAATCTTTTTAATGTGTTTGTGGGCTTGAAAAGTGACATAAAATCAAGTTAGAGGAGTTTGGAACATAGGATGTTTAATTTTGTTTTAATATATACACATCAAGAAATTTTCTCTCTCCCGATGACTTTTTCGATGCTATTTTAATCACAGACAAATCTAGAAGATTAGAGTACTTGATGCTCCGGGTATTTTCCTACATCCCTTATAACATCGTCCTCACTTGTCTTGAATGAAAGTTGTCCCCACAAACTAACCTGGATCCTTTTGGCATACTTTGTTCTCACTCACGTGCTTCCTAGAAAAACTTTCTAAAAGTCACCAAACATAGAATTGCTCCGAGCTAAACACGCTTAACTCTAGAGTTCTTATGACTGAGTCACAAAAAAGGAATGAGCACCTTATTGGTATTTATAGTAACTTTCAATTCTTTTAAGTCTTTCTTAATCATACTTTCATATTCTCATGATCTTTCTCATTCAGATGCAGTCTTCATTCATTTATGTCTTCTCCTAAACTCGGGCATTAAATATATATATTACAACTTAATTCTATTCTTTTATTCTTCTTTTTGTTTTTTCATGTGAGTCTTATTCTCTCTTGACTTTAGCATCTCACTCAATGGAATTCAAGAAATGTGTTTAATTTACCACTAAACTTAAAATTTAATGTGATAGGGTAAGAGTCTATTTACAATTTTCAAAGATTTTTAAAGACTTCAAAATTAGCACAAGAACTAATAAGTAAAGTAGCAACATTATTTGAATTCCATTATGGAATCTATCTTTGTTCTATCATTAGGATCACTTTAAACTTATTTAAGTGTAGTGATATTGCCAAACACCATTTTTAACATATATTAGGGTTTGAGATCTATCTTTTATTTAGAGTAAAACAACATTCGAGTCACAATAACAACTTAATTAATAAAGTGATATCATACTTTAATACCATGTTAAAGTTTATGTCGAGATAAGTTTAAATATTGTTTAATCTTTTTAACATATTCTCAACCATACCCACTATTTACTTTTGATGTGGGTCTCTCCCCCTTTTATCTCTTTAGAAGTTAACATCAAAAAAAAAAAAAAAAAAAAAAAAAAAAAAAAAAAAAAAAAAAAAGGGAAAAAAACACATAAACAGTGGGATGGGGACCATTTGCATGGCTTCTTACACTATCTTTGAAAGAGAGAAAAAAAAAAGGGTTTAGAATCTCAACCTAATAAAACCCATGTGCCTTTCCCTCTCTCTCTTCTTAACTTGTACCATTCTTCCATTCCTTATAGGTGTCTTTCATTAGTTTGCTTTGCTTTTTCTTTAAATTTCACATGTATTGTGCCATTTGTTCATAAAACTTTATATTCAACCCCTTCTCCACATTTTACTCCTTAATATGCACTTTAAAACCCTAAAAGTGACTATCCATTAGTTTGAGTATGATTTTAATTTGATCCCTTTCGTTTTAAAAGTTTTAATTATCTATTTTTGTTTCAATTTAGTTCTTATAGTTTAGTCGATCCCATACATCATATTTACGGTTTATAATAAGTTCAAATGGATAAAAAAAAAAAAATGACCCTTTTAAAGGCTTGCAGATTCAATCAATATGTCAAACGATTGTTTAATTTTCTTATTTTAACTATACTTATTCTGATGGACTATATTATGACCTAGATTTGACGAAAGTAATATAAGAATATCTGAAAGTTCATAAGGTGGATCAAGAAAAAATTTAGATTGGTTGATATGTAAAACTGATGGTTATAACTTATAAAGATGAAAATTGAAACTTTTTTAAAGCATGAAAATTAAATTTAATTAAGCTCAAATTTAGACATATATATATATATATATATATGAGTTAATAAAGTTTTCATTGACAATATAAATGCATTTATTATATATGATCCATACGTGGTATCCCATTGGTTATCATGGTTATGAAAAAGATAAAAGGTGGAGTATAATGAAAGTTAACAATAAAAAAGAAAAAATAATAAGGGCCCATCAAATGTTTCTTATTTTATTTATTTATTATTCTTTCTTTCTTTCTTTTTTGTTGGTTTTGTTTTTCAAAATCATGCTTATTTGCTAATACCTTTCTTTGATATTTAATCTACTTTAATAATGTTTGTTTTGAAGTTCTAGCCAAAATTTTAAGACTAAAAAAAAATTGTTTTTGAACTTATATATTTCTTGTTTTTAAAAACTCGACTAATTTTTTTTCAAAAAAAAGTTTTTAAGAATTGAAAAAAAAAAAATAACTAAGATACTAATTGGTAATGATTTTTTTTTTTCATTATTTAACTTTTGAAAATTAAGCTTATGTAATTTTTTGTGCCAATGTTGTTTTATTCCCTCTTGAAATAATTCTAAAAATTTAAAAATAAAAATAAGCTTTTAAAAATTATTTTCTTAAGTTTTTATATATAAGAAAAAATTGATTATGATATCACAAACCTTTTTTGGTATATTAAATAAATAAATAAATAAATATATATATATATATGTATGTATAGTGTTGTGAAAAAAAGAGAGAGAGAAATGTATAGAAGGTAAGTATAAATGTATAGGAAGTAAGTATGGTTTTTATAAATAGAAAAAAAAAACTAATATTATCCAATCAAAGCCCTAAACAAAGCGTAGGTATAAATAGAAAAATTAAAAGGATATTGTCCTTTTAGAAACTATTTAGGAAAATATTGTTGTTTTCAAACTATTTGTAAAAATATTGTTGTTTTTTATTTTTTTTTTTAAATAAGTCGAGGGTTGAAAATTCGACCTACATAGGTCGAATTTTGAGCCCTCGACCTTCCCCTTTCGTATTTTTTGTACGTCGAACTTTGAACCCTCGACCTTATCCTAACATTATTATTGAGTCTGTTTAATTATCATTCTGGAGACCTTCCTCATAATTATTTGATGTGGAGAGAACGAAAGACCTTCCTCATTCCAAAGACCTTCCTCATAACACTCATAATTATTTGATGTGTTAAAATTAATTTTGTATTGGGAGAGAACGAAAGAAGGAAGAGTAAGAGAGAGAGCGAGAGTTTCCAGTTTTTTTTCTTTTTAACTTGGGAGTTTCCAACTTGATATGTTATTCTTTCTAACCCATTCATTGGTGCATATCTGGCACGAAGCTTCTTAACTTGGGAGTTTCTAGTTTTTTTCTTTTTTGATCTAATTTTTTCTTTGGAAACTTTATGAAGGGTAGTTTTTTCATTTCAAGTGATTTGATGTGGAGAGAATGAAAGACCTTCCTCATAACACTCATAATTATTTACTGTGTTATAAATAATTTTGTATTGGGAGAGAACGAAAAAGGGAAGAGTAAGAGAGAGCGAGATTTTGAGAGAGCAAGATCCTGAGAACGAGAGCGAAATGTTAGCGAGAGTGAGATATCTGTACAAATTTTTCTTTTTTTTCTTTATTTAATTCCCCATTCCACCTTCTTCTTTCTTTCTTCCTTTTTTTTTTTTTAATTTTCCATTTTATAAAAACAATTTCTAAAAATATTTTTTTATTATTTATAATTTTAAAAAGAAAAGGAAAAAAAAACTTCATCAAAATCTTGGTACTAAATGTATAAAAGGAATCCTAGATCATTATTGTAAAATCTTTTAAACTATTGACCTCACTACTGTGATTAAAATTTCTGTTCTTTATATCAATTAGTCTTATTTATAGACTTGCATGTGAAGGTTTTGAGTGTTGATTTGATTTATTATGTCCTCAAATTATTATTTAAAATATGTAAATTTGAATATTGAAGTTTTTTTACCTAACTTTTTAGATTTAGACTATCTGATGTTATTATTGATGTTGGTGACATTTAAAAGCTTCTATATGAAAATAAATATTATTCATAATATATAAAAAGAATAAATTAAAAATAATAATATCTCATAAAAATAAAAAAAAAATGTAAATTAAATATCTCATTTATATAAAAATAATTACAAAAATCAATGTATCCCACAAGGCGGATGTCGTCGATTTCGAGCTGGTTGTCGTCGTCGATTTCGAACTTGAGGTTGCTCGGGTTCTTCTTGATGTTGCTCTGGTACCTCTGCAGGCGCTTCATAATATAAATATTCACTATGTTCTCCACGACCCTGGCCATGTCCGTGCACGTATGAAGACGAAGGACCAGCCTCTGAGTCATAATGTCCTGAACCAAATGCTGGCATCATCATCATCGAACTAACATAATCAGTTTGACTCTGCGTCTGCATCATAGGGGACAACTCTTCCACATTATGTATAACCTCATCAAACTCATCCTCTTCCCAAACAGGTCCTCTACGTCTAGGAGCTAGTGGAGGAACAATAGGTATATCGTACATATAGTGAATTTCCTCCATATAGCTTTGGTTGTCACTACATATAGCAAGAACCTGGTTCGGATCATTCACAACCTCACGAAGTCTACGGTTGTTCGATCTCTGTGAATTATAAAATAATTAGACAATATTTAAAATAAATTTAAATTAAAAATAATTAGATAATATTCATTTACCAGATGACCCACAGCTGCTCCCGGACGAGTGACGTAGCGTTTTGTGATATTATTATACCAATGAATATATTCTGGAGTGACATCTGTGTCAAACTGTTCAAGAGAAACCCCACTGCAATAAACCTTGCACGATAGTGCCATCGCACTACCAAATGTGCAACTTTTTCGGACCAATCTCCAGTCCTTAGGTCAATATCATGCAGTACGGGTTCAGTATTACAACGCGATGGGAGCTGAAAATCGAAGTGTCTCATCACCCTGTCAGGAAGATGCTACTCACCAATGTGAAAATATATGAGAGGACTCATTGTCCGCCATATGTTTTGACCATTCGTACAAAAATTAGGCAAGTATGCATTGTACGGCTCCCAATAACCTGAAACACAAAATATTATATTAGAGAATATTAAATAAAAATACAATAAAAATGTGTATAAAATAATCAATTAGGTTCAGTGTAATGTACCTGTTCAGGTTGAAGCAGAACAAACATGTATCTATACTGGCTGACTACATGTGTGACTGTCTTAGTCACACAAAATTTGTCTCTCCACCTAAATTTTTAAATTGATAATTTAGAATTTAAATTAACTAAATTAGTGATATAAAAATTAAATGAATTAAAACAACATACCAAGAACCGTAGTCTCGTCCAACTAACTGAGCGTCATTAACATGTAGTTGTGGAGCCATTGTTGGAAATCGCTCCCAAACCCATAGTTGCAAAAGTATGAGAGGCCCAGTTATCGCTCGAACCTCAGGTCTTGTTGCTTTGCATAGTTGTCTATACAACCATGCCAAGCATGCTCCACCCCACGAATACCGCCCCGCATCATGGAGGTTAGTTAACAGTGGCAGGAACATCAAGTGAACAAAATGGCTTGATTTATCTGAAAACAGACTACCACCCATCATTTGTAGTATATATGCTCGCGCATATCTTATGGCGGTTTCCTCGTCTGCATTATCTGTGAGCTGACGAAATTGTGTTCCTAACCATATTAAACTTAACCTCGATCCTTTAATCTTGTCGGCAGGTGGGATCGCACCGAGGTACAGTTGAAAAACTTCTAACCAGTCATCGTACATCACTCCGGTGACCGGCTCACCGTCAACAGGTAACCCCAACAACACTTCTATGTCTTGTAGAGTGATAGTGCACTCTCCAACAGATATATAAAATGTATGCGTCTCGGGCCTCCATCTCTCGATCAAGGCTGTGATCAGATGCCAGTCCAACTGAATAAATACCAATCTAGCAATCCTATAGAATCCAGATGTGCGTAGTAGGTAGTATTCGAGGGTGGAGCGGGATAGTGCGCTGGAGAACTATCTCTCGACGCCTGCAAGATATTTCTCTAGTAGTACGATCTCGCCATACAATAGATGATCGATGAATGGATTGGTCGTACAAAACATCGAGATCAACAGGTCCTGGGTTTAAAGTCATGATCTGGAAAAAAAAATATTTATTTCTCAATTAGAAGAATAATGTACAACTTAATTAAAAGAATAATGTACAACTTAATTAAAAGAATAATGTACAACTTAATTAGAAGAATAATGTACAAGACAAGTTAATTAAAAGTTATGTACAAGTTAATTAAAAGAATAATGTACAAGTTAATTAAAAGAATAATATACAGCTTAATTAAAAGAATAATGTACAATTTAATTAAAAGAATAATGTACAATTTAATTAAAAGAATAATGTACAACTTTATATATAAAAAAAATTGAATATACAATAGGAGAGAGTGAGATTGAGAGAGCGAGATGTTTAGTGAGATTGTAGGAGAGAGCAAAATTGAAAGAGCGAGATGTTCAGCGAGATACTCTCAATCTCGCTCTCTCCTGCAATCTCGCTCTCTCAATCTCGTTCTCTCCTATAATCTTGCTCTCTCAATCTCGCTCTCTTCTTCAATCTCGCTCTCTCGATCTCGATCTCTTCTACAATCTCTGAGAATGGAAGCTCCAATGGAAGTAATATACAAACCTATCTCTGAGAATCAATCTTTCACCATTTTATTCGATCATTGAATTTATCTCAATCGTTGCCTACTGAGAGAATTTATCATTATTTTCTCAAAATTTTGGTTATTTTATTTGTATGTAAATCATGTTAGATGAAAGTCTATTCTCGAGCGTGGTAACTTGCATAATTAAACCTTTGTTTTTAGTTTAATTATATAAAAGATGGAAGTTTGAACATTTTACCTTATAGATATGTAACATCTTGAGTTAATTCAAAGTGTACTAATTAATGATAACATAACATCCATTAATGATAGTTCTTATGGTTAAATTAATTAAAACCTTTTAACAACGTATGTATGAGAAATGTTGAGGATATGGGATGATTGCATAGGATTAATTAGACTAAGCTTATCCTGAAAGTGTAAAGAGCATTAGTCATGGCCGCTCTCTCCTTCAATCTCACTCTCTCCTATGATCTCGCTTTCAATCTCGCTCTCTCAATCTCACTCTTTCCTTCAATCTCGCTCTCTCCTACAATCTTGCTTTCAATCACGCTCTCTTCTACAATCTCTCTCTCTTACAATCTGCTTCACCCACTTATCTTCCTTGTCGAGGGTTGAAGTTTCGACTTATGTATGTCAAGACTATACAAAATTAGCGAGATTTCCTTCTAGAGCAAGATTCTCATCACAAAATTAGCGAGATTTCCATGTATGTCGAAACTTCAACCCTCGACAACCCTTTATGTATTGTTTTCAAGTTTTTGTTTGTTTGTCGAGTTCTCAACGTTCGACCTCTACATTAGTCGAATCCTCAACCTTTGGATTTGAGCCTCGAACTCCCAAAACAGCAATATTTCTCTAATAAGTTTCAAAACAACAATATTTCTCTAATAAGTATTGAAAACAACAATATTAATATTAAAGGTCCTTTTATTTGTCTAATAATTTAAATGGAAAACTAAAAGCAAAACCATTAAAATCATATATTGCCTAAATATGAGTTTTCAAGTTTTTTCAATATCTTTAAAAGTTATTATCATTCAAACAAAATAAAAATAAATAAATAAAAATCCAAGATTTCATCTTACCTACTAATGAAGCTTTTTCTATATCCTTTCAAAAAAAAAATTAAAAAAATATATATATCATCCAACATTAAGAAAAAATATTACATAGCTGAATCAACCTAAAATTTTAATTCTCAACTAAGAGATTAAATATTCGAATTTGACTTTACATATTATTAAACTAAAAAATAAACCCAAAATTTCAAAATACATTCCTCTTGACCATAAATAAATAGAATTAGATTAAACATAAAAAAATCCAAAAACGAATAGAACAAATAATAAATAAAAATGAATAATAAATAGTTAATAAAAATATAATTCAATTCAAATGAATAAAATGTCACTTATAATTTTAAAGGTTAATAATTCCATCATCT
This sequence comes from Benincasa hispida, assembly GCF_027475165.1. Classification (NCBI taxonomy): domain Eukaryota; kingdom Viridiplantae; phylum Streptophyta; class Magnoliopsida; order Cucurbitales; family Cucurbitaceae; genus Benincasa; species Benincasa hispida. The sequence goes on from NC_143486.1 coordinate 27,310,387, forward strand.
AAAATTGAAAAAAAAAAATAGAGCATTGTGGAATTAGAGACAAATTTGAAAGCCATTGGTGTAAGAAGAGAAGTTTGATATTGACATTTTGTTTTTTTTAATGTTGTTTTGTTGTTTTCATTTATGTGGTTGGTTTTGGTGAGAGTCCTCATCATAATCTCATCCATACATATATCAAATCTCAACCACATATATGGAACACATAATAATATTTATTCTATCCTTAAACTCTCTTCATTTATTTTATTTGCCTTTTCAAATAATGCATTTCATCCTTTCTACTTCTTTTCAAATCAATATTTCAATAATTTAAACCCGATTTGATAAACATTAGTCTCTCTATCTTTTAATTAACTTAACATGTTTTATCAATATTTAAATTATGATGCTTCCGACAAATATTTTCCATTTATTGAAATTTAAAACAAAGTTAGATTTAGAATATACATGAAACTTTATAATGTGTGCGCTAAATAGACAAATTTATTAAAGTTGAAGATTTAATAAGGTTCTCCGTTTAGCCAAAAGGTTGTATAAGAAAGGAATATAATTTCAATTTTAACACATGAAACTTAACAAGAATGGAAAATATTTTAAATGACAAAATTGCTGAAAATATTTACAAATAATAATAAAATATCATAGTCTATAATAGACAACGATAGACTACTATCTGTGTCTATTGTACAGATAGACACAGATAGTAGTCTATCGCAGACAAATAGTAAAATTTTGTTATATTTATAATTATTTTGATTTATTTTCTTATATTTAAAAACTGGTCTAGAAAGAATCAATTCATGCACCCTATTTTTTTAAATTAAAATTATTAAATTAAACCTGAAACTTAGATATATATTAGTTTGTTTGGATATAGTTATATGCATTGATTTATGAAAGCTATATTTTTTTTTGTCAGATTAGTAAACTTTTGGAGACTCTTACATTAATTTTGGTTGAAATTAATGATCGAATGTAACACACGAGTTGAGTAACGGGTAAAAATTACAATACTTATCTAAGTCTAAATTAAATTTGACCCAAAAAAAAAATGAAAAATGAACTTAAAGGCAAAAATGGATTAATTTCATTTAATTTAGAAATAAAAGTTTAAAGTTAAATTATAAATTTACTTTCTAAATTTTATGAGATTTGTATCTCTTTAGAATTACAAATCTAAACCTTTGAATTATGATATTTTTAAAAAAATTTATGAATTTAATAGACATAAAATTTAAATTTAAATTTAATAGAATAAATGATTTTTTATCATTATAAATTTATCATGAATTTATTAGACATAAGATTAAAAATTTAAACAACAAAGTTTTTTTCTTTTTTCTTTTTTCTTTTTTCCCTAAAATGCAACACACTTCACGTATGTTAAAGAGATTATGATTGGCTCATGTATTGAAATGGCGTAAAACATGAAAATTTAAAATTCCTCATTGTTGTCAGAATCTTTTTCATATTCCAATGTTTTGTTTTCATAACAGAATTCAAAATAAAGTGTAGAATATATGGTAAACTATGTCTCTCTTCTATATAACTTTCAATTATTCTTATCATATAAATTTGATTTTTTATAACTTTCTTTTAGTTTCTCATTAATCTTTATATGTAGTATATTTATTCAAAAAAAGAAAAAGAAAAAGAAATGTATGCATCTAAGTAAAATATTAGTGAAATTAAATAAATAAATGAGAAGTGGAGATTGATAAATAATAAATCATGTTCAATTTTAGTGTATACTTTCCATCAATCTTAAATTTAGTCAAGTGTTAGTTTATTATGACGAACTTACTTGAACCAGATTTGTTTTATAGGTTTTATAACTGTGTTAGTTTATTATGAATTAAAAAAAAAAAAACAAAAAACAAAAAAGACATCTGTCTTTAGAACAAAAACATTTTGTTATCTATTAATATTTTTACTATAAATTCATAAAAACATATTTACATATTTTATTTCTTTATCTCTTTATTTAATCAATTTGGACAAAAATTAACTTTCAGAGACTAAATCTAAGATTTATTGAAAGTATAGAGATTGACATACTTGAAAATACATAGACTAAAATTGAATAAACTCTAAATTACCGTGAACATCATGATATTTTAACCTAAGATTACTTTGATTCATTAGTCTAAAGTCTTTAACAAGATATCAATTAACAAAATTAATGAGAAAGAAAAGATCATCCAAAACTAAGTGTATACAATAATATTGTGTGAAGAATTAATTAAGCAATTCCACATTTTTATTTAATGTGGTAGAAGAAGAAGATGTGTATTGTCAACGCTACTATATGGGAGCAACAATATATACGTGACGCACGTTAATACGCTTTTAGCAATGTTTTATTTACCTTTGACCGACATCTTTTACGCATAAGTATATTGAAAGGTTGGTGTCAAGCTTTGAATTCCAATTAAGATCAAATTTCATGCTTTTTTAACCTTAGAGCGTAGTATAACATATTTCATATGTTAATAACAAATGTGTATGTAATATATAAGAAACCGAAACACCTACGCAAATTGCATACCTAATAATGACGTCATTAGAGAAAATTATTCTCAAATAAGAATATAGTGGAGGAAACTTTTGACATAATAATGATAGAGTTGACACAAAAAATAAATAAATACTGTCATGAAATCTCTTTTTATGACTCAGAAGATTAATGTTTACTTTATAGAAGTCTTTTAATTTATTTTTAAGAAAATTAAAAAGCAAAAACAAAACAAATTCCATATATAAACGACGAACACTATTTATGGCCTTTATTACGAGACTCACGTGGAAATTATTTTATTTGAGGTCAACCAATTTATTTATTTCATTAAATAAAAACGGTAAAAAAAAAAAAAAAAAAAGAAAAAACATTATCTTTCCAAATTTACCACCTTTTATCTTTCTACTCTTTTTTTTTTAAATATTCGTGATTCTAAACCAACTCACGCACATCTCAACTAATCTTACGAAACAATCCGTTTAACCCTACAATATTTAGGTGAGAAAAAGACTCGTAGAAAATTAATTCCTAAGTAGGTGGTCAACATGAATTTCTTTATCTTTCTACTCAATTTAGATATATTTATTTTTTAAGAGTGGTTTTCAAATATAAGAAAATAAGTCAATTTATTTACAAATATAACAAAATGTCATTTTCTATCAACGATAGACGGATAGACCCCGATAAACATTTATTGCTATCTATGGCTGATACTTAAAGATTTTTAATAGTGTCAATATATGTTATTATATTGGAAAATCTTTCCAACAATTTTGCAACGTAACACAATTACCCTTTTTAGGGACAAATTATATATATTTCTTAAGTTTCATGTAATCCCAATTTAAATTGCTTGGAATTTTTCATTCGCACAAAAATCGAATCATCAACGTTTAAAATGAGTTTAACTTAACTACTATGATATTTAGATTATCAACAACGAAGTTAGAAATTCAAATACCATACTTTACAAATTATTTAAGAAAAAAAAGAGAAGAAAAGAAATTTTTTTAAAATGATGATTATTACTAATATTTGTTGAATTATTGTTATATATATTACACATGCACACGCGTGTGAAATAAAGTGGCACACGAGTATAATTCAGACAGGGTCCTAAATAATTGGATGAACAAAATGATTACTATTATTTAAAAGATAAAATAAAATGGATCTGATTAAATTGGCTTTAATCAGATTTAATATACCAAGCATAAAGAAAACACAAAACAGAATAAGAACAGTTGAGATTGTTTTGTAAATGGGCACCCTCTCTTGTTTCAAGTTGAAAACTCTTAATAATAATAATTGCTGTTTTTTCCCATCATTTTGTCTTTGGAATTAGGACTTCTTTTTCTTTTGTGTGTTTTCATATCCACTTTTCTAGAATGCCATGCTCTACTCTACTTAGGGTTAGTTTTATGACATCATTACTCTTTTACATCATTTCCATGTTTGAGTTGAATTAGTGATTATTATGTGAAGAATTAATTTGTCTAAATAATTAAATTATCTATATTTGGAATACAATATTATCAACCTTAAATTGAATTGTGTTGAATTCAAGTATCTAGTACAATTTTTGTAAATGAGATTGATTCTCTTTTTATTCTTTTTTTTTTTTTTTCTTTACGATTGTTGATTAATTTTTAACCATACACCTTACCCTAATATGACAAAAACTATAAAAACTCTAATTTTTCAATTTGTAAAACATAACCTAATCTTTTCAAAAACTATATAATCTAATTCCTTTCAAATTATAAAATATATCATCAAAATACACATCTTGTAATAAAATGAACATTCTTCCCGGAAGAAATGTGAAACGACAAAAAAAGGAGAGAGAAATATGTCGAGGAAGGTAAGAGGAAAATAATTGAAAATAGACATTATTAGAGCTGATTTTCTTCGAGAATAAAACAGTGAATTATTAAAACCACCAATTTCTTTTAATCAGTGGAACACCCCTTTATTATTTTAATTGGAGTTCAATTCCTAAACTTGGAAAAAGTAATAAATTTTTAAATCTTTAGAAAATAATTTAATGTTAGAATTAAATTAACCATTTTAACCATTTGTAATTATTATTTTACCCAATCCCAACTAACCACTTTAACCCCTTTTCATAAATTGAATTAATGTATTAACACATATAAACAACATAGTAAAAAATTTTGCAACAGTACTACCACCAATGAATTTATTTCTTTTACTATCTTTCATTTTCCTCACAATTTTTCCATTATTATTTTCAAATTATAAAAACAAAAGACTCTTTGGCGTACCATTTTGAATTATTAACATCTTTTAATGCATTGTTTATTACTTTGATTTTATAATGATGATAATGCACTTGATAAAACTTTTCATTCTTCCCTAAAATGACTTTGCAAAATTACAAATGTATAATATATAATTCCATCTCGTGTATTGAGGTGGTAAATATATACAAAGAAATTATCATACATATTACGAATGACATGGGAGACAATGTCAATATAAAGCAATTCTTGTATCATTTTCTCGCATTTCAATAAAAATCACTATGTTTTGGTTGATGCATTAACTCTATGATAATTTTCAAAAATTGACTCTAATTTATATTATAAATTATAAAATCAAAATCTTACTTAACTAATCACAATGAATATACTAACTTAAACTACTAAATCTTCATCACTCCAAATTAAATAATGCACATGTATTCTTTCTTCTCTCCCACTAATTATCTTCAAAATTGTGATTTAATTTCTAGATCGTCTGTGTATTAAACCTAAATGACATGTTAAATCACACTCAACTATTACACAACCTATCTCATCAACAAAATGAATAGATAGTTTAATAGATCGAGAAATGAAAGAAGAATAAGAGAGTATTGAACGAAGGAAGAAAAAGATTAGAAAGCATTGAAACATAAATTGAAAAGAGAAAATGGAAGAAAAAAAAGAGAGAGATCAGATATAGGCAAACAATTCATATCCATATATAAATCATAACGTCATTTCTAATTTGTTTTATGGTAAAAGTATTAATACAATTTTTGGAAGTTAAAAGAATAATTTATAAATAACATAACACGAGTTTCAATAACGGGAAGAATTTTTTACAACCTTATGGAAATCTAAGCTATAAGGGAAAATTAAGAGCAACAAAATAAAACAAAATAATTCTATTACTAAGAAAAAAGAAAAGGCCCTGGGTTTACAAAGAAGAGAATCTGTCTCAAAAAGAGGTCGGAAGTTATGTGGCTCTACGGTCTTTTCACACTTTAATTCCTTTTTTCTTTTTTTACATAGAAATTTATTTGTTTTGTTCTCTAGGGTCTATACTCTGTCTACATATGTAATCATGTGTTACCATCGGCCCCCTAAATTCATCATATTCACCACCACGTGATTCTATTCTACAATCACGTGCACACTTCTCCCTATACTTATTACTTTATACAAGAAATAAATAAACAAAGAGTTGAATTTCATGTTAACACACATTTCTTACCTCAACTACTATCACCTCTCACTCATTAATGGCCATTTAACTACCCTTTACTTTTTTATCTAAAAGGTTTTCAAATAGAATAAAATGTTAATGCCGACAAATACTGATATTTTAATATTTGATTTTATTTATAAATAAGTTAGTCATTTCTTGATAGAATTTTATTTTAATAAGATAAAAGGAGTTTTTCAACTTATTTAGATATAGAGAATTGTTTTTTTTTTTTTATCTTTATCCAAATGCGTATCTTAAAGAGATGCATTCCGAATTATTTTATTATTTTTTCGCACATGAATACATCTCTTATTCTCTCAAGAGAAGCCTTCATTAAAAAAAAAAAAGTACGATGAATTCATGAATAATAATAATAATAATAATAAATATTTTTATTTTTTTTCATTCTTTTAACAACCCTAAAATCAACTCTTTCATTACTTATGTTTTTTTATAGTTAATAATATTTCATTTGTTTGATTCTAAATTATTGTTACCTAAAATAAACTATCTTACTAATCTCGTATTTATTTTAATAATAATATTACTAATTTTGTAAAAGTATAAACAATAATGTTATTTTAATTGTAATCTAGATCATTCACCCAGATTGTCTTGGTAAAAAAACTAGTAATATTACTATTAAAATAAAAAACGAGATTAGTGAGATGGTTAATTTTAGGTAACAATGATTTAGAATTAAACAAATAAAATATTATTAAAAATAATAAAAAAAAAATAAGTAATGAAATAGTTGATTTTAAGATTGTTAAAAGAATGAAAAAATAAAAACAAAATTATTTTATTTTATTATTATTATTTATTAATGTATCTCTAAGATATGCATTCTTAATTATTATTATTTTTAATGAATGTGTCTCTTCAAGAGAATCATTCATTCGGATAAAGATAAAAATACATCCCATTTTACCTATATAAGTTGAAAACATCCACTTTTACCTAATTAAAATAAAATTCTACCCTAAAAATCTAATTAATACATCATTTTTCTGAATTTGAAAATAAATAACAATTATAAAACAAAATAAAATTGAAGTCTTCATCTGCATTTCGATACATTTGACTAAAATTCTAAAAATAAAATTATGACCAAAGTTGTCAACAAAAGTGACACTCTTATTACACTCCACCAACGACAGTAAACATGTAAACTGTCATCCCTCCCCCCACCCCAATCTAGAGGCGTTTGAGACATATAATAATTTATGTTTATAGCATAGATTAATTTAGTTTGAATTATAATATGTTTGTGATGTTAATTATTTTAGATTAAAAAGGTAATAAATGGGATGAATGTAAAATTAAACCTAATAAAAATAGTGTAAATAAAGTAATTACTTTAATAAAAAAATAGTATTAAAAAGGTAATATTTTAATTAAAAATTTTTTAAAAATGATGAATGTAAAATAATAAAAACCGTAATAAATAGTAAATAAAGAAGTACTTAGGAGTTTTGAAATAGGATTGTTGGGGACTACAAAATGATACTTTTACGATAGCAAAAAGTAATTACAATAATTTTAGGATAATCCTTGCCCAAAAACCCCCTAAATTTTATATTTTCAAGTACAAGCAAAATATTAAAAACTAAAACTCTATCTAACATTTTCATTCTGTGTTTGTTTTGGAAAATTAAACCTACATACACTACTTCCATATCCAAATTTCTTTATTTGTTATCTAGTTGTCATCGATGGTTTAAAAAACTAAACCAAATTTTTAGAACTATAAAATGTAACTTTATTTTTAAAATTTGGCTGAGAATACATATATTACACTAGAAAAAGATACAAATCATTATAAGAAATCTAAATGAAATAAGCTTAATTATTTTTTAAAAAAAAACTAAAAAAATAGTTTTTTAATCTTGTTTTTGTCGTTGGAATTTCCCTAGTAATTCATATCTTTTTATTTAGATGAAAAATTGGAAGAAAATAAACTTCACCCTAAAAAAGCAAATCAAATAATTACCCAAAACCTAAATGCAAAAAGGATAAAGAACATGGATTCCATAAGCACTTGTAAGTTATGTTTCTCTACTCTTGGTATAAAAGATTATTTTTATTACTAAGTACTCACTAATTTAATCTGTAACATACTTTAAATTATTCGAAACTAATCTCATATATACATTAAAAACAATACTTGCCCCAAAAAAATTCATCAATTTCAAATATACATCTAAACTATAGAAGCAAATGAATATCATGGTAATGAGTAGTGAGATGTGGTATATCTTTTGTCATGGGTAAAATGGATACAAAACATGCTTTAAATCATTCTAAACAATGAACATGGGTATAAAAATCTTATAAAAAGGCACGAAAATAAACATTGAATTGATGATTTTCACTGATAAAAGACATGTTTCAAATATGTCATGGTAGTTATGAAGAAATTTGAAGCCCTCAAAAAGTGTTAAAAATCCACTTAATCAGAATACAAACTTCAACTGTCCATATGGAATAAATTAATATAACCAAATTTTCAAAACAAAAAACGAGGAAATATTGATATGGAAACTCAGTATAATCCAAAAGTAAGAGACGAAACCCATATTTTACAACTTTAAGAAGGAAAGAAACTTGTTATTTCCAACATAAAAACAAAAGGAGATGATCATCTCAGGTCATGAAATCACTCAAAAACTTGCATGGAATGTGAAGAAAAGTAAGGCGTTAAATCTACAGAGACGGCTGGACCCAGCAAAAAGTTAAACAAATCTGAAACCTAACGAGAAAAATTCCAGACATGATTAAGATTCAATAGGAAAATGAAGAGAATCAACCAACCATAGCATGAGGCCGTACAAAGTAAAAGCACATTTTAAAAACAACAGAGGCCACAGAGAAGGCAGTGGTTCCCCACCACCACGCAACGGCAGGCAAAGCATGCATTGGCAGCAAATAAAAGCAAAAGTGAAAGAAGATTCAACTCTCTATACACAATAACAAACAAGAAGCAACAAACAATAAGATAAAGAGCAAAAGCAGAGAGGATAAAAAGTTCCGATTGCACGCCTAGCAACAACAAGCCTGTAAAATCGATGCAATAATCTAACTAACAAAAAGTAAGAAAGGAAATCGAAACGAAACATTGCTAACAGTCTTGTATAATCGAAATGAAAACATTACCAATTAAGCGATGATCCGATTTGAAATTCCTGGACCGTTCGGAAGTAGGAAGGAGTGAGGCTGTCAGAGCATGACCTAACTAGGGTTAGCTTATCAATGGAGGCAAGAAAATCGGTATGAATCTCTTTATCTTTACGCTTTTCTCTTTTTGGAGTAACCTTGCCTAGCCGACCAGAGGTAGATCATGCTGGCAGCTTCACCTTTTCCTTCGCGAACACAATCACTCAATCACACACTCAAATCGATGCTTTCGGAAGAAGCAAAAGCAGGAAAAAGAGAGAGTCAACGAATGCTTTTGCAATCAAATCGAAAAGGAAAAGAAGAATTGAAAGAAGAGGACCTCCGTGTGACGAGTGGCTCTGTGGCTGTCTTTCACAACTCTCGAAGAAGAAGAAGAAGAAGAAGAAGAAGAAGAAGAAGAAGAAGATGAAGAAGACTGGAGAGCGATTGAAAGCCGGCGATCTTTAGGGGGAAAGTGGGATTTGAAAGGGCCGGCCATGGTTGAACGGAGCAGAAGAAAAGAGAGGGAAAAGAAAAATAAAGGAAAAGAGGAAGAAGAAAAAGGAAATGGGGGGTTTGTTTGTTGAAAATGGAAAAGTGAGGGGTCTCCTTTGGGTTTATTTATAGACAGATGTTTGTGTGGGAAAAAAGTGAGGGATTTTATTGGGTTCAGTTCAGAGAAATGACACCATGTAAGGTAACCCTAACCAAACAGTGAATTAAAGACATTTCTTTGCTTTTGTGTGGGGAACAACTTCCAACAAATTTAAAATAAAATAAAATTAAAAAGAGAAAAATATATTAATTTCGACTTCAATCCATCTAAATCTCGAATTAATAAAGAGTTATTAAGAAAAGTTAAATTTGTTATTACAGTCCTGAGTAATAATAGCTTATGTTTAGAGTACATACTATAGTGTGTTAAAATATTGACTATTTTAGTATGAGTTACAAATATAAAAAATGGCGATTACAAAATAGTAAAAAGTATAGACAATGAGGTTTTCAATAATTTTGATGGATTATAATAATTGGAGACTTCGAGGGGGTGTTTGACTCACCAACATGGGTTGAGTTGGTATATTTTATCAACTCACTCCAACACTCCGGGAACTAACTCTAAGCACCATCAACCACCTCCGATGAAAAACACCTTCAATGACCACCTTTAAGCGACCAACTTTGGCAACCAACTCGGAACTTTGGCAACCATCTCTGACGACAAACCCCGAAAACCAACTTTAATACCACCTTCATGTGATTAACACTCGAGCTTCGATAGTTACCTTTGACTATAATCTCTAGCAAAAATCATCTTCGATGATCAACTTCGACAACCACCTTCGCCTAACCACTTTCAGGATTTGAAAACCACCTCCGATGACAAACATCGACAACCAACTTCAATACCACCTTCATGCTCTAACAGCTACCTTCTACTACAAACTCTAGTGAAAGCATATTTGATAATCAACATCGACAACCACTTTTGACTATTGTAAGACTGGTGACTATTAAAGTATATTGTATGGTTGTTGATTATATAAACAAATATTAATTTATCTACATTAAGTGCAATATTTACACGTAAAAAAAATGTTAAAAACAATTATTTGATTAAATTCACATTTTAAATGAGTGTTAGAATATTTAGACGAAATAACTTTACACCCTAAATACAAACAAACAGATATATAAACTCTAGACATCCTATCTCAACTCAGCGTCCCAAAAAACTTCTGAATATTATAACAGGAGGTCCAAATTTGAGTTGGCTACAAGGCAAGTTTGGGGCCAAATGTCACTGGTTGTAATAATTTAAACCATAATATTGTGTGAGACGTAATTTAATTGAAGATAACACTTGGGAATTTTCAATTGTAAGGACGGTAGTAAATAATTTGTTTTGGGTTCAGCTTGAGTTGTAAATAGGGATAAAGACAATGTAGATTTTGAAATGATGAGTCGAATGACATAATCATTTTTCAAATATAAGAACTACAAAAAAAATGTAAATATAGATATAAAAGTTTAAAATTTTACTTAAGACTAATTACAATCACCGCGATTAAACTCTTAAACTTTCATAAGTGAATTCATTTACACTTTCAATTAAGATTTCATTTGAATTATTTATGCATCAATTCTAATAGTCTGTTTTAATCGTTCTGACACGTGAATAAATAAAAGTTTAATTATTGATAGACGTTTTTCTAGTGTAATCTTAATAAATGATCTAAACTGATTCATCTACAACAATTAAGAAACTTGATTACAAATTTATACGTTTTCCACGGGTTTTTCAAACTAAGTTTAAATGAGGGCGTTATTTGATACATGTACAAAAGTTAATGTTTTAGCTTGATACAATTATCAGCATTTAAAGATTTAAATTAGTACCACCTTTGAAGTTTAGATGTATAAATTGTAAAATTTTTCCTTTTTTTCTTCTTGTTTCATTGTACAGGGTGGATATATATAAATATATATATTGATTCCAAATTCGATAAGGTATTAATATCATTTAAAATGTTGATTTCATTTCTAAACTTAATAAATTATTAGGGGTCATTTGTTAAGGTTTTAGGTTTTCTGTTTTCCATTCTTTAATCTAGAAACTTACAATTGCATTTGTCGACATTTTCTTATTTGTGGTTTGTTTATTCAATAAAATATAAGGGTAAATATCAATTCATATGCCTAAGGTTTTGTTTATTAATGATTTTGTCTTTTTGTTTTCTATTTTTTAAATGTATGTTTGTTTTTCCTTTTTTTTTATTTTTTTTATTTTTTAAATTATGGTTCATACCTTCACTGAAAATAAATAAAAAGTTCCAACTCAATTTATAGAAAACTATTTTTTAGTTTTCAAAACTTTACTTGGTTTTTTAAAATATTAGTGAATAGAAGTAGTATATATAAATTTATTTTTCAAAAACCAAATAATTACCAAATACACTTAAGCTTTTGAATTGCCTCAATTAAAATTCGGAACTAAAATCCTAATTAATTTAGATTGTATGTAATTCATTTGTAAACATTTTTATCTGATATATAAATAATCATCTAATTAGATTTTTGTAATTTAAATTCAGCAAAAACGTACAAAACAGCTCATGGATTTAACTATTAGGGGATTTTTAAAAACAGAAAAATAAAAAAAATTATTTACATAAAATAACAAAATTTATTATTATTATTATTATTTAGAGACTAATAAAGGCTTTTAGAAATTTATTAGTGATAGAAAATGATAGAAGTCTATAATTGATACTATGTGATAGATGCTGATAGAAGCCTGTGAATGTCTATCGATGTTGTTTTTTTGCTATTTTTTTCTATCCGTAAAAATCTTCCTTTAATCATTTCAAGCTAATGACTTCACTAATCTCACCCAATACAAACACTTAAAATTGTTCTAAACATTAAAATTTCCAACTCATAAAGTCACATGTCTAAAATTAAAAGTTTAAAAATCCATTAGAAAATTTTTATAATTCAAAGAACAAATAAACACAAACTCGAAAATTAACAATAAATTTGTAATCTTACGAAAATTTCAATGAATATTTGTAGAAAAATTATCAAAAGAAAAGGCAGATAAATTGCAAATTTGGTGATCTTACGGTCTAGAAAAATTAAGATTTAGTTCTTATAGTTTATAATTAGAACATAGTCTATATGATTTGACAAAAGCTACATAAATAGTCATTATTTATGATGTTTTATCAAACCATAAAAACTAAATTATAATTTTGTCCAAATCGTATGGACTAAAATTCAACCTATTTTTTTTTTAAAAAAAAGTTAAATAAATAGTTTGGTGCATCAAAATGCTTATCGATATCATATTTACATCATTAACACTTTGTTCGTTTTTTCTTATGTTTGAACATTTTTTTACTGGCATAACAAAAATGTCAATTCATCTCTTACGTTGATGTCAAACTATAGTTATATGAACATGTCGATGAATATATATATATATATATATATATATATATATATTATATATATATATATAATTTAATAAATAAAAGAAATAATGAGATATTGTTTGTTAATAATTTCATTTTTTCATTTTTTGTTTTTGAAAATAATGTATAGATTCTCCTAAATTATTACAATGATTTGTATATTTCTCAAGTACAATCATTAAATACTTAGTTAAATTCAAAAAATAAAAAATAAGTTTTTATATATTTTTTTTTGTTAATTTTCCAAATGAGAGATTATTTCAAATTGTAAAACTGTTGAAAATATTTACAAGATATAACAAAATTTTCGAATTATCAATGATAGATGCTGATAGACACCAATAGACTTCTATCAGTGTCTATCAATATCACTGTTAAATACTAATAGAAGTCTATCAGTGTCTATCATTGATAGTTATAAAATTTTGCTATGTTTTGTAAATAGTTTGATTTATTTTTTCTACATATGAAAACAATCCGTTCCAAAATTTGCTTGGTTTTTTAAAGTATTGGTAAAAAAATAGATAACATGGAAAGAAATTTGGAGGTGAAGGTATTGTCTATAAACTTAATTTTAAAAAACTAAGGTATGTTTTGTAACTGATTCGTTTTTTGTTTTTGTTTTTGAAAATTAAGTTTATAGATATTACTTTCACCTCCAAATTTCTTCATTTGTTATCTACTTTTTGTCAATGGTTTAACAAATCAAGCTAAAATTTGAAAACTATTTTTTTTTTTTTTTGAATTTGACTAAAATTTAACCATTGTACTTAAGAAATATGCAAATCAATGTAAGAAATTAGGAGGAAATATACTTTATTTTCAAAAATAAAAAACTAAAAACTAAAATGGCAACCATTTCGGTTTTTTTTAGCTTGTGAAAATTAAGTCTATTTCTTTACCCTAACATACAATAATTTGCATATTTATTGAGTACAATGATTGAATTCTTAGCCAAATTTTAAAACCGAAAACAGATTTTTAAAAGCTATTTTTTTTAGTTTTCAAATTTTGGTTTGAGTTTTAAAACTATTGATAAAAATAAATAACAAATAAAGAAATTGAAAAATAAAAGTAAACATCTATAGACTTAATTTTTAAAAACAAAAAATTAAAATCAAATGATTATAAAATTAAAAAAAAAAAACTTAAATAATTACCAAACAAATGTAAATTATCTAAAATTCAATCTTTGAATCTTGACATTGTTGATTGAAAATAGAAACCAAACAAACAAATTTAAAATAGTGAAAAGGGCGAGGTGTCGGGTTTATAAAGGTGGAAGAGAAGCAGGGGTGAGTGGCAGAGTGTAATGAATTTTAGGGCAGCAAAAAAGTTGTAAAAAGTAGGGTTTCTGTAGTACTGTTTTTTCTCAGGTTTATAGACAATTCAATATTCCACTGTTTGTCTATTTCCAATCAATAGTTTTTTTTCCCCTTATAATAATAATAATAATAATATTTTTTTAAAAAAAATAGAGATTTTTAAAATTAAAAAATAAGATAAATTATTTACACAAAATAATATTTTTTTTTATATAATCTATTAGAGGGTGATAAAAGTCTGTCAATAATAGATATCGATAATAATTTATCATTTTTTTTCCTAATATGTAAAAATTTTAAAAAAAATTGATTTAGAATTTCAACGCATGCTTTTTATTCAAAACCTCAGTTGTCAATTTCATGCAGCTGGCCTTTCTTCTCTTGTTTTCTTTTAATAGCACCTTTCCATGTCCAATTACATCACTCTCAAATCTCCCATTTTTAAATACGAAGCAATAATTTGAAATTTTTTAAAATAATAAATTATATAAAACAAAATCTTATTTAATTTCAAAAGTATCTATACTCTTTCAAACATTGCAATTTATCTAGACTTTTCACAAAAACTTAATAACTAAGGTTGTGTATATCAATCTATAATGAAAGTTGGTGTTATCCTGATGAAATTTTATTGATAAATCAATCGTAATTGACCATAATTGTAAATGTAATTTGAATATTATTGATCACATTTATCTAGAATCATAAATCTATCACATTTAGTGCTATCGTATAGGGTTAAACGATAACGATAATAGTAAACGTGACAAATTCAAAATCTCAGGACAATAACAATAATGATATTAATATAATTGGATTAAGCATCCTCCGTTTTTTAACTAATTTATAATTTTTATTACATATTTATAAGTGAGCCTCAAATATCAGTATATGTACGAAACATAAGTAACTAATACAAATGTAATCAAATGAAGACTCACTTTTTAAATTGCAATTGAATTTATTACGTTTTCTCGAGGGTAAACATGACCCAAGTATGAACACTATGCCAGTTGAGCTACGCTCTTGTTGGCATAATTATAGTTATATGATATTTAAAATGTCAATAGAGAGTTAGATTAATTTATTTGATTCATTCCAAAAACCATATATTATCTTTATCACGAGTATTTATAAAGGGGTAGGTTGTAGATATAACAAAATGAAATTTAAATTAATAACAAAATAACTATGTGAATTCTTTATAAATATAGCAAAATCCAAGTCCAATATAGGTAAGAAATCTAAAAAAATCATTAACCCATAAAAAAATCTTTATCATACTATTTGAAGAAGTTCATTGGTGATAAACTTCTATCATTGATATACAACTGTTAAAAATCTATTAATGATAGGAGCCTAATACGTACTGATATATACTTATATCATTGTTCAAATTCTATTATATCTTGAATTTTCTGTGTAGCAACCATTAGCATACTTTGATAATTTGGTTCATACTTTTCCTATACTAAGGAATGTGAAACATTTTTGTGGTTACATGAATCAAATTTTCATTATTTTATTAGGAAAAAACTATTTTTTTCTCAGCAATATCATAATAAACTTGTATTGTTGTTGGAACTACGTGCTTATCAAAATTGTATAATAGCTAACCAACAGCTTGAGAGCAGATTACTACAATACTTATTTGATTCGAATTGATTTACTCCAACTATACTACATATGTTATATTGAAATGTATCGATGTTTTTCACTGTTAGATTTGTATTATTGATAGAATATATGTACCTATTAAAGTCTACCAGTGACTATCATCGATGAATGTATATTATTGAAAATTTAGTTTAATCATAAACTTGTATATTGTTGTTAAGACTGTAGTTGTATTGAAGTTCATCAATATCTATCACGGTAGACTTGTATCGTTTATATAATTATATATGTATTGAAGTTTATCAGTGACTATTGACGATGTTTCTATCACTCATATAGTTCTATTTTCAAAATCAATGATTATCCGTTATAACAAACTTTAGTGAAAATTTTAATTCATGATATATATACTTCTTTTAGAATTATAAATTATCAACGATAAAACTCATGAAACTAATAGTCATCGGGTGACGGACTTCATTCAAATAGGGGTAAAACAAAAATTAAAATTGATCATTACCACGTAGTCATATTTTGCAAAACTATGTATAATTTTAGATAAAGACAAAAGTTTGATATTCAATAGTATTACAAGCGGGAAAAAAATCTTATTATTAAATTACTATTAAAACATTTAATTTTAACATAGTTAAATCGATTAAAACATATATTGAAAGTTTAAAGATTCAAATTAGATATCTCATTAAAAAAAATCAACCTACGACAAATTTGAGCTAGTTAATTATTTTTCCCCCTTTTTATAAAGAGTATATAGCCTATTAAAAATTGTGAATATTATATAGACACGAACTTGAACCTCAACAAAACTTTATTTAATTGATGGCTATATACTTTAAGTTTATAATAAACATTAACATTTAAAAGCTTAATATAATATTTGAGTAGCTTTCCATTTTAGTAACCAATGTTTTAAAAGTTAAATAATAAACTTAATATGTGCTTTAGTAAACTTTAAATTAGTTGTCTAAATAGTCATATGATGTGAAAAACACTCTTAACATGAATTAAAATATTTTATATTTCAATTTGATGAAATAGAGATACTACTAACAAAAGTTATTTTAAAAATTACTTATTTATTTATTTTTCTTAATAAAATATTATATCAAAACAAAATTCCAAACTCTCAGACAATAAACAAAAGAGAAAACACTCACACGAGGAGTTAAATTTCAAATATCTTCAACAATATTCATCGTTTTAGAAAGGTCTTCACTCTCTTTATAACGACAATATCCAACCAATCAAATTCAGTCACCAAATGAACAAGTAAGAGAATTTTCAAGAATATTAAGAAATAAAAATTAAACAAATTTAATATTGAAATAATAGATATCCCAAAAGAATCTAAAATAACCATAAAAAGATATAAAAACAAAAACCATGGGCATAAGCATGTAAATGAAACAGTAAATAGATTGGGACTACTCATAGTGGGACTTCACCTGATTTAATTATTATTATTATGGCCACATTGCATTAGTTTGTCAAAAAGTTATTTGAAAAAAATCTTAATCGTTTTTTGTGTTTATCAAAACAGATTTAAATTAAATTGGTTAAAATCACTTTAAATCGTTAGTTTTATGTTTACTCCCGTTAAATTTTAAAATTTTTAGTTAATATTTAGTTTTCGATTTTATACTTAAAAAATATATTATATATATATTTATATATTTTCATCTAATCAAAACTATTTTCTATTTTTTCATGAGTTAAATGTATCATTTAAAAAAAATATATATCATATTGATATTTTTTTAAAAAAAATAATTTTCTTAATATTTAAAAATTAAGCTATAACAAATAAAATTTATTATACTAAATAATTATTTAAAATGTTAAATTATAAAAATATTTAAAAAATTGATAATAAGATTATTTAGTTATTATATTGAAAATAAGATATTTTTGTATTTATTTACCAAATAATCTAACCTATTTTTATAATTTTTTTTTTTTTTTTTTAAAAAAAAAGCGAGTTGTCAACCATTATGTTAAAAACTACAAAAGGGAAAAAGGAAAAATTGAGCTTTTATTTGCATTACATGGCAGGTATCTTCTGAAGATATGATTCATTCCATGTGATCTGAACAACAGGGCTATGTAGTAATTAAGGGCATAGGTCCTATGGGCTGTGGCCTTCCCACTCAAAAGCTGCCCTAAACCTATATATTAAGCCCCTATAGACCCCCATAGCACACCCACCCCCCTTTGATTTGACTATTCCCTACAATATTGTTTTCCATCCATGGCTCACATCCCCTTCCTTCCTAGTTACATTTCAACGTTACTTCTTCTAAATTATTCCTCCTTGGTAAAGTTACTCATCTTTTAACGACTTTGACATCCTCTCAGAATTGCCCTGCAGGGACCCACCCCCAACGAGATAGGGGATCCCCGATTAGACGGATAATGGGAGAGGGAGTAGTGATAATTTTTTCCCTTCGCTAAACAGGAACGAGTATTCCCCATCTCCATCCCGATAAATATATTATATAATTATAATTACTTATTATTATTTTCTAATTTTCTAATTTTCATTTTAATATTTTTGTATTTGAATACATTTTAAAATTATTTTAACATTTAAGACTTTCTACCTTAAGTCATATATGTTATAGTATTTAAATGGAAAGTTTGACTATGATATTGTAATATTTAAATTTTAACTTTTAGAAATTATCATAATAAATTATATTTTCATACATATAATAGTATTATTTTTATAATGAATTTTTATACTATTTTCTTTGAATGAGAATTTTATTGGAAATAACTCATTTAATATATATAATTTTATTTGATTGAAATTAAACAAAATTGCTAAGAATGAATATATTAAAAAAAACAAACAAACAAACGAGAAAATTTTTCGTGGGACGAGGAATGAAATAGAGGGGCACGGGGATGGAAAACCTTCCCCGTCCCCGTCCCACCCCATGGACACCTCTAATTGAAGGAGTAAGAATTAATATGATTGAGAATGGTGGCATATCTAAAAAACTCTTGACAGGGGTTTTATATAGATTTGTATATATATTACATAAAGAGCATAAAGTTGAGGGGTCCTCTGAATCCATAGTAATCTGTCCATACTTGTTTGTAATTCCTCGTTCGACCGATTTTTTTTTTTTTAAACTAAAAAACATCAATTGTATGTCTTATTAACTCTTTACATTGTGAGGACTAGGAGATCACAAACTTCTAGACTTTACGATCCTCGACATACAAATGTTGTAAAGTCAAACGAATTATCGTGTAAGATCAGTCGAGGTATGCGTATGCTGGTCAAGATACTCACAGATATATAAAGAAAACAATTCTTTGAAGTTTACAACTTTAATCTTTGTTCCATACATCCTTAAGAATAAAAGATATCCGAGAGTAAAATTTGATGTATTTAGTTGTATATGGTAATATAATATCATAATTTTATGGAGAAAAGATGTGTGTGTAAATTTACTTTATAGAATTAATTATAACAACTTTATATAATTTTAGTTGGTTAATTATTAAAACAATAAAAATAATTCAAAAAACAATTAATTGTGAGTTTTTGAAAATTTGAACACTTATGTTAGGTAATTTATGATTAGATTTAATTCATTAATATGTTTAGTGAATATTCTTATTATTATTTTATTGATTAAATATATGGTTTAATTCATAAATATATGATCATTTATTTATTTTAATTGTATATTTAACTAATTTTTTTTAGAATATGATATATTTAACTAATTTTAATTAATTGAAGTTCAATATAATTAATAATAAGCGCAATTTAAATCAGTTAATTTTAACTAGTATGAAAGAAATGGGAGAAAACGAAATAATACTATCACATGTTAATAATAAATGTTATATGAAATACTCAAAACAATGTTTTATAAGTATGCCGTATTAATAATTAAAATTAAATAATCAAAAGTAATCTCAATAAATGATTAATGAATTATAAATAATCAATAAGTAATTACTTATAATTATTGAAAATTAAAATTGCTTACTAGTTTAATCTAACTACTTCAAGTTAACTGATCAAATATATTTAAGATATTGCTAACGGTTAATCAACAATATCAATATATAAATAATTGCATTAGTTTGTAAAATTGAATTGAGTGTATAGTTTAATAAAATATTGTCGATTTATTCTAATTAATTCCTTCATTAAATTAATTTGGTTGAATGAATATTACTTAATTAATTAAGTATATCCATGAAGAAATAATAACAAAATAAAAAATCTAGAGAATTGTTGAATGAGAAATTTTGGACCAATCACAAGTTGCCACGTCATTTACTAAATTAATGACGAAATTCCAAATCATTAAATTTGGGCTCAATTAGGAGTTGACACATGTATTGAATTGAAGTTAAAAGACAAATTTCAATGACGCCACGTGTTTTTATCATGACCGTTGAATCAGATTAATTTGGCTCAATTTGATATTATTATTTGGGTCAATGTCCAACTAAGCCCAAAAATAGGTTGAATTTGACCTAAATGTCAAATTAGGCCTAAATCCGATTAATTGGGCCCAAAGGCCAGACCCATGGATTAACTAAGCCCAAGTCCAACTAATTAGGCTCAAAGGCTAGGCCCATGGATCAATCGAGCCCAAGCCCATCTGTGAACTCTATAAATAGAGAAGCTCTTCTCAGAGGTCAACAATTCTATACTCCAGAGAGCTTATAAGAAATTCTCTACAATCAGAGACTCATTGACTCCTGAAGCTAACCACACCTGAAGACTAAAGTCATTCGAAGATACAAGCATTCTGAAGACTGAAGTCCTTTGAAGATATAAGTATTCGGAAGACTGAAGTCCTTTAAAGATACAAGCATTCAGAAGACTGAAGTCCTTTGAAGATATAAGCAATTCTACATTCAGAGAACCCAGAGAAAATTCATCAACAAGTAAAAGACTCCAAAGACTTTTGAAGTTGTACTCCTAGAAGACAAAAGACCCTTGAAGACACAAACACTCTTCAAAGACTTCTACTTCAAGAACGTTCAATTCTTTTCTTCTTCAAGTCAAGCACATCCACCCAACCGAGAGAGAATTAGAGGATCAAGTACTAGAGATCGAACCACATCGCATCGCATCAAATCAACATCAACATCAACAATAACTCAAGTTCAACCCCACGAAACAAGTTTCTCCGAAAGCCTCGTGCGAACACTAATCCTCTAAGAAGATTAGCAAGCCCAAAGGCCGATCATCCAAGAAGATCAATAAGTACAAAGATCGATCGTCCAAGAAGATCAACAAGCCCAAAGATCGATCGTCCAAGAAGATCATCAAGCCCAAAGGCCGATCATTCAAGAAGATCAACAAGTCCAAAGACTGATCGTTCAATAAAATCAACCAACTTAAAGATTATAGTTTGTTTTGAAAGCATCAAAATACTATATATTAGAGATTGTACTCGCTTTCCACAAAATTAATACAAATACAAAGTTCAAGTTCCACGAAATAAATTTATCTTGAAATCTCGTGCGAACAAATTGGCACGCCTAGTGGGACCTCTTTACCTCTCATCTCTCTCGTCATCTAAGTCAATAAACCTACAAATGGCACCAAAGAAAGTTGTATCCAAAGCTATCGTCGCAAGCGATACTTACATAAGCTCTGTCATCACAAAAAAACTAATGGAATCTACTAAAGGCGGGATCGCTATTAGAGAAAATCCCTTGTTCGACGACTATATTTCTGCTACTGATCCATCAGATAAAGAATCGTACTTTGATATAGTATCTGTCATGGTGACTGACGTAACGGTTGAGTCAGCCATGACAGATACGTCAGTCACCATGACAGAGATGGAAAGGAAGATAAATTTCCTAATGAAAGCTGTTGAAGAGCGAGATCATGAAATCGCTGCTTTAAGAGATCAAATATAGGCTCGGGAAACCGCTGAGTCGAGTCAATCTCCAACTACAAAAGTTAATGACATAGGAAAGACTGTCTTACAGAAAGACCAATCGCAACAATCTACCTCTGTTGCCACCCTGTCAATTCAACAACTGTAGGATATGATTACAAACTCCATGCGGGTTCAATGCGGAAGAACATCACAGTCCTCATTTATGTACTCCAAGTCGTACACCAAAAGAATCGAAAACCTAAGAATGCCAGCTGGGTATCAACCTCCAAAGTTCTAGCAGTTCGATGGAAAAGACAATTCAAAACAACATGTTGCACACTTCATTGAAACCTGCGAAAATGCAGGAACCAAAGGAGACCAGCTAGTCAAGTAGTTCGTCCGTACCTTGAAAGGAAATGCTTTCGATTGGTATACTAATTTGGAGCCAAAAGTGATTGACTATTGGGAACAGCTAGAAAAGGAGTTCCTGAACCGCTTCTACAGTACAAGGTGCACTGTTAGCATGATGGAGCTAACGAACACCAAACAGTGGAAGGGAGAGACAGTCATCGATTATATCAACCGATGAAGAGCATTAAGTCTGGATTGCAAAGATAGACTCACTGAATTATCTGCAGTGGAGATGTGCACTCGAGGCATGCATTGGGAGCTTATGTACATCCTACAAGGGATAAAACCTCGTACATTTGAGGAGTTGGCAACACGTGCTCATGATATGGAGCTGAGCATCGCCAATAGGAGAACTAAAAATTTCCTAGTCTCGGAAGGGAGAAAATACAATAATGAATCCAAGGGTACTGAAAAGATCATAGATAGTGCCATAAAAGAATCTATGGTCGTTCATGTGACCCCACTGAAAATTTCCTTCAAAGGAAAACAAACAAAATTTAAAAGAAGACACAATGAGGGCGAGAAGCATCGTCCAACTCTTAAAGAAAGACAAGAGAAGGTTTATCCATTCCCAGACTCTAATGTGACAAATATGTTGGAGCAACTGCTAGAGAAGCAACTTATTTAACGGCCGGAACAAGCAGGAAAAGTAGATGATCCTAACTACTGCAAGTATCATCGAGTCGTTAGTCAACCAGTTGAAAGGTGCTTCGTGCTGAAGGAACAAATTCTAAAGTTGGCTCGTGAAAAGAAGATTGAGTTAGATTTGGATGAAATAGCTTAGACAAATCACGCTATAGTAGTGGCAACTTCAAGTGTTCCAACACTATCTGTGTCTCATACTCAAAGACAAAACCTGATCTATTCGGAGCCTTCGAGCCTATAGTTGTTTGGTTCCAACAAGAGATTCAAACAACAAATTCCAAAAAGAAAGACGAGCTCATTGGAGATGACAACGAAGGGTGGATAGTTATGACTCGTCGAAAAAGAAGATAGCCAAACTCTACCCAAAAAGAGTCGTGTTCCTATCGAAGCTATAAAAGAATGAACAAGACTCATAAAAAGAAAGGCAAAAAGATGACATGGAAGCCTAATCTTGCTAATAAAGAAGACAAGAACTTTCGTCAATTCCGACGGCCAACTTCGGCAGAATTTCTCCCAATAAGCTTTCTCAATAATCATCCAGAGAAAGTATCAGAAGTTATTGCATGTCATACTGTCGGCATAGTGGAAGTCGACAACAATCACATAGCTGTCGAAGAAGTCAGCGACTCAGAAGAAATTAAGCAAAGAATTTCTGTCTTCGATCGTACTAAGTCTTCAAATGTTCGATCTTCAGTCTTTCAAAGATTAAGTATGGCCACGGTAGGAGAAGACCAATGTCTAACAACTACTTATACTCGAACTTCAGCTTTCAAAAGGCTAAGTATATCCACATCAAAGAAAGATCGACATTCAACATCTGCTTTTGATCGTCTTAAGACAACAAGCGATCAACATAAAGGAAGGATGAAAATCTTGAAGGCGACGTCATTCCATGAAGAAAACAACGATGAAAAGATTCACAGTCGTGTCCCTTCACGCATGAAGAGGATATTTTCTGTTGACATAAGTACAAAAGGTTCCTTGAAAGTGAAGCCAAAACTCATCATATTGACGAATCCTACAAATGAAGAGGATGATCAAAACCATGATGAAATAAGAGCTTTTGAAGTTTAAATGAAGAAGCTCCTCATCGCAAGAGCCTAAACTGCATGATGCTCCTGGCCTGCATGAGCTTAAAATGTGATCAGTGCCTACAAAAAAAAAAAAAAAAAAAAAATCTTTGTACGAACTGTGTTACAACTTGATCTCTATCATTATAAAGGATACGGAGGAAACTTAGAGAAATTTAAGTTCAGTCGTGCATGAAAAAAAAAACATTCTTTTTGAACTACATTATGACTTGTTCCCTATCATTATGAAGGGTATGTAGGCAGCTTGAAAGAAACTTCAAGTTCAGTCCAGTTAAAAAATAATAATATATGAACTATGTCATGATTTGATCCATTTCTTTAAGGGTACGAAGGCAACTTAAAGAAATTTAAGTTTAGTCCATCAGAAAAGGTACCACGACCACCTAAGCATGATACTACAAGATTGATGTTGATCATCTCCGTTAAAGAATGACACTTCAGATTGAAGATGTTCATCCCTATTAGAGGCAACACAATGGATTGAAGATGTTCATCCCTCGTAAAGAGCTAGCACGGTAAATAAAATGCACACACTTAGAATGCGCTTCACTTCCTCTTTAAAATCAAACTTGGATGCTCCTCCATCTTCAAGTTCAGAGGCTTCATCGAATGCTCAAGTTTGAAGGCTTTGCAATGTCATCTTCATGCTCAAAGTCGCGAAATCGAGCTCAATGTGAAGATTCTTCGATGCTTCGTCAAACTCAAGTGCAGAGGATTCGCCGAAGATTCAAGTTCAAATGCGGAGGGTTCACCGATTCTTTAAGCTCAAGTGCAGAGGATTTGCTGATGCTTCGTCAAACTCAAATACGAAGGATTTGCTGATGCTTTGTTAAACTCAAATGTGAAGGTCTCATCGATGTTTCTCCATCTTTAAGTTCAGAGGCTCTATCGATGCTACTCCATCTTCAAGTTCAAGAATGGTGTGCATGACCCCACTTCCATATTCAAGTTCAAGATTGGCGTGCATGGCCCCACTTCCATCTTCAAGTTCAATATCGGTGTGCATGGCTCTGCTTCCATCTTCAAGTTTAAAATTGATGTGTATGAATCCACTTTTATCTTTAAGTTCAAGGTCGATGTGCATGGCTCCGCTCCGTCTTCAAGTTCAAGGTTTGTGTGCATGGCTTCGCTTCATCTTCAAGTTCATGGTCGGTGTGCATGGCTCGACTCCATCTTCAATGACTCGGTCTACAAAATTCTGATGCAACTTCGCTTCATCTCCAAAGTCTAATGGGGGCTTCGCTTCATCTCTGAAAGTCATAGGGCTTCTCTTCATCTCTGAAAGCCATGGGGCTTCGCTTCATCTCTGAAAGAAAGTCATGGGGCTTCGCTTCATCTCTGAAAGAAAGTCATGGGGCTTCGCTTCATTTCTGAAAGTCAAGCGAAATTCAAGTGCGGCTTTGCTTTATCTCCAAAATTCAAGTGCGGCTTCGCTTCATCTCCAAAATTCAAGTGCAGCTTCGTTTTGTAAGAAAAAAAAAAAGAAAAGAAAAGAAAGAAAAAGAAAAGAAAAAGAAAAAGGAAGGAAGGAAAATTGGAAAAAAAAGAAGGAAAAAAAAGAAGGAAAAAAAAAAGATTAAAAAAAAAAAAGAAAACATTGGAAGAAAAGAGGAAAAGCAGAGTAAGGAAGATTAGAAAAAGAGGAAGTGAGGATAATGGAGGGGTTTGGGTCCTATGTATAGAGGTTATTTAGATTCTATAACAAATTAGGAAATCCAAATCTACTAAAAGATTTAATTTAAAATATTAGATTTTTTATTAGATTTCCTAATTTGATTCTATCCTAATTTCAAATTAAATTGAACAAATTTTCTATTTAATTTAATCTTATTAGATTTTGTCGTCAAATTTATCTTCAACTAAGATTTGGACATATTCCAAATTTTATTCAAAATCAAATTTAAATTGTGGATAAAATTGCAAATTAAAATCTGGCCATATTCTATATTTTATTCAAAATCAAATTGTTCAAGATTAAATTGTAAATAAAATCTCAAATTAAAATTTGGGCATATTCCAAATTTTATCCCAAATCTAAATACTTTTATCTCAAGCCAAATTATTAAGGATAAAATCTCAAATTAAAATTTGGGCATATTCTAAATTTTATCTCAAATCTAAATCACCAAATCACCCGACTTTTATCCTCAAGCTAAATTATTAAGGATAAAATTTTAAATTAAAATTTGGGCATCTTCCAAATTTTATATCAAATTCATCAAATTTAGGTTCTTATCTCTATTTCCAAATCAAGTTCGGGAAAAGATCTAAAATTCATCCCAAATTAAAGTTTGGCCATATTCCAAATTCAAGTATCCTATTGAGTTTTTATCTTCAATCAAAATAAATTGCGGATAAGAAAAAAATCGCAATTGATCTTTTATTGAAATTTGGGCATATCCCAAATTTTATCTTAAATCCAAATCAAATTGGGTAAAATCTCAAATTAAAATTTGGCCATATTCCAAATTTTATTCCAAATTCAAGTTGTAGTCTTGAGTTTTTTTTTTTAATCGAAATAAATTGTGGATAAGAAAAAAAATCTCAATTGATCTTTTATTAAAATCTGGACATATCCCAAATTGTATCTTAAATCCAAATCAAATTAAACTGGGACAAAGCTCAAATTGTTTTTTGTAAATTTGGCGATATTCTAAATTTCATAGTTTGACTGACACATCAATTGAGGTCAAATCAAAGAACAAATATATTTGGATTTTGATTCCAACTTTATATTTTTCGAGATTTATTGTCAAATTAGCGACGAAATTCCAAATCATTAAATTTGGTCTCAATTAGAAGTTGACATATGTCTTGAATTGAAGTTGAAGACAATTTTCAATGATGCTACGTGTTTTTATTGAATCAGATAATATAAATTTAGCCCAATTTGATATTATTATTTGGGTCAATGTTCAACTAAGCCCAAAAATAGGTTAAATTTGACCAAATATCAAATTAGGCCTAAATTTGATTAATTGGGCCAGATCCATGGACCAACTAAGCCCAAGTCCAACTAATTGGGTCCAAAGGCCAGGCCCATGGATCAATCGAGCCCAAGCCCATCTATTAACTCTGTAAATAGAGAAGGTCTCCTCATTTGGAGAGGTCAGCAATTCAATACTTCAGAGAGCTTATAAGAAATTCTCTACAATCAGAAGACTCATTGACTCCTGACGTTGACCACACCTGAAGACTAAAAATAATCCTTCGAAGATACAAGCATTCTGAAGATTGAAATCCTTTGAAGTTGCAAGCATTTTGAAGACTGAAGTCCTTTGAAGATACAGAAGTGCTTTGAAGATACAAGCAATTCTACATTCAGAGAGCCTAGAGAGAATTCATCAACAAAGAAGACTCCCAAGACTCCTAAAGTTGCACTCCTAGAAGACAAAAGAATCTTGAAGACACAAACACTCTTCCAAGACTTCTACTTCAAGAACATTCGATACTTTTCTTCTTCAAGTCAAGCACATCCACCCAACCGAGAGAGAATCAGAGGATCAAGTACTAGAGATCGAACCACATCGCATCAAATCAATATCAACATCAACACCAACTCAAGTTCAACTCCATGAAACAAGTTTAAAGGCCGATCATCCAAGAAGATCAACAAGCCCAAAGGTCGATCGTCCAAGAAGATCAACAAGTCCAAAGGTCGATCGTCCAAGAAAATCATCAAGTCTAAAGGCCGATCATCCAAGAAGATCATCAAGCCCAAAAGTCGATCATCGATCCACAACGGCCGATCACTCAAGAAGATCAACAAGCCCAAAGGCCGATCGTTCACGAAAATCAACCAACTTATAGTTTATTTTGAAAGCATCAAAATACTATGTATTAGAGATTGTACTCGCTTTCCACAAAATTAATACAAATACAAAATTCAAGTTCCACGAAATAAATTTCTCTTGAAATCTCGTGCGAACAATAGTTTTTTAAAGGATGCTTGAGAAAAACATTGAAGAAAGAAATATGTCTTTATAGAACCTAGAGTAGAAAACTTTGAGAAGATGTCAAAATGGTTAAGATCATGTATTACTCTATAATCAAAATTGTTGCGATCGTAATAGATATTATTATTATTCATAATTCATAACCAGTTTTATGGGAATGTATTTAAATGCGTCTCACTTTTAATATTACAATTGATCGACTACGTTTAATGGAAAGTAAACGTGACGTAAATTATGAGTAATTTTGTTACCTTCTCCCGGTATTTTACAAAAAATGAAAAAACATGAGGAGACTACTTTATCAATTAAAAAAAAAAATCAACTTTAGACAAATCAAAATCCAAGCAGTTCAATATATCATCGATACTTTTAAAACATCAATTAATGTTTTGACTTCCAACAATATTTAATATCAATATTTGATAATCACACAATTTATTGGGTCCGTTTGGTAACCATTTTGTTTTTGTTTTTTATTTTTTGAAAATCAAGTTTATTTCATCTATATTTCTTACCGTGATTTATATCTTTTTGAAGTACAATGGTTAAATTTTTAGCCAATTTCTAAAAACAAAATTACTTTTTGAAAACTACTTTTTTTAGTTCACAAATTTTGGTTTGGTTTTTTAAATTATTAATGAAAAGTAGATAACAAATGAAGAAATTTGGAGGAGGGAATAGAGTCCATAGGCTAACAAGATGGTTATGGGACCTTGATTTTTGGTTTTTTTTGAAAACTTTGTTTTTGTTTTTTTTTTTTTAAATAATAGATTTCATCATATTTGAGTTATTAACCAAATAATAATAATAATAATAATTTAATTTTTAGAATTTGATTTAGATTTTGAAAATACTCCAAAAAATAAACAAGAAAGCAAGAAAATCATGAAAAAAAACTTGAGTTCAGCCAGGTAGTGACCAATAAAAATTGTCATGTCGCGAATTTTAAAAAATGTGATTTTAATTTTAATTTTATTTATTTATTTGTGTATATAAAAAACATGCTACGATTAAATTGTACCTAATCATTGCTCAAAAATCAATAGATGACAGTTTAATTTATAAAAATAAAAACTAAATATTTATTAAACAAGACAGCCAAATTTCAGAAGTAAAATTAAAGATAGAATTGGGCAGAAGAAGAACATTATTAGAACTATAATCTAAATGAAGTTTGATATTAATTGGATTAGATTATTATTATTATTATATATGTATATATATATTTGGGTGAATGGTTACCCTTCACAGGGTCTTGACCTTTAAATACATGCATTAAACAAAGAGATCTCCTATCACGCCATCTCATGACGCCCATCTAATGGTAGAGGGTTTTTAGTAGTGATGTTCACGCTTTGGTTCAGAATTCAAATTGAATCGAATCGCAAATTTTAAAAAGTATATTTTTTGAAATCGAACCGAATTGCATGTTCGGTTCGGTTTCATGTTACTTTTTGGTTTTTTTATATGTTTTTTCATATTTTCTAAATTATAAGCAGTTCAGTTTGGTTCAATTCGATTTCACGTTTTTTTTATTTTTTTTAAATTTTTTTTATGCCTTTTCATATTTTCTAAATTAGGTATATATTATTTTTTTAATATATTTATGAAAAAAAACAGTTTAGTTCGGTTTCAAATAAGATTTGAAACCTTATCGAGCCGCAATAATTCGACTTGAAAATATATCAAATTAAATCAAACCACATTAATTTGATTTCGATTCGGTTTAACATTCGAGTGGTTTGAAAGATCATCCCTAATTTTTAGGGGTTGATGCTCAATTATTTTTGTGGGGGTGTTATGGATTTTTCATATAATTTGATCTAAATTCTCCATTAAATATTTAGCTTAGAATCTATTTATTGATGATGTTTCAGATTTAGATTCCAGATTTTGAGGAGTTTAAGGTTATGAAGTCTAGTAAGAATTTGGAGCGTTTGGGGACATTTTGTTAAGTGTTTAGGCTTTGTAACCCATTTTATTTTTGCAATGGTTGTTGTAATTTAGGTTTTAAGCCTTTCTTGTATATTTGCTTAGATTGGATCGTTATTGGAGGCATTGAAGGCATATTGGATGAAGGGATGATCTCGGTAAGTCATCCAAGGACTTTCAAGGAGATTTACAAGTTGGGTTTAAGCTTTAATGGTAGAAACTAAACGATCGTTTGTTTTAAGGTTCTATATATGTTTGAGAATAAAAGATGAAATAGGATATCCGAGAATCAAGGATGAATGCGTTTGATTGTGAATGAGAAATGTTATTAGAATTTCATGAATAAGAATTATATTTGTATTTAGTTTATGAAATTAAGCACGACAATGTTATATAGATGTAATAGATTAATTAATTAAACAATAAATATAATTTAATATATTGATAACAATGAATTAGTTAAGAGTCAACAATAATTTTAATTGTAAATATTTAAAAAGTAATCTATCATTAAAATTAACCAATTAATATATATTTAATGAATGTCATATGAATTATAATTTAGTATTCAATTGTTTTTTTATTAATTAAGTTCAACATTACTAATTTTAATTTTAATTATATAATATAAGAAAATATATTTTAATAGACAATATATTATATAAAAAGATGTAAATAATGAGATAAAAATATTTAAATAAAGAATACTAACTTTTTTTATTATAAATATGATATGTTAATAATGAATAGAGTAGTAAAAATTCACCACAATAAATAGTTAACCGATTATAATAATGAATAATGATCATATATTCATAGTGAAAGATCAAATTAAAATTAATCTCAATGAATAATTGTTTGACTATATAAAAAAAGTAATCAATTATTATTATTGAAAACGAATATTCGTACTTACTAAATTTTAAAAATCCTTATTTATTAATTAAATATATTTAAGATATTATTAGTTAATTTATTAAATAACAAAACAACTTTGTTTTTGTAAAAATGACAAAACGAATTCAAAATAATAAATATGAAATGGCAAAAATCCAAAGTACTTGGTAAGTTGTAGAAGTACAAGTTATTATATATTTTTATTTAGAATAATGAGAAGAAAATAGAAGAAAATGCATTAACTTGATAGAAATTCATGCAGATAATCACACACTGCGTTCATGCGTTATAAAATTCATAAATCTTGAAAATCATAAAATATAATATTTTTGAACGCGGGAATGAAATGAAGTAAAATCGACCAAGGAAACAAAAATTACAGCCATGGACGCATAGAAAGTGATCAGATCAATACCCAATCTTGCACATAGAGGACCATGTGTTGAGCAGACAACATGAAAGAAAACGACAAAACGCGTAGGCAGTGGATGTCAAATCAAAATACAAGTTGGTAGCTGATTTGAGATATTCTCGGCATAACCAATGAACCTGTGACATGAGTAATCGGTGCAGCAGAGCATGGAATTAAATGCAAAGGTGTCACCAAATCATTAGAAAGATGCAAAGAAACTTCCCTCTTTGACGCCTATAAAAAGCCCATCAAAAAATGGCTAGTACAATAGACTTCCCATTGAGAGATAGCTTGAAATTCTACTCAAACTCCACGTTAATCCACTATCACCACCACTCCTTCAAGCTTTTCCTCGAAGAATTCTAAGTGAGAACTTAGTCTTCCTCTTTGAAAAATCAGATAGAGTTCCACCAACACTATTACAACCATGATACCGTTGGGGTTGATGCCCTAAATATTGTGAATTCTGTAGTTTGTAATTGTAATATACAAACAATCTATTTATTTAATAAAATAAGAAGTATTTTATCTAATATTTAGTAGCATTAACTCAGAAATCAATAAACTAAGATCCAATATTGTTTTCTATAACTTAAACATGTATGTGGAGATATATAGGTGTATCATGTTTAAGATATTGGGAATGTCCTAGAACTCATAGTTCGTGTTAAACATTCTATTTTATCAATAACAATGATTTATTGATTTTTCATCTTATTATGAAAATCCAATAAACGTATCCTTGGCTATAGTATGAATGTTGTAACTTTATTTAATGACATAAACAGGATCAAGTTGACAGTACATAGCCTAAATGGTTTAATAAGTATATGGATGAAATTGGGTATCTCATCCTGATAACACTATTGGATGCGGCCCACTCTGCAGTTGTTACAAGAAGTTCTAATGTGCTACAAATGATGTGATCCACAAATCGTTCATGTTGAGACATGAGAGTGGGGGCATCCTATGCAATGAGTTTGCATATAGACTGGACTACGAAAATAGTCACTTTTCTTTATAACGATCGTTTATTGTTAAAACTGACTATTTCATTTATTATATAACCTAGGTTAACTCGATCTTAATCCTGAGCTAGCTATGAACTCCTGTTTGTTTGAGATTATCTTTTGATATGCAAATGGTGAGAGTAGTCTAACAGCACTACTCAATAAGCTTACCATTTTGGGATAATACCGGATGAATTGCTGAGGAAATAGCCTTGCAAAATGGAATTCACTCCTACCTTATTTAGGGTTAACATATAGGTTGTTCTCTTAAGTACTGACTACAGGTTTTCAACAATCGGGGTCCCGCCTTCTCATGATAGAGAAAAGATTTGATTCATAGAGATTATGAATCATAATTGTTCATTAGAAGATCAGTAGGAACTTAAGGAACAAGATGTATTCACAGGGGTAAAATGGTATTTTTGACCTAGCTGTGATTACGAACAACCTGTGAATGATCGACTTACTGATTATGGTTATTAAGTGGACATAATATATCTACAGTGAGGGGAGTTCAATTATAGGCTATAGTGGAGTGTCCCATTAGTTAACGAATGAGGGTTAGATCGGACAAATGAATTTAGCCAATTAATCTTGAATCATTGGAGCCCATGATCTGTAGGTCCGCGAGGTCCCCCTACTAGTTCGTAAATGGATAAGCTTTAGGGTAGCTTGAGAAATTAATTTGAAACGTTCAAATTAAATGGAATAAGAGAATATATATTTAAATATGATTTAAATATTTGAAGATGATTATTGTGTAAAAATTAATTTAATATTTGATATTAAATTAATTTAAGAAAATCTATTTTCAATTAAAATGGTTTTAAAATCATTTTATGTTTTAAAAGAAAAATGAAAATTCGTTTCGCATGTTGCAGAAAATGGAGAATGAGTTTTTTTCCATTACCTTCATCTTCATGCTCACACAAATGCCATTATCTTCTCTTCATTGATTCTCCAAGCATGAGTTGCAAGCCATGCACTTCACTTCTTTGCATGTTCATCTACAATATATAAAGAAGATTGGAGTCATTTGAGAAAAAAAGATGCATAATTTTCTAGAGAAAAATTTTTGTGAGAAGAGACTGTCCTCTTTGTCCGACTGCTGTGAGTTCTTCTTGGTTCTTCACCTTTTCAAGCTGTTCTTGAGTCTTAAACTCTGCCTAAAGCTCCAAGAGCATAGTAGGGAAGACTTTTAGGTGGTTCACAATGATATCAAGTGAAGATGGCTGTTGTACACTCGGTTTCTTGGAGAGTTCTTCAAAGGTATGATCTTAAAACTCACTTTTTAGAAAAGCATGCTTTAGTTTCTGCCAAAATTAGTGAATTTGAATGCTTATGGATCTTTGATACTTCCGTTGCATGTTATTTAACCCTTTCATAAGAGACAACCTAAACAGTTTGTAGTAGATGGATAAGGCTGGCTACCTTATTCTGGTGACACTACAAATGCGGCTCGCTTTGTAGATGTTGCAATTGTTGTAAATGTTGGATTTTATGTCCTAAAACTTGTAGATAGTAAATGTTATTTATTGAGCGTCATCAATAAAGAGTTATCGATATTAATTCAATAAATGTTATTAATTGTTTTGTATTCTATTTTGTCTTAATAATCATAAATGCAATAAAGTAATATCCAATGTTGTCCCATGAGTCTTTAACTGTATATGGAGACATATAGAGACCAATGTTGGAGATACATCCTAAAGGGTTTGTAGTATAGTGATAAGGTTTGGTTTCTTATCCTGGTGACACTATGGATACAACCCATTAATCTAACTCATTCGTATAGGTGACACGCGAGTTGGGGCATCCTATGCAATGAGTTTACATAAGACCAAACCACGAAATAGTAACCACTAGATGTAACGCCGTTAATCAGTTAGGTTCCTATTTCAATTGGATGATCTAGACAACTTAGTCTTAATTCTGAGTGTATTATGAACTCCTCTTCACGAGGGATTGTCCTTTGATTTGTATGGGTAAGAATGGTCAGTTTACCGACTCAATAAGCCTACCATTTTGAGGACAAGAATGAGTGGAAAGTTGGGAACATAATAATACAAGATGACATTCACTCATTCTCGACATCAGGGTACATATATGAGTGTTCCCTCAAGTGGTGTCTCCGGTACTTGAACAAAGGACCCTACCTTCTCATTGGCTCGAAAGGGGTTTCTGTTTATTGGTTGAACCATAAACAAATTGTTCATTACAGGAGCACTGGTACTTAAGGATATAGAGATAACCCAAGGGTAAAACGGTAATTTGACCTAGTTGGTATTATGGACAATTGTGAAGGACTAACTTGCTGTTATTGGTCTATATCCATGGACATAGAAATATATCTGCAGTGAGAAGAGTGTAGTTGTAGATCTTTAGTGGAGTGTACCCACATTTAACGATTATTGATTAATTTGGTTAATGAGTTTAGCTAATTAATCTCATATCATTGGAGTTTCTAATTTGCAGGTCCACAAAGTCCTCTCATTAGCCCACTAAAGGATATTAAAGAGGAATGATTTGAATAGTTCAAAACAATTTGAGGAGATTATATATTAGTGTGATTAGTATGTAATTAATTATGGATGTGATTTATAATTTAAATTAAATTAGAGAGAAATATTTGAATGAGATTCAAATATTCAATTCAAGTAAATTAGATTCATAAAGAATTAATTAATTAAATCAATAGGGAGGTGGTGCATATAAACATACGATGTTTATTTATGTTTATTAAATGTATACGTTAAATTGAATTTAATGTATAGATATTTTTTTTAATTAATGTGTTAATTAATTAAATAATATATACGTTAAATTGGATTTAATGTATCGATGTTTTTTAAGTAATGTGCTAATTAATTAAATAAAGGTTATTTAATTAATTAAGCACAAGGATAAACGGTGAAATACTTGAAAAATTGGTTAACCTTTCTCCATATAAAATCTACCTCGTGTCCATTTTTAGGGATTTTTTTTATTTTGGTGAGATTTACCCTAGCCATAAAAACATAAATCCCCTCTTTACTCTTTAAGAGAAATCTCTCTACCTCCTCCTCTTCCAATTAGTTGGATACCATCTATCCTTCTATCAGAATCCTTGAGAATAACAAGGTTATTCTCATGGTTGTGTTCAAGTCCGATCGAGAAGAAGTTTGTGCCAAGATCGAGAGGGGAGCTCGAGAATCCTCAAAGGTAAGAATGGTTCTCTCTTAATTTTCCTTCTCCATTTCATGCTATTTCATATGTTTATCCTTCATATGTTCTATTTTACAATACTGTTTTTGTTTCTTCTAAAAGAACTCTTATTCAAGAGATCCAGTGAGCAGAAGCAAGATCTTTCCAAGCCCATTGTGAAAAAATTAAAGGCATTCACAGACAAACAAAATAGTTATGCATCTATGAACAAATTACAGCATGCTTTAGTTATTAATAACAAAAGGAATGAGAAACATACCTTTGAAGAACACTTCTTCTACAAATCTCTCGCTCTCGTGAAGACTTGGACAACAACCTCTCGTTTAGATCGCCTAGCCAATCATCTAGAAATCACGAACAGTCTTCTCCACGAACAAAAACCCTTCGACACTACCACTCGACAACCTTGGTATTCTCGGAGTGAGAATTCAGGAGGTGTGGGCTCTGTTGTGAATTTGGTAGAGGGATGGAGGAAGGCAATGATCGAACTATACGATCAAGTAAGTGGAAGAAGGTACTATCTATCACATAGACTGTGATGCTTGATCGTTTAGTAAAACTCGGTTAGTACACGATCGGTTAGTAAAACACTTTTGATCGTGTACACGATCGTTTAGTAAAAGGTGCTTAGCACGTGATCATTTAGTTTATCGCTTTACATAATCGTTTAGTAAATCGCTAGTACACAATCTTTTAGAAACTCGCTTGAAGGCTATCGTGTAGTCTCTCATGAGCTAAGCGATTAGTAATGTACACAATGAACCGATCTTTTTACAAAATGAAAACTCTTTTCATTTTATCCTTCAGTTATGAAAATTGAACATAACCTCCCACTTTTACGGTTAATGGAGAAAATAACCAACCACAATTATCTCATAATTGTTTAATTATAAATAAATATAATAACTAACTTATCATATTATATTTATAACCTATAGTTTTAATATCATATCATATGTAATATTTAAACCATATTTCTTTTCTCCTTTATTCAATATAAATCATATTTATATAAAAATCCTCCAAATAATGTATCTCATACATCATATCAACTATATCACATATAATTGAACCATTTTAATTATATTATATATAATCAAACTCCCTCTTATTAATTTGAACACTTAAAACTAACCAAAAAAATGATTCTCAACTTGAATCCATTGAGCTACCAAGGGGACCTTATGGTCTTGTAGCTTGAAACTCAAACGATACGTGAATAACTGACTAAACTCTTTAATCACAAGATCCATCATCCGTTAACTGTCGGGCACTCCACTAAAGACCGACAACTGTACTCTTCGCATTACAGATATATTTCTGTGTCCATTGGATAT
The DNA here is from genome assembly GCF_027475165.1 of Benincasa hispida. Lineage (NCBI taxonomy): Eukaryota > Viridiplantae > Streptophyta > Magnoliopsida > Cucurbitales > Cucurbitaceae > Benincasa > Benincasa hispida. The sequence goes on from NC_143486.1 coordinate 27,347,267, forward strand.
AACCAATCAATAATACGATAACCCTTCACAACTCGCTCGTAAGTACAACTGGGCCAATTTACCATTTTGCCCATGTAGTCACATCTAACTTCTTAAGTACCACTAATTCCTTTAATGAACAATACATCATAGTCCTACTATGAGTGAACACCTATCGGGCCATGAGAAAGTATGTGGTGTCCCATTGTTCAAGCCCTAGAATCAGCCTTTAAGGAGCAATCTATCTACTTACCCCTACGTCGGGGAAGAAGTGAATTCCATCTTGTGTAGCCGTGTTCCCAGCTCCCCAATCAGACGAATCCCCAAAGTGGTAGGTTTGAGTAAGCAATCTGGCCACTCGCACCCATGCAAATCAAAGGATCGCCTTCATAGGCTGGAGTTCCCAACTCACTTAGGATTAAGGTCTTGTTACCTATGGTAATCTTAGTGAAATGAAAGTCTCTGTCATGAATGGCATTATATAACAAGACTAAATACTTCGTGGTCCGCTCTTATACAAACTCCTTTGTATAGGACACCCTCGCTCGCATGTCTCCACATAAATGATCAAGATTAGACCATCTGTAGTATTTTACAACACTTATAACTTCTACAATGCGGGTCGTATCCGTAGTGTCACCAGGATAAGGTTTCCCTCTTTTATCCATATACTATAGACCATTTAGGTTATCACTTAAGGCATAATCCACTTGTATGTCTCCACATACATGCTCAAATTACAACGATAACCAGGGGTCTTAGTTTATTGGTTTGTAGTAAATACAACTAAAATATCTCATATTTAATAGACAATAGTGAAGAAAATATCTCATATTATTACATCACATTCGTTTGTTCATACAAGTGTTTACAAACTACAGGACCTTACGAGATTTAGGGCATCAATCCCAACGATCTCTCACTTGTCCTAAAGGGAGTTGGTGTACAAGATAAAAATAATTACAAAACAATAAACTAGGGCACTAAGGCCCAGTACAAAATCTTCCACCTTCCCTAGTCCAGCCGCGGATGGTCTTATAGACCCATGCTCTGAAGATGACCCTAAAAAATTGTAGCCGCGAGAGCCTTCGTAAACGGGTCAGCAACGTTGTGCTCCGAAGCGATCTTCGTGACTATCACGTTCCCTCGATGCACTATCTCGCGGATGAAATGATACTTCAACTCTATAAGTTTGTCGTGTTTGTGACTCCTAGGCTCACTAGAGTTCGGCACAACACCACTATTATCACAATAAAGGGTGATGAGCCTAGACATGTATGGAACAACTTCCAGATAAGTCAGGAACTTCCTGAGCCAAACGATCTCCTTAGTAGCTTCACAAGCTGCTACATACTTGGTCTCCATCGTGGAGTCAGTGATGCACCCTTGCTTAGTACTTCCCTATACTACAGCTTCTCCGTTAAGAGTGAACACTGAGCCTGAAGTGGATTTCTAAGAATCCTTATCAGTCTGAAATCATAGTCCGTGTATCCAGTAAGGATCAAATTCTTATATACATACACGAGCATATAGTCTCTCGTTCTCCGAAGATACATGAGGATGTTCTTGACGGTGATCCAGTGACCATGTCTTGGATTAGATTGATATCTACTGACTATCCCCACAACGTAGCAGATGTTAGGTCTAATACACAACATTACATACATCAAACTGCTGGCAGATGCATAGAGGACCCGTCTCATCTCCTCAACCTATTAAGGTGTCTTAGGACACTGTTCCTTAGACAATGTAACTCCATGCCGAAAAGGCAGTAGTTCCCTTTTGGAGTTCTGCATCGAGTATTTGAGCAACATCTTATCAATGTAAGATGCCTGAGATAGCGCTAGCAATTTGTTCTTTCGATCCCGAAAGATCTGAATACCAAGAACAAACTGAGCCTCTCCCAAATCTTTCAGTTGGAATTGGGTCGCTAGCCAGTTCTTAACTGAAGTCAGTAAACCTACATCATTCCCAATGTGTAGGATATTGTCTACATACAACACTGGGAAAACTACTGAATTGTTGATGATTTTCTTGTAAACACAAGGTTCATCAAGGATTTGGTCAAAGCCATAAGATTTGATCGCAGTGTCAAACTTAATTATGCATTGGATGTTTAAATTATGCAAGGGTGCCAAATTATGCATTAGATGTTTTAATTATGCAAGAGTACCAAATTTGGTACAATTTTCTTATTTAAATTAATTTAATTATGTATTGGATGTATGTTTAGATTAATGTTTGAATTCATATTACATATTGTATATCATATAAATTCAAATTTTCCACCTTAATATAAACATGTTCATGCATTATAATTAAGCATAAGGTTATATTTTAAGGATGCATAATTAAATTAGTATGATCATGCATCATAATATAAATGTTATATTATAAGGATGTATGATTATATTAAGCATGTTCATGCATCGTACAATGTTATAATTGTTATAATGTATGATGGATTGATGAATATGAATACTTGATATTCATGTATGATTAATATAAGTGTTATATTTATCAAATGAAAATGAAATTTGCATCGAGTATGACATTACTTAGATAAATACAATTGTTGTATTTATTCAATGTCTTTAGATGTAAATTTATAGGTTGTAATAAAACATTAAAATATAAGTTTTATGTTTTTAATGAGATAGATTAAATATACAATCAAGAGTTGTATGCAAACATAGGTCCAAATTAATTTTAAATGGTTTAAAACCAATTCACCTATACTTATGTTGGAAGTATTTCTAATGAGATTAGAAATAGGTTAATATTTTAATTTTTTAATAGGATTAAAATGAATTCCAATAAAAGAATAAATTTATAAAATAATTGCCCATAAGAAACCTTGGTCTTAGAACGTTCTGTCTAGAAGGAGGTATTTAAGCTAACGAAAATGGAACACCTTCACATGAGAACCAACCTAGACGGTAAATTGGGAAAATATTTTATAAGCATGTAATAAATAGTTGATTTCATTAAAGAGTTTAACAAATGAAATCAATTATTGTTAAATTATTCAATATAAGTGTTATATTGAGAAAACTAAAATGACTTAGATAAATTCATTAGTCGTTCTTTTTACTAAGCATAACAAAATCCTAAAAATATTAAAATACTTTGGTAGGAGAAAAATAGTATATGTGATATATCAAATTTTTAACTCTCACGTCCTTAAGAGTTCATACCGTGAGATCCATACTTGGCTTCATGTTGCCCTGGGTACGGCCTCCCTTCGGAAAGTGTTTGCATGGGTCAATAGTAAGGTGAATGGGAAAAGTGTTTATAGTAAGTGGGAGAAGGACGCATGTCAACGTATCCTACGGTCTCCTCGATTAGGTTGCACCGGGAGATTCCTATGATCCGCCTACGTGTTTTCCTGGACGACCATCCCTTTGGAGGGCCTAATCATAGGAGTCGGGATAATGCACACTCCATTAATGGATAAGGTTTCTTACGTTAATCTTTAACAGTTTCTTTCTTTACAGTCGCCTGCTGAAGCGTATTTCTGAGAATAAAAAATGGGAGGGTCACACTTACGGAATGAATTAAACTAGTTAAGAACCCTTGATCGAAACAACGATAGCTAAAAACTATAGAAATAAGAGTATTCTGGTATTAGTGATTAGTTGAGATTGTTTCAATTCAAGAGAGAAGTAGTTAATCACCCTTTGGTGACTGTTACCCTAAACATTTGAAGTATCGTTGCAAAAACTAAATCAATAGTTTAATCAGGGTTCTAAAATTGCATGTGTTTTTGTTAAATTGATTGGATAATTATATAATGGTTTAAAATAAATATAACTATTACGGTCAATTATTTGTGGTTCGTTTCAACATGTCTTCCACAATCATTTCCTTGCTTAAAAACAAAAAATTAACCGGTGAAAACTATGCGACGTTGAAATCTAACCTGAATATGATTATGGTTATTGATGATCTATGGTTCGTCTTGACGGAGGAATGTCCTCCAGTCCCTACTTGCAATGCATCACAAACGTTTAATAATGCTTATGATCGTTAGATGAAGGCCAATGACAAGGCCCGAGTTTGCATCTTAATAAGTCTGTCAGACGTTTTTACCAAGAAGCATGAGATTATGATGTATGCAGGTCAGATCATGGAGTCCTTCCAGGAGATGTTTGGACAACCGTCCATTCAGATCCAACATGTTTATAATTCGCGCATAAAGGAAGGGCAATCAGTTAGAGAACATGATCTCAACTTGATGGTCCAATTCAATGTTGCTGAAATGAACGACGCGGTCATCGATGAGTAGAGTTAGGTGTCCTATATTTTGGAATCTCTTCCGAAGAGCTTCCTTCAATTTCGTAGCAATGCGGTTATGAACAAAATACAATAAATCATAACTACCATTCTTAATGAATTATAGACTTATCAGTCCTTTATGAAAGGTAAGGGACCGGTAGAAGAAGAGGCAAATATTACCCATTCCAAGAAGTTGCATAAGGGTTCATAATCAGGAACTAAGTTTGTTACTTCATTCTCTAGTTCTAAAAAGATTCAGGAAAAAAAATGGTGGAAGGGGAATGCTTCCGCTGCTGGGAAGGGCAAGGGCAAGACCAAGGTTGACAAGTGCAAACGCTTCCACTACAATGTGGATGGTCACTGGAAACAAAATTGCCCCAAGTACCTTGCCGAGAAGAAGAAAGAAAAGGAAAGGTAAATCGATTTAGTAGTTTTGAAAATTATTTAGTGGAAAATGACCATAATGCTTGAATACTTGATTCGGGAACCACTAATCACGTTTGTTCTTCTTTACAGAGAATTAGTTCTTTTTAGCAGCTCGAGGAGGGTGAAATGACGTTCAAGGTTGGAATAGGAGATGTCATTTCAACTTGTGTAGTAGGAGTTGCTAAGTTGTTTTTTGGAAGTAGGTTTTCTGTTTTTAGAAAACTTAGACATTGTTCCCAAAATGAGGAGGAACTTTGTTTCTATCTTATTTAATTGAACATTCATACTCTGTTTCTTTTCATCTAATGAAGCATTCATTATGGAAAATGGTGTGACTATTTGTTTAGTTAAACCAGAAGACAACCTATATGTGTTAAGACCAACTAAATAAAAAACACTTTTAAATCATGAGATGTTTAAAACTGCAAATACTCAAACAAAAAGGGGAAGAATTTCTCTAAGTAACAATGATACGTATCTTTGGCATTTGAAATTGGGACACATAAATCTCAATAGGATCGGGAGATTGGTAAATAATTTACTTTTAAGCAAGTTAGAAGATAATTACCTCCATGTGAATCTTGTCTTAAAGAAAAAATGACTAAAAGATCTTTTAGTTGGAAAGATTATAAAGTCAAAGAGCCCTTAGAGCTTATACATTCGGATCTTTGTGGTCCAATGAATGTAAAAGCGAGGGGATGGTACAAATACTTCGTCTCTTTCATAAATGATTATGCGAGGTATGGTTACTTATACTTAATAGAACATAAGTCTGAAGCATTTGAAAAGTTTAAGATTATAAGGCTGAAGTTAAAAACCTATTAGGTAAGACAATTAAAACACTTCGATCTGGTCGAGATGGAGAGTAAATCGGTTTAGAATTCCAGGACTATATGATAGAACATGGAATTCAATCTCAACTTTTAGCACCTGGTATACCTCAGCAGAACTGTCACACACCCTCCTAGTTTACCCTTTAAAACAAAAAGAGGACATGATGACAGTAGTTACCGACCTACTTGCCTGCATTTATTGCTTAACTTAAGTAAAACCTTCTTAAAACCTTAATATGCAAATACAAATTAGAAGTAAAATAACTATGACTTTAACCAGTAAAACAACTTAAATACAATTCTGAAAAGACATCACACATATGTCCAATAAATAATACAAGGACGAAACATTGGTCCCAAAATAAAATCCACAAGTCCCAAACTTCTCTCAAAATATGTGTACATCAAAATAAGCTTAAGCTAAGCTTCTTCCTTCCTAACAAGCTTTGAGTGGAAAGCAATAGTAGGTTCAACCGCGAGGAATCTGACCGCTACTTGAGACAAAGGAAAACATTTGAAAACGGTGAGCTGGTTGCCCAATGAGTGACTCATAGAAATATAGTTCATCTCAAGCCTTTCATACACATTATTTTAAACATATGAACATGCTGGAAATATCTCAAGCAACTTATGTTGTATCATACATTAATCATAGCGTCATAATCAAACATACTATCAAACCTTAGTTGAGAACGAGCGTTCATAGCTCAAACTTCTAATGTCCATTCATGGTCGTGACACCCATACTTTGATTCCATTATAATGATTATGCCCAAGAGACTCATACTTTGACATGTCATATAGAACTACCTACGTGTACGTGGAGTATACTAAGTATAGTCAACACCTTAGGTACTTCCTTGGATACCTTTTATACCTTCGGCATTCGATTTATTAGAATCGTAACATTTATAGAAGATTTCTGTACAATAAGCTTTAGGCGTAGTACTTACCTAGCTTTCATCATAAGAGCATTATCACAATTCAACTCACATGCTTCACGAATTATATGAAGGAAATCGGAACATGAGGATTTCCATGAGCAGCGGAAGAATTGTTCCAAATTTCAATCGTATTCAAACATTAACGATTACAATACATAAACGAAAACATACGGTTATGCATAAATCGAAATTACAACATGCTTTTCTAAAGATCAAGGGAAGAATTCACATACATTTGAAGACTCATCTTCAAGATCCCTCGATCACGAACGCTTGATCAAAGCAACATAGCAACACACGAACGTTCGTACATTACGACCGCTACACTGCACGATCAACTCGACCACGAACACAACGATCACATCAAACTCCATGAACGGCCTTCACAGAACCTTGACTAGTGTCGAGTTTAGTATGACACAATCACAAAGGTTACCTTTGTATTCTCGGTGTGAGAATCCAGAGTGTGGGCTCTGTGTGGACTTGGTTAGAGGCAGAGACTGGAGAAAAACAATAGTGTGAATGATTGAGCAAGTGGGAGATGTCAAAGCATATTGTATAGGACAATGCCCAATCGTTTAACAAAAGCTATGTGATCATCTAGCTAAAGCTATGTGATCGTTTAGCTAATCGTCTAGCTGAGTGTCTATCATATAGGAACACTTCACAATAGTCTAGTCTCTCCAAGATGTCGTTTAGTAAATTTTATTTACTTGACAACCTTTCTATGAGAACTTTTTGAGAGTGGAAAAGTCAAATCAACATTTGCAAATCTTACTAAATTTAGGAAACATTTTTCCTTTTAACTAACGGTTACCATGAAACCACCAATAACCTCCCACTCAATTGGTTATTAGAGAAAAAAAAGATAATTATCCAATAATTAATATTATTATAAATATAAATGATAACCAACTTACTATACTATATTTATAACCTATAGTTTTAATATTTCATTTCATGAAACATATAAACCATAGCTCTTTTTCTATTCCATGGCACTTAATGTAAATCTCATTTATATTAACCCTCCACTAGATGTATCACATACATCACATGATCATATCATATATAATTGAATTACCTCTTGTCAATTTGATCATTTCAAATCAACACCAAGAACAGATTCTCAACTTGAGTTCATTGAGCTACCAACGGGACCTTATGGACATGTAGCCCGAAGCTCGAATGGTACATGAATAACTTACTAAACTCTTTAGTCATGGGATCCACCATCCGTTAACTGCCAGGCACTTCACTAAAGCCCGACAGCTGAACTCTCATTCCATAGATCGTTCGTAAGTACAGCTCGGCCAATAATCGTTATGCTTCTGTAGTTACACCTAACTCCTTAAGTACCATTGATTCATCTAATGTACATAAGTCATAGTTATACTATGACTTAGTCATCTCTTCCAAAGAGAAGTTATGGCCAATATGTTCAAGCCCCGAAATCAGCCCTTAAAGGAGCAATTTATCTACTTACCCCTACTTCGGGGAAGGAGTGAACTCCATCTTGTGTTACTGAGTTCCCAGCTCCCAAATCAGACAAGTCCCCAAAAAGGTAGGCATGTTGAGTTGACAATCTGGCGACTCTCACCCATAATAATAAAAGAACTGCCCTCAAAGGTAGGTGTTCCCAATTTTGAGTTGGCAATCTGAAGACTCTCACTCATACTAATCAAATGACTGCCCTTAAAGGCAAGAGTTCCCAAAACACTCAGGATTGAGGTCCTGTCACCTATGTTCGTTTAGGTGAGATGTAAGTCTCCAGTATTAACAATGTTATATACAAAGATGAATCATCTCGTGGTCCGATCTTATACAAACTCTTTATATAGGATAGCCCCGCTCACATGTCTCCACATGAATGGTTAGGATCTAACATCTATAGTAGTTCACAACACTTGCAAACCTCTACAAAGCTAGTTGTATCTGTAGTGTCACCAGGATCAGGTATCCCACCTTAATCCTTATACTACAGACCTATTTAGGTTATCACTAAAGACATGATCCACTTATATATCTCATATACATGCTTAAGTTTACATACAGTAACCATGGAGATTTTTTTGTTAGATATGAGTAAATGCCAGAATGAAATAACTCTTATTTTATTTATAAACAATGTGTATAAAGTACAAACAACGAGACTTTGGGAGAATTAGGACACAAATCCTAACATTATAAACATGTAGTTTTGAAATACCATATCATTCAACCTTAACATACGCTAGAATAGTAAAAATCATTTAAATAACTTAAAACATCATGCTCAAGAAATGCCATGACTTCTTTAAAACATAATTAAAAACTTTTGTTGCTTGGAAAAACCCATAAACCCCAGCATGAAATTCATTTGGACGCATACTCCTTCTAACGTCAATTTAGTCAGTCACAGGTCTTTAGGCTTGATCTTTCCTATGCTTGGTAGGCCTCTCCAATGGATGTCGCTCCTACACATAAGAATAAGAATTTTAGTTACTACTTTGGTCTCCCTTTTGAGATTACTATTTTTAACCAAGCCCATACTTAGTAAGAAGTTATTTGTTCGTTCATAATTTTAAGATTCCACTTCTAACGTCAATAAATAGAAACCAGGATTCATTTTAGGAAAGTCCTTTTTTTTTTTTCAACCATACCCAGAATCTTGTTAACAATGTTACCTCAAAGTTTCAGCAAAAAACTCCTTGTGGTTTAACCTGGGCCTTTAAATCTTTCTAGAAGGCCTTAAACCACAACTCCCTACTTGAACAAAGATTTTAGGTTTAACTTCCAAAATAAGTAACTTGAACCCCAAACCTTATCTGATAAAATTTCCTTTTACAAACTTGCTTGAAATGGTGATAAAAATAATACCTTATAAATTCAACTTGAAAATCGAAGTGGTTCGGCTTAGATCTTTGATTCTTCATCAATGCGTCAGAACGCCCAACAACGAACCTTCGTCTCTTCCTTCCTTCTCCGGCCATCTTTCCGGTGAGAACTCCCTTCCAAAGGCTTGATTTTAGGAACTAGAGTCACAGAGCTTTCCAACGGTACTAAGATCGTCTGGTTTGCTCGAGGAAATCATCCAAAACAAGCTCTTGAAATTCTCTTCCATTTTTATAATACCGCCCAACCCTTTTTCATGAAATCTCCTTAAGCCACCTCACGCACTAGTGGAGATTAAGGGCCCAGATTAAGGCATCATTCCAGATAAATAAAAGAAAAGTTTAAAACTGATCCTTTTGAGGAAACTCGATCCTCGCTGGAAAAACTTGATGGAGAAGGGTCATTACTCGGAGGAAAATTATGGTGGTTTTCTATTGAATACTCGATGGGAAGGACTCGATACTTGATGGGATACTCGATGCTGGATGGCTGGCTCAATGCACGTTCTTTACTCGATCGCTCGTACTCAACGCGCGACCAATCCTTGATTGCTCATACTCGTTGCTCGACCCTTCCTCGATCGCTTATAATCGATACTCGACCCTTTCTCGATCGCTTATACTCGACGCTCGGCGACTTAATGCCTGCCTTTTGCTTACTCGATGCTCAACCACCACTCTTCACGACTAACACTTAACCAAAAATTATTTTTGCAAGGCTAGACTAATAAGTATCTGAGAGCTAAGTTCCAAAACTAAAATATTTTACCCCATTACTTTGCTTAACTCAAACAATAAACATGATTAAAAAGGGAAAATAAGATGCGGGTTTTATAAGAACAGTGTATCAGAAAAGAGAAATAGAACCTTATTAGATATGGTTCGTTCTATGATGAGCTATACTTAATTGCCTAGCTCGTTTTGGGGGTATGTAGTAGAGACTGCAATTCACATCTTGAACAATGTTCTTATGAAGAGTGTTTTTTAAACACCTTTCGCGTTATGGATGGGGCGTAAACCGAGTTTACGTTACAATAGAATCTGGGGTTGTCCCTGACATATGTTAGTGACAAATCGGAAGAAGTTAGAACCTTGTTCAAAGTTATGCCAATTTGTTGGTTACCTTAAGGAAACAAGAGGTGCTCTGTTCTATGACCCTCAAGAAAATAAGGTGTTTGTATCAATAAACACTACATTTTTGGAAGAAGACCACATGAGAAGTAATAAACCATGTAACAAAATAGTATTAAGTGAAGCTACCGAAGAATCAACAAGTGTTATTGATGCAGCTGGTCATTCATCAAGAGTTAATGAAGAAACCAACACTTGAGGTCAATCTCATCCTTCTCAATCGTTGAGAGTGCCTCGATGCAGCGGGAGGGTTGTGATACAACCTGACCGTTACTTGGGTTTAATTGAAACTGAGGTTATCATACCAGACAATGGCATTGAAGATCCACTATTCTATAAACAAGTAATGAATGTCGTAGACAAAGACCAATGGGTCAAAGCCATGGACCTTGAAATGAAGTCTATGTACTCCAATTCAGTATGGAAGCTTGTAGATCCACCTAAAGGGGTTAAAACCATAGGGTGTAAATGAATCTATAAAAAAAAAAATAGAGATGAAGCTGGAAAGGTACAAACCTTCTAAGTTAGACTTGTAGTAAAAGATTATACCAGAGGGAAAGGGTTGACTATGAGGAAACTTTTTCCTCTGTGGCTATGTTAAATCTATTATAATTCTCTTGTCCAGGCCACATATTATGACTACGAGATATGGAAAATTGATGTTAAGACTACTTTTCTGAATGACTTCTTGAAGAGAACATTTTTATGTCTTAGCCCGAGGGGTTCATAGCCCAAGGTCAGAAGCAAAAAGTTTGCAAGCTAAATTGATCCAGCGACCAGATCTTGGAATATTAAATTTGATACAACGATCAAATTTTTTGGTTTTGATCAAAACATTGATGAACCTTGTATCTACAAGAAAATAATCAATGATAAAGTAGCTTGATCATTGATGAACTTTGTATCTACAAGAAAATCATCAACGATAAAGTAGCTTTCTTAGTACTTTATATGGACGACATCTTACTTGTTGAGAATGATGTAGGCTACCTTACTGACATTAAAGAATGGTTGGAAGCCTAATTCCAAATAAAATATTTGCGAGAGGCACAATATGTACTTGTTGGATCGGTAGAAGTACGCAACGAAAGAGTTCAGGATCCATAAGCACTCTAATTGATTAATTTTGGCAGAAAAAAAAACATGCTAAAACAGAGTTTAACGGATTTCAAGAACATACCTTGGTCGAACCGTTGAAATCTTTATTTTCAGCTGCTAAATCCTCCAAATCTTTGTGCAGACCACTATAAGATCTTCCCTACTATTCTCTTGGGCTCTAGATTGAGTTGTGAGACTCAAAATAAGCTAGAATAAAAGGGAATATGGAGAAAACTCACTGCATCAACCCATTGAAGAACACCTTCTTCTCAAGAATTTTTCAGAAAAATTCAATCGGTTCATCACCTTCACTTCACTCCAATCTCTTCAATATATTGCAGACTATCATGCAAAGAGATTTGCTGCATAGGATGCAACTCATGCTTGGAGTAAATGAAGCTTGAAGGTAGTGTGTTCCTAGTAAGCAAGTTGAAGATATACTTGAAAATCTCATTTTCCTTTTGTGTAATTTTATTTCCAAAATCCAAAAATTTATTTTAAAAACATATTTTATTTCTAAAATCAAATTATTAATTTTAAAAATTAATTTCACTAATTAATTTTTTAATAAAAATAATAAATAATTATTTAAACAATTTAAATAATTCTAATTAATTAAATATCCAATATTAAATTAATTTTTACATAAATTCATCTTCATATATTTAAATCATATTTAAATATATTTTCTCGAATTTCGTTTGATTCTAATTTGAATGTTTCAAATTAATTTATCACGCTACTCTAGAGCTAATCCATTTCCGAGCTAGTAGGAGGACCTCATGGACCTATAGATTATGGGCTCCAACGATCCGAGATTAATCAACTAAACTCATTAGACCGATTTAAACCCCATTCATTAACTAATGGGTCACTCCACTAAAATCCTTAGTTGAACTCCCCTCACTGTAGGTATATTATGTCTACTCGATATAATCATGACTAGTAAGTTAACCCTTCACAAGTTGTTCGTAATAACGATTGGGTCAAATCTTTGTTTTACCCCCGAAATTACCTCTTGTTTCTTAAGTCCCCACTGATCCCTTAATGAAGAATTATTTTGTGATCCAATCAATAAAACCGAATCCTTCTCATGCAAAATGATATGGCGGGATCCCTTGTTCAAGACTCAGAATCAACACTTAAGGAAGGGAACAACCTCTCTACTATCCCTAAAGCGGGTAGGAGTAAATTCCCTCTTGCACCCTATGATCCCAACTATCTATCCGGTCTTACCCCTGAAATGGGAGTCATATTGAACCGGCGCTGTTGAGCCAACCCTCACCTATGCAAATCTAAGGGTAATCCCGAATAAACAGAAGTTCATAGTTAGCTCAGGATTAAGGTCAAGTTACCTAGGTCATCGCTTTGAAATAGCTTGTCTTAAACAGTAAAAAGCATTATAAAGTAAGAGTGACTCATTTCATGGTCCGATATTTTACAAACCCTTTTGCACAAGGACACCCCCACTCCTCATGTCCAACATGAACGAATTAGGATCACTTCGCTTGTAGCACTTTAAAACTCCTTGTAACAACTACAGAGTAGGTTATATCCAATAGAGTTACTAGAGTAAGGTACCCAACCTTATCCATATACTATAGATCATTTTGACTATTTACTCGAACTTGATCCACCTTTATGTTTCCACATAAAGTTCAATCACCCAATAGTCAAGGGATATTTTAGGTTTATTGGATTTCTATTCTAGCAATAGATTTATTCAATAGCACCTTTATTGAATTTTTCAGAATAAGTTCCATTGTTTACATACCATGAGTTTTAGGACATAAAACTCAATAGTACTTAGGATCTAAACCATTGAGGATTGCAAGAAAAGAATATTGACTTTGACTCAAGCAATTTACATCGAAAAAATGTTGACGCGATATTTGATGCAAAACTCTAAGAAGGATTTATTACCTTTCAGGCACGAGGTTCACTTGTCTAAAGAACAGTGTCCTAAGACACCTTAAGAAGTTGAGGATATAAGACGTATTCCCTATGCCTTAGCTAGAGCAACTCAATGTATGCTATGCTCTGCACTAGATCAGACATTTATTATGTAGTGGGAATAGTCAGTAGGTATCAGCCCAATCGAGGGTTAGACCATTGGAATGTGGTTAATAACATCCTCAAGTATCTTAGGAGAATGAGAAACTACAAACTGGTCTAGAGAGCCAAGGATTTGATCCTTACAGGATGCATAAACTCTGATTTCGAAACTGACAAGGATTCTAGGAAATCCACGTCAGGATCAATGTTTACCCTAAATAGGGGTGCTATAATATTAGAGTTAGCATGCAATAAGTGGAAGCAAACAAAATCATTAAGCACTCTAATTGAATCAATTTTAGCAACTAAGTAAGCATGTTCATAACTACAACTAGAGTTTATGAAATTTACCTCTGTTGAACTCTTCAAATCTTTAAATTTCAGTTTGAATCTCCTATCTGAATACTTGTAGACTACCACTTAATCTTCCCTACTATTCTCTAGAACCTTAGATTGGATTTTGGGATTCAAAATAAGAGTGTATTAAGGGAATTGGATAAAAAAATGCTCAAGTTTCGAAGAACACTTCTTCAACAAAAACCAGAAAAAAAAATTTACGTCCCTTCTCCTCGGCTTAATTGAATTAAATTTTGTTCAATCACTTTATGCAATCTAATTGCATCATGACTTGACACCAAACAAGTCAAGTGTTAGTGGGAATTGAGTGTCAAAAGTTGGAATAACACACTTGTGCATTTGCTTATTTAAAATTTAATTTCAATTAAAATTCAATTTTTTATTTTTTATTTAAAAACAAAATTTAAAAAATAACTAGAAAAATTAATTAATTTTATGTCAAACATTAAATTAATTATATTGATTTAATATCATATATTAAATTAATTAAACACCAATTCCTAACATGAATCTATTCATCTAATTAAATATTTAAATCATATTTAAATATTATCTAATTCTTCAATTTCGTGTAATTCGATAATTAAACATGTAATTATATCATATATAATTACTGATTCTCTTAATTCGAATTTTATCGTTTTAAATTCTCTCATCATGCTATTTTAAGGTTTAATCCGTTTGAGAGCTAGTAGGGGGACCTAATGGACCTACAGATCATGGGCTCCAATGATTCGAATTAATTGGTTAAACTCTTTAGACCAAATTAATCAACATTTGTTAATTAACTAGTCATTCCACTAAAGCCTAGTAGTTGCACTCCTCTCACTGTAAATATATTTCTGTCCACTTGATTTAACAATAATCAGTAAATTGACCCTTCATAGGTTGTTCGTAATAATGGTGGGTCAAATGTTGTTTTACCCCCGAAATTATATATTGTTCCTTAAGTCCCCTTAATCCTCTAATGAACAAATGGTTTGTGATCCAATCACAAAACCAAGTCCCTCTCGAGCCAATGAGAGGGTGGGGCCCCTTGTTCAAGATCTAGAGTCAGCACTTAAGGGAACGACCTCTCTACTATCCCTAAAAGCGGGTAGGAGTAAATTTCGTCTTGCACCCTATGTCCCCAACTATTTACACAGTCTTACCCTTGAAATGGGAAGTTTATTGAGTCGGTATGGTTGAGCCAACTCCCACCTATGCAAATTTATAGATAATCCCAAATAAACAGAAGTTCATAGTTAGCTCAGGATTAAGATCAAGTTACCTAGGTCATCGTTTTGAAATAAATAGTCTAAAACAGTAAACATCATAATAAAGTAAGACTGACTTTATTTCTTGATCCGGTCTTATACAAACTCTTTGCATAGGATACCTCCACTCGCATGTCTCCACATGAACATTCAAGATCAAATTATTTATATTAAATATAAAGTGGGTCGCATTCGATAGTGTCTCCAGAATAAGGTACCCAACCTTATCCGTATATTTATAGACCATTTTGGTTATCTACCTGAACTTGATTCACTCTTATGTCTACACATAAAGTCCAGATATTTATGTAATAGTCACGAATCTTAATTTATTGGATTTAGTGCAATTTACATATTCAATAACAGTTTTATTGAATAAAACCTCAATAACATCTTTATTGCAAATAGATTATTTTTAATCTTACAAACTGCGAGTTTTAGGATATACAACCCAACATGTAGTATGACGTAGTATCAAGCAAGAATAAATTGTAGATTCCACTATGGAGGTTGAATATGTAGCTACTTGTGAAACAACAAAGGAAGTAGTTTGGCTTAGGAAGTTCCTAAGTGATTTAGAAGTGGTTCCAAATATGGACTTGTCTATCACCTTATACTGTGACAATAGTGGGCAGTAGCCAACTCGAAAGAACCTTGTAGTCACAAACGAGGAAAGCATATCGAGAGGAAGTATCACTTGATACAAGAGATTGTATATGAGGAAATGTGATCATCATAAAGATCGCCTCAAAGCATAACATTGTCGATCCATTTACAAAGGCTCTTTCGGCTAAAGTTTTCAAGGGTCATCTAGAAAATCTAGGTCTGCGAGACTTGTACATTGTATAATCTAAGACAAGTGAGAGATGTGTAATGGGTATATGGATGTCTGAGTTTATTGTATTTATTGACCATATTTTTGCTGTTTTGGATTCTAACGTTATGTACAACCTACTGACTAGAGTTTTATTTCAATTGGAGTTTATTGAGTTTTATACCCTAAAACTCGTAATAGTAAATGTTATTAATTGACCGATATCAATAAAGAGTTATGATGTTAATTCTATAAATGTTATGAAGGAAATCGGAAGCGAGATTTCCATGAGTAGCAGAAATGGACTATTCCAAATTACAATCATGAATGAACATATGTTTACAGTCGAATACAAAATAAGCAGTTATGTAAATCATATAGAAAAATTATAGCATGAATACACTCAAATGAACAGAGATCGAACTCTACGCACATACGAGAATACGTCTCCAATCTCTGTTGCGTGATCACTTGAACAACAGCAACCACGAACACTCGATCTACACAACTGCAACACCGCAACAAACATGGCACAGACACTTCACGCTCATCCTCAACGATCTCCTCGGTCACAAACTTCTCAACAACACGAACAACCTCACAGCACCACGAACGACCTCCAGAAAACCTCGACAATGTCGAGTTGAGTATGACACCACCAACAAGGTGACCTTGGTATTCTTGGTGTGAAAATCCAGAGGATGGGCTCTGTTCGGACTTGGTATGAGGCAGACGAAGGAGGAAACAACGATCGCGTACACGATTGAGCAAGTGAGAGATGGCGGAGACCTATCGTATAGGTCGATACCCAATCGTTTAGATAAAGCTAAGCGATCGTCTAGGAAAAGCTATGCGATCGTTTAGCTCGGTCTGTCGCCTACAGACTCTACACTATCGTTTACCTTGGCCATGTGATTGTCTAGCAAAGCTATGCGATCGTTTAGTAAATACTGCACGATTGTTTAGCTCGCCTAGCCGTTGTTTAGTAAATCTGAATTTACTTGACGACTTCGTGAGTTTCTTTCGGAGAGAAAAACTTAAAACTTTTTGTATCTTTGTAAAAACTTCTTTCCAAAATAGGAAAACTATTTTCCTTTTAAACTCACGGTTACCATGATCTAATAACCACCCACTACTTTGGTTATTTAAAAGAAAAAGAATTAATTATCCAATCATTAATATTATTATAAACATAAATGATAACCAACTTATCATACTATATTTATAACCTATAGTTTTAATATTTCATCTCATGAAACATATAAACCATGGTTCTTTTTCTATTCCATGGTACTTAATGTAAATCTCATCTACATCAATCCTCCACTAGATGTATCTCATACATCAAACCGATTATATCATATATAATCAAAATACCTATTGTCAATTTGAACATTTCAAATCAACACCAAGAACTGATCCTCAACTGAATCCATTGAGCTACTAAGGGGACCTCATAGACCTGTAGCTCGAAGCTCCAACGATACGTAAATAACTGACTAAACTCTTTAGTCACGGGATCCACCATCCGTTAATTGCCAGGCACTCCACTAAAAATCGACAACTGAACTCTCCTTACCATAGATATATTATGTGTCCATTTTAACCAATCATTAGTGCGACAACCCTTTACAGATCGCTTGTAAGTACAGCTGGGCCAATAATCTTTATGCCCCTGCAGTTACATCTACCTTCTTAAGTACCATTGATCCCTTTAATGAACATAAGTCATAGTCCTACTATGACTGAGTCTTCTCTTCCAAAGAGAAGTTGTGGCCACTATGTTCAAGCCCCGAAATCAGCCCTTAAGGGAGCAATCTCTCTACTTATCCCTCATTCGGGAAATGAGTGAATTCCATCTTGTGGATTGAGTTTCCAGCTCTTAGATCAGACAAGTCCCCAAAAAGGTAGGCATGTTGAGTTGGCAATCTGGTCACTCTCACCCATACTAATCAAAGGACTGCCCTCAAAGGCAGGAGTTCCCAAAACACTTAGGATTGAGGTTGTGTGACCTATGGTCGTTTAGGTGAGATGCAAGTCTCTAGTATCAACGATGTTATATACAAAGTTTAGTCATCTCGTGGTCCAGGTCTTATATAAACTCTTTGTATAGGACACCCCCGCTTCAGTCTCCATATGAATGGTCAGGATCTACCATCTGTAGTAGTTTACAACACTTGCAAACCTCTACAAAGCGGGCCGTATCCATAGTGTCACCAGGATCAAATATCCCACCTTAATCCCTATACTACAGACCGATTTAGGTTATCACTTAAGGCATGATCCACTTGTATATCACATATACATGCTTAAGTTCATATAAGATAACCAAGGAGCTTTGTTTATTGGATATGAGTAAATGCCAGAATTAAATAACATTTATTTTATTCATTGAACAATGTGTATCTTTACAAAACAACGAGACTCCGGGAGAATTAGGACATCAATCCCAACATGTTATTGATTGTGTTGTATTTTATATTGTTTTATAATCCTACATCCAATAAACTAACATCCAAGATTGTCTTATGTGTCTTAAACTATATGTGGAGACATATAGGAATAAATGTTCAAGATATAGTCTAAAGAGTCATAGTATAGGGATAAGGTTGGGTACCTTATCATGGTGACACAATGGATATGACTCACTTTGTATTTGATACAAATATAATGATCCAACGCATTCGTGTAGGTGACACGTGAGTAAGGGTATCATATGCAATGAGTTTGCGTAAGACTGAACCTCGAAATAGTAACCACTAGATTTAACGCTGTTAACTAGTTAGGTTCCTAGTTCAATTGGATAATCTAGGCAAGTTAGTCTTAATTCTAAGTGTATTATGAACTCATGTTGACGAGAGATTGTCCTTTGATTTGTATGGATGAGAGTGACCAGTTTGCTTACTCAATAAGCCTACCATTTTGGGTACAAGACCGGGTGAGAAGCTGGGAACATAATAATACAAGATGAAATTCACTCATTCTCGACTTCAGAGTAAGTAGATGAGTGTTCCCTTAAGTGGTGTCTATGAGACTTGAACAAAGGGTCTACTCTCTCATTGGTCGGAGAGGGGATTCTATTTATTGGTTAGACCATAAATAGATTGTTCATTAGAGGAACACTAGTACTTAAGAATACAAAGATAACCTAAAGGTAAAATTGTAATTTGACCCAATTGGTGTTATGGACACTCCTGAAGGACTAACTTCCTGTTATTGGTCTATATCTGTGGACATAGAAATATATCTGTAGTGAGAAGAGTGCAATTATAGGGCTTTAGTGAAGTGTATTAATTAATTTGGTTAATAAGTTTAGTCTATTAATCTCATATTGTTAGAGCTTCTGATCTGTAGGTCCACCAGGTCCCTTTGTTTGCTCATTAAAAGATATCAAAGAGGAACAATTTGAATTGTTCAAATCAATGTGAGGAAATTGTATATTAGTGTTATTGAGATGTAATTGATTATAGATATGATCTATAATTTAAATTAAGTTAGAGATAAATGTTTGAATGAGATTCAAATATTTAATTTCAAGTGAATTAGATTCACAAAGAATTAATTAATTAAATTAATAGGGAGGTGATGCACATAAACCTATGATGTTAATTTATGTTAATTAAATATATACGTTAAATTGGATTTAATGTATAGATGTTCTTTAATTAATGTGCTAATTAATTAAATAAAATTGAATAAAATTTATTTAATTAAGTAAGCACAAGGGTAAATAAAGAAATACTTGGAGAATGGATTAACTCTTCTACATATAAAATCTACCTTATGTCCCATTTTAGATTTTTTTTTTTTAAATTCTTCTGAGATTTACCCTAGCCACCAAAACACAAATCCTCTCTTTACTCTCTAAAAGAAATCTCTCTACCTCCTTCTCTTCCAATTATTTAAATACCACATATCCTTCTATTAGAATCTTTGAGAACAAAATGGTTATTCTCGTTGTTGTGTTCAAGTGCGATCAAGAAGAAGTTCGTGCCAAGATCGGGAGGATTTTTCGTGGAGCTCGGGAATCTTCAAAGGTAAGAATGGTTCTCTCTTAGTTTCTCTTATTCATCTCATGTCATTTCAGACGTTTATTCTTCATATTTTCTATTTTAAAACACTGTTTTTGTTTCTTCAAAAATCAATTTTCGAGATGCAAGGTGTTTCACATGCTTCTGCTCTGTTTGATCCTAATAGCTTGTAGAAATACAAGTTATTGTAGCTTTTTATGTAGAATAATAAGGGTAGATAGGCAAATCATGCGTTCATAATGCTACGAATTCATGCTAAAAATTATACTTGCGTTGAGTACACTAAAAATCCTTGATGACCGCTTATCATGAGTTAATGTGCGTCTTAGTGTATAATTTGCAGTTGATCGCAGGATTTGTCTGCATACGCCGAACGTCTACCCGACCAATAAATAGTTGATTGCATGCCTCGGGATCTCTGACCCATTTCAAGTTGATCTTCTGCCATAGTTTCAGAATGATGACCATGTTAGCAGCGCTGAAATTCTCACCTACCGAGTCAGGGATGGTAACTATCTATTGCGAGATCCCTGAGGTCGTCACTATGTAACTCTATAAATAGATCCTTGACAACAATGGCAAAGGCATCTGGGATTTTTGCCTTAGGCAGAATCTTGTGATCATAGGCGAGAGCATATTCAAGAGTTTCTCCGAGAGTTCTTCAATTCCACAAATCACCTCTGATATGCCACTAAAACTTCGTTGCTCTTACTACATTCTACACAACCGTTTTGTCATCATTAGCCTTGAGAGTACACTTGTTGAAAGCAAGTGTTTCCTGAAAACCGACTTTCCACCTTTTCCCCTTATCTTCACCGTTGTATTAAATTTTGGCTTAAGACATCAATGCATCTATCTAAATATTATCATGATTATTTTCATTATCTTTTCTTTCTCTACCATCTTTTCCTTCTCTGCCATGAGTTCCTTATTTTTCCACAAGGTAAGGGGGAAGCTTAGTGCCATGAGCTAAGTTCGATTCTCGAGAGATAATAGTGTGAGGTCATGTAAATGCTTGCCTATGATCACCTATAGAGTCAAGTAGCTATAACCAACTGCACTAGAGGGTAAGTAGTTGTGGAACTCACTAAGCAAAGTAAGAAGTATTTCTAGAGATAGAAATAACCTTACACTCAACTCATCATCAATCGTGCATCATAGAGATATGACATATGTGGTTGGCTGCCAAGAGGTGTGCGATGAATGGATGTCGCGAGCTTGGATTACCCTTGAAACCAACCTTAGAAGCTTGGCAGTGACTTTCCTTAAATCCTGCTTTTCCCATGTATATTTGTTACGTGTTAAAGCTGTTGCATCCTTAAACACTCTCAGAATTATTCTTCAAATGCCTACTGCTTGTTTAGTTAGTTTAATCGCATTAGTTAATTCAACGCATAGTAGTTTTAATCGCATGCTTTTTATTTTCTCTCCTTATTTCATTTATTTAGTCACCACCTTAAACACATTACTTTACATTCATTTCAAGTTACAAGTCTGTGAGTTCGATCTCGATCACAACGATAAACTTATAGCTTGTTTATACTTGGTAATCTATAAGAAAACTTATGATAGGTGCAAATTTAAGAGCAACTCAGTGCATGTCATGTTCATCGCATGACCTCAATAGATTCTTACAGTAAAGTGTTACAAATGATTCGGTTCTGATCGTTCATGTAGAGACATGTGAGCGGGGATGTTCTATACATAGAGCTTATAAAAGATCGGACCACAAAATGACTAATCTCACTATATAATATCGTTGATAGAAGAGACTTACATTTCACCATGATGACTATAGGTGACTTGACCTGAACCCTGAGTGAGTTCTGAACTCCTGCCTATGAGGGCAGTCCTTTGATCTGCATGGGTGAGAGCGGCCAGTGTTGTCGACTCAATATGCCTACCATTTTGGGTATTTATCTTATTGGGGAGTTAGAAACGTAGGTGCAGAAGAAGAAATTCACTCATTCTCTATATTTAGAGTAAGTAGAGAAATTACTCCCTTAAGGACTGATTCCAAAACTTAAACAATGTTGCCACACACCCTTTCCTGACCTGAGAGGGGTTTAGTCATAGTAAGACCATGACTCATTGTTCTTCAGAGGGATCAGTGGTATTTAAGGAGTTATATGTAACTACAGGGGCAATACAATCGTTTTGGCCCAATTGTACTTACGTGTAATTTGTGAAGAGTCAATGCACCATTGATTTGTTATATCCAATAGACACATAAATATATCTGTAGTACGAAGAATGTAGTTTTTAGTCTTTAGTGGAGTGACCGATAGTTAATGGATGTTATTAATTAAGTACATTGGAGCTTCAACCTATAGGTCCATATGGCCCCCTCGGTAGCTCAACTGAGATTATTGAGAATCAGATTAATTTTGATTAATTTTAATTTTTCAAATTAATTGTTTAAATTAATTATATATGATATAATTAATATAATGTATTTAATACATTATAATATAAAGTTTAATTTGAATGAAAATAAATATTTGAATATGATTCAGTTATTAATTAAATGAATTAGATTCATATAAAATATATAGATTAAATTTAATATCAATTTTATTTATATTAAATAGCCATATGTTTATTGAGAGAATTTCAAACTACAGGTTATATTATATTTGATATAATATAAACTATAGGTTATATGCTATATTAGACTATTTTTCAAGAAAAATAACTTCATTTTCCAGAAATATATTAACGGTTTGGAATATCCCAAAGCAGAAATAATTCACTACCGTGTGTCCCAAATTTCGTTTTACAGAATAAGAAATATAGAGGGACGAAAACTTTGACAGATTAAAATTAATTAAGCATGCAATTCTACTGAGATTTAATAGAGGAGAAAGGGATTAGGGGATTAACCCTTGAAGAATCAAAATCTTCACGTTTCCTCTCCAACAGCATGAACAATCCACTAGTTCTCTCTATCTCCCGAACTCGAACGAAACTTACCAACACGAACAACACTTCCTTGTTATTCTCAAGGACGAGAATCAATAGAGAGGTGTGGGCTTTTATTTCTTAAGTTTGGTAAATAGAGAGTAATTCTTTTTTAGAGATTGATTCAGATAATTCACAGAGATCAAGAAGGCTGAAAAACTGATGAAAATGTCAGTTATCCCTCTGTGTTATCACGCATGAGAGGTTAAAGGCGTTGAGGGAGTAATTAAAAGTAACCCCTTCCCTTTTCTTTTTTCTTTTTTCTTTTTTTTTAATTTAGAAGAAAATTCAAATTTCAAAATTTTGAATTCTACATACATACATACATACATATATATATAAAAAACTATATGTTATATCACATATAACACATAACCTATAGTATTAATATCAATCATATTCATATTAATTTTAACATAAAGTTTTTATATGAATAACATTCATATAAATAATATTTGAATCATATTCAAATATTTATTACTCTCATTAAAACTTTATATTATAATGTATCATATATATTATATTAATTATATCTTATATAATTAATTTCCTTTAATTAATTTGAATAATTCAAATTAATCCAAAATTAATTTGTTTCTCATTAATCCTTATTGGGCTAACAAGGAGAGCTTATGGACCTATAGATTGAAGCTCCAATGATAATTGATTAATTAATTAAACTCTTTAATTAAATTATCAACCTTCATTAACTATTGGTCACTCCATTAAAGACAGACAGTTGCACTCTTTGCATTATAAATATATTTATGTGTCCATTGGATATAACCAATCAACGGTGCGTAGACCTTTCACAAATTGTTCGTAAGTATAGTTGAGTAAAATTATCGTTTTATCCCTATAGTTACATCTAATTCCATAAGTACCACTAATCCTTGTAATAAACAATTAGTAATAATTCAACTATAACTGAACCCCTTTCGAGCTAGAAGAAGATGTGACGTTACATTGTTCAAGCTTCGAAATCAGCCCTTAAGGGAGCAATTTTATCTACTTACCCTGACAATAAGAAGGAGTGAATTTCTTCTTGTGTAGTTATGTTCCCCGCTCCCTAATCACACGATTCCCCAAAATGATAGGCTTATTTAGTCGGCGAATCTGGCCACTCTCACTCATTGATAACAGGTAGAAATGCACGTTATTATAATGCAAAGATATCAAACAATGAAAGATTGCGACGGTAAAAATATATAAAATTGCGTCCAAAAGCTTTAAGTTTAGAATATTGTGATCGCATGCGTCCATCGCATTAAGCAACTAACTTATGTATTTTTTGCAGGAAAAAGTATTGACGCAAGGCGAAATTGCGATCCAAAGAATTTAGCGTCCGAGTGCATTAAGAGATTGTGACTGCAAGGCTATGGGATCATATGCGTTCGCAAAAATCTGCTCAAGAAGGTGGCCGCATAGAGCCGGTACATCAAGATGAAAGCTTAATAAATCATGATGGGATAGAAAGCTGATGACGGTTGAATCCAAATTTAGTTGACAAACCGTTAACGACACACTGTAGCAAGTACACTCAACTTTTCAGTGACAAATATTCGGTTCATCAGATAGAGTGACATCCCATTAGTGCAATCATTTGAGAGAAAAAAAACTCTTCACCCTGAAGCTCTATAAATACAGAAGGTCACTTTCGTTAAAGGAGTCCGATTTGGTTCTATTCCAGCTAAGCCATATCGTGATTTCACCACATAGAAGATAGCTAGCCTTTGTTCATAGTTTTCTTATACTTATAAGGCAGAGGCGAGAAAAGAGAGAAGACGCCAGAAGATCATCCTGGTCAGCTCGAGAGAATGCCAGGGAGCGTGGAAATCAGAGAGAGGGCCGACTCTTTCGAAAACAAGAATATTCTTTGAGCAGAGTAGAGAAAAACAGTGTAAAAGCCTTGGGAAGCAGGAAATTGCTACCAGGCTCCTTATCTTTATTCCCCATTGTCATTTTGTATTTCGAATTCATTTATAGAATGGAACCTTCATTTATACATCTGTTCACTCTCTTTACATTACACATGAGTAACTAAACTTTCGAATGGGTTGAGAAGCACTTAGTTAGCATGACCTAAGATCTTCATTGCATGTGATCATCTTGTCTTATGTTGCATCCATCACCCCTTTAGAGCTACTTGAGAGAGAGTCTAAAGAAAGAACCTAAGACTTAAGAGAGCTAGGTTAGAATATAGACTTGAGAAAGCAAGATTAGATCTATATAAGTAAGAGATAGAGACTTAGAGATAAGCTCTGTTTGCTAACATGCATCGCATGCACCCTAGAAATAGGTTATGGTAGTATACGGTCGCCTTGTGTATGTATGTGTCATTCATCATCGCATAGAAAAGAATAGAGGCTTAGACATAAGTCCTATAGACATCATTGCATACATCGCATGCGTTCTAAAACTTGTCCAAGGGATTAAGAAAACATTGTAAAGAACGTGAAATATGGATGAACAGAAATAGGCAAAGAGATGGAGATGGAAATGATCATAACATTTAATTATAGAATTAAGCGTTTGATACATGGTGTGAATGATAGACTTAAAAGATTAATACAATTGAGGATAAAGAGATAGAAACAAATACAGAAGAGTGTCAACGTCTTGACACAGATCTGGACGGTGGATTTGCTTGCCGGCGTGTGGAGTGGATGAAGAGAAGAGCTTCCCTCTCAAGCTTGCTCGTCCGGTAGAAGTGACCTTCGTACAAAGCTTCAACGGCGGGGATCGGAAGGATTCTTGCCCTGAGACTCACCTCTCGGCCTTGTCTTTTAATTCTTCTTGGATCTACTCTGATTAGTCGCTCAACCAGTCTCTCTCTCAAATCAGTATATACACTTTTCTCTGTATTCAAGCATATCTTTTCAGTGGAATGGCCGGAGCTATTTATAGGCTTTGACTCCCTACATTGTGGTCCCCACTTTATTGTTAAGGCAATTCCTGAAATGGTGGAGTGAATATACCTTCTGTTATGTAATCAATCCCATCTGAAATGCACAACGGTCAGCTGTACACGCGTCAGAATCCTCCGCATTTGCGTTGCTCTTTACATCTTCGATCGTTTGCCCGCATGCGGTGTTGTTTTTTATTACCGTATGTGATTGAGATTACTACCATAAAATATTTAAATGGTCCACTTGGTGGGTTAATAGTTCCACATATATCACCATGAATTCATTCAAAAAATGTTGGTGATTCAGTCTCCATTTTAGCTGGTGATGGTCTAATTATCAATTTTTCTTTAAAGCAAGCATCATCTGATAATTCATTAGATTGAAGAATCTTTTGGCTCTTCAATGAGTGTCCATTTGAATTCTTAATAATTCTCCTCGCTGTCGTATGTGTGTAGCATGATCGCATAACATGAACGCAATCTTAGAAAGTGTTAGCTAAATCCTTTCACAACCTGTTCCCTTGCATACTCATTGTACTTTCGTGTTATTAACTCTTTTCTTAATTCCGCCGCTTAGATTTTATACCTTAAACAACATACCAACCAACGCATTTTTTATTTGTCTCCGAAAAAAGATATGAAATTACCATTGCATACTGTTTCCATAGTCCCTGAGTTCAACCCTAGGCTTACCAGGCAACTTAGTAGGGTTTATACTTGGATCTTGCTAAGAAAACTTGCATGCACAACGCATACACCACCATCACATTCTACACCATTATTTTATCGCATTAACCAAAAGAGGCGGCTCAGAAATAAATGCAAATCATATTATTGGGAAGAGCCAAATCTCTATAAAAGGGGATCATACCAGATTTTGTGCCTATGTATACCAGATGCTGCTCACCAACACATACTATCACAATGCATGACTCGCCATATGGAGGACATTCTAGAGGCCAACACATAGCAGTAAAGGTGTTACAAAGTGGTTATTTTTGGCCAACATTATTCAAGGACGCAAAAGACTATACGATAAAATGTGACCGGTGCCAACGCACGGGAAACATTTCATGGAAGCATATGATGCCCATGAACATCATCTTAGAATTGAAATTGTTCGACGCATAGACTTCATGGAACCATTTCCACCATCAAATGATCACAAAAACATTCTATTGACCGTCGACTACGTTTCCAAATAGGTAGAAGCGGTATCATGCATCGCAAGTGATGCGACGGTAGTCTCCAAGTTCTTAAAGAAAAATATTTTCACTCGTTTTGGCAATCCACATGCCATAATAAGTGATGAAGGCTCTCACTTTGTTAACCACATCGTTAACAATTTGCTGCTCAAATATAATATCCCCCATAAAATGGCCGCCACATACCATCCACAAACAAATGGTCAAGTTGAAGTGTCCAACAGAGAAATCAAGTTGATATTAGACAAGGTGGTAAAACCTTCACAAAAAGATTGGGCAATGAAGCTGGACGATGCCTTGTGGGCATACAAGATCGCCTATAAGACACCTATAGGCATGTCCTCGTATGTGCTGATTTTCGGAAAGGCATGTCATTTACCGCTTGAGCTGGAGCATAAAGCACTGTGGGCAGTGAAAAAACAAATTTTGACTTAAAGGCCGTAGGGGAAGCAAGGAAACTTCAGTTGGTCGAGCTTGAGGAATGGAGAACTTACGCATACAATAATGCAAAAATCTACAAGGAGCGTGCAAAGCGTTGGCATGACAAACACTTATGCGAGTAGCATCTCCAAGTCGGACAAAAGGTCTTATTATTCAATTCGCGGCTACGACTCTTTCCCAGAAAATTAAAGTCACGCTGGTTCAGACCCTTTATAATCAGAAAGGTATTCCCGCATGGCGCAGTCGAGTTATCCAATGAGGATGGGACCAACGCATTCAAAGTCAACGGGCAAAGAGTCGAAATATATCATGGAGAAGACTTGCACCGCAAGAACACCTCTGTGCACCTGAGGAATTCTGATTGAAGAAGAAGTGGGCAGTCCCGGCACAATCATGTGATTCAATTTCATCAGAGGCACAATTTTTGTGAAGTATCCTTTGAAACTTTCAATCCATGAACTTAACTCTACCTCTTTATAGCCACTATCATTTCGTTATCCTTTGCATCATTTCTATATATATACTTGCTAGCTCTGTCTTTTATTTGACCCTCTCGATGTTTTGTTTGCAACGATCGTGGTGAACGATTGCGAAGGATCTACACAAAAGATGCAACTAGTTTATTCTACCATCGCAATCAAAGAAAGCAGTTCGCCGCAAAAAAAAAAAAAAAAAAAAAAAAGGATGCGATCACAAATAATGCAAGCGACAAAGCAAATTTGGGGGTTGTATCTTTTCTTGACTTTGTCTATTCCAAATTTTGCACTGTCGCATCGCAGTTTAACTTTGATAATTTTATCATCGCATCCTCTTTAGTTGGCGCAATCATTACACATTCATTAATTTAGTAAGTCACCATATTATTTCTCTTTGCCAATTATGATTTCAATGATGAAACGCATGCCTCTGTTTTTCATCACATGTACTAGAGTCAACTTAACTTTAGGACATTCAACTCATGAAATATTTCTAAAAGTTAGTGGTCCAACAGCTTTCTTTCAAACTGACTTTTACAAAACTTCCTAAGAGCATCGCATGAATTATTTCAATCTTTCAACAATGAGGATATTGTTGCATTTAAATTTGGGGGTGGGGTAGTCATTTTCAGCCTTGCTATTTTAGGCATTCAAAAAAATAAAATAAAATAAAAAATCATAATGTTGCGATCGGATCCTACTCGTAGTTGGATGTTCGCATGACACCCGTGGGGGCAAGCCAAAACGAAGGTAGGAATCGTGATCAACGTATAAATAAAATGATCGTAACTCCGCTGCCAAATGGGCATGAGTTTAGACTGAGAAAGAGCGCCTTGCTCGTAGTTGGATGTCCGCATGACACCCATGGGGGCAAGCCAAAACGAAGGCTAAGCACTTGGATCAGCGTAAGGTCATAGAAAAAAATATATGTCTAAACTACGCAAGGATAAAAATCAGTTTAAAACACCCAAGTTGAAAAAGTTTTTTTAATGAAATAAATCACGCGATGCCCTGGAAACAAGTAAAGTCCTTCTGAAGGTTAAACTTGCGGTCCCTAAATTTTAGAAATATTTCAAGAAAAGACCTGAATAGGAATTAAGGAGATTTTAGTACATAGGATTTGAATAAGGCACCTCGAGAAATCTTGGAAAGGAGAAGGCGGCTGACTTTCTAGAGAAAATCTTTAGTTTATGCTTGAGGACAAGCATTGTTTTAAATTTGGGGTGTGATAATGGGCAGAAATGCACGTTATTACACCACAAAGATATAAAGCAATGAAGGATTGCGACGGTAAAAATATATAAAATTGCGTCCAAAAGCATTAAGTTTAGAACATTGTGATCGCATACGTCCATCGCATTAAAGCAGCTAACTTATGTATTTTGTGCAGGAAAATGCGTTGACGCAAGGCGAAATTGCGATCCAAAGAATTTAACGTCCGAGCGCATTAAGAGATTGCGACCGCAAGGCTATGCGATCATATGCGTTCGCGAAAATCTGCTCAAGAAGGTGGCCGTTAACGATCGAATCCGGATTTAGTTGGCAAGTCATTAACGACACACTATAGCAAATACACTTAACTTTTTGGTGACAAATATTCGGCGCATCAGACAAAAAATTAATGACATCCCATCAGTGCAATCATTTGAGAGAAAAATGCTCTTCACCCTGAAGCTCTATAAATACAGAAGGTCACCTTCGTTAAATAAATTTGGTTCGGTTCTATTCCAGTTGAGCCATATAGCGAGTTCACCACATAGAAGATAGTTAGTCGTTGTTCATAGTAATCTTATACTTAGAAGGCGCAGGTGAGAGAAGAGAGAAGACGCCGGAAGATTGTCCTGGTCAGTTCGAGAGAATGTCGGGGAGCATGGAAAACATAGAGAGGGCTGACTCTTGTGAAAACAAGAATATTTTTTGAGCAGGGTAGAGAAAAATAGTACAAAAGCCTTAGAAAGTAGGAAATTGCTACCAGGCTCCTTATCTTTATTTCCCATTTTCATTCTGTATTTCGATTTCATTTATAGAATGAAACCTGCATTTCTACATCTGTTCACTCTCTTTACATTACGCATGAGTAACTAAACTTTCGAATGGGTTGAGAAGCACTTAGCTAGCATGACCTAAGATCTTCATTGCATGCGATCATCTTGTCTTATGTTGCGTCTATCACCCCTTTAGAGCTACTCGAGAGAGAGAGAGAGTCTAAAGAAAGAACCTAAGACTTGAGAGAGCTATGTTAGAATCTGGACTTGAGAAAGCAAAATTAGATTTGCATAAGTAAGAGATAGAGGCTTTGAGATAAGCTCTGTTTGCTAACATGCATTGCATGCACCCTAGAAATAGGTTATGGTAATATTTGGTTGCCTTGTGTATGTGTGTGTCATTCATCATGGCATAGACAAGAATAGAAACTTAGACATAAGTCCTATAGACATCATCGCATACATCGTATGCGTTCTAAAACTAGAGCTATGTATTTGCATTGAGAGATGACTTGTTGTCGTATGTGTGTAGCATGATCGCATAATGTGAACGCAATCTTAGGAAGTGTTAGCTAAATCTCTTCTCAACCCGTTCCCTTGCATACCCATTGTACTTTCATGTTATTAACTATTTTCTCAATTCCGCCGTATAGACTTTATACCTTAAACAACATACCAACCAACGCATTGTTTTATTTGTCACTGCAAAGAGATCTGAAATTACCATCGCATACTATTTCCATAGTCCCTGAGTTTGACCCTGGGCTTACCAAGAAACTTAGTAGGATTTATAATTTGATCTTGCTAAGAAAACTTGCATGCACAACGCATACACCACCATCGCATTAATCACGCATCACCCATACAAATCAAAGAACTGTCCTCATAGGCAGAAGTTTACAAATCACTCGAGATTCAAGTCAAGTCACCTATGGTCATCATAGTGAAATGTAAGTCTCTTCTAGCAATGGTGTTATAAAGAGAGACTATTCATTTTATGTTCTGGTTTTATACAAATTTTTTGTATAGGATACCTCCATTTATATGTCTCCACATGGATGATCATGATCAAATCATTTGTAACACTTTATAACAATTATAACAGCTACAAATTAAAACGGGTCGTATTCATAGTTTACTAGGCAAACCGTTCAGGTTATCACTTAAACATGATCCACCTATAGGTCTCCACATACACATTTAAGTTACATTTAATGACCTTGGATCTTAGTTTATTGGTTTTTGGATTAATGAAAGTAAATGTCAAATAAAATACAACTTATTTTATTAAATAAATAATAAGTTTGTACAAATACAATTATAAACTACAAGAACACTAGATTTAAAGCATCATCCCTAACAATGCATGTACTTATTCCTTCAACTTTTCCTTTTAAACAAAGGGTCTAACGAGGTACACAAAGTTTTGAAAAAGTATTATGTCCTCAAAGTAGAAAGATATTTTCATGAATATATATATATTTATGTATTTTTACAAAGGTATTGTAATTAAAGTGTGGGGTGGGGGAATCGAATCTCAAACTTTCAGGTCGATAGTATGCCAACATGAGTGTAGCTCAACTGACATAGTGTTTGTACTATCGACCTTAAGGTCAGAGGTTCAATTTTCCTACTCCACACTTTAATTACAATACCTTTGAAAAAAAAAAAAAAAAAAAGCACTAATTTTTTGAAGTATCTAATAAGTCCATGAACATTTAATTTTCAGCTATGTTCACCTATACATAATGAGCTACTAAAAAAGAAGAAGAAAAATCGTCACATGATAATTTGTAATTGGACACAGATGCATACACAAAGATAAGTGCCATCGAAGATACCCCAAAGTATGTTAGAAGGTTTTTATTTGAAGATCGGTTGATAAAAGCATTCTCGTGTGTCCGGTGAATGATAAACAAACATGTATTTGGGATTAAATTAATAGAATTTAGACAAAATGACACAAGAGGTGAGTTTTTGTTTTAAGTGAAAATTAATACAACTTTGAGTTTAGAGTTGATGTTTAAATGTATATGTGTAGAACTTATAGAATCTATCTATTAATCTGAGTCTTCCGTAGAAGTAACCATTTATTCATTGAATCTTAATTTCTAACTATTTAATCAACATACTTTTAAAATTATAAATTTAATTCCTAAATTTTATGTAATAATTTAGTCTCAATAATTTAAATTAATTATAAGTTAGTACTTATTGTAAAAATATATAATCATGGTTATGTGACTACTTAATCTTCGTTGTTTATAAACACATTTGGTTCCTAATAAGTTTAATGATCTACCCGTGCAATAAAGTCTATAAAACCTTAATATTATTTTTAGTAACATGGACTGAATCTTTGAAATACATGGACCATTATTATCCGTTTGGTAACTATTTCGTTTTTTATTTTCGATTTTTAAAAATTAAACTTAATTCCTCCCCATTTTTTTACAATGATTTGCACTTTGCTTAAGTACACTTATTAAATTCTTAGCCAAGTTCTAAAACCAAAAATAGGTTTTTAAAGGTTACTTTTTTTAGTTTTTAAAATTTGGCTTGGTCTCTTAAATCATTAGTAAAAAGTAGATAACAAAGAAAGAATTTTGGAGTTGAAGGTAGTGTTTAGAAGCTTAATTTTTTTTTTTTTTTTTTAAAAAAAACAAAAACCCGTTTGATAACGATTTCGTTTTTTTCTTTTTCTAAAAAAAATTAAGCCTATAAACACTACTTCCACCTCCAAATTTCTTCATATATTATCTACTTTTTACCAATGGTTTAAAAAATCAATTAAAATTTTGAAAACTAGAAAAGTAGCTTTTAAAAATTATTTTTTATTTTTAAAATTTGGCTAAAAATTCAATAATTGTACTTAGGAAAGATGCAAACCAATATTAAAAAATTGGGAAAGAAATAAGCTTAATTTTAAAAAACAAAAATAAAAAATGAAATGATTATCCAACGAAACCTAAATTATTACAAATTTCAAATTACAAGCACTAATCCATTACAATAAGTAGTTGAGAGTTTTTTATAATGAATATCTAAACTAGAAATTGTATTAGAAAAACTTTAGTCTTTGAACTTAGTTCATAATTATTTTTTTTATAATATGACTTCACTAAAAGATAAATCAATTAAAATAAGTGAACTATAATTAGACAATTGGGTATGTATAAATATGGATGTAGTCTAAAATATGTGAACTATGATCAGACAATTAAGTAATTTAAAGAAATTAAGATCCTATTTGATAGGTATTTGGTTTTTTAAAAATCATGTGTGTTTCTTACAACAACTTTACCATAATTTCTAATTATAAACTTGAATTCTTAACTAAATTTCAAAAATAAAAGCAAAATTTCGAAGTTTACTTTTTAAAGTTTAAAAAACATGTTTTATTACACTAAATCAAGAGTTAGTATTGATAAGCTTAGTTTTCAAAAGAAACTAAAAATTTAAAATTAAATTGTTATCAAACTTTTATGTAGGCATTATAAATATGTAATATGTGAGTTTCGATTGCCGAGATTTAATTTCGACACATATATGGTAAAAAAAATAATAATAGAAAAAGCAAAGAAAAAATTTTAAATACTATTTCGGTCCTTATACTTTCAAAATGTTCATTTTTTGGTTTATTTTGATCCCCTATAATTTAAAAGTTTATTTTGATCTTGTACTTTAAATAAGTGATCATTTTGGTCCTTTTATTTTTACTTCATTTTTAAGGGAGTAAAATGATATTTTTTGAAAATTTAAGGACTAAAATGGTCACTTTTTTAAAGTATAAAGATAAAAATGAACATTTTTAAATTATAAAGACCAATTAAAAGTATAAGAATGAAAATGAACCTTTTAAAAATATGAAAATCAAGATAAACGAAAATAGATCGAAGTAGTATTTAAATAAATAAATATATATATATATATATATATATATATATATATATATATATATATATTTTAAAAAAAAGAAGTGCTTCGATATCCTCCCATATTTACAACGGTTGATTTCTGTATCCACAAACTGCGAAGGAAAATTGAGATTGAAGTATTCCAAAAACGGAGATTTCCCTTCAGCAATTGATTATCGGTACGCCATTTCTTCTCTTTCTTTAAGTCTTTCATCCAGAGAAACAAGAAAAATTAACAAGAAAGAAAACATTTGTTTTTATATAGGAAGAATTCGTATCAAGTCATACATATAGCTAATTCTTGATGATAATTTTCAATGCGCTATCACTAGAACAAATTCAACTGATTTACGTTACATCTTGCAATGTTGATACAGATTCTCAGGCAAGCCCTGTTGTTTGAAGGGCATCAATAATTTCATGCTTAGATTCCATAATTTCATTATGAACAGTTTTTTTCTCTCACTCTGTGTACATATGTATGTATGTATTTTGTTGGGGAGAGGAAAGGTTGGGCTGAAAAGTTGATTCTCATTTCAGTTGTGGATTTTTTCATTGATGATGAGTATTGAAAGAAGGATACCTCTCCCCAATAGCTTAGAATCTGGTTTGAACTCTCTGTGCTGGGTACTTTGTCCTCAGGGAGCTGATAAAATGAGTTGTAAATTACCACTGTAGTAATGAATGGGCTAACGATTTGGCCAATGGAAGAGTTTGA
Organism: Benincasa hispida; assembly: GCF_027475165.1. NCBI lineage: Eukaryota > Viridiplantae > Streptophyta > Magnoliopsida > Cucurbitales > Cucurbitaceae > Benincasa > Benincasa hispida. The sequence goes on from NC_143486.1 coordinate 27,381,953, forward strand.
TCTAACTTGCTTAAGTTTTTGTTGTAGGAGGAATAAGGTTTAGTAAATTGATGACCCTTAAAAACATTTGAAGTAGCTAAGGAAAGGCTTATTAGAAACGGGAAAGAATTTGACAATCCAACCAATAGGCCAAGAAATCGCTGCAATGACAATGCAAAGTCCCCACTGCCAACCATTTAGATTCACTGTATTTGCAAATTTCTTTAGGAATTCTACCATAACAACTTGTAGAACAACTGTTACTCCCACAATCCCTAGAAATAAATGATTCTTTAGGATGCCTTCAAAGACGTTCTGTTTTTCTAGTTTTCTTGAGTTGAACTCGTTAAAGATTTGGCAGAGGACAAAAGTGTTGAAGATTAGTGTATCGTTTACCTCTTCACTTACATTGAAGATATTGCTTCCTTGGAACTGGAAAATTAAGAGTATTGATATTTGGTATAAAGCTTGTGCTAATAGGTTTCTCCACATGATATTTGTTATTAGGGGCTCAGTTCTTCCCACGGGAGGCTTGTGCATTAATTCATCATTGGGTCTTTCAGTAGCAAGTGCAAGAGCACCCAATGTATCCATTATGAGATTCACCCACAATAATTGGACTGCTGTTAAGGGAACTTCTCCGGCTGATACTGCTGCTATAAAGTTAACTGTAAGAGCTGCGACATTGACTGTCAATTGAAATTGGATGAATTTTTGGATGTTGTTATATACACATCTTCCCCACCTCAAGACTGTAGCTACTGTGGTGAAGTTATCATCCAAGATAACAATGTCTGAACTCTCTTTTGCAACCTCAGTGCCCTCAATGCCCATGGAAAGTCCTATATCAGCTTCTTTTAGAGCCGGTGCATCATTTGTGCCGTCTCCAGTTACTGCTACGACATGGCCTTTCTGTTTCAAGCATTGAACCATCAAAAGTTTGTCAAATGGAGTGGATCTTGCCATCACCTTGATTTGATCAACTCTCTGCAGTCTCTCTTCACTTGAGTAGTTTCGGAATTCGGAACCTTCTATTACTTCTCCTCTGCTTGCAGTGTTGTGATCAAAATCTAGTATTCCACACTCTGTGGCTATAGCTTTTGCTGTGAAAATGTTGTCTCCTGTGATCATCTTAATGGACACTCCAGCTGATTTACATGTTTCCACGGCTTTCTTCACCCCTGGCCTACATGGATCTTTAATGCCAACTATTCCCATTAATGTATAGCCATCTTCTTTTGAGTTAGAGGCATTAGGTATGCCATTTTTTTCCTCATCTTCTGAAATTTGTCTATAAGCAAAGGCAATGCATCTTAGGCTACTTGCTGCCATTCCTTCGATTATGTTCTCAAGTTTTATTCGACTCTCAATATCCAAGGGATATGTTTTCCCATTTCTTTCAAAGTAACTTGAACACATTGAGAGGATCATCTCGGCAGCTCCTTTGCAGTGCTGATGGATTGTGTTATCAGCCAATTTTCTCACCAAAACCCCACTTCTTTTCTTCTCTGAGTTGAAGGTTTCCACATGAAGAATGGCATATGATTTTTTCAACTTCTCCATGTCCATACCAAATTCTGTAACCGCCCAAGATAGAAACGCTTTCTCAGTTGGACTACCAGAGATTTCAGTTTTGGATTCTGGTGAAGATCGATAGACACTACCAGTTGTGTTCAAGCCAACTCCTTGATTTATCAACTCACGAACAGCCTCTGCTATGGTATTGGAAGAGTTTTCTTCCTCAATGAACTCTTGGCCAAGCCAGAATTTGGTTACTTTCATTTGGTTTAATGTCAAAGTACCTGTTTTGTCAGTGCAAATCACAGTTGCTGATCCCATTGTTTCACAAGCCGATAGTTTCCTCACCATTGCCTGATCTGCCATCATTCTCTTCATAGAGTAAGCAAGTGTTAGTGTCACAGCCAATGGCAGGCCTTCAGGGATTGCAACCACCACTATGGTTACTGCAGCAGCAACTATACGAATAACTGCATTGAGCACATCATCTATGTCCGTTTTTCGACCATTGTACTCTGTGTTCCCAAAATCATCCTTTGTGTTTCCAGTGAAATAGCGTGCTAACATGACAAGAAGGACCAGCAAAGCAACTGACAAGCCTACCTGTTAAGAGAATATGAATAAATGATTAAACTTACTGTAGTCTATTAGCATTAACTTGTAGGTTTTGGTGGTGATTTAGCATAGTGAGTCATGTGCTCGAACTCTTATAATATTATTTACTTTTTGGTTGTGTGGTTTCCAAGCCCATAAATGAGGTGCAACGTAGAATATAAATAAAAAAATTAAGACTCCGTTTGGTAACCATTTGGTTTTTTGTTTTTGTTTTTGAAAATGAAGCCTATATCATCCACATTTTTTACAATGATTTGCATCTTTCTTAAGTACAATTGTTGAATTCTTAGTCAAATTCCAAAAACAAAAACTACTTTTTTTAGTTATCAAAATTTGGTTTGGTCTTTTAAACCATTGGTGAAAAGTGGATAACAAATAAAGAAATTTAAAGGTGGAAGTAATGTCCATAGACTTAGTTTTCAAAAACAAAAATAAAAAACAAAATGGTTACCAAACGGGATCTTAGTTTTTAGTTTTTTTATCTACTTTTTGCCAATGTTTTCAAAAACCAAGTCAATCTTTGAAAATTGAAAAAATTAGTTTTTATTTTTGGAATTTGACTAAAAATTTAAACTCTTTTTCTTAAAAAAGACAAAAACTATTGTAAGAAAGTGGGAAAAAGTAGGCTTAATTTTCAAAATAAAAAAATCAAATGGTTATCAAACGGGACATAAATATACTACTAGCTATCAATTTCAGATTTTGGATTTAGGGTTGATTTAACTCTACCTTTCCTATAGAAGTGGTTAATTTGTTAAGACGAACTTGCAATGGTGTTTGCTCCTCGGAATCCCGAGAGATGGAGCTCATCATCTCACCCCATGCTGTGTCCATTCCCACTGATGTCACCAGCATTTGACCATAGCCATCGACTACTTTTGTTCCAGACAGTAAGAAAGGGTTCTCTGTTGTATTGAGTTCCACATGATCGCTCTCTCCTGTCATGCTTGACTCATCCACCTGCAAAGAATGGCCACTCAAGAACAACCCATCAGCTGGAATTTGGTCCCCAAGCTTTAGAACTATGACATCTCCAACCACAATGTCAAATATGGAAACTTGTATGCGCCTTCCATCTCTTAGTACCTGTTTGAGAGAATACGAGTAAAAGATTCAATTTACTGTAACCTATCAACTTATAGCTTTTGAGTCTAATAGTAACTTAACATAGCATTAGAGTAGTAAGTTTTATATTCAAACCTACATAATGTTAAAAATATGAGTAAAAGATTAAATATACCATAGCCTATCAACTTAAGACTATGTTCATTTTGTCAACATGCACATAGCTTAATGATTAAGACTGGATACCTTCTATTGAGGTAAAAGGTTCGAATCCTTCACCAATATTTGTTGAACACTTGAGCTCAAAAAACAAAGGAAAGAAAAACAAAAACAAAAATAAAACCTACCTCCACTCTGATGTTGTTACTTATTTTTGACAACTTCTCGAATTGAACCTCCTGTCTGAAGTTACTTGTTGCAGACACAACAACTACCAATGCAACAGCAACAAATATGCTCCCTCCTTCATACCATCCTTCTTGAACTCCATGTTCTTTTATTCCAAACCCAAGCGCAAGAGCCGCACATACAAGTAAAATAAGGATGGTGGTGTCCTTGAAAGCTTCCACTACAAAATGAAAGAAACTCTTCGGAGGCCGCTTGTGGTAAGTGTTAGAACCGAATACTTGACGCCGTTCATTCATGACATCACCATTGTCCTTGATTCCATTCTCCGGATTCGTTCCAAGAGAAGCTGCAATTGTTGCAGCGTCTCCAAGCTCATGATAAGCTTCTTTATCTTTGTTCTTCACCATTTGAATCAGCTTTTTCTGATCATCTTTGGTGCAGATTATTTGTTCCACATAAGAATCTTCCTGCAAGTTCTCAAAGTTGAGTAAATTGTAATGGCCATTTCTTTTGGTCACTGCAAGAGAAAGCATGGCCCGGATTGAATATATTGCTGCAAAGGCAAATCTCCATCTCCTTCGAGCTGTGCTGATGTTGAGAAGCAAAATCTCATGGCAAGTAGATTCGTATTTTCTCATGCTTATTGCTGCTTTCTTCTTTCCGCAATGCCAAAAGTCTAATCTTGTGGCTTTAGGAAACCTTATATATAAGACATTTTGCAGGTTGATAAACGAAGACTTTAGAAGCAGTAATGTTTCTAGTCAAATCTAATTTATTTAGCTCAAATAAAAATCAAACAAACGTACATCAATGATTATTATACTCAAATTTTGGGTACAATAAATCTTGAGAGATAAACTCAAGATGGTATGACTTGTATCACAATCTTCCCAGAATTTTGTTCTGTAATTCTTTGATTTCTTTGATTCAAATTTTCAAATAAACTTGGAAAAGGAAGCAAAGTTTGTGTTTTATAGATTGAAAATTAGATTTTGGAAAGTTCCCATACAAATACAGTAAGAACAAACAGATTTGAATGTAGCTTGATATTGATATTATATTACAAACGTGGGGATTAGAAAAAGGTTAGTCAAAGTGGTGGGGCTGAGAAACATTGCGTTACGCAATTGAAAAATGTATTCGCACATTTATACATATGGTCACTTTAGTTTTGGGGTATTATTTCTCTAAAACTTCATTTATATCAATTCTCTTCTTCTTATGATATGGGACGTCTATACTTGGGATCTAAAAGTGTGTTAACTCAAGCCTAGTTCAATGTATGGCGTTTAACCAAAAGGAAAGGATCAATTGGCAATATATAAGTTGACCATTCTTTTAGTACAAGTAGAGCATAAGGGTTTTGATAGTCCGAACTTCAAGAAAAAGGATAACTATCAATTATCGTCGAACTATCTTCATTTTGACATAATTTAAGTTAATTGAAATGTTTATTTTGGCTCCAAATTTTTAAGTTTGTTTGAATTTGGTTGATTCTGATACATGAACTTTTTAGAAAAACAATCATTCTAATCCTAACATTTTTTTTTTTTTAAATTGAACAAACCGATAAGGTGACTTTAAGTATAAATATTAACATATTAATATGTGGATGTGTTTGTACCACATACATTGAAGACTCTCTTTGATGAACACATACCAGGTAGCAAGATAATGTAAAAACACATCTCATATACCTAAAATTTCAGAAAATGAGAGATTTAAGCATTAGTTTATATAATAAAAGAGAGTGAGAGAGAAACCCTAAATTCAAAATTTATATGAAATTGATTTGTGTAAAAAATGGAGAAAATTCTAATATTAGGCACTAGATATATATATAGTTAGTGGATCTTGTACATTTGGATACCTTATCTCTATACATTCCACTCTCATCACACACATAAAAGAAAAATTAAAATATTTAAAAAAGTAAAAAGAATTTATCACATGACAAATTATGATTTGATAATGTTGTGGGGTATATAAGGATATTTCTTAAATACTACTATTGTGGCAACCAATGAAAAACTTTTCGTACTATCATAATATTAGAAATTTTCTCAAAGACGGGTGTTATCTGGATGACTTTAATTATTTTTCTTTTTTAAAAATATGTTGATCACACGAGTCAAAGTAGTATGAAAATTTTTCTATATTGCTATAGTACTTCGAAATTTTTCCCTCGAGAAAGTGGCAGCACGTTTTGGTTGATTATTTATGGTTGTTGGCACGAAAAGTAAGCTTAAAAGGACAAAAAAAATCATTTTTTTTTCAATAAAAACAAGACATTTTAAAGTACCAAGTAATTTCCGACCACGGGCATGAATAAGATAAAAGAGGAGACAAGAAAAAGAAAAAAGCAACAAGCAATTAATTTAATTTACTTTATATTTTTGGTTGCCGTCATGGAAATTTCCTAGCGTCTTCCTCATTCGCTTTCTTTATATTCATCGGTCATAAATCAAAATAAACATGCATCTTTCTTTTGACCTTTTTTTTTTCCTTTTCATTTGTAACGAAGAATTTCAATTATTAAACGGATCATAATTTAGTAAATAAGATATCATTATTATTTCAAAAATTGATGGTTTAATCTATCGCTCTAATAATTGTTTACCTCAAAAGAAAAAGAATTTTGAATGTGTCTAATAGGTTCCTAAAAATTTAATTTTGTTTCTAACATATTATTGAACTTTCAATTTCATATCAAATGAATCCCTGAAAAATTCAAACTTCGTACAAATTAATTGGTTTATTAGATAAAAATTTGAATTTTATCTGATAAATCTCTAAAGTTTCAATTTTGTGTTCATTAGATCCGTGAATTGTAAAACATCTAAAGTTCAGGTTAAAATTTGTAATGACAAAAGTTCAATGACTAAATTTGTAAATTAACAAAATAAAGATCTATATAACAATCGTTGTTTAGATCAAACCAACCATCTCCATCGATAACTACTATTTTTTCTAATAATGTTCAACAAGATATTAAAGTTGAATTTCTTCAACAATATATATATATTAAAGTTGAATGTGTTATGCATTTACATTTTTTTCTAATGTTTATAGTCCATTTTGGCCATTGATTTGTATATATTTATTTTATTGGTTTGTCTATTTTTAAACGTTCTATTTGGGTTGGTAAACTTTGTGTAAAAAAATCATTTTAAATCGTTGGATTTGTTAAAACCAGTTCTTTGATGGGTTTTTTTTCTTTCTTTTTCTAATTTTTTCCGGTTGGTTTGTGCACAAATTGTTTTGCAAGTTGATCCTTTGAGGACACAAATCAGACAAGTTGTTGTCTTTGAGCAACATGTTCAACAAATGAAATTAAATGATAGTCAATTTCACTAGACATAAAATTAGATTGACGGATGAAAATATGTAGCACTAATGTTGTCGGGCAACAAAAAAAGAGAAGTGCTAAAGGGAATAATAGCTCACAATTCCGTGAAGTACCAAAGTAACCCAAATAATTTAAGATGTATTGTTATGGTAATCTTAGACTAAAAGGTAAAGTTGTTAGAATAACGAAATGGAAGCAATCGAGACAAGATGGCAATGAACGAATGAGCAAATAATACATAGAGGATGGAATGAACCTAGGGAGAAGGGTTGACAAAGTCGAATCTACTTGGTTGGTCTTGGTCAAGGTTTAGGCTGAAGTCGAATCTACTTGGTCGGCCTTGGTCAAGATTGATGCTGAGCCCATTGAATCATGCATCTCATACATGATTCAACACAATACGGGTCTAGAATGGAAGGTTGACTTGACCCAAAACCAAATCATCTTAGTTGGCCTAAACCCAAACCCAAACCGAGGTCAAAGCCACGAATCACATGCTTCTCGTGTGATGTAATCCAATAAAGAAAGATAAGAGTTCTGGAGCAATGGAGAAACCCTAGATATAAAAGGATTAGGCCATCCAACCTTATAAATAAGGAAGGAGACGGACGAGTGAGGTTAGCTCTCCACTAGAAAGTCTATAACGAACTTCTTCTTTGGACTTGCTAACTTAAGCATTGGAGTATCATGACCTACACCACATCGTTGTGCAGTTCTTTCTTGCTTGCAGATTTTTTTTCTCCCAAATACAAATTTACCGTTCCTGACAAAGTTCGATTATTTTACCTATCCAAATTTAGGCACCAACAAGTATCATTAAATATATCACGATGTTTTTACTCAACACTAGTACGAGAAATAACCTTTTGTTTTGAAGAGCATCAACAGATTATATAATAGACAATTATTAACCATAAAGAGTTTTATGAAATCTGAGAACATTGTTTAAAAAAGAATTATCCAAGGCCACTCTCAATCATTTTAGAAAGATTTGGAAGTCTTTTTTGTCCAAGGATGATTCATATGGGTGCTCTCTAATTCATGTCTCAACATTATGGATAGACTTCAAAAACGCTACTCATGGATCTGTCTTTCTCCATCATCAAAGAAAAAATTAGTCTCACAATCACTGCACCTTTTGCTTTGCATTTAAGAAACCTTCATTTAAAAAAAAAAAAATTGGGTTATATTTCCTTGAGAATAATTTTATTTGCAAGTTGTTCAATTGGACTATACCTAACAATGATTCAATAAATGCTAAATTACCAGAATATAATATTACGGTAGTTTACAATCCATCTAGAATCATTTAAGATGGGTCTGAACCAAATTAATTACTTGAAAATGACTTCTATTTATTATCAAAGACTCAATATTTTCATTTAACAAAAAAAAACACTTCAAAACAAACTAGTTCAATCACTTTACATGATTTTTACTATAAGAAAAGACGGTGAATAATGAGTCTGCTAAATCTATTTGAAATAAACCATATGTATCCAAAACAAACTAGTTCAGGCATCAAATAACAAAAAGAAAATAAAATAAAACGAAATTATATGAATTTCCTTCCAAGCCTTCTCTCCCTGAACACACAATCATTATTAATCTATGGACCAACCAGAGAGAAGTACAACGTTAGACCTATATGAACAAATCAAAATTAAGGTCAAAATGAGATGTTGCTGAGCTTACAAGTGTTGGGCTAAAGAAAATAACAGAAGCGAAATCCCAATATAAAACAAATCACTTAAGAAATTACAAACATCCTACCAAAGGAAGGAGAAGCATTTTACCATTCCTATAACTTAGCAGACAGTTGTACAAAGCTTATCAGGATTCAGGACTACCATTTCCATAGGAAACTAAACCCCTTTGTCCAGACAAGGAGCTGGATCTAGACCGACTGTGAGAAGCAGCACTGCGACGTTTATCTGGAGATCTTGAACGTGACAAGCTATGATTACGATTCCTCGACTGCAAACTTTCTTTCTCTGGGGAAAGATTGTTCTTTGGTCCAAGACGTGATTTTAGTCTCTCGCTTATCTGCGTTCGCTTTTCCAAAGGACTGGGACTCCGCACTGGACTCCGACTCTTACTATGGTCTTTGTAACGACCACGATAGCTTCCTGGACTGCGCGAAACACTCCGGCTCCTCCTTCGATATCTAGATGGCACGGAAATTCCAACTCAACTATATTATACATCTATAAAGATGAGGAAACGGCTGTCTACTAAATGCAACAAAAGTTAACTTTCTCTAATAATACAACAATCCATTCGTACAGTTATCGATAGATAATACTAACTACAATAACAATATTTTTATAAATATGTTAAATGCCCAAAAAAAAAACATTTGGGATTTAATTCAAGGGATTCAATGGATAAGAAGTTGCAGTGTAGAGGCAGCTCTCAAAACTCTCATCTAGGTGGCCTAGAGGCAGAGTTGCTAAGGCAAGGTGAATTTGTAGGATGCTGCAGAGATACGTAGTTTTGGGTCTTCCTTAGGATCTCAGGTTGGAAAAGAGAATGTAATGGTAAACCATCTTCTTCTAGTTTTGTGACTGCCACGACATAGAGTTGGAAACATTTGAGGCCAGTAATGGAGACCTTCATGAAAGTTTTTGGTCTGAAAATAAACTGGAAAATCTCATTTATTAAGTATTTTAAAGTGAATCCAAAGGAAGCCAGAAGGATCTCATGCAAGCTTTTACTGATCTAGCCGGCACAAATTTCACATTGGTGTTTCAAGGTTTTCCCTCGGGAGGGAGTCTATTGTATTGGCTTTCTGGAACCTAGTACTTGGGAGGATTTTATGTAAAACAATCAAGATTGAAAAACGAAAGATGGAAGGTAAAGCGGGCAAAATATGTGTTAAAAATAGAAAGTATTCAGTTGTATTTTTGGTAAATCTTCATAATAACTTGAAAGGTTGCAAGGAATCCCCAAAATTAGAAAGGTGGACGCAGTCATCAAGTCAAGTGTGAATTGTCTGCCCACTGGAAAATGGGGGCTTGGGTCTAGGGAATTTTAGGTCGAAGAACCAAGCAATGTTGACGAAACAGTTGTGAAGTTTCCACTTGAAGCAATTCTCTTTGGCATTCGGAGATCAGGAGCATACATGGTGTAAGTCATCACAGTTAGTATGCAGAATTAAAGATGGCTTTAATAAAAACCATTGAAATTATACAATCAAATGTAAAATTTTGGTGGATTAGCCCCTGCCCTGACCCTGAGAGTATGGTAGTTCTGTTCGTTGTTTGGGAGGATGGGTGTTCCTTTCATGGAGAGATTCTTTTATAGTATTCCTGGTGCTCCTTTCATAGAAAACATTGCTCAATTATTTTGTGAACGGCTGGACAGTCTTAAGAAGCAGCCCAGAATTCTTTGGATGAGTGGATGGTTTGAAGGCATTGCTTTTGGAGATTAGATAGAATGGAGGATAATTTCAGACAGAAAAAGAAAAAGGGATTTCTGGAACTTGACTAAATTTGTAGCTTCCTCTTTGACTAAACATTATTATGTTTAAATCATTCAACCTACAATTATAAAATAGTAGTTAAAATCATGTGCAAATGTATTACTTCAGTTTCTAATGGATAATAGATTAGAGACTTCAAGCGTACATGGCATTTTTAAAATAATTAACTTTCTTAGGTGTAACTATTGATTATTTTTAAGTTTCATGGTAATATATATTCTTCATATCAAGTTTTACTAAAGGACTACATGCAGCAGTTCTAAGAAAATGAGACCTTAACAGCAAAATATGTGCCCATATAAGGGATTTATCGACGTCTCTGTGTTCGTGAGACTGTGTGTGAGAGACACAAAAGAGAAAGAGGAAACCTTGGAGGGCTCCTGCCTCGAGGTGGGCTCCGGTATCGCCTATCAGGTGACCAATCGCGTTTGTTTCTGTAGCTTGAATACCTTCATATAAAATGAAAGAATTAAATTCCAAAGTCTTGCTTAATATAGTTAGTATCTTAAAATAAGTATCTATCCATAAAAAAATATAAATATTTACCCATTTCGACTTCTTCCATAAATATTTCTACCACCATAACTACGAGGACGTCCGGGTGATGGAGTACGGTAACGACGCACAAACGAGTACTGCTCAGTAAAACCACGCCCCTTCCTAACACGTTTTGGAGTGCCATTTGGAGAATGGCTTCTTGATGAAGTTTGACCATGATTTGAAGCAGAAGGATCGGGAGCTTTTCTAACAGGACTATGAACAGGGCTCCGAGAGGGCATTCTCCTATTCCGCTCATCATACTTCATCCCAGAATTTTTGGTAAGATTGCTCCTGGGGCTGTTTCTTGGCCTTTCAGGAGTAGGGCTCCTGTCAATTACAGGTGTAGAAGTTTGTGAAGCAACTGCTGGTATATAAGCTCAGAACAATACAACTGATGTTAAAGGAACAAACAGTAAGAAAGACACAGAAATAAAAGGAAATGAGAATGAAGTTGAAACCTGGAGAAGTTAGAGCCATCTGAAATGGGACGTTGATTAGCAGATCTCTCAAGTTTCTCAGTTTCAGTTTTATGATTATTGTTCAGAATATCATCATGCTTTGGGGACAGCTCACCTTCTTCCTGTAATAAATTAACGTCCTGATTTTTCTGTTTGTCCACAGTGGCCTCATTAACAGGATTCAAGGATTCCTTCTCATCTGCAATATTCAAATCATTTGAGTGTATGCTGCAGTATCATCATCTTGGAGATGTAACATGTGGACTTGTTACAAACCCTACTATCTCATTAATGCAAAAGAAATCAGAATTGAGTAGGAAAAGACAACATACCGATAATTCCTTTTGATTTAGCCTCAGAATGCTTAGAATCTTTAATTTTACGAGTAGCCGCATGATGATCAACTCTTTCATCATCAGAACTACTACTGCTATCACTTGTACTCTCACTCCCTGTGTCAGTTGAACTCCCAGAACTCCTGAAGGCAAATTATTATCAATGTCTAGAAACACACTGAAAGAATACTACACAGAGGAAAGCAGAAGGCTGAAGCCCAGCTAAACATGACACAAACCATTTAGCCTTGCGCTTTGAACGCTTTCCTAGTCGGCCTCTTTTCTCTCTTTTTCGGCCTTTTCTTTTCCTTCCACGCTGGGGCTTTGCTGTCTTCTTGGATCTCCTCTTCCTGTACTTTCCATCACTCGAGGAACTAGAATCAGAAAGTGATGAGTCTGAATCTGAAGAATATGAATCAGATTCAGTATCAGAGCTGTATGAATCAGATGAAGAGTATCTCCTCCTCTTTTTTTTCCGGTCCTTGGAGGACTTCTTCTGTCTGCCTCTCATTTGGTCATCAGAACTAGATTCTGAAGATGTAATCTTCTTCGACTTTTTCTTTTTCTCTGAAAAAAGTCAAAGAACCATGCACAGGCATTAAGAAGAACACCTTATTTCTTGCTTTGGTGGATCCAATTTTAACCTATATTAGTTCACTACCTTTTTCCTTTTTTACCACAGCTTCATCCTTAATATCTGATGGTTCACCACAGTCTACAATTTTCACAGGTTGTCCAGGTTTCCCATCAGCTGTTCCAATCTGCTCAATTTTCTTTAAAACATCCATTCCCATCACTACTTTTCCAAAGACAACGTGTTTCCTGTTCAAAATTGCAGGAAAGTGTCAAACGGACATATACTTATCCACATACAATAATGAGGTATCATTTCTGTTTGATTCTTGATTTAGAAGATGAGTAGGCGCCAGAAGAATGATCAGAAAATTATCAATATTCAAAACCTAGGGAGAATGTAAGAAAATACTCATTACCCGTCAAGGTGAGGTTGGGGCTTAAACGTTATAAAGAATTGAGATCCATTAGTGTTTGGACCGCTGTTTGCCATGGACAGCATGCCAGGTCCATCATGTTTTAGCCTGAAGTTCTCATCTGCAGTTCTCCAAATTTTTACGATCACAACACGAACATATATTTTGACAAGAGCTCAATGTACTCGCGAAAATACCTGAAAATTTTCCTCCATAAACACTTTCACCACCGGTCCCTACAATGTAGTTAAATGTTGTCCATTAGATACCCAAACATTAAATAATAGCATTTCAAAGAAGACAGAGAAAAAAAACCCCTTCAAATAAATCATGACAAGAAAGAAGGGCATACCATTTCCCCGTGAAAAATCACCACCCTGTAAGACCAAAGACATGATTTAAGGGAAAGAAAATGGTTAATTTACGTTGAAATCTTTTCTGGAGAAAGAATAAATGCATGCCTGGAGCTTCATTTTTAGTAAACAACTTCATCCAAAATAATAAAAGAAAGATGCATTTGATTTTTCTTTTCACTCATAACAAAGACATGCTTACATTCAGCACGTCAAAAGAGGTACCTTCACAGCAAGTCATTATAACTATCTAAGGAATAAGTGCATCAAAAGCATTTTTCTTTATTTAGTTATCTAGTAATAGAGAATCAAAAAAAGATTTATCTAAGAATAAGTGCATGAAAAGCATTTACTTCTTTATTCATTTATGTATTATAATAGAATGAAAACCATTTATTTGTTTATTGATTTCTAGAAGCTCAGCATTTAATGATGATTGAAAGAAAAGAACCAAATTACAAAAGTATCATACTTGAGCCATGAACCCTTTAATAATTCGATGAAAAAACGTTCCTTTGTAGTGAAGAGGCTTCTCTGTAGTCTTCCCAATCCCCTTTTCACCTATGTTGAAAGACGAAGAGGCAATTAATTCTTACCGGACAGGTACTTAGGCAGGCAATGTCATTGGAAAAGAATATATTCACCTTACTGTCTTAACCTTTCTGACTTAAATACATCAATTAGTTATTGACTTTTTAGTTTTCACTATGGCCTGCTACTATTGGACAAGTCTAGACTACACTAGAAAAATTATATATAATTTCAGAGATTGTCTTCTATATATCAGGCATCTATCAATAGCAAGAAAGAATTGTTAATGAATTTGAAATCAGATATAAAATGATTGAGATTTTTTTTAAAGATAATTCTTGATGTTCCTTGAATAATCAGAAAAAAGATTTTAAACTTAAAACCTACCTGTACAGAGTGCCCTGAAATTGTCTGCAGTTTTAGGAACAACATTAGCGAAGAGCTGCATTGTTCAAAAAAGGAACAAGTTATCAGCAATCAAGCACAGAAGATATTGTTGCTTCCTTTCAACAGAGATAGGGACCAAAGAAATTAACAAGATCATTCTTTGGGCCTTTTCACTCACTTCTATGACAATTCTTTGAACTGGTTCCCCATCAATTGAAACATCCAAGAATACTAAAGGATTCTTCTTCTTGCTCATCACTTGCAGCTTCAGAGAAAGAAGAATTTAGTACATCTAAATCATATGGGTAATCTATATATGCAATCAAACGTGCAAATTTCTTAAACCTACATCTGGGTAAAACGGAATATACAAAACATAATTGAAAAAAAGAATAAAAAAAATTGTAGCTCCCTTTATGAGTTTAAGCAAAATAAAATTAACAAACATATCAGATCCCACAAAAGCATCAATCTTAATCATCTACTGCTGCCGTCTATCAACGTCAAGGTATTACATTGCATAAAACTATTGGATTAGCGCTAACTCAAGTAGCGTGACAAAACCCTAAACCCTAAATCAAAACCCATTTCGCCCGAGGAGATTTACTTCGCATAAAAAATTCTTTCGAACTTTAGGAACTCCCAGATACAAATTCTTGTGAAAACAAAAGGGAAAAAGCTTCGTAGAAACAGAAATCTTTCTAGTAACTGATGGACAAATTAAAAATAGCTAGCAGTAAGCTTTATGGCTCAGACGAAATCACGTAAGATTAGATTGAACGTATGTGAAGAGAATTGGGTTCGATGAGAGCTCCAAATTAGCTTACCTCACAGATTTTTCTTACTCCACCAAGAGGAACGGCTGAGTTGCTTGAGCTTTCGTTGAAGTGAGTTGCGTTTCGGTATTTGAATCCTACTGTTTATAGTTTTTTCCTTTTTTTCAATTTTATTGTATAATTTTATTAAGATAATAGATCAAAAGAAAACATTTTCAAGTTACAGAATGATTTTTATCCCACTTTTCTAGACTAAGAATTTTGACATCTTGCTTATATTTGTTGGAAGAAAATAATATATATATATAGAACTGAATATACGAGCAAACTAATTACACTTCAATTACTAAAAACAATAGATTCAATTTATAATATTCAAACCCAAATGAAAGCCACATAATGTAACAAGATTTGATAAAAAAAAAATAATCAAAGACTTGAAATAACCTCAAAACCTTTAGAGACTTCACAACGTAGTTGAGACACAATTCTAGTAAGTGTTGTCCTAAAGACAATTATTCACTTTGCATAGGTTGTAAGTAGACTATAGTTATCGTCTTAGCAAGATACAACGACTAACTCTGGTAGAACTACAACCTCGAACTACTTTGATGTTTGCTCTCAACTCAACTCAACTCAAAAACAAAAGTGTAACACCCCCACATTTTTTTTAGTAATAATGTAATTTCAGTAACTTTATTATTTGGAATTTCAGTAATTGTTATTAGTTGGAGGGCATTTTTGAAATTTTAGACTTCAAGTGTAAGTGTGGGAATTTAATTGTTGGCGTGAAATTATTCAATTTGAAAATTAATGGCAGGATTTAATTTTCTTTTGAAACGGAAAGGAATTTAATAGTATAAAATAGAATAAGGAAATGAATTAAATGTAATTATACTTATTTCCTTTTTTGTTTTATTATTATTATTATTATTATTATTATTATTATTATTATTATTATTATTATTATTATTTTATAAAAATTAAATCCCCTTTCTTCCTCACGCAATCCGGCGCCCCCTCCCTCGAAATTTCTCTTCTTCTTCAACCTCACCACACGTGCCCTAGCCGACCTCCACCCCTTTATCGCGTGGCCGTCGCTGTTGCTGCCCAGCCGACCACTATTTGTCGACCGTCGGCCCAGCACCACCTCCCCAGCCTGAGCCGCCATCCTCCATTCAAGGTTGCGTCGCCCAGCCGAGGGCGTTGTTTCGTTTGTCAGCCGCGCATCAGATCTGTCCGGCTCCATCGCTGATCTAATCCATCCAGCCGAGCGATCGTCCAGGCTGTCGCCCCCCGAGCCCAAGCCGGTCTCTGCCGCTTCTCGTTGTCGTTTTCGACCAACCGTCGGTTCGACTTTCGCCGTCATTCCGTGGGGTTTTTGCCAGAACTTGGAATCTGGGGTAAGATCTAAAGTTTGTATTTTCTTGGATGGGTTTGGTCACTCTTTGGGTTTGGATTTAATTTAGTATAATGTTTATGTTGTGAAGCTTGGAATGAAGTTTCAAGGTGTCGGGACCCGCTGTCCAATAAGATTATAGTTCGGCTCCAGGGAATTTTGGAGCGTGTTTGGTAAGTAATGTGAAATTGAAGCTCTTCGGAATGGGTTAATATGCTGGAAATTGGTTTTAAATTCCAAATTTTGGGTTATGAATAGATTGGTATCTCCGTGCTAAGCTTGGAACATATTTCTAGATCATCACATAGTTTGGGTAAGTTGTTTTATGGAATATGAGGTACTTTCGTATTTGGAATTTAATCCTAAACGTCGGACTTAATTCTGATTTTGATTCAGGGTGTGATTCAAGAATTTTACTAAGTTAAAGGAGGGTGTGGATTACTTTTTGTTAGATTTGATTTCAAGGTAAGTAATCTTACTACTGGAACTGCTCGCGGGCCAAGCATTAGATGTATGCTAGCATGATAAATGAATGTTATGGCAAAATGACAGCATGATAGATTGATAGTATAACATGATCAAAGTATGTTCTGTTACGAGATCCGAATTATTTATTTACGCACATAGACACTTGAATGCTAGTATGAGATCGTATGTGATTCCATGGTTGTATT
Organism: Benincasa hispida; assembly: GCF_027475165.1. NCBI lineage: Eukaryota > Viridiplantae > Streptophyta > Magnoliopsida > Cucurbitales > Cucurbitaceae > Benincasa > Benincasa hispida. The sequence continues at coordinate 27,398,753 of NC_143486.1, forward strand.
TGATCTGATGATGTTGAGGTATACATGTATGTTATAGAACCATGATGTTGAGGTATATGTGTATGTTGTAGAGCCATGATATTGAGGTTTATATGTATGTCATAGATTCGTACAGTGATAATTATGACGTAGAGACTGTGCAAATGTCCTTACTGATTAGTTAGATGCCCATTAGATTTTGTGTTTCCTTCGGGATTCACCAGTTTGTGTTTTCTTTGGGATTCACCAGTTTGTGTTTCCTTCGGGATTCACCAATTTGTGTTTTCTTCAGGATTCACTAGTTGGTGTCTCTTTTGGGATTTACTAGAGGTAATGGACATACTTAACTACAGTCGGATAGGACTCATGTGTCTCCTTTGGGATTCACTAGAGGTAATGGACATACTTAACTACAGTCGGATAGGACTCAGTCTCCTTCTTGTTTCATGTGTATATGTGTCCCATGAGGACTAGAGCAGTGTATATGTTTCACCAGAGGTGGGTATCTAGAGGACATAGATGCCTACTGAGTATTTTATACTCATTCTTTCTCATGTTATTATTTCAAATAAGGGTAGAGATGCACCGGCGATGAACAAGCGGAATTCGTGATTGAGCCACTAGGACTAGTTTTTTACGCTTCCGCATCATGAGATTTAAAGTTCCTTTCATGTTTCTCTTAACTTTTAGTTTTGATATTTAAAACTTTCTTTTAAGAATTGTTTTTCAGACTTATTTATTGTCCTTTATGATTTATGGGTACCCTACTATTGTTTTAGTATTTGAATTTAATGAAAATCTTTTGAACTTACCTTATTTAATTAACATTTATTTCGCCATAACCGAGTGTTGTTTTGAGTTCCATGCATGCATGTATTTAATAACGGCCTAATTAAGTCCTAGGGGGTCGGGTCGTTACAAAAAGAAAGAAAGAAGAGAACTTTTCACTTTGGAATGGGATGCTACAAATGAATAACCAAGTTGCTATTTGTAGGCTAGCAACTTAGTAATTCTCCACAATACAAAATAAAATCAAATAAATACAAAAATTAAAACATTTGTCTGTTTTAACTCAATTGAGTTGTTACTTGATCAATTTATTTATAGGCTGACAACTTATTTATAGGCTAGCAACTTAGTAACTCCCCACATGAAAGAAAGTGAGAAAAATCAAATAAAAACTATTGAGAGCAAACATACCAAGTTATGCATCAAGAGAGGTGTATTTTGGACTTGAACCTTCTTTAGTGAATATCCATCGAATTTACCAAATAAATTGTGCGACTAAGCTCTAAAACTATTCATCTTATTGATGAATTGAGACAATAGATATTTGTTCAGACTCTAGGACTAGTATTGTCGTAACCACCCTCGACCCGAGTAAAGATAATTTATTTTCACTGATCGAAAACTTGTACGACAAAAGCAGTAAAGTGGTAAGATCGGGATCGAATCCACATAGAGATTGTTGAATCAACTTAGAACGATTTATAAATTCCACTTAAAGAGGGTTTTGATGAGTTTGTTTTTGTTTTATAAAGTAAATTGACAATCAAACAGAGAAAAGCAAGAGTTAGCACAGAAAATGGTTGAATCAAAGTAAGGGAAAAATCTTGGGATTAGTTTGTATGTTTTTTAATTTCTATCATGAGGTATTTTTCCAATTATATGAACCCTTCAACCTATTAAAAATTCTAATAGCCCAATTAGCCAATTTTGATAAAAAATCTAAACCAACACTAATTCAGTTTAAAACTTTTTCTTCTTAGCGACATACGAGTTAAAACTGAAAAACATTAAGAAATGGTTTAATTGTTGAGACATACTACAAGCCGGAAAATCATATCTTATAGCATGATTATTTGGGAAAGATTATACTAGGGTATACATGAGTTTGGCTAGAAATAGTCTAGACCTTAAACATGCAATTCTAATACGTACAACTTAATCAATCAATAATGCATAGGCTAGAATGATTTTGCATACAAAGTTTTCAACAAATTAATTTTTCAGAAAAATTCATCGAAACTCTATTAATATTAAAACGAATCCATCCAAAGGGTTCACAACAATTGAATAAATTAAGCTAGTAACCTTCGAGAATCAAGACATACAAATTATCTCAAGAAAATTACCTAGCCTCTAAAAGGTATATTGGAATTACAATGAACGAAAGAGAACTGAGGCTGACTATGGTGATGATTGCTCAGTAATTTGGCTTCAATGGCTCCCAAAATCGGACTAGTTTCTCAGATTTTACTCTATTTGAAGTTGTATTTCAGTATGAATGAGGTGTGTTGAAGGCTGACCCCAAGCGTCTTATTTATAGGTTTCGTGCAGTGTTGCAACGCTTGGAAATAACGTTGCAATGTTGTGCGTATATTGGAGACCATCAAGGAGGCGTTGCAACGGTGCCTCCAACGCTCAGTTGCCCCGTTCAAGCATTGGGATGCGTTGGAACGCTGGCGATGATCCAACTCCGGAGCATTGTGACACTTGGGGTAGCGTTGCAACGCTGCCCTGTACCTGATACTACTGCCTTCTAGTGTTGAATGAGCATTGGACTTAGGCTTATGAAAAGTGTTGCAACGCTAGAACAGGGCAGAATTTTCCTTTTGCATCTTAGCTCGATTTGGTGCGTTTGACTCCCAATTTTTCCTTCCTTTTTACTTGATTCTTCATCCTTACAACGTACTTAAGACTTGATCGTCCCGAGCAAGATTATAACACCTAGCCATGGAAATTGATAAGAAAATTGTTCACTCCATTCATCGAATCCTTTCTCTAACCTCAACAGTCTTAAGGGTCGCATAATAAATCAAATATCAAATACTCACTCAATCGAGACTTGTTTTAAAAGGTCATTTTTCAATTAAATCCATGTATGAATGAAACACTAAGACACGAAACTTTTTCTTAAATAAAAAAATACCCGAAAAAGTTTTATGCTACTCCCATTTCATCTTCTCTCTACTCTGGCTCAACCATCAGCTCGAGACATACTGTTATTGAATATCAAAGAGCAACACTATCCAGAAGTGCCCAAAACTCACACATACAAAACATAGAGGGCATCGATTTTACTTAAAGGGCTAGCTTTCACACTCAACCGCTGGCACACCAGTTATGCCTAATTTTTTTAGCTTTTTTTTTCACACGCAAGGCTGCTATTTTTTCACTATCTAGTTTTACTCTCAGGCACTAAAAGTTACTCCCAAGCCAATAGGGGGCTTTTCAAGGTGATAACGAAAATTCAAGATGGATAATCCGTTTCTAAGACTTTAAGGGATTTAAAATAGAAAAATTTCCAACCTAAGTTCATTTTACATGGTTCTCATGATTTTTTTTTTTTATAAAAAGCTCAAAATCATGAAAATTACTCCTTTTTAAGAATAAGTAACCCATTGAATGCGTCATCAAATTGTCATTGAAAGGAAACGACAAACAGAATATAGCATTCATCATGACAGAATCAAGACAACAATTCAGATTTTCAATCAAATTATTCAATTACGAAGTATGCTTCGCCCACCCCCAATTTAAGAGCTATGTATTGTCCTCAATGTATATTCAGGCTTTAACTCATGCTAAGGACAATAGGAAAAAGGGGGAAGAAGGAACATAAAATCTCCCCTGGATTTTTTGGCATAAGCATGATCATTTGAAAGCATTCCTCCAAGAGCCAGAATTGTGATTCTCCTGAGAAGAAAAGTAAAGGTAGTAAGTCTCTCTTTAATGAAAAAGAAAATGAAAGAAACAAAACAAAAAAAGAAAAAGAAAAGAAAGCAAATGAAATTCAAATTCCTGGTTGCTTCCAGGCAGCGCAACATTTAACATCTTTTGCTCGACGCTTAGTGATGCGGGCTCAAATGATAGAAGGTGGAGTCAACATGAAGCTTGAGCAAACAGTGTTGACTTCTCCTCCATTGAAAATTTTAAGGCGGTGCCCGTTCACTTTGAATTCCTTCCCCATCTCTAGACTTCTAATTTCCATTGCACCACAAGGAAACAAGTTAATAACCTCAAAGGGACCAAGCCATTTAGATTTTAGTTTACCGGACATAAGTGATAGCTGTGAATTGTAGAGCAATACTTTTTGTCCAACTTGAAATTCCTTCCTCAAGAGACCTTTATCATGTATTAATTTCGACTTTTCTTTGTACATTTTTGAGTTCTCATGGGCTTCTAAGCGTAGTTCCTCCAACTCCTGTAGTTCTAATAATCTCTCTCACCGGCTTGGGCTAGGTTCATATTACATTGCTTGACAGCCCAATATGCTCTATGCTCAATTTCGACCGGTAGATGACACGCCTTGCTGTAGGCAAGCTTAAAAGGTTTTTTTCCAATAGGAGTTTTAAATGCAGTTCTGTAAGCCCAAAGAGCATCATCAAGGTGCGTGCTCCAATCTTTTCTGGTTGGATTGATAGTCTTTTCCAGGAAAATTTTGACCTCACGATTCGATATTTCAGCTTGTCTGTTCATTTGAGGGTGGTACAGAGTGGCAACCCAATGGTGAACTTCATACTTTCTTATGAGTGCCTCGATGGTCCGATTGCAAAAATGAGTACCCTAATCATTAATTATAGCTCGAGGTATGCCAAATCTAGAAAAGATGTTAACTCTTAAGAAACTTGAAACCACGACAGCATTGTTAGTCCTAGTGGGGATTGCCTCAACCCACTTTGAAACATAATCAACTGCCAAAAGAATATACAAGAAACCATATGAAGAAGGAAAGGGGCCCATGAAATCCATACTCCACACATAAAAAATTTCACACATAAGGATAGAATTTAATGGTAACTCATTCCTCCTAGACAAAGATCCTGATCTCTGACATCTCTCACAGGACTTACAGAATGTCAAAACAGTCAGCGAACAGAGAATTCCAAATCAACCCACTATCTAAAACTTTCCTAGCAGTTCTTCTAGGACTAAAATGCCCACCACAGGCTATCTCACGACAGAATGCAAGCACAGATTCAAACTTCTCATCTGGGACACAATCCTAATGATTTGGTCAAAACAAATCTTCCAAAGGTAAGGTGGATCCCAAACAAAATACTTTGAATCACTCCTTAATTTGGCCTTCCTAGAGTTAGGCATGTCATAAGGGAACTTACCAGTGACCAGGAAATCTACCATGTCAGCATACCATAGAGAGAGTGTGGCAATCTAGAATAAAAACTTGTTTGGAAAATCCTCTCATAAGGGCATATGATTCTCTTCTTGTATTATCCTGCTCACATGGTCAACTACCAAATTTTCTACTCCCTTCCTGTCCTTGATAGTCAAATTGAATTCCTGAAGAAGGAGCATCCAATGCACTAGTTGGGATTTTGACTCCTTCTTGATCATCAGGTACCTGAGAGCAGAGTGATCAATAAAGATAGTAACAAGAAAACCAAAAATGTAAGAACGGAATTTATCTAGAGCAAAAACGATAGCCATAAATTCTTTCTCAGTCCTGGTGTAATTAATCTGTGTAGGATTTAGGTTCCTTGACGCGAAGCATATGACGTGACTCTTCTTGTCGACCCTTTGTCTTAGTATCGCTCCTACTACTAAATTGCTATCATCACACATGATCTCGAACGGTATGTCCCATCTTGGAGGTTGTAAAATTGGGGTGGTGGTTAGCTTCTCTTTAAAAGTGTCAAAGGCCTCCTGACACTTTTTGTCAAAATCAAATGGAATGTCCTTCTGAAGCATGTTGATAGCGGTAGTGCCAACTTCGAAAAGTCCTTGATGAAACGCTTGTAGAAACCCGCGCTACCAAGGAAAGAACAAATCTCCTTAACACATGTAGGATAGAGGAGGTTAGCAATAACATCTACCTTAGCCTTATCTACCTCAATCCCCTTTGTAGAAACTAGATGTCCTAAAACAATCCCATGAGAAGCCATAAAATGACATTTTTCATAATTAATACCATGTTAGCCTCAATGCATCGTTTCAATACTAAGCTAAGATTATGCAAGAAATCCTCAAAAGACTCTCTGTAAACCGTAAAATCATTCATAAACACCTCCATGCACTTTTCTATAAAATTGGAAAATATACTCATCATATACCTTTGGACGTACCGGGGGCATTGCAAAGCCCAAATGACATCCTTCTGAAGACATACGTACCATAAATGCAGGTGAACGTGATCTTTTTCCTAGTCTTATTGGGTGATGGGGATTTGGTAGAATTCAGTGAAGACATCAAGAAAACAGAAAAATGGTTTTTCGGCGAGCCATTCCACCATTTGATCCAGAAAAGGTATAGGAAATTGGTCTTTCTTGGTTACCTCGTTGAGCTTTCAGAAATTGATGCACATTCTCCACCCATTTTGTACACGCATCGACACCATCTCCCCTTTATCGTTCTTCACAATTGTCATGTCGGTCTTTTTGGGGACAACATAGATAGGACTTATCCATTTGCTGTCAGGAATTGGGTAAATAATTCCGACTTTATTGAGCTTGATAATTTCTTTAAGAACGACATCTTTCAAGTTGGGGTTGAGCCTTCTGAGGGGTTGGACTGTAGGCTTGGTTCCTTCCTCTAGAGCTATCCTATGCATGCAAAGGGAGGGGCTTACTCCCTTAAGATCATCTAGAGTCCATCCAATGGCCTCCTTGTAAGTCTTCAGAGTTTCAACTAGGGATTCCTCTTGAGCAGGTGTCAACTCCCTGGAGATTACGATTGGAAGGATGTTCCCTTCTGCCAAGTACACATATTTCACATGGCTGGGGAGAGCCTTCAGCTCAGTCCCTTGTACCTGCAAATCAAGAATATCAAAGTCAGAAGAAGGTTCCTCTAAATCAATAACAGAAAGAGATAAATCATGGGAATCATGTGAATCCAGATCAATGCATGGAGCAATCAACAGGTCAGAATTATTATCATCATCATGCAACACAATATCATCTATAAAATCATGCACCTCAATCAAACACAAGGACAAATATTCCTCAGGGAATTTCATAGCATCATATATGTTAAAAGAAACAACTTTCCCGTCAAATTCTACAGATAGACAGCCCTTGTCTACATCTATTTTTGTCTTGGTAGTTTTCATGAAGGGCCTACCTAACAAAATTGTAGAAGATGATGGCGTAGAAATTTTATCCATTTTTAATATATAGAAATCGACTGGGAAAATCAAGTCCTTAACTTACAACAGTACATCCTCAATAATCCCTAAGGGTTGGATATAAGATCTATCAGCTAGTTGGATGCATACAACAGTTTTTTGTAAATCATTCAATTTTAAATCCTCATAAACATGATAGGGCATGACATTAATAGAGGCTCCTAGATCTAGCATGGCATGACAGATGACTCTATTACCAATAATGCAGAGAAAAGTGAACATACTTGGATCTCGACATTTTTCAAGTATATTATGTTTTAGGAGAGTCGATACATTCTTACTTGCCACTACCTTTTCTTTATCTTTACCTGTCATCTTTTTGGTGCACAACTCCTTGAGGAATTTAGCATACCTGGGGATCTACTGGATTGCATTCAAGAGAGGAATGTTTATCTAAACCTTTTTGAACATCTCGATCAACTTCTCGTCCCTATGTTCTTGTTTTGGTCTTGCTAGCTTACAAGGAAACGAAGTTTTAGGAATATACGGTTCAACAAAAGGTGACGAAAGAGTACTTACCTTGGGGGTAGACGGTTTTGCTTCAGAATTACCCTCATTATTCTCAGCTTTTTCATTGGACGTACCAAGTGGAGATAGACTATCTGATGGAAGCTCCTTACCACTTCTTAGCGTGATGGTACTAACGCTGGCGTGGTCTGATTGGGCAGGCAGCTTCTTCAAACCCTTGTTCTCTATTCGGCTCACTGTAGCAGGTAACTGTGTGACCTGAGTCCCTAGATTAGCCATGCTCGCCTTGGTTTCTTACTGATAAGCCTTTGTGTCCTGGGTTAACTAGAGAGAGTCCTTTTTCATCTGCTGGATTTCCTATTGAAATTTAAGGGAGTTATCAGCCAAAGATTTGACGATGTCTTCTAAAGACATACCTGAGGAAGATGACGACGATTAATTGGAATGATTAGAATGTCATGCCCTTATCCCTGGCCTTGACCTCCCCATTTGAGGTTAGGGTGATCACGCCAGCTTGGTTTGTACACTAGGCCATGAGGGTCGTACTTCCTCTGGTAACCCCCAACTGCGTTGACTTGGGCTTGAGGGCATACTTCCGAGGTGTGTCCCACTATCTGCAGGCTCCACAAAGGTTTGACCTGGGAGACTCCTCCTTAGGCCAACTGTGTCACAAGAGAAGTTAAGTTAGAAATTTGAGTTTTTAATTCCTTAACCTCAAAATTACCAACTAAATTAGATTCAGTGGCCCTGGTGCCAAAATTCTGGCTGTTCTCAACCATGCATGATATTGATTCTTAGGCCTCCCTGGGCGTCTTATAAGCAAGAGCACCTCCAGCTGCTGAGTCAATTGAGTTCTTGTCATTGGTAAGAAAACCACTATATAAGTATTGAATCAGTAATCGGTCAAAAATCTAGTGATGGGAGAACTAGCACATTAGCAGTTAAAATGTTCCCAATATTCAGAGACTCACCCACAAACTATTTTATACCATAAATATCCTTTTGTATAGAATGGGCTCTAGAAGCTGTAAATTTTTTTTCAAGAAATTTCTTTTTAAGCTCATTCCAAGTAGTATAACCAATCCTTGGCGTCATCCTGTAGTGAAAAAGAAATTGCCCTAAGGTTTAGTTGCTCTTCTTTGACTCCATGGGGTCTCAAACTTACACAAACCATATGGAAGTCTTTGATGTGTTTGTGGGGTTTCTCCCTTGCATGCCCTCTAAAGGTTGGCAATAGATTGATCAGTCCTAGTTTGAGTTCGAATGGCACCATGGTAGATGGAAATATGATGCACAGAGGCTGCTGGTCCATGTTAGGCTCTGCCAGTTCCCTTAGGGTTTTCTCACAAACTGCCTCTCCTATTGTTGTGTTGTCAGCAACTTTCAGATTTCCTTCTCTGGGATTTCTTCCCTGCGCCTCTTTTGGATTCTCCTCTTCTCTTGGTCAATATTTGCAAGAAAAACAAAATTTGCACTCCGAGAGGAGCGGGTCGTAAACCAAAGGGAAGAAACACAATTTTTTTTTTTTTAATAAAAGGAATCCAAAAATTTTCTTAGGCTGATTGTCAAGTCTCCCTAACAACAACGCCAATTTGTTCAGACTCTGAGACTAGCACTGTCGTAACCACCTCTAGCCCGAGCAAAGATAATTTATTTTCACCGATCTAAAACTTGTACCACAAAAGCAACAAAGTTGTAAGATCGAGGTCGAATCCACAGAGAGACTGTTGAATCAACTTAGGACGATTTATGAATTCTACTTAAAGACGGTTTTGATGGATTTATTTTTGTTTTATAAAGTAAATTGACAATCAAACAGAGAAAAGCAAGAGCTAGCACAGAAAAAGGTTGAATCAAATTGAGGGAAAAATCTTGGGATTAGTTTGTATGCTTTTTAATTTCTATCATTAGGTACTAGTTAATTTATCCAATTATGTGAACCCCTCAACCTATTAGAAATTCTAATAGCCCAATTAGCCAATTTTGATAAAAAAAATCCAAACCAACACTAATTCAGTTTAAAACGTTTTCTTCTTAGCAACATACAAGTTAAAAGTGAAAAGCATTAAGAAAGAGTTCAATTGTTGAGACATACTACAAGCCAGAAAGCCATATCTTATAGCATGATTTATTTGGGAAAGATTATACTAGGGCATACATGAGTTTGGCCAGACCCTAAACATGCGATCCTAATTTGTGCAACTTAATCAATCTATGCATAGGCTAGAATGATTTTGCATACAAGAATTTCAACAAATTAGTTTGTCAGAAAAATTCATCGAAGCTCTATAAATATTAAGACGAATCCACCCAAAGGGTTCACAACAATTAAATAAATTAAGCTAGTAACCTTCAAGAATCAAGACATACAAATTATACTAAGAAAATTACCTAGCCTCTAAAAGGTATATTGGTACTACAATGATCGAAAGAGAATCAAGGCTGACTATGGCAACAATTGCTCAACAATTTGACTTCAATGGCTCCCACAATCAGACTAATTTCTCAGATTTTACTCTATTCGGAGTTGTAGTTCAGTATGAACGAGGTGTGTTGAAGGCTGACCCTGATCGTCTTATTTATAGGTTTTGCGCAGTGTTGCAACGCTGCGGTGCACATTGGAGAGCGTCAAGGAGGCGTTGCAACGATGCCTTTAATGCTTAGTTACCCCGCGCATAGCACCAAATCCTGTTAATCGTTGTAGCGTCGCAACGCTCTGAAGGAGCATTGCAATGCTGAGTGTTCTATCCTTCAGTGTTAAAGTTCAAGCGTTGGGATGTGTTGGAACACTGGCAATGATCCAATTCCAGAATGTCGTGATGCTTAGTGCAGCATTGCAATGTTGCCCTGTACCTGATGCTACTGCCTTACAGCGTTGAATGAGTGTTGGATTTAGGCTTATGAAGTGCGTTGCAACGCTAGAACAGGGCATAATTGTCCTTTTGCATCTCATATCGATTTGGTGCATTTGGCTCCCAATTTTTCCTTTATTTTTGCTTGATTCTTCATCCTTGCAATGAATTTACTCCATTGGATCAATTATCCTACAAAATAAGACAAATAAAGCACAAGAATTACCCAAATATGGGAAAGTTAAAGCCATAAACTTAGCTCTTTTTTAGAGCTAACAATATCACACAAAACTCATCTTGTATCTTTGAGTTCTATACGTTTATGTCCATTTTGGTCATGGACAAAATCTTGAATTCATGAGAGCTTTCGAGAACATAAGTCATTTGAAAAGTTCTCGTAGAAGTAACACCACTTCTACTCTCATATAGGTAATATTGATTAAGAGCATCATGTCATTACTCCTTTTGTAAAACAAGATATCAATATAACCCAAAAATAAACAGATCGCACACTCTAAAATATCATAAAATTGGAAGAAACTATAAGTTTCTTAGTGTGTCAATTATGAATTATCCAACTAGTTTGCCTATTGAACCTGGATCTTGAGATCTCCAATCAACTAGGTTAGGTTATCGCCAAATAACTTATTTCATGGGGTTTAGTCCCATTTTCCTCGATGTATATGTGATTGCTCTCTTGACAATCCTTTTGTCAAATGATCTATAATATTTTCTCTTGATTTCACAAAGTAATTCCTCTATTGAATTATGTCTGTGTCTAATATGTAGTGACTTGCCAATATAGACATTATTCTTGGCTCTTATAGAAGCCACTAAATTGTCACAATAAATATATATTGCACTTACAAACTTTGGTCACAATGAAATATCTTCAAGAAAATTTCGACGAAATTCGACTTCTTTTCTTGATTTATCAAGAGCTATAAACTCTAATTCCATAGTAGATCGTGTTATACACGTCTATTTTGAAGATTTCCATGATACAACTACTCCATCTAAGGCAAAAATATACTTATTGGTTGATTTAGTCTCTATGCTATCAGAAATAGGGTTGGCAAAAACACCCGACGGTCCAGGTCCCCACGGGGACCCGCCCTGTTCGGGCCGGGGATGTGGTCAAATCGGGGAATTTATTTAGGGCCCCGTCCAGGGATAGGGCGCGGATGGGGACAGTATCCCGACCCCGACCCCGACCCCGATTAATCCCGAACCCGAATATATATATATATTTTTATCCCCTCCCCAGTCCCCTCTCGCTCTCTGCAATCTGCAACAAAACATCTCTCCCCTCTCATTCTCGCTCATCCCTCCCTCTCACTCTGGCTCATCCTCCCCCTCGCTCTCTGCATCCCTCCCCTCTCGCTCTCGCTCATCCTTCCCCTCTCGCTCTCGCTCATCTTTCCCCTTTCGCTCATCCCTCCCCTCCGTTGAAGTCTGCCACAAATGAGGCCCCGCGGGGATCCCGTTTCCCCGATGGGTAATCCTCGCCCCCGTCCCCGCCTTCAAATGACGGGGACGGGGGTGAGGATAGGGGACAATTTCCTCTACGGGGCCGGGGATGGGGACGCCCCCCCGCCCCGGCCCGGCCCTGTTGCCAACCCTAATCAGAAATCCAATTAGCATCACTAAATCCTTCCAATACATATGGATACTATAATGTAATCCATAGTCTATAGTGTACTTCAAGTACCTTAGAACTCTTACTAACACATTCCAATGATCATGCCCAAGATTGTTGGTGTATCTTACTAACCTTCCTATTGAATAGGCAACATCAGGTCTTGTACAGTTCATTATGTACATTATGATAGAGTAAACATACATGTAACGAAAGAAATAAAAATTAGTAAGCACTTCAATTACACTTAATTTGAGTTTAAAAGCATGCATGAAAACCATTTTCAAAGTAGATGGTTCAAGAATGTTATACATTTGATGAAACTCTTCAAAACCAGCACCTCTCTACGATTGGATCTTCAAAACACTAGTAGACCACCAATTTGATCTTCTCTACTATCCTTTAACTTGGATCATGTGGTGGAAACACTAAATTGAAGTCAATTTAGTGAGAGAACCAAGAGTGTTTGAGAGAGAATATAGAGTTTCTGCAGAATTTAAAAAATTCAGCAATTCATCCATTCAATCTTTGAAATCTGATGTATTTAAGCATCTCCTTCATACAAGCACTAAATGAAGCAGCCATATGACACTTCAATTGACACCATTATAGTGGGATAGGTGTTAATCAATGATTAATCCAACAAAAGTTGGACTAATCCACTAACTTTCATTTTTTTTTCATTTCAATTTCTTTTTAATTTTAATCAAAATTAAAATTAAATTTAACCTATAAATTCAAATTAGAATTTGAATTTTATAAAATTGAAAATGTTTTATTTAAATAATTCATTAAACAAATTTAATTAATTAATTAATTAGTAATTTAATATCAAATATTAAATTAATTAAACATCCATTTGATTCATGAATCCTATTCATGTTAATTAATATTTAAATCAACATTTAAATATTTTAATCTCTCCAATTACGTTTAGTTTTGATAAATTTGAACGTTTAATTATATCAAATATAATTAACCATACCCTAAATTGAATTTGAATACTTCAAATTCAAAACCTTAGATTTTGAACATTTCAAATTCGCTCAATTCACTTATCCAATGAGTAATTTTACGAGGTAGTAGAGTGACCTTATAGACCTACATATCATGAACTCTAATGATTTGAGATTAATTGGATAAACTCTTTAGACCAAATTAATCAATATTTGTTAATTATCGAGACATACCACTATAACTCTATATTTGCACTCTCCTCACTGTAGATATATTTATGTCCACTTTAACCATAGTCAGTGTGTCGACCCTTCACAGGTTGTTCGTATTTACAGTTAGGTCAAAATTACCATTTTACTTCTGTAAATACGTTTTGCTTCTTAAGCTCCCACTGATCCTCTATTGAATAATTGGTTTATAGTTCAACTAATAAACCATATCCCTCTTGGCCATGAGAGAGAGAGAGAGAGGGGGGGGGGCTTTGTTCAAAACCAGGAGTCAGTAATTAAGGGAACAACCTATCTATTAATCCTAAATTGGGCAAGATTGAATTTCATATTGTAGGACTATGTCTCCAGCTATCTATCCGATCTTATCCCCAAAATGGGAGGCTTATTAAGCAATGTTGTTGAACTACTCTCACCTATGCAGATCAAAAGATAATCCCGAATAAACAGGAGTTCATAGTTAGCTTAGGATTAAGATCAAGTTATCCTAGGTCATCGAATTTGAAATAGTCAGTTTTAACAGTAAACGGTCCTTATAAAGAAAAATGACTATTTCGTGGTTCGACCTTATGCAAACATTTTCATAGGATGCCCCCACTCACATGTCTCCACATGAATGATTTTGGGAACACATTATTTGTATCAGTATACAAAGTGGGCCGCATCCAATAGTGTCGCCAAGATGAGGTACCCAATCTCATCCATATACTTATAGATCATTTTGGTTATATACTAAAACTTGATCCACTTTTATGTTTCCACATAAAGTTAAAGTATTCATATTATAACCATGGATTCATTTATTAGATTTTTATAACAGAATGCAATATCAATGATATTTTATTGAATGAACAACTAAATAATACTTTTATTGATAAATAAAATATGTTTCCAATATTTACAAACTGCGAGTTTTGGGACATTCTTAATACATTAAGCTACCAATAACTCTAGTATATTCTAGAGGAGACACACCTTCATCATTGTTTTTCTTCAACTTACTATTTGGATCAAATGGAATAATAACTGGCTTACTCTCAAAATGATAAAAATTTCTCAGCACTTTCTCTATACAGTGAGATTGAGAAAGTATGCATCCACTTTGATTTCTTATTATTCTAATTCTAAGGATAACATCAACAAGACCAAAGTCTTTCATATCAATGTTTGATTTTAACATCCTTTTAGTGGAATCAATCACACTTCTATTTGTGCTAATTATTAACATATCATCCACATATAAGCAAATAATTATTGGGTTAAATGTCTTAACCTCGTAGTTTGTAAAGTTTAAACATATTTCTATTTACAATAAAAATGTTATTGAGATTGTTTCAATAAAGTTGTTATTGAACATATAAATTGCATTTATAGATTCCTAAATCCAATAAACTAACAAACCCATGACTATAACATGAATACTTAAACTTTATGTAGAGACATAAAAGAGGATCAAGTTTGAGTATATATAGCCAAAATGGTCTATAAGTATATGGATGGAGTTGGGTACCTTATCATGGGGACATTATGAATGCAACCCACTTTGTATATTAATACAAACGATATGATCCCAAAGTCATTCATGTGGAGACATGCGAGTGGGGGCATTCTATGCAAAAGATGTCTGCATAAGATTGAACCACGAAATAATCACTTTTCTTTATGATGACCGTTTACCGTCAAAACTGACCATTTCAATTTGATGACCTAAGGTAACTTGATCTCAATATTGAGCTAATTATAAACTCCTATTTATTTGAGATTATCCTTTAATTGGCATTTGTGAAAGTGACTCGACATCGCCACTCAATAAACCTCCCATTTTAGGGGTAAGACCGGATAGATAGCTAGGGACATAGTCCTGCAATATGAAATTCACTCATACTTGTTTTAAGGTTAGTATATAGGTATTCCCTTCACAACTGATTTCTGGTCTTGAACAAAGGGGCCCCGCCCTCTCTATGACTAAGAGGGACTCGGTTTATTGGTAGGACCATAAACTAATTGTTCATTAAAGAATTAGTTGAGACTTAAGGAATAAGATGTATTGTAGGGGTAAAACGACAATTTTCAACTAGTTATAAATATGAATAACCTGTGAAGGATCGACTTACTGATTATGGTTAAATTAAGTGAATAAAAATATATCTACAGTGAGGAGAGTGCAACTACTGAGCTATAGTGGAGTGTCTCGATAGTTAACGAATATTGATTAATTCGGTTTAAAGAGTTCAGCCAATTAATCTCAAATCGTTGGAGCTCATGATCTGTAGATCCATTAGGTCTATCTACCAGCTCGTAAAAGGATTAAATCTTATAATAGTGTGTTGAGAGACTTTGAAATGTTCAAATTCAATTTAGGGTTTGTATTATTATATTCGATATAATTAAACGTTTGATTAACAAATTAAATAGATTTGGAGAGTTTAAAATATTTAAATGAGATTTAAATATTAATTGTATAAATAAGAATTCATGTTTTGGATTAGGTATTTATTAATTTAATATTTGATATTAAATTATGAAATTAATTAATTATTTATTTATTTATTTATTTAAAATAAAGTATTTTAAATAAATTTGAATATGAAAATATCAAATTCAGAAATAATTTTCTCTTTAATTTAATTTTATTTTATTAGAAAATTAAATTAATTAAAAGAAAAATTGTTTGGAAAAATTGAAGTGAGATTTTCTCACTTTTTCCATTTTATCTCCACATAATAGACTTTATTAGTGGAAGTTTGAGTTCTCTCTTCAACTCTCAAAATCCTCCCAGAACTCTCTCAATTTGATCTCACAATCCAATCTAAGGCATGAGAATAGTAGAGAAAATCCTTGTGGTAGTTTAAAACAAGTTGTTGAAGAGAATTCACGGGTAGATTGCAGCAATTTGAGATTCACCAAAGGTTGTATTCTTGAAACCCTACTTCTGTTATTATCACGAACATGCTTACTTGGTTGCTAAAATTGCTGGAATTAGAGTGCTTAAGATCCAAATTGCTTCAACTTGTTGATTGTCAACACCAACAACAGTGACATACTCTTGATCTATGGCTTTAACATAGACACATTTATTATACTCATTTATCTTAAATTCATTTGATAACATAGTGTGATCAAACTTTTAATGTCATTGTTTGGGTGCTTGTTTCAACCCATAAAAAGACTTGACAAGTTTATAAACTTTGTCTTCAAGTCCTTTAACAATAAACCCTTCAGGTTGTTCCATATAAATTTCTTCATCCAAACTTCTATTTTAAAATGTAGTTGTTACATCCATTTGGTGCGTTTCCAAATTTTGTAAAGATGCTATTGCAATTAACATCCTTATAGATGTAATCCTCATCACTGGAGAATAGGTATCGAAGAAATCTAGTCCTTTTTTTCGATGAAAGGCTTTAGATACCTACCGAGCTTTGTGCTTATCAATGGTGTCGTTAGTCTTTAGCTTTCTCTTAAAAATCTATTTATTCCCAGTTGGTTTACTTCCAGGAGGTAAACAAACCAATACCCATGTATTGTTTTATAAAATGGACTATAGCTCACTATTGACAACTTCTTTCGAATAAGGGGCATTAGGAAATGATACAACTTCTTGAAAAGTCTGAGGCTCACCTTCTATCATATACGTTATGAAATCAAATCCAAAAGAAGTAGCTTTCTTAACCCTTTTGTTTCTTCTAGGTTCAGACTCAATATTCTGATCGTCTTGGCTTTTTGGAGAGCTATCCTTGTTAATTCTTTTGGCACCAATAATTTTGTGTTCTTCTTCCTTTAAAGGAAATATATCCTCAAAGAATTCATCTTCAATAGATTGCATACGCTATAAAGACACAATCAATTGTCTTAGGTCCAAACTTGGTCCTTTTTGGTGAAGGAACCTCTACCTTTGCCAAACACCCTTACACTTTCAATATTTTATATGAGGGTAACTTTTTATCCCACACTTCATAAAGTGACTTGTTAGTCTTCTTACACGGAATTCTATTTGGTATAAAATTTACTGTCAGCAAAGCTTCCCCGCACAAATTGTGAGGTAAACATGAACTATTTAACATGCAATTAACCACGTCCTTTAAAGTTTGATTATTTCTTTCAACTACACCATTTTGTTATGGTGTACAAGGTTTTGTAGTTTGATGGATTATACCATTAACTTCACAAAACTTATGAAGAGATGATGATTCATATTCACCACCTCAATTTGATCTAAGCACCTTTACTTTCTTCTCAAGTTGATTTTCAACTTCTACCTTATATGTTTTTAAAACATTAAAGGTTTCATCTTTACTATGTAATAAATATATAGCCATTTTACTACAATCATCAATGAATGTGACAAAGTCTCTTTTACCACCTCGTATGAAAGTACTTTTCATGTCACATACATCACTATAAATTAAATCAAGTAACTCATTACTTCTTTCCACATATCAAAATGACTTTCTAGTAAACTTTGATTAACACAAACTTCACATTTGTGTCTATTATCAATGTTAAAATTTGGCAATAGTCCTAAACTTACCATTTCATTTAAAGAACGGTAGTTGACATGCCCTGATCTAGAATACCAAACATCACACAACTCAATAATACAAGTAGAAGAGTTGATACTATTATGATTCTTTGGAATTTGTGCCAGTATATTCAATTTGAACATGCCATCACATACCCCCATTTGTCAGTATAAATTTATCTGACTCGAATACAAACTTGAACCCATTTTTATTAAGTAGAGTTCATGACACTAGATTCTTTTAAATCTTTGGCACATACCACATATCATTGAGGGTAAGTATTTTTTTGGAAGTCCATTTCAATAGGACATTTCACTTGTCTTCCATAGAGGCAGTTGAAATATTCCCATGTACAACTTATCACTGCCATCTTGTTTTTCATATGTAACGAACAATGACTTGTCCTTACAAATGTGCCTGGTAGCACCAGTATCAATCCACCAATATTTGGTGTCGAAAGCCATATTTACCTCAGAAATGATGGCAACTAGATTGTCATTCTCCATGACATTGGCTTGATTGTTGGAACTTTATCCTTTATTGTATTTTCACATTGCAGCGGTATGACCACTCTTACCATGAACTCAACAATTCCTTGAATGCACTTGCTATCATCATTTCTTAACCCATGATTCACATTTTTGTTCTTGAAATTTTGCTTCTTGGGTTTATGTTTTGAAGCTTCGGCAATGTGAGCCTTGGCTTCAACTTCTAGTGGAGTTTTATTTCCTTATTTGTTATCCTCTTCTATATGGAGTTTTACCACAAGATTCTCCATGGATAACTCTTTTCGCTTATGTTTGAGATAACAGATGAAGCCCTTCAAGGAAGGAGGTAACTTCTCAACCACGACAACAACTTGGAATGGCTCACTGATGTCCAATCCTTCACTTTGCAAATCACTTATGATAATTTGCAATGCTTTCATCTGATTGACAAGCAACTTGACATCAATCATATTGTTATCTAAGAATTTTCCCACGAGGAATTACTTAGTACTAGTATCTTCTAGCTTGTACTTCTTGTCTAATGTCTCCCACAATAGTTTTTTTTTTTTTTTTTTTTTTATGTATTGTAAGAATTGCAATAAACATTATACAAAGTGTCCTCAAGACCACTAAGTATATAATTACGACACAAGAAGTCTGAATTCATCCATGCTTGTTTCATAACTTCCGTTTTAGGAGTTATAGCTTCTGGTGGAATAATTCTGCAATATTCCTTCAAAACATGAGCAAGATTCAATGTGGTGAAGTAGAAGATCATCTTCTGTTGCCATCTCTTAAAGTTGTCTCCCTTGAACTTCTCTATTTTTCAGCATGAGGTTTGACAATGGGTGATCCCATCATGGCAGAAGTAGCGACATTGGTGGAGGAATTTGCAGCCATCAGTTCAAATATACTAATTGTCTTCAGATTCTTAGGGGAAAATGGTATATATAGAACTGAATACACTAGATTACACCTCAATTACTAGGAACAATACACTCAACGAATAATATCCAAACTCAAATGAAAGCAAGATGGTGTAGCAAAGCTTAGATATAAAAAATAACCAATGACTTGAAAGATCCTCAAAACTTTTTGAAACTTCACAACAGAGTCGAAGCATGCTTCTGGTAAGTACTGTCCTGAAGACAATTATTCGCTTTGCACGGGTTGTAAGCAAACTACAACGATTGTCTCAACATGATACAACGACTAACTCTAGTATAACTGTAACCTCGAACTATTCGGGTCTAACAGAACTCTTAGATACTTGCTCTCAACACAACTCAACTCAAGAACAATAGAAAGAAATAAAAAAAGAAAAGAAAAGAACTCTTCACTTTGGAATGATATGCTACAAATGAAGAACAAAACTTTTATTTATAGGCTAGCAACTTAGTAACTCTCCAAAATACAAAATAAAATCAAATAAATACGACAATTGAAACATTTGTCAATTTTAACTCAATTGAGTTGTTACTTGATAAAAATCAAACATAACTCATTCAAATTGAAAAAACTACAAATTTAAATTTCATACATATAAAATATGTACATGAAACATAATTTTAATTTGAAGTTTCAATCAATTTTAAAAGTTTCTAAACAATGAATTTAATCTACACAATTAAGTCCAATTTTATGTTTCAATATTCAATTTTAAAACTTTTGGAACTTTTTGCTATAAAGTGTAAATATTTTTTTTATATTTAAAAAGACCCCATATATATATATATATATATCCAACAACATTATCATTAAATAATTTTACAAAATTAACTTTATCTATATTTTTTTCACTTCTCTCCTCTCATCCCTTCAATTTCTTTCTTGTTTTTTTTTTCCCCTTATTTCTTCCTCTTTAGCGCAACTAGGGGTGTTTGTGGGTTGGTTTGGGTTAGTTAGGTCATATATTTATTTTTTTGTTTTAAAACAAGTTAAATGTTAATATGTAAAAATGTTATTTAATTATCTGTAAGATTGATTACTCAATTTCAATTTATCTTATAAAGAATGTCTTTCCAAAGTGCTAAAAATTTATTTTAGAAGTTTTTTGGAGAACAAATTAACCATAATTATGAAAATAAAATAAAATGAAACAAAATAAATATATGTAAAAATAATTGTATCATAAGTAAAACAACATACTTTTTAAAATTATTAATAAGTTTGGGTTGGTTCAGGTTATTTTAGTGAACCCATAAACCAACACAATCCATTAAATTTTCATTTATTTGAATCCAACTCACCTCATTTCCACACACCAGCTCTGACAAGTCCACAGAAGCAGTTCTGGTCGTCTTCTTCTTCTCTCCCTCTATTTAGTTTGTGTTGTAGAGCGAGAGCGCGAAAGTGCAAGAAAATGAGAGAGGAGAGTGATCTGTGAGAGAAGAAAGGGAGCGAGAAAGCAAGGAAGACCATTCCCCGTGCGCAAGAGTTTCGCTTGGGTAATTTCACCTGAATTTGACGTCAACAATGGCCAAAAAATCTTATTTTCAAAAAGTGGGGTGAATCTTATTTTCTCCTCTAAATTGAGTCATCAATACAAAACTCCAATTTTATTACATTAAACTATCATCATTTTATTTTAGTTTAAAAAAGGGAAAAAAACTCGAGTCATTTTCTTAAAATAAATACAAATATTAGCTTTTAAAAAATAACGACAAACTATCTTTTTAGTTCCCAAGTTTTGAAGAATATGTGTTTTGATCATTGAGGTTTCAAAATGTAACTTTTTAGTCTTTGAGTTTTTTTAGAATAGATGCGCTTAGTTCCTATGTTTTTCGAAATATACCATTTTGATCTCCAAGTTTTTATGAATAAGTTTAAAAGGTCCCTTAACTAATTTTTATTTTCATTCTATATAATTATATAAGATTTTTAATTTCAAAAATATTTTTTCAAATAATTTTAGAGAGAAAAGTTAATTTTAAAAAAATACCTTTCCTAATTTAAAATAAAAATAATAATTGCTCTAGTGACCTTTAAAACCCATTTTTAAAAACTCATGGACTAAAAAGGTATATTTTGAAAACTTAAGGTCAAATGTAACCATTATAAAAGACTTGGGGACTTAAAAAACATATGTTTTGAAAACTTAGGGACTTCAAAATTTGGAGACTAGGAAGGCAATTTTGCCAAATAATAATAAATATAGATATTATTTTTTCAATAAGCAAGTGTTTTCTTTTTTGTTAAATAACTTTTGGTTAAGGTATTATAGGTTTTATTCCATTTTGATATTTGTATTTCCAATATATCATAGAATAATTGCAATCGGTAGCACTTTTAAGGAGAATAATTAAGTGTGTAACAATATTTTAAAAAATTATAAATATAGCAAAATCTAAATATATTAGTGGTAGACTCTATTGTTAATGGACTCCTACTAGCAGTATGTCTATCACTGATAGACCCTGAAAGTTGGATTTAAATTTTATTATATCTACAGATTCTTTTGGATTGTGCTATATCCATTTTTTTCCTTTTGAGAAAATATATATTCATGCTTTTTGCCTGATTGCTATATTTACAATGTCCATAAATATTAAGTTTAAACACCCTTAGGTCGACCTAAAAAGTGAAGACCCCAAAACTCAATTAAAACCCTAGTCCAAGGGTCTAAGACATTGTTTGGACTTGAATCGAGCCGACTTAACCTTCAATAGCTCATAGTCCAATTCTTAGGCTTAGCTCATTTGATCAAAGTTTGAGTTGAGCTTTGATTTGGCTTAAGTTGACCAATTGAATTAGTCCATTGAATATTAATCATTTAATTATTTAAAAATATTTAGATTTTAGATTTTCTTTATAAAATATCATTAAAATTATGTTACTTTATATTTTTTTTATAAAGTTTTTAATATTATAAAATTTCATTTATTAATAAATTTTCTTTAATAAAATCAAGAACGCATTGTGTAAGGCCAACGTTAGAGGTTTGAGTCTCCCACCAGTCAAAACCAAATCGAATTGACGGTATTTATATTCAAATCAAGAACATCAACAAGTAACTGAATCAAATAAAACTATTCCATTGGTTTTGTCTTTATTGGACATCGGTTTGGTTTTCTTCTTTATAAAAGTGATCAATTTGGTTTGCTTTTTTATTGCCCCAAACCCAAAAAATTGAACTGACCTTCACCCTAGTCTTTATACTTTCAATAAATCTCAAATTTAATCATTCAAAATTAACTTTTATCAAAATTGGTTAAATAATAATTCGATTTTAGGTAAGAAAATGCACTATGCACTTGTACCTTGACAATTCGTTTTGGTAATTTCAACAAACCAACATGTTTTTCTACTTCTAAATCCAGTTCAAGAGAAAAGGCACAAAATACTCAGACAACCCTCTTATAAATACATCATTATAACTCCATTGAAGATAAACTCATTATGATTTTGTAAATTTATATATATATATATAACTTAAACTTTGGAGCATGTGTGGCAAGCACAACACTAGAGTACAACTCTTTATCTTTTCCAAGTTGTATCATCTCAGGTCATCTCATTTTGATCACATCTTATCGGTCACTTCATCTCGAGAAATTTCATTCGAGTTACCTCATCATGATCATCTCATCTTAGGTCACTCATTTGGATCAACTTGTTCTAGTTCACCTTATCCGTGTTGGAAAAAACTTCTCACTTCTACCGCAAGAAAAAATAATAGAGAAATTAAAAAAAAACAATAAAAATTGAGAACACAAGAATTTATGTGGAAAACTCTAAACTTGAAAAAAAAAAAAAAAAAACCACAACCCATCAGAAAGAAATTCACTATGTGAAAAATTGGTACAATCACACAGAACAATTCTCTCTCTTGATATCACTCTCTCAAAGCTTTTGATTGTAGGATATATATATATATAATGAAAAAAGCAAAACAATTGAATATTGAAATACAAAAATAGATTTAATTATGCAGATTAAATTCTTTGTTAAAAAATTTCAAATTGGATTGAAATTTTAAATTAAGATGATGTTTAATATATAAATTTAACATGTATGAAAGTTAAATTTGTAGTTTCTTCAATTTGAATTGATCAAGTAATAATTTAATTGAGTTAAATTTGACAAATGTTTTATTTTTTAATTTATTTGATTTTATTTTGTATTTTGAAGAGTTATTAAATTGCTAGCTTATAAATAGTAACTTGGATCTTCATTTGGAGGATCCCACTTCAAATTGAAGAGTTCTCTCATTTCTCTCTTTATTTCTTTGGTTCTTAAGTTGAGTTAAGAACAAATACCCAAAAGTTCTGCCAGATCCGAGTAGTTCAAGATTGCAATTCTAGCGGAGTTAATCATTGTATCTTGTCGAGATGATTATTGTAGTCTGCTTACGGCCCGTACAGAGGGAATAATTGTCTTCAGGACAACGCTTACCAGAAACGTGTCTCAATTATATTTTCAGTCTCCAAAGGTTTTGAGGGTCTTTTAAGCCTTTGATTATCTTTGTATCTAAGTCTTGTTACATCATTTGGCTTATGTTTGAGTCTAAATATTATATATTCAGTGTACTGATTTTGTTGAGGTGTAATCAGTTTGCTAGTATATTCAGTTCATATATATTCATTTCCCTAACATTAACTACTCACACCTTTTTCTCACTTTTAAACTAGAGAATACAAAAGGAAGTTAGTTAGTGTTTGCACACTAAGCTTCAACTGTTTCTAATCGAGACGACTGAAAACTAAGGGCTGTAGGGATCCTAATCTCGAGTGGAAGCGTGAGAATGCCTTGCATTCAGTTTTTCCATTTTTAAAGAAACTAAAACATAATAGAATAGGATAAACATCATACTTAGCATGCATTATAAAGGGAGAAACAAAAAGATGAACGATTCTTACCTTCGTAGATTCCTAAACTTCTTGAAATTCCTTTTGTTCTTCACAAGAATGTCTTCTCAATGATCATCGACAATACCACAAGAATAACCTTGTTATTCTCTAGGATTTTAAGAGTTGGATGAATGGTCTCCAACCCTTGGAAGAGAAAGAGGTAAGAGATTATAGAGAAAATGTAGATGGGAATTCTTTTAGAGGCTAAGGTATATTTTCTCAAAATCAATTATTGCCCAAATGAATGCTTGCCCTAAATGGGCTAATAAGATGAATTTATATGGAGAAGGGTTTTACCCTTTCAACAAGTATTTCCCTTTTTACCCTTGATGTCAATTAATTAAATAATCTTTATTTAATTAATTGACACATTAATTAAATAACCATATATTAAATGTAATTTAGTATATAGTTAATTAATTAAAATATAAACATCACATGTTTATATACTTCCACCTCTCTAATATTATAATAAATTAAATTTTCATGAATCTAATTCAGATGAATTAAATATTTGAATCTAATTCAAATATTTATCTCTAACATTATTTGAATTGTAGATCACATCTATAATTAGTTACATATTAATCACATTAATATACAATTTTCTCAATTGATTTGAACAATTTAGATCATTCCTCATTAATATCTTTTAGTGAGCTAACAAGGGGACCTGGTGGACCTACAAATCAGAAGCTCCAACGATGTGAGATTAATTGGCTAAAGTCATTAAGCAAATTAATTAATATTCGTTAATTATAGATACACTCCACTAAAGATCCACAACAACACTCTTTTTACTGCAGATATATTTGTGTCTATGTATATAGACCAATACCAGTAAGTTAGTCCTTCACTAGTGTTCGTAACACCAACTGGGTCAAATTTTCGTTTTACCCTTGGGTTACCTCTGTATTCTTAAGTACCAGTGCTCTTCTAACAAAACACTTGTTTATGGTATAACTATTAAACAGAAACCCCTCTTGGGCCAATGAGAGGGTAGGGCCCTTTGTTTAAGGCCCGGAGATACCACTTAAGGGAACACTCATTTGCTTACCCTAAAATCGGGAATGAGTGAATTCCATCTTGTATTATTATGTTCCCAACTCCTCGTTTGGTCTTGTCTCCAAAATGGTAGATTTATTGAGTTGACAAACTGATCACTCTCACTCATGCAAATCAAAGGACAATCATTCGTGAACAGGAGTTCATGATACACTCAGGATTAAGACTAAGTTAGGTCATCTTATTGAAATAGAAACCTGACTAGTCAACGGTGTTACATGTAGTAGTTATTATTTCCCGGTCCGATCTTATGCAAACTCATTGCATATGATACATTCACTCACATGTCAACTACACGAACACATTGGATCATTGTGTTTGTATTAAATCAAAATGGGTCGTATCCATGGTGTCATCAGGATAAGGTTTCCAACCTTATCCTTATACTGTAGACCCTTTAGGTTGTATTTTGAACATTGATCCCTGTAGGTCTCCACATACTATTAAAGACTCATGAGACAACATTGGATGTTAGTTTATTGGATTTAGGATTATTAAGACAAAATAGAATACAACACAATCAATAGCATTTATTGAAATAACATCGACAACTCTTTATTGATGATGGTCAATTAATTACATTTACTATCAACCAGTTTTAGGGTATAAATGTTGGGTTTTATGCTCTAAAACTCGTGATAGTAAGTGTTATTAATTGATCGTCATTAATAAAGAATTATGGATGTTAATTCAATAAATGTTAAGCTAAACTAGAAAACAACTTATATGTGTTAAGACCAACTGAATTAAAAGCACTTTCAAATCATGAGATGTTTAAACCTGCAAATACTCAAGCAAAAAGGCAAAGAATTTCTCCAAGTAACAATGATACATATCTTTGGCATTTGAGATTAGACATAAATCTCGAAAGGATCGGGAGATTGGTAAATAATGGACTTCTAAGCAAGTTAGAAGATGATTCATTACCTCCATGTGAATCCTGTCTCAAAGTAAAAATGACTAAAAGACCTTTTAGTACAAAAGGTTATAGAGCCAAAGAGCCATTAGAGCTCATACATTCGGATATTTGTGGTCCAATGAACGTAAAGACTAGATGATGGTACAAATACCTCATTTTTTTCATAGATGATTATTCGAGGTAAACTTATATCTAATCGAACATAAGTCTGAAGGCTTTGAAAAGTTCAAAGAGAATAAGGTTGAAGTTGAAAACCTATTAGGTAAAACAATTAAAACACTTCGATCTGATCGGGGTAGAGAGTACATGGATTTATAATTCCAGGACTATATGATAGAACATGGAATTCAATCCTAACTCTCAGCACCTGGTACACTTCAGTAGAACGGTGTATCAAAAAGGATAAATAGAACCTTATTAGATATGGTTCGTTCTATAATGAGCTATGTGTAAGAGTTAAACAACATGCAGCGGAAGTATCAAGGATCCATAAGTATTCTAATTCACTAATTTTGGCAAAAACTAATGCATGATCTTCTTAAAAAGTGGGTTTTCAGAATATACCTTTGATGAACTCTCCAAGAAAACGTTTGTACAGCTGCTGTCTTCACTTGATATCACCATGAACCAGCTCAAAGCCTTCCCTACTATGCTCTTGGAGATTTAGGCAGAGTTGGGGGACTCAAGAATAGCATGAAGATATGAAGAAGCAAGAGAAGCTCACAGCAGCCAATTGAAGAAGACAGTTTCTTCTTCACAAAATTTTTTCTCTCAAAATTTTGCATTCATCCTTTTCCAACAACTCCAATCTTCTTTATATATATTAGATGAACATGCAAAGAGATGGAGTGCATGGCTTGCAACTCATGCTTAGAGAATCAAAGTAGAGAGGATAATAGCTTTTGTGTGAGCATAAAGATGATGGTAACGGAGAAAATTCATTTTCCATTTTGTGCAACCATGCAAAACGTTTTTCCATTTTCTTTTTTAAAACAAAAAATAATTTAAAACCATTTGAATTAAAAAATTTATTTTCTTAAATTAATTTAATATCAAATATTAAATTAATTTTTTCACAATAATCATCTTCATATATTTAAATCATATTTAAATATTTATTCCCTTGTTCCGTTTAATTTGAACGTTTCAAATTAATTTCTCAAGCTACCCTAAAGCTTATCCATTTACGAGCTAGAAGGGGGACCTCGCGGACCTACAGATCATGGGCTCCAACAATTCGAGATTAATTGGCTAAACTCATTAGATCGATCTAACTCCCATTCGTGAACTAATGGGTGATTCCACTAAAGTCCATAGCTGAACTCCCCTCATTGTAGATATATTATGTCTACTCGATATAGCCATGATTAGTAAGTTAACCTTTCAAGGTTGCTTGTAATAACGGTTGGGTCGAATCTCTATTTTACCTCCCAAATTACCTCTTATTCCTTAAGTTATGTGATCCAATCAACAAATCGAATCCCTCTCGGGCTAATGAGAAGGTGAGGCCACTTGTTCAAGACCCAGAATCAGCACTTGAAAGGAATAACCTCTCTACTAACCTTAATTGGGTATGAGTGAATTCCCTCTTGCACCCTATGTGATGGAACTCGAGACATACGCAGCGGAATTAGGATCTAATTACACTCTAATTGCACTTAAATTAAAGGAAATAAGTATGCATCATGAAGGAAAAAACAATGGATTAAAAAGTGTAGGATACTACCTTTGAAGCCCTCGAAAACCGCTTCTCCTCGTTGAATCTCGACCCGAACTCTTTCGGACCACCACTAGAGTTGACCTACTATCCTCTGGATTCAGAATCGAGTTGTGGGACCCGGTGGATGAAGAGAACCAAGAGAGAGAAAAGAGATGGAAAATAAGATAAATTTGAGTTTGGGTTTTTATTTCACTCAAAGAACATAGGATTTTCCAGCCCAAATTTAGAGCACCCTTTTTCTAAAATGGCAAAAGTCTTTTAACTAAATTGAAGAGTCCAATTTATAGAAAAAAGACATGCAACAATTGCATGAAAAATCTTCACAAAAACCCAACACCTAGAATCCACTCACTTAGTGGGCTTAATTTCTCCACTATAAGCCAACATCTAGCCCACTATTTTTTTAGTGGAATTATCCAATAAAAGTTTGGTTTTTTCCACTAACTATAGTCAAAGGGCAAAATAGTCATTTGGTCAAAGTCAAACTTTGACCAAAAAGTCAACATTTTGACTTTTTATGATTTTTTCCGTGTTAACTAATTTTGACCTCCCAAGCATGAATCCGTATTCATTTTCTCGAAATTCAAATCACATTTGAGTATAAGGTCGGTCAAAGTTTTGACTTTTCAAAGTCAAAAATCAACTCTTTGACTTTTTACAACTTTGACCATTTCCATCATTTTCGAGCTTCCGAATATGAACGTATTCATATTCTTGATATTTAAATCACATTTAAATATTAAAGTTGTATCTCTAAGCTAAAAAAGACCCAACCACTATATCACATATACTTGTCGATTTCTCTCTCTCTACCTAATTCGAACAATTCAAATTATTCTATCATACTGTTCTAAGTTTATTCCATATGAGCTAGTAAGGGAACCTAATGGACCTATAGATCATGGGCTCCAACGATCCAAGATTAGCTAGCTAAACTCTTTAGACGGAGCTAATCAACATTCGTTAACTAACAGGTCATTCCACTAAAGTCCCGTAGTTGCACTCCCCTCACTATAGATATATTTGTGTCCATTTGATATAACCACGATGAGTAAGTTAATCCTTCACAGGTTATTCGTAATCTCGGCTGGGTCATAAAAACCATTTTACCCCCAAGATTACATCTTGTTCCTTCAGTTCCACTGATCCTCTAATGAACAATTGGTTTAAGGTCCAACCTATAAACCGAATCCCTGTCGGGCCAAGGAGAGGGTGGGGCCCCTTGTTCAAGACCTGGATTCAGTACTAAAGGGAACAACCTATCTACTGTTCCCATAACGGGTAGGAGTGAATTCCGTCTTGCACCCTATGTTCCCAACTATCCGCCCGATTTTACCCCTGAAATGGGAGGCTTATTGGGCCAGCGATATTGAGCTGCCCTCACCTATGCAGATCTAAGGATAATTCTGAGTGAATAGGAGTTCGTAGTTAGCTCAGGATTAAGATTAAGTTACCCAGGTCATCAATTAACGAAATAGTCAATTTTATACATAAAACGGTATTTAGAACGTAAAAAGTGACTATTTCATGGTTTAGTCTTATGTAAACTCTTTATATAGGATACCCCCACTCACATATCTCTATATGAACGATTCAGAATCATATCGTTTGTACTATCTACAAAGTGGGCCGCATCTATAGTGTCCCCATAATGAGGCGCCCAACCTTATTCATATACTATAGACCATTTTGGCTATATATTTGAACTTGATCCACATTTATATCACTACATAAAGTTCAAATTACATTAAATAGCCTCGAAACCTTAGTTTATTGGATTCAAGATTACAATTTCAATAACAACTTTATCGAAAAACAAAATAAAATATATTTATTAATTTACAAACTACGAGTTTTAGGACATAAAATCCAACACTATATTCCTAGCTATTCATCCAGTCTTATCCCAAAAATGGTAAGCTTATTGAGCAGAGGCAATTGATCTACTCTCACTGTTTGCAAATCAAAGGATAATCCCGAACAAACAGAAATTATAGTTAGCTCAAGATTAAAGTTAAGTTACCTAGGTCATCGTTTTGAAATAGTTAGTCTTAAACAGTAAACAATGTTATAAAGTAAGAGTGATAGGATTCGTGGTCCGATCTTGCACAAAACTCATTTGTATAGGACACCCCCAGTCTTCATGTCTCAACATGCACGAATTAGGATCACTTCGTATGTAGCACTTTACAACTCTTGGTAACAACTACAGAGTAGGCCGCATCCAATAGTGTTACCATAATGAGGTACCCAACCTTATTCATATACTATAGATCATTTTGACTATTTACTCGAACCTAATCCACTTTTATGTCTCCACATAAAGTTCAAGTACACATATAATAGTCAAAGGACTTAGGTTTATTAGATTTCTAAAAAAACAATATATTCAACAACAACTTATTGAATTCTCAGAATAAGTTCTAATATTCAACCACATGAATGATCAGGATCAAATCATTTGTAGCACTTTATAGTAATTATAACTTCTACAAAGCGGGTCATACTCGTAGTGTCACCAGGATAAGGTATCCAGTCTTTATCCATATACTACAGACCATTTAAGTTATCACTTAAACATGATTCACCCGTATGTCTCTACATACATGTTTAAGCTACAAAGATAACTTTGGATGTTAGTTTATTGGTTTGTGATTAATGCAACTAATTTTGAAATAAAACATCACATATTTTATTACATAAATAAAATGTTTGTACATTACAATTACAAACTATTGGACCCTACGAGATTTAGGGCATAAATCCCAATATTAACAAAGGTTGTTGATGCAGCTGGTCCTTCATCAAGAGTTAATGAAGAAGCCAACACTTTAGGTCAATCTCGTCCTTTTCAATCGTTGAGAATGCCTTGACGCAGTGGGAGGGTTATGATACAACCTGACCATTACTTGGATTTAACTGAAAGTCAAGTTGTCATACCAGATTGTTGGGGTTTATGTCCTAAAACTCGTAGATAGTAAATGTTATTAATTTACCTCATCAATAAAGAGTTATAGATATCAAATCAATAAATTTTATTGTTTTTATTGTTGTCTATTTTGTCTAAATAATCATAAATCCAATAAACTAACATCCAAGGCTGTCTTATGAATCTTGAACTATATGTGGAAACATACAGGGATCAATGTTCAAGATACAACCTAAAGGGTCTATAGTATAGGGATAAGGCTGGGTACCTTATCCTTATAATACTATGGATATGACCCACTTTGTATTTGATACAAACGTAATGATCCAACGTGTTTGTGTAGGTGGCACGTGAGTGGTGGTATCCTATGCAATGAGTTTGCATAAGACTGGACCACGAAATAGTAACCACTAGATGTAACACTGTTGACTAGTCAAGTTTCCATTTCAATAGGATGACCTAAGCGACTTAGTCTTAATTTTGAGTATATTATGAACTCCTATTCACGAGGGATTGTCCTTTGATTTGCATGGGTGAGGATGGCCAGTTCATCGACCTAATATACCTACCATTTTGGGGACAAGACCGAGTGGGGAGCTGGGAATATAATAATACAATATGGAAATCACTCCTTCCCGCCTTAAGTGTAAGTAGATGGGTGTTCCTTTAAGTGGTGTCTCCGGGACTTGAACAAAGAGTCATACACTCTAGTTGGCCCGAGAGGGTTTCTATTTATTGGTTGGACCATAATTAGACTGTTCATTAGAGAAGCACTGGTACTTAAGAATCCAAAGGTAACCCAAGGATAAAACAGTAATTTGACAAAGTTGGAGTTACGAACACTTGTGAAGGACTAACTTGTTGGTATTGGTTTATATCCAGGGACACAGAAATATATCTGTAGTGAGAATAGTGCAACTATGGATCTTTAGTGGAGTGTACCCACAGTTAACGAATATTGATTAACTTGGTTAGTGAGCTTAATTAATTAATCTCATATCGTTGGAGCTTCTGATTTACAGGTCCACTAGGCCCCCTCGTTAGCTTACTAGAGGATATTTAAGAGGGATAATTTGAATTAATTTGAGAAAACTATATATATTAATGAGATTAATATATAATTAATTATGGATATGATCTATAATTAAATTGGGGAATAAATTTTGAATAAAATTCAAATTAATTCAAGTGAATTAGATTCACAAAGAACTAATTAATAGAGAAGTTTTGTACATATACATGGGATGTATATGATAACTAAATGTATACATCAAATTGGGTTTAGTGTATAAGTAGTTATTTAATTATTGTGCAAACCAAATTAAATAAGTGTTATTTAATTGTGCAAATTAAACAAGTGTTATTTAATTGGGTTAATTAATCGAATAAGTGTTATTTAATTAAATGGGCTAATTAATTAATAAATATTATTTAATTAATTATAGAAAAGGAAACTATATTGGGAAAGATGTTTTGCCCGTCTCTATATAAAGACTTCCTTATGGCTCTTTGGGAATACACAGAATACACAATTCTCGTTGTAGAGGAACTCTGACCATACACAACTCCTTAGTGTGATTGTGCAAAATTTTCTGTAAACCATAAATCCTCTTTACTCTCTAAAACCTTATTTTTCTCTCCCTTTCCCAATAGTTGGATACCACCTATCCCTCTATTGGAATCTCATAGAATAACGAGGTAACACTCGTGGTAGTGTTCAAGATTGCTCAAGGAGTTGTTTGTGATCAAGATCGTTTGAAGATCCGTTTGTTGGAACCTTGAAGAGGCTTGTTCATGAAACTTGGGGAATCTACAAAGGTAAGAATCATTCTAATCCATTCCCCTATAGCATGCTAGTTTACGTGTTTATTTATTCCATCTCGTATAATCTTTGTTCAACGTAAAACTCGAATCGCGGGATGCAAGGCGATCTCTCATGAGAGACGCTTTCACTGCAGGATTCAATCCAAATATAGATGATGGTATTGAGGATCTATTGTCCTATAAACAGGCAATGAATGACATATACAAGGACCACTGGGTCAAAACTATGGACCTTGAAATGGAATCTATGTACTCCAATTCAGTATGGGATCTAGTAGATCCACCTGAATAGGTAAAACTCATAGGGTGCAAATGGATCTATAAAAGAAAGAGAGATATAGCTGGAAAGGTACAAACCTTCAAAGCTAGACTTTTAGCAAAGGGTTATACCTAGAGGGAAGAGGTTGACTATGAAGAATCTTTTTCTCCTGTTGCTATGCTTAAGTCTATAAGAATTCTCTTGTCTATAGCCACATATTATTACTATGAAATATGGTAAATGGATGTCAAGATTGCTTTTCTTAAAGAAGATCTTGAAACGAATATCTTTATGTCTCAACCCGAGGGGTTCATAGCTCGAGATCAGGAGCAAAAAGTTTGCAAGCTGAATCGGTCCATTTATGGGTTGAAACTGGCATCTAGATCTTGGAACATTAGATTTGATACAATGATCAAATCTTTTAGTTTTTTTATCAGAACGTTGATGAACCTTGTATCACAAGAAAATCATCAACGATAAAGTAGCTTTTATAGTACTTTATGTGGATGATATCCTACTCAATGGGAATGATGTAGGGTACCTTACTGATATTAAGGAACAGTGTCCTAAGACATCTCAAGAAGTTGAGGATATGAGATGTATCCCCTATGCCTCATTTATGGGCAGCTTAGTGTTATGCTCTACACTAGGCCAGATGTTTGCTATGTAGTGGAAATAGTCAGTCCAATCTAGGGTTAGACCACTGAGCTGTGGTTATGAACATCCTCAAGTATCTTAGGAGAATGAGAGACTATAAGCTAGTGTATGGAGAGCAAAGGATTTGATTCTTACAGGATACACTGACTCTGATTTCCAAACTGACAAAGATTCTAGGAAATCCACGTCAGAATCAATGTTTACCCTAAACGGGGAGTTGTAGTGTAGCATAGTATCAAACAAGAATGTATTGCATATTCCACTATGGAAGCTAAGTATGTAGTTGCTTGTGAAGTAGCAAAGGAAGTAGTTTGGCTCAGGAAGTTCCTAAGCGATTTGGAAGTGGTTCCAAATATGGACTTGCCCATCATCTTATACTATGACAACAGTAGGGCAGTAGCCATTGTTGATCTATTTACAAAGGCTCTCTCTTGGCTAAAGTGTTTGAGGGTCACCTAGAGAGTCTAGGTCTACGAGACACGTTCATTGTATAATCTAGGGAAAGTGAGAGATGTGTAATGGGTATATGGATGCCCTAGTTTATTGTATTTATTTACAATAATCTCGCCTTTTGAATTCTGATATCATGTACAACCCATTGACTAGCGTTTTAGTTCAAGTGGGAGTTTTTTGGGTTTTATGCCCTAAAACTCGTAGATAGTAAGTGTCATTAATTGATCGTAATCAATAAAGAGTTATAGATGTTAATTCAATAAATGTTATTGTTTGTGTTGTTTGTCTATTTTGTCATAATAACCCTAAATTCAATAAAATAATATCCAAGGTTTCCTTATGAGTCTTTAACTGTATGTAGAGACTTACAGGGGTTAATGTTCAGGATACAGCCTAAAAGATCTATGGTATAGAGATAAGGTTGCGTATCTTATCCATGTAACACAATAGATATGACCCATTTGGTATTTGAAACACAATGATCCAACACGTTCGTTTAATTGACATGCGAGTGGGGGTATCCCATGCAATGAGTTTTCATAAGAATGGATCGCGAAATAGTAACCACTACATGTAACATCGTTAACTAGTTAAGTTCCTATTTCACTAGGATGACCTAGGCAACTTAGTTTTAACCCTGAGTATATTATGAACTCCTGTTCACGAGGGTTGTCCTTTGATTTATATGGGTGAGGGTGGTCAATTTGTCGACCCGATATGCCTACCATTTTAAGGACAAGACAAAGTGGGAAGTGTTGGGCTTGATGCCCTAAACTCTTGTAGGGTCCTGTAGTTTGTAAACTTCTGTATGAATAAATGCTTGTGATGTAATAATATGCGATATTTTCTTCAATGTTGTGTATGAAATATGAGATGTTTTATTTGCATTTACCACAAACCAATAAACTAAGATCCCTGGTTATTGTTGTAGCTTAAGCATGTTTGTGGAGACATACAAGTGGATCATGCCTTAAATGATAACCAAAATGGTCTGTAGTATATGGATATAGGAGGGAAACCTTATCCTGGTGTCACTATGGATACGACCCACTTTGTAGATAGTTACAAGTGTTGTGACGTGCTACAGATGGTCTGATCCTGATCATTCATGTAGAGACATGCGAGCGAAGGTGTCCTATACAAAGGAATTTGTATAAGACCGAACCACAAAGTGTTTAGTCTCGTTATATAACATCGTTCATGCTAGAGACTTCATTTCACTAGGACGACCATAGGTAACATGACCTTAATCTTAAGTGAGTTGGGAACTCCAACTTTTGAGGGCGGTTCTTTAATTTGCATGGGTGCGAGTGGCTAGATTGCTGACTCAAACCTACCACTTTGGGGATTTGTTTGATTGGGGAGTTGGGAACTCAGCTACACAAGATGGAATTCACTCCTTCCCCGAAGCAAGGGTAAGTAGATAGATTGCTCCCTTAAGAGCTGATTTCGGGGCTTGAACGATGTGGCACCACACACCTTTTCAGGCCCGAGAGGTGTCCACTCATAGTAGGACTATGATGTATTATTCATTAGAAGGATCACTGGTACTTAAGAAGTTAGATGTAACTACAGGGGCAAAATAGTAAATTAGCCCAGTTGTACTTTCGAGCATATGTGAAGAGTTATTGTACTATTGACTGGTTATATCTGAT
This sequence comes from Benincasa hispida, assembly GCF_027475165.1. Taxonomy (NCBI): domain Eukaryota; kingdom Viridiplantae; phylum Streptophyta; class Magnoliopsida; order Cucurbitales; family Cucurbitaceae; genus Benincasa; species Benincasa hispida. The sequence continues at coordinate 27,434,357 of NC_143486.1, forward strand.
GGATACTGAAATATATCTATGGTGAGAATAGTGCAGTTGTCGGTCTTTAGTGGAGTGCCCAACAGTTAACGGATGGTGGATCTCGTAACTAAAGAGTTTACTCAGCTATTCACGTAGTGTTGGAGCTTCAAGCTATAGGTCCATAAGGTCCCCTTGGTAGCTCAATGGATTCAAGTTGAGAATAAGTTTTTGGGTCAGTTTGAAGTGTTCAAATTGACAAGAGGGAGTTTGATTATATATGATATAATTAAACTAGTTCAATTATATGTGTTATAGTTGACATGATGTATGAGATACATTAATTGGAGGAAAATGATATAAATATGATTTATATTAAGTAAAGGAGAAACGAATTATGGTTTAAGTGTTACATATGATGTGATATTAAAACTATAGGTTATAAACATAATATGATAAGTTAGTTATTATATTTATTTATAATTAAAACAATTATGAGATAATTGTAAGTGGTTTCTCCTTTAACCGTACGTGAAAGTGGGAGGTTGAATTCAGTTTTCATAACTGAAGGATAAAATGAAAAATATTTTCATTTTGTAAAGATCGCTTCATTAAGTACACAACCTACCGTTTAGCTCACAAGAGACTACACGACAACCATCAAGTGTTTGTCTAAACGATCGTGCACATGCACAATTCTCTAAATGATCACGTGGCAAGCAAGCTTCACTAAACGATCGTGTAAATGATCACACTTGATTTCCTAAATGATCGTGTACTTGCTGAAATTTTACTAAACAATCAAGCACAAAGTCTATACGATAAACACTAAATTCTCCTACTTGCTTGGTCGTTGAGTTCGATCGTAGTTTCCTCATTTCCTCTACCAAATCCAACAGTGCCCATGCCTCCTGGATTCTCACTCCGAGAATACCAAGGTTACTAAGTGGTGGTGTCCGAGAGGTTACTTGTTCATGGAGAAATTTTTTCATGACTACTGGAAGACAGGGTAGACGATGTGGGCGAGAGCGAGATTTTGCTGTCCAAAGTCTTCACGAGAGCAAGAGGTCTGTGGAAGAAAATTTCTTCAAAGGTATATTTCTCGTCTCTTTTGTTTTTAATTTCTAAAGCATGTCGTAATTTATTCATAAATGCATAAATAGAATGTATGTTTGTGAATGCTTGTAATTCTATCACGAATTTGGAACGATCTTGCTTCCGTTCATAGGTTCTCTTTGATAAGAGTTCCTTCAATTGGTATAAGAGCTAGGTTCTGATGTTCCAAATCCATTATTGTATAGAATAGCATTTACATTCTTGGTGGGTGTAAACATGTCTGCATTCTGTTTAAGTGTTAAATAAGTTTGTGGATGTGGATTAATGGAATTTTCTAGGATGGTTGCCTCTGGTTCTTGAATTATTTTACATTTAAAAGTTAATTGTAAGGGCCTTTGCGTTTTTGGGCATATTAACTTGCTATCGAGTCTGTAATTCAAAATGTTTGAGTCAGTATGAGTCGCTTGTGATGAAGCTTTAAAGCAAGGAGTTGCGCATTACTTTGAGGAAGAAGAAGACTAAACGTTGGTCAGATCGTGTAAACGATGGGGTAAGCGATTATTAAGTATGGGATACTCGGCAGCAAGGTGAACGTGTGCACACTACACGATTGTGTAGCTCAGCAAGCTTCATCGCTTAGTCACTAATTACACGATTGTGGAGGAAAAGTTACTTAGCGCTTGTTCTATGATCGTCTAGACGAACGTGCTTCACAGCAATGTAGTCATATGTATGATAGTTTAGACTTGCATTGTTTAATTAGTGTGCTAAACAATTGAGTGGCCTCATGCTTCATCGTATTGTAAATGGTACTTGATCGTAGCTAAGTGATTGTGGTTACTCGCCCAGTTTACTAAACGATCGAGGAAGACTTCGCCCAAACGGTTCAAGAACTGATTCGCTTGTGAACTGGTTTGCTCGATGGTTTTATGTAATAGATAGAATTTAATTTCTAGTTTTTTAGGCTAATCATCCCGGTCCATTAATTGTGGTGAATGAATATAAGATGTATGTTTTATTATAAGTCATATGGTATGCCATATAGTTGAAATCCCACCTTAGGTTATGCATTGGTCATGCATCATCTCTATATTGTAGGAATTATGATATAGTAGTTTGTATGACTTAAATTACTTCAAGAGCATGCTCATGTATCGTATAATATAAGAGTTATATTTATGCATGCATTAAGCATATTCATGCATCATCTTTATATTATAAGTGTTATAGTATAAGAGTGTATGGAAGCATATATGCTTAGTTCATTACAAAGTATATAAGAGTTATATATAGTAATGAATGGACATTGCATGAAGCATGACACATAAGTTAAATTTATAAGAGTTATAAATACCTAGTTATGCATACCAATGGGAATTGTTTTGATTGTTTCTATTATAAGGGAAATTAGAACTAAAATCAATAAGAAAGACATGCATGCAAACTTAGGCTTGAATCATAGTTTTAAAAGAGTTTTAAAACTTGGTGGAGATAGATCTAAGATCACGGTTCTAATGAGATTAGCAACCTAAGGTTTAATCTTTTAATCAGTTTAATAGGATTAAATTGACTAGTAAAAGATTAAATATGTAGAAAATCTATCTATAAGGGACCTTTTGTCTAAGGCGAGTTCTGTCTAGGCTGGGATACTTAAGCTGACAGAAACGAAACATTCCTACCTGGGAACCTGCCTGGAAAGGTGAATTAGATACATTTGAGGATAGTCCGTTAAAGAGTTTAATGGGACTTGCCTTGAACTTGTTTAATTTCAAAGATAAGAGTTGTTTTTTAGCAAATTAAACCGACTTAGATAAAATTAGTAGTCGAATCGTCTAAGTTAATGAACCCCTAGGTAGAACATTCAATGGGAGATACTTAGTGTATATGATACTTCACTTAAACCTCTTCACGTTTCTCCTTTTATGTTCACACCATGAGATCTATCCTCAACCTCGAGGCACCTTGGGAGTGTCCCCCTAAAGGATAGTGTTTGGGTAGGTCAATACCAAGGTGAATGGAGAGAATGTTCATAGTAAGTGGAAGCAGGATGTTGACAACATATCTCATAGTCTCTCTCATTAGGTTGGATAACATTTCTGTGCATCGCCTCAAGGCACCCTGGGAGTGTCCCCCTATAGGATGGCAGTTTTGCACGACTCTTTATTCGATCTCCTGTATAGGATAAGATCGCTTTAGTCTCTTGTCCTAATCTGCTTTTCCTCTACGGTAGGTACATTAGGCGGGACTCTATGGTCGAAAATGAGGGGTTACACTTACGCAGAATTGTTAAAGGTTAATAGTTCTGGATTGAAAAATGGTGATTTTTAGTGTCAGTAACAAGAATTGTTTCTACCCAATGGTTAGGAATGTCTCATCCTAGTGAAAGGGCATCTGATCACCCTACCGGTGACTTTTGTCCTGCCTCGCTGGGGCATCATTGCAAAATAGATGTCTTTTCACTTAGGGTACATGGAAACTATTTTGCTAAAACTAAAATTTGTGTTAAAAGTGGTATTGCATAGACTCATTAAGTTTGTTCATTTTTCAGCAACGTAATGGCTACAACCACATTAGCTCTATTAAGCGCCGATAAGTTGACTGACGAGAATTACGTTAATTGGAAACACACAATCACTACTATTTTAACCATTATGGAGGAGTGTCCTCTTATTCTAACTCAGAACGCCACTCAAAATGTTCAGGAGGCCTATGAGAGATGGACACGGGCAAACGAGAATGCCCGAGCTTACATCTTGACCAGTCTTAATGACGTTTTAGCCAGGAAGTATGAGCCTATGGTCTCATCATGTGAGATCATGGAGTCCCTGTGGGGAATGTTCGGACAATTGTCTTGATAACACAAGCACGTAGCTCTGAAATGCATCTTCAACTCCAAAATAGAGGAAGGCACATCTGTTTGTGAACACATTCTGAAGATGATGGTCCACTTCAATGTCACGGCGATGAATGGGTCACACATTGATGGGGGCAGGCAGGTTAGCATAATTTTGCAGTCGTTGCTTGATAGCTTCCTACACTTTTTCAGTAATGCGATACTGAACAAAGTAGTCTATACCCTTATAACTCTCCTCAACGAGTTGCATACATCACATTCCTTGCTGAAGAGTAAGGAGAAGAAGGTAGGGAAGGTAAATGTTGGTTCATCTTCAAAGAAGTTCCATCAAGGTTCAACCTCAAGGACTAAGTTTGTACCTTCTACTTCTAACACTTCCAAGTGGAAGAAGAAGAATAGTGGTAAAGGCAAGGGGAAGGCACCTTCTAACCCACAGCTTGTCGCCCAGCAAGGTAGGCGACCAGTGCTGGTTAACAAGGAAAAATGTTTCCATTGCAACCAGGATGGGCACGGAACTGTCCTCGCTGGATAAAGGAGAAGAAGAAGGCTAAGACCAATGCCAAGGTAAATATGATTTACTAGTTTTGGAAACTTGTTTAGTGGAGAATGATGATTTTGCTTGGATTATTGACTCTGGGGCCACTAATCATATTTGTTCTTCTTTTCAGAGATTAGATCCTCGCAGCAGCTTGAGGCTGGAGAGATGACAATACGAGTAGGCACCGGGCACGTCATCTCAGCTGTGGCAGTAGGAGGGCTCTAGTTGACTTTACAGAAGAAGTTTATCATTTTAAATGATGTGTATATAGTTCCCGAGTTAAAGCAGAACTTAATTTCTGTAAAATATCTGATACAATGTAAATATACTCTTCACTTCGAATTGAATAAAGTGTTTATTCTTAAAGATGGTGTTGAGCTTTGTTTAGCAAAACTGGAATATAATTTGTATGTGCTAAGGCCGTTAGAAACAAGTTCACTCCATAACATAGAGATGTTTAAAACTGTCGTAACTCAAAATAAACGATAAAAGGTTTCTCCTAAAGAAAATGCCCATCTTTGGCACCTTCGATTCTGACACATCAATCTCAATAGGATTGAAAGGTTGGTGAAGAATGGATTTCTAAGTGAGTTAGAGAAAAATTCTTTACACGTGTGCGAATCTTGCCTTGAAGGCAAGATGACTAAAAGACCTTTTACTGGAAAAAGTTATCGTGCCAAAGAGCCTTTAAAGTTAGTGCATTATGACCTTTGTGGTTCGATGAATGTGCGAGCCAGGGGAGGCTATGAGTATTTCATCACTTTTACTGATGATTACTCTCGATATGGATATGTTTATTTGATGCAACGAATGTTTTAATCCTTTGAGAAGTTCAGAGAGTTCAAGGCTGAAGTTGAAAACGCATTGGATAGACGGATTAAAACACTTCGATTGGATTGGAGTGGAGAGTTTTTGGATTCTGAGTTCCAAAACTATATGATAGAACATGGAATTTTTTCCCAACTCTCAACGTTGGGTACACCTTAGCAGAATGGTGTAGCAGAGAGGAGAAATATAACCTTGTTAGACATGGTTCGATCGATGATGAGTTATGCTTCCTTACCAGACTCGTTTTGGGGTTTTGCAGTAGTGACTGAAACTTATATCCTCAACGTTCCTTCCATGAGTGTTGCAAGAACACCTTTGGAGTCGTGGAACAGACGTAAAGCTAGTTTGCGTTACTTTCACATATAGGGTTGCCCAACACATATGCTTGAGGCCAATTCCAAAAAATTGGAACCACGTTCGAGGCTGTGCCTATTTGTAGGCTACCCCAAAGTACACGAGGGGTTTACTTTTATGATCATAAGGAAAACAAAGTGTTTATGTCGACGAATGCTACCTTCCTAGAGGAGGGTCATATGAGGGAGCACGGTCCATGTAGTAAGATCGTGTTGCATGAACTTTCCAACGAAACTACTGAAACTTCAATAAGAGTTGTTGAAGAGTCTACTCCGTCAACATGAGTTGTTGATGGAAGTTCATCTAGTATGTCAATTGCACTTCAAGAGTTGAGGGAACCTTGACGTAGTGGGAGGGTTGCGAACCCACCTGTTTGCTATATGTGTTTCATTAAAATCCTGGCTATGGTAGTCGATGGTGAGGTTGAGGATCCGTTGTCTTATCAAAAGGCAATGGAGGATGTTGACTGGGATGAATGGGTCAAAGCCATGGATCTCAAGATGGAGTCGATGTACTTCAACTCAGTATGAGATCTTGTAGATCACCCTAACAGGGTAAAACCTATAGGTTGTAAATGGATCTACAAGAGGAAACAGGGTGTCAATCGAAGGTGCAAATCTTCAAGGCTAGACTTGCGGCAAAGGGTTATACCCAGGTGGAAGGAGTCGACTATGAGGAAACTTTCTCACCTGTTTCCATGTTGAAGTCTATTCGCATCCTCCTGTCCATTGCCTCATATTATGACTATGAGATATGGAAAATGGACGTGAAGGCTACCTTTATGAATGGCAATCTTGAGGAGGCCATTTATATGGTGCAACCCGAGGGATTCATAGCCCAAGGTCAAGAGTAAAAGGTCTGCAAACTGAATCCATCCATTTATAGGCTGAAACAGGTGTCTTGATCTTGGAACATTCGGGTTGATACTACGATCATATCATATAACTTTGACCAAAACATTGATGAGCCTTGTGTCTACAAAAAAATCATCAACAGTTCAGTAGTTTTCCTAGTGTTATATGTAAACGATATCCTACTCATTGGGAATGATGTAGGTCTACTGACATCAGTTAAGAACTGGCTAGCAACCCAATTCCAAATGAAAGATTTGGGAGAGGCTCAGTTTATTATTGGTATTCGGATCTTTCGGGATTAGAAGAACAAAGTGCTAGTGCTATCTCAGGCATCGTACATTGGCAAGATGTTGCTTAAGTACTTGATGCAGAACTCCAAAAGGGGCCTACTGCCTTTTAGGCATGGAGTTACATTGTCTAAGGATATGTGTCCTAAGACACCTTGATAGGTTGAGGAGATGAGACGGGTCCCCTATGCATCTGTCGTTGACAGTTTGATGTATGCGATATTGTGTACTAGACCAGACATCTGCTAATCTGTGGGGATAGTCAGTAGATATCAGTCTAATCCAGGATAGGGTTACTAGACTGTAGTCAAGAACATCCTCAAGTATCTTCGGAGAACGAGGGACTACATGCTCATGTATGGATCTAAGGATTTGATCCTTAGACTTTTGACTTTTAGACTGATAAGGATTCTCGGAAATCTACTTCAGGTTCAATGTTCACTCTTAATGGAGGAGCTGTAGTTTGGTGAAGCACTAAGCAGGGGTGCATCGCTGACTCCACGATGAAGAGTTAATGATCTCTTGGCCAAATCAATGATGGCTTGTTGTTATAGGAACAAGAGTTGTTCTGGTATTAATGATTGGTTGAGAACTTCTCAATTCAGAAGAGGGTCAACTAACCTCCCTTCGGCAGCTTTTGTCCTAAACGTTTGAAGCGTCATTGCGAAACTAGATATCACACGGGGTTCATGTTAGTTTAGCTAAAATCTTATTGGATGTTGTTTTGTTTTACAACGGGTATTTTCTTAAAACCTAACGTAGGTCAATGTGTTTTTCTTTTAAGCAACTCGTTAGTATTTACGTTTAAAGTTTTTTAAAAATGACCGATTACTTGAAGTGGAAAGAATCGTGTGAAACGAATTTCGTGGCCAACGACCTCCATCCCACTACTCTCCAAAAGAGGAGACAAGATAGTAAATATGATTTATGGTCTTGGAGACTTGTCTGGTAGAGAATGATGATTCTTCCTGGATCCTCGATTCAGGTGCTACAATCATGTCAGTTCCTCTTACCAAGGATTCAATTCCTGGCAAACGTTACCATAGGAAGAGATGACTTTTCGAGTCGGTACTGATGAAGTTGTTTTAGCTGTTGCTGTAGGTAGGCTGAAGTTATTTGTTGACAAGAAACGTTATCTGTTACTGGATAATGTTTTTGTAGTTCCTCATATTAAAAGGAACTTAATCTCGGTTTCTTGTCTCATTGAACAAGGCTACATCGTCTCCTTTTCTGAGAATAAAGTGTTTATTTTCAAGAATAGAATGGAGATTGGTTATGGTTCCATGGAAAGTAACTTATATGTACTAAGGTCGTTAGTCATAAAAGCCTTGTTTAACACTGAAATGTTTAGTACGGTAACAACAGCTAAAAGACCAAAGGTTTCTCCAAAAGAAAACGTCCATCTTTGGCATCTTAGGTTAGGTCACATCAACCTCAATAGGATTGAAAAGTTGGTGCAAAGTAGACTTCCAAAGAGTTTAGAAGATAACTCCTTGCTGGTATGTGAATCATGCCTCAAAGACAAGATGACCAAACGACCTTTTACAGGAAAAGGTTATAGAGCCAAGGAAGCCTAGACGCTTGTACATTCAAACCTCTGTGGTCCAATGAATGTTGGAGCTTGAGGTGGGTATGAATATTTCATCTCTTTCATATATGATTATTCAAGGTTTGGGTATCTCTTCTTAATGCAACGTAAGTCTGAAGCCCTTGACAAGTTCAAGGAGTATAAGGCTGAAGTTGAAAACCTGTTAGGCAAGAAGATAAAAACACTACAATCTGATCGTGGTGGAGAGTATATGCACCTCAAATTTTAGAACTATATGATGGAACATGGGATTGTATCCCAACTCTCGACCCCTGGTACACCTCAATAGAATGGTGTATCAGAAAGGAGAAACAGGACCTTATTGGACATGGTTCGGTCTATAATAAGTTATGCTCATCTTCCAAACTCGTTTAAGGGTTATACAGTGCAGACTACATGTTATATCCTAAACAACGTTCCCTCAAAAAGTGTTTCTAAATCACCTTTTGAGTTATGAAGAGGCCGTAAAGATAGTTTACGCCACTTCAGGATTTGGGGCTATCCGACACATGTGCTAGCGACTAACCCAAAGAAGTTGGAACCGTGTTCGAGGGTTTGCCTCTTTGTAGGCTATCCCAAGGAAACAAGAGGAGGATACTTCTATGATCCGAGTGAGAATAAAGTGTTTGTTTCCACTAATACTATCTTCTTGGAAGAAGACCACATGAGGGATCATAAGCCACGAAGTAAGCTCGTTTTATGTGAGATCTCAATTGAGACTGAGACTGCTGAGGGTTCGACAAGAGTTGTTGAATAGGCCGACGGATCAACAAGAGTTGTTGAGGTCGGGACGTCTAGTCAACCAGCTCAAAAGTTTAGATTGCCTCGACGTAATGGAAGGTTTATGAACCCACAGGATCGTTACATGACTGAAGCCCATAATGTCATTACGAATGATGGGGTCGAGGATTCGTTGTCTTTTAAGAAAGCAATGAAGGATGTTGACAAAGATGAATGAGTTAAGGCCATGAACCAGGAAATGGAGTCTATGTACTTCAATAACGTCTGGGAGCTTGTTGATCTACCTGATGAGGTAAGACCTATTGGGTGTAAGTGGATCTTTAAGCGAAAGAAAGGTGTAGATGGAAAGGCGCAAACCTTTAAGGCTAGGCTCGTGGCAAAGGGTTATACCCAGGTTGAGGGAGTTGACTATGAGGAAACTTTTTCACTTGTTGTCATGCTAAAGTCTATCAGGATTCTCCTGTCCATAGCCATATTTTATGATTATGAAATATAGCAAATGGACGTCAAGACTGCCTTTCTTAATGGTAATCTTGAAGAGACCATCTATATGACTTCGTAGTTCCAGATCAAGAGCAAAGAGTTTGCAAGCTTAATAGGTTCATTTATGGGCTGAAACAAGCATCTAGATCTTGGAACATCAGATTTGACACTACTGTCAAGTCGTTTGGCTTTGACCAGAACGTTGATGAGTCTTGTGTTTACAAGAAGATCATCAACAGCTCAGTAGCTTTCCTGGTACTGTATGTGGATGGTATCCTACTCATTGGAAATGATGTAGGGTATCTGGTTAACATTAAGAGTTGGCTAGCTGCTCAGTTCCAAATGAAAGATTTGAATGAGGCACAGTATGTTCTCGGGATCCAGATTATTCGGCCAAGCCATAACAGATGAGAAGCTATACGACTCAACTCCAAATGGTTAGCCTTGTCTCCGGCATCGTACATTGATCAAATGTTGATCAAGTACAGGATACAGGATTCCAAGAGGGGTTTATTACCCTTCAGGCATGGAATCATTTTGTCTAAGGATCAATGTCTTAAACACCTCAAGAAGTTGAGGAGATGAGACAGATTCTCTATGCTTCTGCTATAGAAAGCTTGATGTATGCAATGTTGTGTACTCGACCCGACATTTGCTATGCAGTAGGGATTATCAGTCATCCAGGATTTGATCATTGGACGGTGATCAAGAAGATCCTCAAGTATCTTTGGAGAATGAGGGACTACATGCTTGTGTATGGAGATAAGGATCTGATCCTTACGGGATACAACGTTACTGATCCCTTTACAAAGGCCCTGACGGTTAAAGTTTTCAAGGGTCACCTGGAAAGTCTGGGTCTGCGACATCTTGTGTTGGGCAAGTGGGAGACGATACTGGGGTATAACCTAGTTTATTGTATATTGTACATTTTTATATTGTATTGTAAATTAGTCTCCCTAGTCATTAGGACAAATGGGAGATTGTTGGGATTGGTGTCCTAATTCTCCCGAAATCTCGTTGTTTTGTAAAGATACACATTGTTCAATGAATAAAATAAGTGTTATTTAATTCTGGCATTTACTCATATATAATAAACAAAGCTCCTTGGTTATCTTATGTGAACTTAAACATGTATATGTGATATATAAGTGGATCATGCCTTAAGTGATAGTCTGAATAGGTCTGTAGTATAAAGATTAAGATGGAATACCTGATCCTAGTGACACTATGGATACGGCCCGCTTTGTAGAGGTTTGCAGGTGTGGTGAACTACTACAGATGGTAGATCCTGACCATTCATATGGATACATGAAGCGGGGGTGTCCTATACAAAGAGTTTGTATAAGATCTGGAGACCATGAGATGACTAGACTCTGTATATAACACCATTGATACTAGAGACTTGTATCTCACCTAAACGACCATAGGTGACACGACTTCAATCCTGAGTGTTTTGGGAACTTCTGTCTTTGAGGGCGGTCCTTTGATTAGTATAGGTGAGAGTGGTCAGATTGCCAACTCAACATGCCTACCTTTTTGGGGACTTGTCTGATCTAGGAGCTGGGAACTCAATCCACAAGATGGAAGTCACTTCTTTCCCGAAGTAGGGATAAGTAGAGAGATTGCTCCCTTAAGGGCTGATTTCGGGGCTTGAACATAGTGGCCACAACTTCTCTTGGAAGAGAAGACTCAATCATAGTAGGACTATGACTTATGTTCATTAGAAGGATCTTTGGTACTTAAGAAGACAAATGTAACTACAGGAGCATAATGGTTACTGGCCCAGCTATATTTACGAGCGATCTGTGAAGGGTTGTTGCATTGCTGATTGGTTAAGATGGACACATAATATATCTGTGGTAAGGAGAGTTCAACTGTCGGTCTTTAGTAGAGTGCCTGGTAGTTAATGGATGGTGGATCCCGTGCTAAAGATTTTAGTCAGTTATTCATGTACTGTTGGAGCTTCAAGTTACAGGTCCATGAGGTCCCCTTGGTAGATCAATGGATTCAGTTGAGGATCAGTTCTTGGTGTTGATTTGAAATGTTCAAATTGACAAAAGGTATTTTGATTATATATGATATAATCGGTATGATGTATAAGATACATCTAGTGGAGGATTGATGTAAATGAGATTTACATTAAGTATCATGGAATAGAAAAAGAACTATGGTTTATATGTTTCATGAGATGAAATATTAAAATTATAGGTTATAAATATAGTATGATAAATTGATTATCATTTATGTTTATAATAATATTAATTATTGGATAATTAATTATTTTTCTTTTAAATAACCAAAGTAATGGGTGGTTATTGAATCATGGTAACCGTGAGTTTAAAAAGAAAATGGTTTTCCTATTTTGAAAAGAAGTTTTTACAAACGCTAAAAAGTGTTTTGATTTTTCTCTCCGCGAAAAAGAAACTAACGTAGTCGTCAAGTAAATTCGGATTTACTAAATGAAGGCTGGGTGAGCTAAACGATCATGCAGTATTTACTAAACGATCGCATAGTTTTGCTAGACAATCGCTTGCCCTAAGTAAACGATCGTGTAGTGTCTATAGGCGACAGATCGAGCTAAACGATCGCATAGCTTCTATTGGACGATTGCTTAGCTTTATCTAAACGATTGGGTATCGACTTATATGATAGGTCTCCGCCATCTCCTACTTGCCCAGTCGTGTACACGATCGGTGTTTCTTCCGTTTGTCTGCCTCATACTAAGTCCAAAAAGAGCCCACCCTCTGGATTCACACACCAAGATTACCAAGGTAGCCTTGTTGGTGGTATCAGACTCAACTCGACACCGTCGAGGTTTTTTGGAGGCCGTTCGTGGTGCTGTGGAGGCCATTTGCGCTGTTGCAGAGAAGTTCGTGGTCGAGGAGATCATTGAGGACAAGCAAGAAGTGTTCGTGCTGTGTTCATACGGTGTTGTGGTCGTGTAGATCGAGTGTTCATAGTTGCTGTTGTTCGTGCGATCAGAGTGCGCAACGGACCGTGGAGACGCTTCTACCATTGTGCGTAGAGTTTTCTCTCATTGTTCATTTATTGTTCATGTTGTAATTTCTGCATTTGAATTGTATAACTGTTTGTTTAAAGTCGACTATAAATATATATTCATTCATGATTGTAATTTGGAATAATCTTGTTCCGCTACTCATGGAAATCACGCTTCCGATTTTCTTCAGGTATGTCTCTCGTCTCTTTTGTTTATAATTTCTAAAGCATGTCGTAATTTATTATAAAATGTATAACTAATTTGTATGTTTGTGAATTTTTGTAATTCTATCACAATGAATTTGGAACGACCTTGCTTCCGCTCATAGGTTCTATTTGATAAGAGTTCCTTCAAGAAGCTGGGAATATAATAATACAAGATGAAATTCACTCCTTACCATCTTAAGGGTAAGTAGATGGTGTTCTCTTAAGTGGTGTCTCTAAGACTTGAACAAAGAGTCGTACCCTCTCATTAGTTCAATAGGGGTTTCTATTTATTGGTTGGACTATAAATAGGTTGTTCATTAGAGAAGCACCAGTACTTAAGGAGTTAGAGGTAACCTAAGGGTAAAACGGTAATTTGACCTAGTTGGAGTTACAAGCACTCGTGAAGGACTAACTTGTTGTTATTGGTCTATATCCATGGACACAGAAATATATCTGTAGTGAGAAAAGTGTAGCTGTGGGTCTTTAGTGGAGTGTACCAATAGTTAACGAATATTGATTAACTTGGTTAATGAGTTTAGCTAATTAATCTCATATTGTTGGAGCTTTTGATCTACGGGTCAACTAGGTCCCTTTGTTGTTAGGTTAGATGTCCTAAAACTCGCAGTTTGTAAACTTTAAACATATTTCTATTTACAATAAAGATGATATTGAGAGTAATTCAGTAAAGTTATTATTGAATATATAAATTGCATTTATAGATTCATAAATCCAATAAACTAATGAACCCTTGGCTATGACATGAATACTTAAATTTTATATAGAGACATAAAAATGGATAAAGTTTTAGTATATAGCCAAAACGGTCTATAAGTATATGGATAGGGTTGGGTACCTTATCTAGGGGACACTATGGATACGGCCCACTTTGTATATTAATACAAATGATGTGATCCCAAAGTTGTTCATGTGGAGACATGTGAGTGAAGACATCCTATGCAAAATATGTTTGCATAAGACCGGACCACGAGATAGTCATTTTTCTTTATAACAACTGTTTACTGTCAAAACTGACTATTTCAATTCGATGACCTAAGGTAACTCGATCTCAATCCTGAGCTAACTATGAACTCCTGTTTAATCGGGATTATTCTTTAATCTGTAAGAGTTAAACAACATGCAACGGAAGTATCAAGAATCCATAAGCATTTTAATTCACTAATTTTGGCAAAAACTAAAGTATGTTCTTCGTAAAACGTGGGTTTTCAGAACATACATTTGATGAACTCTCTTAGAAAACGTTTGTACAGCTTCTGTCTTCACTTGATATCACCATGAACCACCTCAAAGCCTTCCCACTATGCTCTTGGAGCTTTAGGCAGAGTTGTGGGACTCAAGAACAGCATGAAGATATGAAGAAGCAAGAGAAGCTCACAGCAACCAATTGAAGAAGACAGTTCCTTCTTCACAGAAACTTTTCTCTCAGAATTCTGCATTCCTCTTCCTCCAACAACTCCAATCTTGTTTATATATATTAGATGAAAATGCAAAGAGATGGAGTGCATGACTTGCAACTCATGCTTGGAGAATCAAAGTAGAGAGGATAATGACTTTTTTGTGAGCATAAAGATGATGGTAATGGAGAAAATTCATTTTCCATTTTGTGCAACCATGCAAAACATTTTTCCATTTTCTTTTTTAAAACAAAAAATAATTTTAAACCTTTTTAATTCAAAAATTGATTTTCTTAAATTAATTTCATAAATTAATTTAATATCAAATATTAAATTAATTTTTGCACAATAATCATCTTCATATATTTAAATCATATTTAAATATTTATTCTCTTGTTCCGTTTAATTTGAACGTTTCAAATTAATTTCTCAAGCTACCCTAAAGCTTATCCATTTACGAGCTAGTAAGGGCGCCTCGCGGACCTACAGATCATGGGCTCGAACGATCCGAGATTAATCAGCTAAACTCATTAGACCGATCTAACCCCTACTCGTTAACTAATGGATGATTCCACTAAAGCCCATAGCTAAACTCCCCTCATTGTAGATATATTATGTCCACTCGATATAACCATGATTAGTAAGTTAACCTTTCACAGGTTGCTCGTAATAACGGCTGGGTCGAATCTCTGTTTTACCCCGAAATTGCCTCTTGTTCCTTAAGTTATACTGATCCTCTAATGAACAATTGATTTGTGATCCAATCAACAAATCGAATCCCTCTCGGGCCAATGAGAGGGTGAGGCCTCTTGTTCAAGACCTAGAATCAGCACTTGAAGGGAATAACCTCTCTACTAACCTTAATCGGGTATGAGTGAATTCCCTCTTGCACTTTATATTCCTAGCTATTCATCCAGTCTTATCCCCAAAATGGTAAGCTTATTGAGTAGAGGCAATTGATCTACTCTCACCGTTTGCAGATCAAAGGATAATCCCGAACAAATAGGAATTCATAGTTAGCTCAAGATTAAGGTTAAGTTACCTAGGTTATCGCTTTGAAATAGTCAGTCTTAAATAGTAAACAATGTTATAAAGTAAGAGTGACAGGATTCGTGATCCAATCTTGCACAAAACTCATTTGCATAGGACACCCTCACTCCTCATGTCTCAACATACACGAATTAGGATCACTTCGTATGTAGCACTTTATAACTCTTGGTAACAACTACAGAATAGGCCACATCCAATAGTGTTACCAGGATAAGGTACCCAATCTTATTCATATACTATAGATCAATTTGACTATTTTACTTGAACCTGGTCCACTTGTATGTCTCAACATAAATTTCAAGTACACATATAATAGTCAAGGGACTTAGGTTTATTGGATTTCTAAAAAAAACAATATATTCAACAACAACTTTATTGAATTCTCAGAATAAGTTATAATGTTTACAAACCACGAGTTTTAGGACATAAAACCTAACATAATCTGCATGGGTGAGAGTGGCTCAACATCACCACTCAATAAGCCTCCTATTTTAGGGGTAAGACTGGATAGATAGTTGGGGACATAGTCTTGCAAGACAAAATTCACTCCCACTCGTTTTTGGGTTAGCAGATAGGTTGTTCCTTTAAGTACTGAATCCTGGTCTTGAACAAAGGGGCCCCACCCTCTCTGTGGCTGAGAAGGATTCAGTTTATTGGTAGGACCATAAATCCATTATTCATTAGAGGATCAGTGGAGACTTAAGGAGTAAGATGTATTGTAGGGATAAAACGGTAATTTTGACCTAGCTGTAAATATGAACAACTTGTGAAAGATCGACTTACTAATTATGGTTAAATCAAGTGGACAAAAATATATCTACAGTGAGAAGAGTGCAACTACTGAGTTATAGAAGTGTCTCGGTAGTTAACAAATATTGATTAATTCGGTTTAAAGAGTTTAACTAATTAATCTCAAATCATTGGAGATCATGATCTGTAGGTCCATTAGGTCTCTCTACTAGTCGTAAAAGGAATAAACCTTAGAATAGTATGTTGAGAGAATTTAAAATGTTCAAATTTGGTTTATGGTTTGGATTATTATATTTACTATAATTAAATGTTTATTAACGAATTAAACAGTTTTGGAGAGTTGAAAAATATTTAAATATGATTTAAATATCAAATACATAGATAGTGATTCATGTTTGAATTAGGTGTTTTATTAATTTAATATTTGATATTTAATTGATTGATTAATTAATTAATATATATATATTTTTTAATTTTGAAATTCACAAACATTATATTGATTTAATTTGATTACATTAATTAATTAATAGATGAATTTTCATTAATAAATTATGGAATTATATGAAATTCCATTTAATATTAATATAAATGAAATTAGTGTGAAAAGTTGGATTTTCCCACTAATTCATGCACCTAATCCACTAATTGAGTGGAATTTTAAGTGTCATTACTGATGGAATATAAAGATAGCATGCACAGCAGAAGCAAATATCGAGAACGTTCTAATTACATTAAAACTAAGAATGAGCATACAAAAAGGGTTAGAAAATATAACCTCTGTAGAATCCATCGTAACCTTCCTCTTCGTGCTCGATCGACACGACCAATGGAAAATTTTCTCTATTCTCCGGCTAAAGAACACGGTTGTGGGATCGAATTATAAGTGAAAGTTAAGGAATTTCACTAATTAAATTAGAGAGTAAAAAAGAATTTGTGGAAGAGGTAATTTCAATAAACAAGGAAGTATTAAGTTTTAGTTTTTGAAAATTAAAACCTATTTAAAGATAAAATACATGTAAAATCCCATCTTGCATGTCTTCCACCCCAAACTCCACTAGCATGAAATCTCCAGGTGTCAAACTTTGGAAGAGCCACTTCAAAAACCACTTAGTTAGTGGGAAAATCCAACAATTGGATTTTTCCACTAACTAATGTTTTATTAAAATAAAAATTTATAATAAAACATTTTTTGACAAAAATATGAAATACTATTTTCATATTTTAGAAGTTATTTAATTAAAATATTTTTAATTAAATAAAATAAACAAATTTAATATCACATATTAAATTGTTTTGACACCTAGGTTTGATTAATCATATTGATCAAATTTCAAGCACTTTTATGTTAATATTTTATTTAAAACAAACACTCCAAAAATAATTAATTAATTGTAAATTATATCTTATATAAAATACAAATTTTTCTAAAGACCGAATTTGAACATTTCAAATTCTCACTTTACCTAATTATTCAATTTTGTTTGTAGTGTGCTAGCAAGGAGACCCGATGGACCTACAGATCATGGGCTCCAACAATCTGAGACTAATCGGTTAAACTTTTTAACCTAGTCAATCAACATTCGTTAACTAACAGGACTATCCACTATAGCCTATAGTTGCACTCCGCTCACTATAGATATATTATGTGTCCATTTGATATAATGTCATCAACAAGTTGATCTTCACAAGTTGTACGTAACCTCAGCTAGGTCAATTACTGTTTTACCTCTGAGTTACATCTTTTCTCCTTAAGTATCACTATCCCTCTAATGAACAATTGATTTAGGATCTTAATCACTAAATCCATTCCCTCCCAGGCCAGCAAGAGGATGGGGCCCCTTGTTTGAGATCCGGGATCAGCCCTTAAGGGAACAACTTTTCCACTATCCCTAAAATGCGTAGGAGTGAATTCCATCATGCAAATTCTATGTCCTAACTATCTACTCGATCTTATCCCTGAAATGGGAGGCATATTGAGCAGCGTTGTTGAGCTCACCCTCACCTATGCAGATCAAGGGACAATTCCGAATAAACAGAAGTTCATAGACAGCTTAGCATTCAAATCAAGTTATCTAGGTCATCAAGAAGTGAAGTTAATCAGTGTTAACATTAAATGGTGTTAATACGTAACAATGATTATTTCGTCGTCAGTCTTACACAATCTCATCGTATAGAACACCCCACTTATATGTCTCTACATGAACGAATTGATCATATTGTTTATGACACTTTACAACATTTGTAACAATCATAAAGCGGATCGTATTAAATAGTATCTATAGAAATAGGTACCCAACCTAATCCATGTACTATAGACTATTTAAGCTATTTTACTAGAACTGGATCCAGTTTATGTCTCCACATAAAGTCCAAAAGGTTTGTAGTTTATTGGATTTAGAGTTATCAATTCAATTTCATTCAACAAGATTTGTCTGAATAAACTTCATATATGTTTACTGTTTACAAACTACAAGTTTTAGGACATACAGCCCAACAATTGCTCCATTTAATCAATATTACATGGTCAATTGAGATAAATACTTGTTTTTCTTCATAATTCAAGGGCATGCAATCTAATTTTTTTGAAATTTTTTCCTATCAAAATTTCTCTCCAATTCTCCAACTTCACCCCAAAAATCTCTCTCAGTTTGGATCCCACAATCTAATTTAAGGCTTGAGAATAGTAGAGAAGATCTTTGTGGTAATCTACAACCTGTTGGAAAGAAGAAATTAGTTGGAATTTGCATCAATTGAAAGTTCTTCAAAGATTGTGCTCTTGAAACCCCACTATTGTTGTTTTTATGAAGTTGCAAGAAAATCCTCTAAAATTAATGTAATTAAAGTGTTTTAGATCCCAATAACTTTCGTTTTTTTTTTTATTGTCAAATCCATCAATTGATATTAGAGCATGATTTAAGCAGTCAATTTACGTTAATTTTAGCTTGGTCGGTGTTTTTTCATTAATTGCATGAAATGGGTTCTAAAATGGATATATTATGGTTTTGGCATTAGATTTTTCTTCAATTATGAATTAATTATTGTAATTGACTCTTTGTTTGTGGGCTTTAATATGTGATTAAGAGTCTGTAAATTTATTAGAGTCAATAGAATTGTAATTAGGTTGTAATTGAAGAAGAATCGAAGCATCATCAACAGTCGGTGAAGCAGCTGTTATACAACATTGCCCTTGGAGCGTTGCAACACTGTTATTCTGCTAGCCTAGGTCAGAAAGAAAATCCCGTGGCATTGCAATGCTAGGATGAAGTGTTGCAATGTTGTGTTGGGTTGTATGTCCTAAAACTCGCAGTTTGTAGAGTTAAACATTTTCTATTATCAATAAAGATGTTATTTAACATTTCTTTAATAAAGTTGTTATTGAATTTGTAAATTGCACTTGTAAAGATTAAATCCAATAAACTAAGATCCATGACTATTATATGAATACTTGAACTTTTTGTGGCGACATAAAAGTAGATCAACTTCAAGTAAATAGTCAAAATGATCTATAGTATACGAATAAAGTTGGGTGCCTTATTCTGGTAACACTATCAGATGTGGTCCACTCTGTAGTTGTTGCAATTTGTTGTAAGTGCTACAAACAAAGTAATCTTGATTCGTTCATGTATTGACATGAGGGGTAGGGGCATCCTATGCAATGAGTTTGTGTAAGATCGGACCAAGAAATAAGTCACTCTTACTTTATAACGTTGTTTACTATTTAAGACCGACTTTTTCACTTAGATGACCTAGATAACTCGATCTTAATCCTGAGCTAGCTATGAACTCCTGTTTATTCAGGATTATCCTTAGATTTGCATAGGTGAGGGTTCGCTCAACAGCACTGATGCGTGTAGTTATGCAATGAAATAATGGGAAATAATGCGTTGACGGAAAATGCATTGAGCATGCAAGTTTTCTTAGCAAGATCCAAGTATAAACCCTATTGAGTTTTCCTGGTAAGCTTAGGGTCGAACTCAAGGACTAAGGAAAACAATATGCGATGGTAATTTTTAGATCACTTTGCGGTAACAAATAAATCAAGGAGTTGGTTGGTATGTTGTTTACAGTATAAAGTGTATGCGACGGAGTTAAGAAAAGAGTTAATATTACGAAAGATGCGATGAGTTGTAGGGGAACGGGTTGAGAAGGAGTTTAGCTAACACTTCCTAGGATTTCGTTCATGTTATGCGATCATGCTACACACATACAACAACAAATCATCTCTCAATGTAAATGCTACGGCTTCTAGTTTTAGAATGCATGCGATATATGCGATGATGTCTATAGGACTTACATCTAAGCCTCTATTCTTGTCTATGTAATGACGAATGACACACACATATACAAAGCGACCACATACTACCATAACCTATCTCTAAGGTGCATGCGATGCATGTTGGCAAACAAAGCTTATCTCTAAGTCCCTATCTCTTGCTTATGCAGATCTAATCTTGATCTCTTTAGTTAAGATTCTAACTTAGCTCTCTCAAGTCTTAGGTTCTTTCTTTAGAATCTCTCTCAAGTAGCTCTAAAGGGTATTAGGCGCAGCATAAGACAAGATGATCGCATGCAATGAAAATCCTAGGTCATGTTAGCTAAGTACTCTTCAACCCATTCGATAGATTTAGCTATTCATGCGTATTTTAAAGAGAGTGAACAGATGTAGATAAGCAAGTGCCATTCTATAAATATATAATCGAAGTACAGAATGACAATGCGAAATAAGAATAAAGAGCCTGGTAGTAATTTCCTGCTTCCCAAGGCTTTTACACTGTTCTTCTCTACTCTACTCAAAAGATATTCTTGCTCTCACAAGAGTCAGCCCTCTCTATGTTCTTCCATGCTCCACGGTACTCTCTCGAGCTGACCAGGACGATCTCCCGACATCTTTTCCCTTCTATCACTTCCGTCTTTTAAGTATATGAAAAATAAGAACAAGGCTAACTATCGTCTATATGGTGAAATCTAAACTGGGCGAACTGAACGAACTGCTTTACTGAAGGTGGTATGCGGTATTTATAGGGCTTCAGCGTGAAAAGCTTATTCTCTCTTATGATTATGGGATGACATTAATTCTCTGTTTGATGCACCGAATAATTGTCACTGAAAAGTTGAGTGTACTTGCTACAGTAGGTTGCTAACAACTTGTCAACTTAATTCGAAATTGACCGTCATTAGCTTTCTGTCCCATCGTGATTTATTTAGCTTTCACTCAGATGTGCCCACCTTGATGCACTGGCTCTATGTGGCCATCTTCTCGAGCAGATTTTTGCGAGCACAAACGATCGCATAGCCTTGCGATCGCAATCTCTTAATGCGCTCGAACGTTAGTTTCTTTAGATCACATTTCCGCCTTGCATCAATGCATTTTATTAGTTTCTTTAGATCACATTTCCACCTTGCGTCAATGCATCTTCCTGCATAAAATACATAAGTTAGCTGTTTTCATGCGATGGATGCATGCGATTGCAATATTGTGATAAATGCTTTTGGACGCAATACTGTATATTTTTACCATCGTAATCCTACATTGTTTATAACTTTGTGCCGTAATAATGTGTATTTCTACCCGTTATCAAGCATCGGTTCAATAAGCCTCCCATTTCAGGGGCAAGACCTGGTAGATAGCTGGGGACATAAGATGCAAGACGGAATTCACGCCTATCCAATTGAAGGATACGAGAAAGGTTGTTCTCTTAAGTGATGAATCTGAGTCTTGAACAAGGGGCCTCACCCTCTCATTGGCCCAGGAGGAATCTGGTTTAGTGATTGGATCACAAACCACTTGTTCATTAGAGGATCAGTGGAACTTAAGGAACAAGACGTAATTTCGAGGGTAAAACAACATTTGACCCAACCATTATTACGAACAACCTGTGAAGGGTCGACTTACTGATTATGGTTAAATCAAATGGACACAAATATATCTACAGTGAAGAGAGTGCAACTTGAAGGTACTCTTATTCAAGAGTACCTACGAGTGGAAGCGGTTCTTTCCAATTCATTGTGACATAATTTCCACATATACATTGAAATATACTAAATATGCATTTATAACGCTAAATTACTGGCATGCTCAAAGGAATAATAAATAAGAGATCGAGAGATCATACCAGTTGAAGACTTATTTTTCACAGCAAATCTCACTTTCGCTGAAACGGTAAGCTATCGCTCAGCAAATCCCAATCGTCTACCTCGAACAGTCTCCACACGAGCAGAAGGAAATGAGGACGACACCACCACTCAGAGCCCTCAATATTCTCGGAGTGAGAATCCAAAGGGTGGGCTTTGTTCGGATTTGGTAAAGGGGAAGAGGAAGGAAGATCGTATACAACGATCAAGCAAGTGGGAGAAAGTTTCGTCTATCGTATAGACAAAATGTTTGATCGTTTAGGTGAAGTATACGATCGTGTAGGAAAAGGTAAGCGATCGTCTAAATGATCATGTAGGAAAAGCTAAGTGATCGTCTATACGATCGTTTAGTAAATATTGGACGCTAAACAATCGCTTAGGAAAAGGTAAACGATTGTTTAGTAAATAGCGCGCACAGATGTAAGCATTAAGCGATCGCTCAGCACTATTGTATAGGTAAGCGATCGTTCAAGCACTATCGTATAGGAACAGGTTTTACTAAGCGATGACACACTTCAACACTATATCTGCGCATACCAAATGCTTAACACACCGTGAGCTATTTAAGCATCTCAAAGAGATTCTTCAACTTACTCATCCGTTATAAAAATAGAAGAGACACTGACCTATTATCCCTTAAACCGTCCAATTAATAGACAATGAATATAATCACATCATATTCATAACCTATGGATTAATATCATATATTAATCATAGTATTTTTCCTCCACTAGATATAAATCATATTTATATCCAATTTCCTCCAAATTAATATATCTCATACATAAAGTTAATTATATCATATATAATTAACTAGTTCAATTATATCATAAATAATCGAACTCCCTCTTGTCAATTTGAACATTTCAAATTGACCCAAAAACTTATTCTCGACTTATATCCAAGCTACTAAGGGGACCTTATGGACCTATGGCTCGAAGCTCCAATGATACGTGAATAACTGACTAAACTCTTTAGCCACAATATCCACCATCCGTTAACTGCCAGACATTCTACTAAAGACCGACAGCAGAACTCTTCTTACCATAGATATATTTCTATGTCCATTGGATATAACCAATCATCAGTGACCCTTCACAGATGCTCGTAAGTACAACTAGCCAATTTATCGTTTTTCCCCTGTAGTTACATCTTACTCCTTCAGTATCACTGATCCCTCTAATGAAAAATACAACATAGTCCAACTATGTGTGAACACCTCTTGGGCCATGAGAAGGTGTGTGGTGCCACATCGTTCAAGCCTCGGGATCAGCCCTTAAGAGAGCAATCTATCTACTTACCCTTGCTTTGGGGAATGAGTGAACTCCATCTTGTGAAGTTGAGTTCCTAGCTCCCAAATTAGACGAATCTCTAAAGTAGTGGGTTTGAGTCAGCGCTCTGGCCACTCGCACACATGTAAATCAAAGAACCGCCCTCAATGGCAGGAGTTCCCAACTCACTCAGGATTGAGGTCATGTTATCTATGGTCATCCTAACGAAGTGAAGTCTCTGTCATGAATAGAGTTATATGAAGAGACGTTAACACTTCGAGGTCAATATATTGGTACTAAGAAATTCCTTATGGGAAGGTTATTAGATTATAAGATGTTTGATACCAAGTTGATAGTCAATTAGATGGAAGAATTGCAAACTATCACCAGTGATTTGAAAAATGAATGAATGGCCATTAGTGAGCCATCTCAAGTTGCTGCTGTGATTGAGAAGTAGTCTTCTTCCTGGAAAGACTTCAAATGTTATCTCAAACACAAGCAAAAGGTAAAACTCCGTATAAAAGAGGATAATCGAAAAGGAGATAAAACTTTGTTAGAAGTTGAAACCAAGGCTCATATTACTAAAGCTTAAAAACATAAACCCAAGAAGCAGAATTTCAAGGGAAAAAATGTGAATCATGGGTCAAAGAACAATGCTAGCAAGCACAATCAAGACAATTAGGTTTGTGGTAAGAATGACTATACTGCTACAATGTGCAAGCACAAGAAGGGACAAAGTTTCAATAATCAAGCCAATCTTGTGGAAAATGACGATTTGGTTGTCGTCATTTCTAAGGTAAACATAGCTCCATACACTAAAGGTTGGTGGATTGACACTAGTGCTATTAGGCACATTTGTAATGGCAAGTCATTGTTCATTACATATGAGAAGCTAGATGGCAACGATATGTTGTACATGGGAAATGCTTCAATTGTCTCAGTGGAAGGCAAGGGAAAGGTTCTGTTGACTGGACTTCTGGAAAGATGCTTACCCTTAATGATGTATGGCATATGTCAGAGATTTGAAAGAATCTAGTGCCAGGAACTCTACTTAACAAAAATGGGTTCAAGCTTGTATTTGAGTCAGATTAATTTATTTTGACAAAGGGGGGTATGTATGAGGGAAAAAGCTATCTAAGTGATGACATGTTCAAATTGAATGTACATGCACAAATGCCAAAGAATAATAATAATATCAACTTTTATGCTTATATTGTTGAGTTGTGTGATGTTTGACATTCTAGATTGGAGACATGTCAATTACCATTCTTTAAATAGAATGGTACGTTTAGGACTATTGTTAATTTTAATATTGATAATTGACACAAATGTGAAATTTGTGTTGAATCAAAGTTTACTAGAAAGTCATTTTCATATGTGGAAATAAGTAATGAGTTACTGGATTTAATCCACATTGATGTATGTGACATAAAAAGTACTCCCATACGAGATAGTAAAAGATACTTTGTCACATTCCTTGACGATTGTAGTAAATATTACCATGTATATTTATTACATAGTAAAGATGAAACCTTTAATGTTTTCAAAACATACAAGGCAGAAGTTGGAAATCAACTTGAAAAGAAAGTAAAGGTGCTTAAATAAGATAGAGGTGGTGAATATGAATCATCATCACTTTATTAATTATGTGAAGTTAATGGTATAATCCATCATACTACAACACCTTATACACCATAACAAAGTGGTGTAGCTCAAAGAGGTTAATTGCATGTTCAATAGTTCACGTTTACCTCACAATTTGTGGGGGGAAGTTTTCATGACAACAAATTTTATACTAAATAGAATTCCACATAAGAATACCAATAAGTCGCCTTATGAAGTAAGAAATAGAAAGTTACCCTCGTTTAAAATGTTGAAAGTGCAGGGGTGTTTGGCAAAGGTATACGTTCCTTTACCAAAAAGAACCAAACTTAGGCCTAAGACAATTGATTGTCTTTATAGGCTATGTAATGCATAATGCTGCTTATAGATTCATGGTGATTTAATTGGAAATATTATATATCAATAATAATACTATAATGAAATCTATTGAAGCTAAATTCTTTGAGGATATTTTCGTTTAAAGGAAGAAGGGCATAAAATTATTGGTACCAAAAGAACCAATGAGGCTTGCTTGTCGAAAGGTCAAGACGATCAGAATACTGAGTTTGAACCTAGAAGAAGCAAAAGAGCTACGAAAACTATTTCTTTTGGACATGATTTCATAACTTATATGATAAAAAATGAGTCTCAGGCTTTTCAAGAAGCTGTATCATCTTATGCACCTTATTGGAAGGGAACTATCAATAGTGAGCTAGAATACATTTTACATAATAATACATGGGTATTGGTTGATTTACCTCCTAAAAGTAAACCAATTGGGAGTAAATGGATTTTTAAGAGAAAACTAAAGGTTGATGACACTATTGATAAGTACAAAGCCCGGTTAGTAGTTAAAGGCTTTCGCCAAAAAAGAAAGGCTAGATTTCTTCGATACCTATTCTCTAATGACGAGGATTATATCTATAAGAATGTTAACTGTAATAACAACTTTATAACATTTGGAAATATACTAAATAGATGTAAAGACTGCATTTTTAAATGGAGACTTAGATGAAGAAATTTATATGGAACAACCTAAAGGGTTTGTTATTTAAGGACTTGAAGAAAAAGTTTGTAAACTTGTTAAGTCTCTCTATGGGTTGAAACAAGCACCTAAACAGTGACATGAAAAGTTTGATCACATTATGTTATTAAGTGGATTTGAGATAAATGAGTGAGATAAATGTGTCTTTGTTAAAACCTTAGATTAAAAGTATGTTATTGATTCCACTAAAAGGATGTTGAAATCAAATTTTGATTGAAAGACTTTGGTCTTGCTGATGTTATCCTTAGAATTTAAATAACAAGAAATCCAAGTGGATACATACTTTTTCAATCTCATTATATAGAGAAAGTGTTGAGAAAAATTAATAATTTTGAGAGTAAGTCGGTTGTTACTCCATTTGATCCAAATTTTAATTTGAAGAAAAGAATGATGAATGTGTATCTTCTCTAGAATATTCTAGAGTTATTAGTAGCTTAATTTACTTAACAAATGTATAAGACCTGATATTCCCTAGTTAGTAGGAAGGTTAGCAAGATACTTCAACAATCTTGGGCATGATCATTGGAATGCGTTAGTCAGAGTTCTGAGGTATTTGAAGTACACTCTAGATTATTAATTGTATTATACGAGGTATCTACATGTACTGAAAGGATTTAGAGATGCTAATTGGATTTATAATAGCATGGAGACTAAATCAACCAATGGGTATATTTTTACCTTAGGTGGAGAAGTTGTATCAAGAAAATCTTCAAAACAAATGTGTATAACATGTTCTACTATGGAATAAGAGTTTATAGCTCTTGATAAAGTAGGAAAAAAAAAGTTGAATGACTCCAAATTTTTTTGAAGATATTCCATTGTGGCCAAAGCTTGTAAATGCAACATGTATTTATTTTGACAATTTAGTTGCTTTTATGAGGGCCAAGAATAATGCCTATAATGGTAAGTCGTGACATATTAGACGCGTGCATAATTCGATAAGATAATTGCTCTCTAATAGAATAATTTCCATTGACTATGTGAAATTGAAAGAAAATATTGCAAATCCTCTGACGAAAGGATTGTCAAGAGAGCAAGTCATATATACATCGAGTTGGGCTAAAGCCTATGAAATGAGTTATCCGATGGTAACATACCCTAATTAACTGGAGATCCCAAAATCTAGGTTCAATAGGCGAACTAGCTGGATAATTCATAGTTGACACACTAAGAAACTTATAGTTTCTTCCCATTTCTATGATGTTCTAGAGTATGTGATCCGTTGATGTTAAAGTTATATTGTTATTTTGTTTTACAAGAGGAGTAGTGATGTGATGCTCTTAATCAATATTTACCTATATGAGAGTAGACGTGAGATCGCTTCTATAAGAACTTTTTAAATGACTTATATTCTCTAAAGCTCTCATGAATTCAAAATTTTTGTCCAAGACCAAGACGGACACAAATGTATAAAACTCAAAGATACAATATGAGTTGTATGTGTTATTTATTATCTCAATTCACTAATGAGAAGGATAGTTCCAGAGCTTAGTCTCACTATTTCTTCAATAAATTTGATGGATACTCATTAAGGAAGGTTCAAGTTCAGAAGACATCTCTCCTGATGTATAGCTTGTTTGTTTGTTCTCAATGGTTTTGTTGGATTTTTCTCACTTTCTTTCATGTGGAGGATTGTTGGATACATATAGTGAAAGAAAGTGAAAGTTTGGTGAAGATTTGAAATATTAAATGAATTTAATTGTGTAGATTAAATTCATTGTTTAGAAACTTTCAAATAGAATTAAAACTTCAAATTAAAATGATGTTTCAAGTATAAATTTAATATATATGAAAGTTAAATTTGTAGTTTTTTTAGTTCGAATAAGTTGTGTTTGATTTTTGTCAAGTAAGAACTTAATTGAGTTAAATTTGACAAATGTTCCAATTTATGTATTTATTTGATTTTATTTTATAAATTGGAGAGTTACCAAGTTGCTAGCCTATAAATAGCAACTTGGTTCTTTATTTGTAGCATCTCATTCCAAATTGAACAGTTTTCTCATTTCTTTCTTTCTTTTGTTCTTGTGTTGAGTTGAGAGCAAGTATTCAAGAGTTCTGCCAGATCCGAGTAGTTCGAGGTTGCAGTTTTATCGAAGTTAGTCATTATATCCTACTGAGATGATCATTGTAGTCCGCTTGTAGCTCGTGCAAAGCGAATAATTGTCTTCTGGACAATGCTTACCAGAAGCGTGCTTCGACTACATTTTGGGTCTCCAAAAGTTTTGAAGTTCTTTCAAGTCTTTGGTTATTTTCATATCTAAGTCGTGACCATCTAACTTTTTTTTTAGTTTAAATATTATATATTGAGAATTGTTTCTAGTAATTGAGGTGTAATCAGTTTGCTAGTGTATTCAGTTTTTTATATACCATTTCTCCAAACATCTATTTCGCTAATTAGTATGATTAATAGGACCAGTGATCCCTTTTCACAAGGTTCAATTGTTTCTAACGGATATTACTTTGAATGGTTCCTCTGTATACGTTGAATTAGTTTTTGATAAGCGGAAATGAATTTTGACAGCTCATGTGTTAGCTCGACGAGGTTTTACTTGTGTTTCATTCACTTGGGGTGATAATTTTTCGTCTTGGTTACTTTCGTGTTGTAAGCATGTTACAATTTGTGCTTATATTTTGTATTTTGGTCGAACTTAGATGGTCTTTTTTGTTGATGTTTGAGGTGCTTTTCCTTTTTTTTTTTTCAATTAAATTAGATTTTTTATTAAAAAAATCATTAATATATTTTTTTGAGTTGTTTAAATTAAATTAATATAATGATATTATAGATCATGATTATCTTCTTATTTAAGTTTTATCTACTATTTTTTATGGTTCCTAATATATATTTTGATACTTATTTGAAAATGATAATATATCCCTACCATTTGACATTCTTCATTTAGAGTGATTGTTTTAAAATTATTTTTCTTTCTCTTCCTTCTAATAATTTTTTCTTTTTGAGCTATTTTTAAAATTATTATTATTACTAGATTATTTTTTAGTTCTATCTCTTTCCTTCTTTGTTTAAAACTAACGTTCCCTTCATTTTAGATATTTTATTTATTTTTTAATTTTATTAATTGAAAATTGATCACCCATTTTTTGAGATCTCAAGTATATGTCGAATATATTGGTATGAAAAATGTAATATACATTGCATAATACCATGATTTATTTCTTGGTGTGTTTACAGATATACAGAAAAATGTAAATATACATCAAATATGTTGTTCAGTATATAAGACAATATATTATACAAATTATATCATTCATGCACTTATCAAATATAACTCATTTTCTTCCCAAAACTTTTCATTGATTATTGTTTTCATTTATGAAGACAACAATTTTTCAGATTTTTGTAGATATTTTTTCTTACTTGTATAAGTTTAGAAAAGAAAACTATTTAGTAAAGTTCAAGAAACTTCACTTACATGTTGAAAGCTAAAAAAGGTAAATTGGGTCATATTTTTGTGTAAAATAATAGTTCATTAGATTACAATTATATAATTAGGTATATTTATTTAGGCTATATTTATAGAAAGCCCTATTTTAGTCACATGTAAATTAAATAAAAATTATAATTTTAATCACATCTCTATTTCAAAATTAAATAAAACAAATATTCATTTAACCTTTTTAGTTTATTTTAAACTTAACTGTATTAAGATAATTAAACTAATGTATAATCTAACAGTTGATTATATATATTTATATATATCACAAACTCAAGATTTATAAATGTGTACTTCATTCTCAGGTTTTCTAAGCCTGCATTTCAAATACAAACTTTTTAAATACAGGCTTCCAAAACTTGCATTGTGTTTAATTTTCTTAAACTCAAGTGGTCTAAACTTATCAACCTAATTCCAGACTTAATATTATTGGGTTTAAGATTCCAAACCTACACACTAAACTCCCCTTAAATTTAAAGTACAAAGATTTTTCCCTTTTGCAAAGAAAAAAAGTACAGAGATTTTATAAAATGCAAGTTTTATGCATACGATGAAGGTGCCAAACAATAAATGGATGTTGTAGGCCTAATTTACAAATGATCAATTAATCAAGACCATTTGAGTTAAAGCATAGCCCAAGTACTATTTTTAGTACAATAGTTACTGAGATAGAAACCAAACTTCCACCCTAAAGGAAACGAATGCATGCCAATCGATGAGCTAACCTCACTTTAACCATTTGACCTTTATATTTGTGTAGGTTTTGATTCAATCAATATCACACATTTAGTAAAGTACAATCTTAATTTCCTATTTACGGTTGAATCTCTTTATCTATATAATTAAACTATGTGCTCTAAATTTGTCAAGATGAATTTAGCTCGATTGTAGTTTACATATTTTTTTTTATAGAATAAAGATTTGATCTCCATCACCACAATGTTATATTAAAAATAGTTTGCTCTATTTATCTACAATGTAGAGATTTCCTTTTCTGTGAAATCTCTCACTTTTACCTCAACTTAAATCTTTAAGTATGATTAAAAAAAACAAGATTTTTTTTTAAATTTTAAAATTTTCTCATTTTTGACCAATTTTGAAGTACTAAAATAAAAGTTATAATCAAGCAACATGTTAGGCTATGTTTAATGATAGGGGGAAAAAAAGGAAAATACATGTCTACCAGTACACATGGGAATTAATCTATGACCTAACAATTGTTTTTGTTTTTTTATTTATTTTTTGCTTGTTTATTTATTTATTTAAGAGCAATCGGCTATATCTAGTAATGGAAGCCAATAGATTTATGATATTATCAAAAGTCAATATTAGGAATTAATGGGAAGCATCTAAATGTAGTATAGGGATGAAAGTTGTAACCTACTTGCTTGTTTATTATAACTCAATATTAAATCGAATTAAATTATATAATCTAGATTCAAATTTCAATAATTTCAATCAATCAACTTTAAAATAAAAAATATATTTACATTACTTGAAAATTTTATTTATACTCAATTGTACGATTTAAATGCTAAAAGTCCACGATTTGGACCGATATTTGTTTAATAGAAAAGAAGATTATGACATTAGATGTCCTATGCCCCTCTAGTTGTCACCCAATAGAAATTTAATAAGAAGTTTTTAGTGTAAGAAAACTTAAAAGAACCTAGAAAGCTAGTGGTTTTATTGGTGTAAAAAGATGGACATATCATAGGATTAGGTAAAGTTTAGTAAATTTGGTTGAAATTCAATGGTGTTGGCTGGTCAAATGAAAGTATTACTCTTTCAAATAGAATTGAGATCGAAAATTCAAATAAAGAAAAAAAAAATAGAGGGAGGGATCTCTTGAATCGATTTCATTTACATCCTATTTTCAATTATCATTAGAGAACTAAAATTACGAAGACGGACTCTTATACTTTTTTAAAAAAACTCATTAGTGATAAAAGTGGAGAAAAATAACGTTCGAGCTAAGATATTGTCATAAGGATGGAAGGGACTCTTCGATCATCCAACAAGACAATTATAGCCATTAGGGTTGGCAAAAATTTCAGCGGAGTCGGGTCCTCGCCCCGAGATCCGACAGGGATGGGGAGAGTATCCATGCCCATCACTGTCCCGATTAAATTTATTATTATTATTATTATATAATGTTAATTACAAATATTTATATATATACATAAAAAAAGTCGTGGATGGATCTTCGTGGGACCCGTTTCTTTGGCGGGGAATCTCCGTCTCTGCGAGACCCGTTTCTCCAGTGAAAGATATCCTGCAGGAACGGGGATGGGGAGTCCCCCGTTCCGCCCGGTCCTGTTACCAACCGTAATAGCATACCAAATCCTACCCAAAAAAATAGGTAAAAAAGGGTATTTAAAAAAGAAGTGTGAGAACAAATTTCAAGCCTTACACATATAGCAGACGTCTACAAACAAAACAAACTATAAACGTGGATGTTTTTCATTGGTGGCGTATGGTGGTCCTTAAAGCACCGGATTGTTTCCCACGCGCTTAAATGCTTACACATTGAAAACGCGCGTACGACGAGGAAAACAAATCGAACTCTGACAACGACGATGCATACTTTCTTCTCATCGGAAGACCTCTCCGATAACTCCTTCTGGCCGCCACAGCCGGCGCCGTCATCTTCGCCGCCGTCTCATTCTCCTTTTCGGTCGCCGGGTCCTTCGTTGACGATGAACCGAAGCGCCTCTGAGTGGGCGTTCGAGAGGTTTCTCGAGGAAGTTTCGGCGTTGCCTGTGAATAGTTGCCCTTCGACTACTTCCGATCGCGTGGCGGTTTCTCCCGTGGATGTGGCATCTCCCGCTTCTCAGTCTTCAACGTCGAAGCGTGATGAAGGTGATGATGAGATTGTGGAGATCAAGAAGGCGGATTGTGATCATGATCGTTCTCAGCCAATTCCATCTTCGGATCCATCGAAAATGGTTCGGAGTAGTTCTGATCGATACCGTGTGTTTTTGAAGAATCAACTTGATATGGCTTGCGCTGCTGTGGCTCTGTCGCGGGTGATTCATGATTGTTTCTCTCTCTCTTTCTCTCTTGAAACTGATCGGTGTACTGTACTCTTGATGAATTTGGGATTTGAAATGCTGAACTCTAATTGCGTTTTGAGTAACTCCATTGGTTTCTTTTGAATGAGAACTTGTTTTAGCCATTTTTGTGTTCGGCATTGCAGGCTGCGTCTTTGGAGCCCAAAGGTCCAGTTCAGCCAGCCGACCATCGTGGGCAAACATCGAACGCATTCCAATTTGGCATGCAAGCTCCGGGCCAAGGTAGCTTCCTCTCGTTCAGTCTACGGATTTTATTATATTCATTATTTATCGTTGTCAAGCTCATTAAGTAGTTAAAGTTTATTGTTCCTATGGCTTTCGATGGCCGTTTTCCATTTGGAGTGGACAGAAGTATTGAGCAACCTCTTGTATATGAGAAGATCTAGTCCTTGAAGTCAAATTTGTAAAAAAGCATGCCGAATTTCTTAATTTTATTTTCCTGTTCTCTGTTGTGGGGAATGTTGATATATTGTTCTTGGCGGAGGGCGGTGTAATATTTCTTTAGAAGCCAAATCCTTTGAACACCCCGACTCCGAAGTGTTGTTTTTGTTTCATCAAGTTGAGGTTTCGTAATTATGAATAATGGTTTGAAAAGTTGCCGGATGTAGTGCCATGACAAAATGGCATGCAACCGGACTTTTCTGATCCACTTTGGTTCTATTGAATGTCTTGACTCTTTTCGATAATTTTATAATTATCTCTATCTGATATTTGATGGTGTTCATCTCCTGGTAGGCTAGTTCGATTTTTCTATTGATCTCCTGGTGTGCCCCCCCTTTTTTTTTTTTGTAATCATCCTCTCTGTCTTATTATTTGAAATCCTTTATTTCTATCTTGTTAGGTCTCTAGGTATTGTTTTGACCCCATTTTGTTTTCCTTGTATTTGATAGGAAACAAAAACCATTCATTGGTATGATGAATGGAATACATGGGGATTCCTATCGGATAACATTACAAAAAAACACCTCCATTGATTAAAAAAAATACCTCCATTTTTTTGGCTCCGCTTTTGGACAATGATTTTTGTAAGCTTCTTTTGTATTATTTCATTTTTCTCAATATAAGCTCAACATCTACTAAAAATAAAAAGAAAAACAGGTGTGCTCAAGATAACAGTCGATATATTTTTAGGGAATCTCACATTTTACAAGTTACATCTCTTTTCTTGATGCATCTTGCCCCTTCTCACTCTCTTACCATTTAAATTGTGTGCTATAACTGCAATATCACTTTTGCTCTATGGTGGCTGTAGCCTCTGATCGTGGTACTTCAACCAAAGAAAGTGAGGTTTCTGGTAGCCCACTTGGGATTCCATCCTTACCTGCAATACCTAAGAAACTAGGGGTACAACCTGCTCAAACAACAAGTGGATCATCCAGAGATGAGTCTGATGATGATGATCTTGAAGGTGACATTGAAAACATTGAGAATATGGATCCTGCTGATGCAAGACGCGCTAGGAGGTAATTTTGGTTTATTGTTCTGTGGACTTTGTTTCTCTTGCTTATGTCAAATTGTTAATCCTCTGAATTATCCAGCCGTTCATATTTCCGTTGATTGAGGATATGACTCAAGCAGGGATCATTTACTTTATTATGCTCTTCTATTATGTTTTTCACCCGTTATAATGTTTAGAGAAGGTATTGTTGTTATATCTTTTTTGATTATCTAAGTTCATCGTGTGCTCAACTTGTTGATCTACCTCGAGTCTCATGTCAAATTCCCTTCACAATCGCCTTCTACATTAACCAAAAAAAAAAAAAAGAAGTTACAATCTCACGTTCTGATCAAATATTTTGGAAAATAGAATTCTGTAATTTTTATGAGTAGAGATATATTAAGCATGTTTCACTTTACTTTGTGTTTGAAATCAACTATCCTCTTTTATTGTTGCTTCTATTGAAGAGTGTTTTCGTGATCTTTATTGGTTTTTGGGTAAGGAGATATCTCATCTTCCATCCTGTCCTCTTACTTGTCTAGTGAATGTTCTTATCTTAATGGAAGAGATTTCGTTTCTAATCAGTAAATAAATAAATTAGAGAGGAGAGAAAAAGAAGGCCCTATGGGAAAAATCAGTTCTTCTACCCAATTTGTTGCCCGGTCCTAGCTTTACTCACTTGACATTGATGGTGGCCTAGGATGTTGTCAAATAGAGAATCAGCAAGACGCTCCAGGCGACGAAAACAAGCACACTTGACTGAACTTGAGACACAGGTACTGTAAAATGTCTACCCTTATATGTTCTCGGGTATTTTTCTTATTGAAACAATTTCTAAATGTGGTTCCTTTTCTAAAGGTTGGTCAACTTAGGGTTGAACACTCTACTTTGTTAAAGCGTCTCACAGATGTAAATCAAAAGTACGATGATGCTGCTGTTGACAATAGAATTTTGAAAGCTGATATTGAGACTTTAAGAGCGAAGGTTAGTCATTTCTGGTTTGTTTGTTTATTTGTTTGTTTGTTTTTTTTTTCTTTCCTCTTAAAATCTCCCTTGGGGTTTGGAAGGAATGGAAAGCTTTCCAAAAAAAAATAAAGAAAAATAAAGAAAAATAACATAAAAGACAAAAACAAGGACATAAAGGACCATCTAATGAAAACAGAAACTAGGCATCTACGGTCTCCCATGCAGAATGATTTAATTTTTGATGCATGCCTCTTCATCTACCTTCGGCAATTCTTGATCCTCGAAGGTTGTATTTTCCTCCAGTTCCTTCACACCCTTATTTCTTGCACTCTGTCTTTCTCTATAAACTCCTTTCTTTTCTTTAACTTTCCACCAATTCCCTTTTTTGTTCATTCTTTTCTTCCACTCAAGAGTACCATTTTCCACATTTTTTTAGGCAGGAACCTGCTTTTTGCGTATCATAGATTATTTTTTCTTGGTTCCTAGAGAGCATTTCAGAGATAAGCATCTATGCATGATTCAAATGCACTTATAAGCTGTTTTCATAACTGGAAGATGACAAGAACAAGAACTATTTAAAAGTGCAATAAAAGCATAACTACAACCACCATGGATTGACCTAGTAGTTAATAAAGGTTAATGTAAATAGCAAAGAGCTCAAAGGGAATGAGTTGAAATCATAATTGCCACCTATCTAGTATTTCATTTCCTACGAGCTACATTGACAACTAAAAGTAGTAGACCAATGTAGTAGTCCCATGAGAATAGTCTAGGTGTCTAATTTGGACATTCAAAGTTATTAAAAAAATGGAAAAAGCATCAGAACCACATTAAAGAACAATATTGTCATGAATTGTTTTGTACCTCAACGAGTGAAGGTACATAGAGGTTTTTTTTTTTGGATAAGAAACTATTTCATTTATGAATGAGATCTCCAAAGAGTACAAAATGAGCCCATAAACGGGATTACAAAAGATTCCTCCAATTAGATACAAAGAAATTTAGATTGTAACTATTGAAGGGCTGCAAATTTTTAACCAAAAAAGGGCATTGAAAATGGACGATTCAAGAACATGAACATCCCTAAGGGATCTTTCTTTTCCATTGAAAATCTTAGAATTCCTCTCATCCCAATTCTTCCAAAGAATGGCTCTGGTTAATGCTGTCCCATAAGAATCCTTTTGTTGTCACAAAAGGGTGATCAGTGAACAACATTCTAACCCATGCAATAGTGTCCATGGAGCCGCAACATTCCAACCAAAAGCAGAAAACATAACAGCCCAGATTTCAGCAGCAAAGGAGCAGTGGAAGAAGATGTGATTTTGAGTTTCATTATCCTTTTTGCAGAGGCAGCACCAGGAGGGAGAGAGATTATGCCAAGGACATCTTTTTTATGTCTTATCCAATGTATGGAGACAGGAATGGGCAATTTCCTAAAGATGAAACTTGACTTTCTTAGTACAAGGAAATTTCCACAAGTGCTTGTTGAGATCCTTCATGGAAGAAAATGTTCCAGAGTCTGGGTGAGAAATTAAGGACTTGTCAGTAAAATAACCACTATCATCCAATTTCCAGATCCAAATGTCTTCCCTCAGTGTGAGATTAAGAGTGGGGATGAGTTGATTTAAGGAGACCCATTCAGAAATTTCATCCTCCTGAAGGTTTCTTTCTTCTAAAGTTCAGCACCCAAGACGAGGTATCAATACTCCAAACCTCAGCAATGGAGGCCTGTTTAGATTCAGCTATTGCAAAAAGCTTTGGAAAACACTTGTGGAGAATTTTGGTCCCAATCCAATGGTCTAGCCAAAAGGATGTGGGTTGGCCATTCCAAACAGAGCATCGAAAATTTGTAAGGATGTTGGCCATCTGTTTGCTAATGTGGAGCCAAGGACTTCATGATGATATGTGGAGCTTTGTAGAAGGTATATGGAGAAAATAAACTTTCTAGTGTTTGTTGATGCACCTTGATGACAGATGGTGCGAACTTTCAGAAAATTTAAATGCCCATGAATTGCACAAGTTCTACCATCACAATTGCTAATGTGGTGGTGGTTGTTGGTCACCACTGAGTCAATGATGAGATATTGATTGGATGCTTCTTAGGTAAAGATGTACTTTCTTTCTCGATGTTGTGGTACTGCTACCTCAACTACACTAGCGTGATATAAAAGAGGTATGATTTGAATTGTCCTATGATTGAGGTCATCGAGAAAGTCATACGACTCATGCCTCGATGATTTAAGGTCACCAAGGAACTTGAATAGTCAAAAGGCTTGGTCGGTGTTGCTTTGGTTTTGGAGGTAAATGGAGAGAAGTCATTTTATAAGTTCCATGATGATCAATTGCTGGA
This sequence comes from Benincasa hispida, assembly GCF_027475165.1. NCBI lineage: Eukaryota > Viridiplantae > Streptophyta > Magnoliopsida > Cucurbitales > Cucurbitaceae > Benincasa > Benincasa hispida. Next base: position 27,471,644 of record NC_143486.1, read on the forward strand.
TTTGTTGTCAATAGCTTTTATAGCACTGCCAGCCTAGGAAGTTATTTACTGGTCTATTGTCATAGGCTTAACAACATGCACCCGTGTTGTCAGATCAATGTTTAAAATATTGATGTATCAAACTTTCAATTATGTGGATATTTGATGGATATAGCAATAAATTATTAATATCGACATATATTTCTATAAATCAAATAATTTAGAAATTATAAAAATCATTTAAATTAATAATTAAGTTCTTGTCGCTCTCTAAATAAGTTATAGATCTTATTATTGTTATTTATATTTAAATAGATTATTTGGTGATTTTTTTAATACTTTTTATGGGTATTCATACACGATATCGAAGATGTCCATTTAACTTTGATATTGATGTCGAACTCTCTAATTAACAAATATATTGATATATTGACAGATATTTTAATCATTGTGTTGGCTACATCGTAGACACGTGAAAATCAGTGTTTATTTATTTATTTTTAAATTAAAAAACTGTTGCCTATTCTTTTGGACATTGAAAAAATAAATCCAGCCCCAACCCTTAAAAATAATCTCAATTTGAAAGAAGAAAACTTAGAAAATAAAAATAAAACCCATTTTCCTTCGGTCAAACTTTCTTCTTCTTTTTTTGTTTTTTGTTTTTTTTGTAATTCTGTACATTGCGACATATCTGGATGATTAGTAGTGATGGGAAGGCTTTCAATGGTTTTTTTTTTCTCTCTCTATGTGGGATGCCCTTCCTCCGAGTCTTTTGGTTGTTCTTGTTCTCTTTTGGAATATGATCTTGTTTCTTGTTACAAAAAACCCTTTGAACTAAAAGGAGAACTCATTTTTTCTGCTCCAAAATTGGAAAGAGGGAGAAAGAAAGTACCGACTAGGAGAGAGAAATAGAAGAATTAAAGAGGGAGATTAACCTTCTAATATCCTTACTAGGATCCAGTTCATGCGTGGGTCATACAAGAAGGAAATAAATAGGGGAAGAGACCCTTAAAAAGCTAGTTCTATGTGATCTCGAAAGACCGTTATCCTAAAAAGATTAAAGTCTTTCTCTAGGAGCTTAGCTTGGGTGGCATCAACATTGCTGATTGTCTGCAACGCCACCTGCCTTATTAACTATTTCTCCTTCTTAGTGTCACGTGTCACGAGCATGCTGAGTCTTCGGCCCATTTGTTTTTGCATTGTCCTTTTGTTACTAGCTTTTGGGATATTGTTCTACTGGCTTTTGGATGGTCTTTTACATGTCCTAATACCATTTTTGACATTTTGGCTTGCTTGTTGGTTGGGTCACCTTCTTGGCAGTACAAAGAAGATGATTTGATTGGTTATGTTGCATGCTTTCTTTTGGAGTTTGTGGGGTGAAAGAAATAGAAGGCTTTTTTGTGACTCTTTCTCCTCCTTTAATAGTTTATGGAGCTGGTTTTGTCTGCTATTTTTTCATGGTACAAATAGGGTGCGTGACCTTGATAAAGGACTAAGAGGTCATGGGTTCAATCCATGGTGGTCACTTACCTAGGATTTAATATACTACGAGTTTCCTTGACACCCAAATGTTGTAGGGTCAGACGGGTTGTTTCGCGAGATTGGTCGAGGTGAGCATAAGCTGGCCTGGACACTCACGAACATAAAACAAACCCTTTCACTCATTTTAGCTTATCTTTTTTAGTCAATAATTGGTGACTTCTTTGAAATCACCTTTAGGTGTTTGGGATTCTCTCCTAATTTCATTTATAATGAAATGTTTCTTTTACCAAAAAAAGAGACCCTTGGAAGGCTAAGAACTTGCTGTTTTGTAAAATGAAGATTCTTTATTTTAAGGACTTAGAGTAGCACTTAGGATGGTGTATAGGTGCTATTTGGTTTTTGCTACAGGTTGTTCCACCTTTTTTTTTTTTCTCAATTTTCTTTTTCTAATTTTTGATGGCACAGGTGGCTCACATTTAATATCCTTAGGTTTTGAAGTTGAATTTTTTTAACATATACACAATAGTTGAAAATTAATTTTTTTTAGGAAGAAACAAGGGGACCCAAAGCACCTAAAGGTTATTACAAAAGAGATTTTCGATTGGAAACAAAATAAGAAAGATAAATTCTTAAAAGGGTGCCTAGTTTTGCATTATTACTACTTGGTAGGCAAAACCAAATCCATGAAACTATCAAAAACAAGAAAAGGAATCTCTAAAGAGATGTTTATTACACTTTTCCTAACCAAAAGAAAGCTCGCAAAATGGCCAACTAAATTGTTTTCTTTGTACCATAAAACCGATGGCCGACCAAAAGAGAAGTCAAGATGTCAAAAATATTATCAGAACAAGCTAATGACCAGCCAAAAGCATCCAGAATAGTATGCCATAAGCGAGAAGCAAAAGAGTAATGCATAAACAGATGAACTGGGGACTCAGAATGGCTTTGACACATAACACACAAAGATGGAGAGATAGACATATATAGTATACGATGTTGAAGACGATCAATAATATTGACGACACCAAGGCTAAGCTCCTATAAGAAAATTTTTATTTTCTTAGGGTAATGATCCAGTCAAATGACAAAATATAAATCCTTTGTAGGAGGATCCGTTGTGTACATTAAGTCATTCATAAGAGATTTTACTGAAAACGATGAAGAAGGATCAGTAGTCCCCCTCCAAGAATTAGGAGAATGACGAAATCTAATGGAGAACAACAACTGGGATAAGGAAGCGCATTCAATAGTTTCAAGCTCATTAAGATTTCGGCGAAGATGTAAGTTCCAAGCCTCCCCATCTGCCGTCCACACATCAACCACCTTAATGTCAAGAAAACAAGCGAAATGAAACAACCTAGGGAAAGCCACTGAGAGGACACTACAATTTAGCCAAGGACCTTCAAAAAAAAAAAAAAAAAGATGAACCTGTACTGAGACAACACTGAGTATGAGTTGCAACCATATCAATATTTTGACAAATGAACCGCCACGAGATGTTGGTAGGGGTTCATTTATTTCTTTTTAGAAGGATCCTTGGCTTAATTGTGGTGTCCTCTCAATATATAAATTTAAATCTCCGTGGTCCTCTCAGACCATGGAGATTTAAATTTAAATATTGTGTCTCCAATGTGGCCATGTCCTACTTTTCTAAAAATTGGCATGTTTCCTTGTACACGCCATGCCATATCTATGTTGCATGTCTGTGCTCTTTAGGTCATAGGTCTATTGCTAATCAACCAAGTTAGGGATGTTGTAGGATGCCAATCCGATGCTTCTCAATCAAATGTGCACTATTGATCGGATGGACACGGTACAAAAGATGTATGATTAGATTCAAGGTCACCAACAAAGCTTTTTCCCTGAACATTCAAAAGGTTCCTCAGTGGCTTTGGTCAAGGAGATGTAACGTGAGAAGTTGGTTCACAACGTCTTTGAAGGTTTATGATTGTCGGGAAATTCATGGAAATATTCAATGGCTCTGTTGGTCTCCTTTCATAAGTTGACAAATGACAACATATGAAAGGCTGAAAGTGTACTATTGTTGTTTCTCTCTAGATTTAACTAAACATTGCTGGACTAGCCATCAACCATATTGAAAAGTTGCCATGAATGAAGTCTGTTTTCCATTGTTTCAATGGGGATCAATGTATCACCATTTATGACGCCAATAGGTGGTGATTGATAACCCTTCAAGAAACAATCCATTGGCGGAATTTCATTTCTTAGACTTGTGCTTTTGCCAGATCTGGTCGAGACTTCATCTCTCAGGCTTTTAGATGGTTGATTGCTCTCCCTAATGACAAATGGTCTCTCCTATCATTATCCCTCATTGGTCATTCTGTCAAGAAGAACAAGAAGACACTTCGGTTGAACTTCATTTGGGTGTTTTTGTGGTCAATTTGATTGGAAAGAAATTCCTTTACTGAGAAGAATTTTCATTTTGAGTCTCTTGTATTATCGCTTCTCTATGACTTGTAAATGTACATCTTTCTTTAGCTTATACTTCTCTTTTGATCAATTGTAGGCTTCTTTATAACTCCTTTGGCTGGGGTTCCAACCTCTTTTTGTAAATTTTACACATGTATAAATTTGTTATTTTAAAAAAAAAAAATCATCATCTCTTCCCTCCTGTTTCACTCGATCCTTCATGCTCACACCAATAACAAGAATGAAATTCCCCATTGTCCTCCTGACAGCCAAAATAGGAAATTTATCCATTTCGAACTATTTCAGACATCTTAATTAATATTCATACGTATTTGATAGGAAATGGTAACAATTTCATTGATATGATGAAATTACCAAAGGATGAGTGGATGACCTATTAAAAGGATTGCAAATGCTTAGCCGATATACACTATGTGAGGGTTGTATAGGTAACCAAAGAGATAAAGTAATCAAAACTACTCTTACAAAGAAAAAAAGGTAGTAAAAACTATGATTAGGTATCATTAAAGATACGAGGGTTCCTGTCAAGCCAAAGGGACCATTGAAAGGCACGATGGAAGTTTAACCATAAAATTTCCTTTTCCTCCTCGAAGGGATGGCCAATAAATACGATGTTCATAAGGGTCCAAATATCACTAGGTAGCGGAATTGACCAATAAAAAATTTGTAAGATGAAGTATCAAAAAGATTTGGCAAATAAACATGAGGGGAAAAGTGGGCTGTGAATTCCAGGACCGTTCTTGCACATGATACAACAGCTGGGAGATAAACAAAAACCAGGAGATTTCTTCCGGAGCTTATCATGAGTGTTCAAGCAAGTATGACTGAGCTCCCATAAAAAGAATTTAACTTTTTTGGGATACTTACCTCTCCAAACCAAAATAAATAAGTTTTCCTTTTCATGAGATGCTGATGATGACTAAGAACTGGAAAAGAGATTTGGTGGAGAAACTGGTTCCATAACCAAATGTCTTCATTATCAGTGAGATCAGCAGAATCAAGGGCAGTCGATTGTGTAGCCCTTTTATTTATTTATTATTTATTTTTTTAAGGAAACAAGACTTTCCATTGATTATCTAGCCCATTCTTCAATTCCTCCTCTACGAGCTCATGCCTCCTGAGTCTAAGGTTCCAAGAGTGGATAATCTCAGACAAAAAATCAGCAAAGAGCCCTTTGGTAGTGGTATGAAATTCCCACCTGGTTTAAGATCAGTTTTTAAATAAAAGCAATAACTCTCCTCCAGAAAGCTGTCTTTTCCTCAAGAAATCTCCTAATCCATTTAGCCGAGAGGGATTTATTTCTCTATTAGATGCCAATGATGTCAATACCACCTTCCTCAATTGCAAATCATTCTTTCAATTCTGTTAGAAACCTTGACCGGTATGAGGATGAGACAAATGTCCTGATATGCTTTTCCACCTCTTCAATAATGGAAGCCCAAAAGGTAAAAATCATAAGATTTTGAACTTTAAGAACCAAACACTTGAATAGAGTGGAAAAATCCAACAAAAAGCTGGTGATTCTTCATGATGATCAAGAGGTATTTATCTCAATTTTTTTGTTCATATCCTCTGGTGGTCCCCTTTTTTTTCTAAAAAAAAAAAAAATATTTAAAAAAAAAATATTTCATTAATGAATAAAATAAACGAATAAACCTAACACTGATAGGTGATTGCAATAGAAGTTGCCAATTAGAGCAAAATAAAATATAAGCTAAAATGAGAAAAAAGGTGCTTAGATTTGCACCAGAGAAATACAATAGAAAACACTAAATCCTTGAAACTACCAAAAGGGGAAAAAGAATATTCTGAAAAGGTGACTGTTACATTTGCCCCTAAGGTTCCAAAAGAAAGACCACACAAGAGTCCAGCAAAGTGTCTTCTTACTACCAGTAAAAGGATGACCGACCAGAAGTAGGGCAAGAAGATCAAAACTATTATTGGGCAAGGAAAAGATCACCCAAAAGCCTAAAAATAAACTGCCAGAATCGAGACCACCCAAGAGCCTAAAAAATAAACTGCCAGAATCGAGATGCAAAGGAGCAATGTATAAAGAGATGTGCAAGAGATTCAACATTCTGATGACACATGGCACCAAGAAGGAGAGAGATGCACAAAAGGCATACATTGTTGCAATCTATTAGCAGAATTGATGGCACCAAGACTAAGCTCCCAAAGAAATTTTTTTATTCTCTTTGCATAACAATCCTTCCAAATAATGATATACAAATCTTTCAAATGAGGATCCACTGTACCCACCAAATCAACCATAAGAGACGTGACAATGAAGCCATGGAAGAGTCAAGAGGCCAAGACCAAGTATCAGGTGAGTGACGAAGTTTGAAAATAAAAGATGAGATAAAGCCGCCCATTGTAGTGATTTCCAATTCCACAAGATTACAACGACAACATAAATTCCAAGAGCCCAGATCTGCACTCCACACATTAGTCACGGTAGTTTGAGGGTTGAGAGTTATACGGAAAAGACGAGGAAAGCAGATGAAAGAATACAGCAACTAAGCCAAGGATCTTTCCAAAAGGAAATAGACAGGCCATTTCCAAGACAACTCTAAGCCCAGCTAGCAGCCAAGTCAAGTCAATGGTTTGACAAATAATCCTCTAAGGAGATGTCGAAGATCTAGGATTAAGTATCAAAACATGGCACTTTCAGAAAATATTTGCCAAAAAAAGGTGGTGTAGAAACTATTTGCAAAAGTAGGGTGCTTTTCTTGTCCTTATTCATTTCACCTGTTTAAAAAACGGAAGTAATGTGATTTTCATCTTCACTAAAAACAGAATTGGTCCACGCAACGCACACATTTGGTCCACCTAAGCCAAATGCCATACACACATATGTACATACACACACATGTATATGATATATGCATGTTTTTAGTTTTCGTCATTTGTAAAGATGAGATCATTTGACTTTTTAGGTATTTTTATTGTCTTTTGAAAAAATAGAATTGCCTTTTATTTTCTTGAGCAAAATACACTTTTGGTTCTTGAGGTTTGAGATTAGTTTCTATTTGGTCTTTAAGGTTTTAAAATGAACACTTTAGTATCTGAGTTTGAGCAATAGTTCTAAATGGTCCTTGGACTGTTAGTTGACTAATAGAGAATGATGTGGCTATTAAGGCTTTGAAAGATTAGATTTTCCTTTGTGAGATTGATGAGATAAAATTCGATTCTGGAGTGTCATTTGCAGGCAGTAGTGAAGTTTAGGGTTTTCTCACAAATTGTACAAATTGGGGCATCATTCTGTTTTAATTCATTACTCCATAAAGGTAGAATAGTTGATGATAATTATGAATTGAGCCACTTGATAATTCAATTTACTTGAGCTGAGGATTTGGTGCCTTTGCGACAGTGGGGCGGTTGGTGTTGAATAATAATTTTGATAACTTATATTTTTAAGAATGGGGATGTTAGCATTTTCCATCTCATTGATTGTTATGGTGTGTTTGTTTCGTTGAGATTGTTTCCAAATCTTGAAATGAGCTTCCTCTAAGACATAACTCTTTTAACTTCTCTGGCTTTTGGTTATCTTCATCGATATCCACTATTTTATTTAGTCCATCTTCATCTTTCACTTACAAAAACTGAACGGATGTCGACATCTGAATCATCTCAAATTGATCGTTAGTTGACTAATGGAAAATTGACGTGGCAATTACTTATTGATTGGATTTAATGATTTGGAAAATTATATCAATATTATATTAAGTTTTGATGATTGGATAACATCTGCATCTTTTTCTTCTGTCTATTGTTCGTCCTTAAATTCCTCTCCTCGTCTGACTATTCACCCATGCCACCCTCTCCTCACAACTCCTAGTTTCTCAGAAATTTTGAACCCAATTCATTAGAGGACTGAACTCTGATCATGCCCTCCAATTTTCTTATCGAACCCTAAATTTCAATTTTTTTTTCCAACAAACAAACAGGAATACAATCTCCCAACTCAAGCCTTCTCTCATTCTTGCCAACCCTAAAGTTCGACTTTGGTTTTCTTTTCGTAGAAAATTTTGGAATAGTGGCTTAGGAATTCAACTTTTGGATTTAAATTTGATTGAAGGAAGAAGATTACGTGTGTGCGCCTTAGAATCACCATTGTTAAAGCGCAACACCTTGTGATTCTAGCTAAATATAGTATTCTTAAAAAGCAAAAATAATGTATAAGGGAAACGAATTGGTGGCACCAATTTGGTCACAAAAGAAGGAAAAGACGAGAGAGAAAATGGAGATAGCTAACTTTGCTGTCCGACCAGTGAAACTTAATATAATATTATTGACCATTTAGAACTATTTTTCGAACCTCGAGACTAAATGTAACCTTAAAATCTTAGGGACCAAATAAAATTCAACCCAAACTTTAGGAACCAAAAATGTATTTTTCTGTAAAATAAATGAGTAATTTTCTTCTAATTGAGGAGTCGAATGGCTAACCTAATCTCATCCGTACTTCCCAAGTAGGTTATTCATGTGTAATCATTTATTTGTATCGTATTGTCAAGGGATTTGTTGCATTCAACCAAATTGGTGCATCATACGATTCGTTCTACTATAGAAAAAAAAGTAATAATAATAAATCAAAGACATTATGCTTGTCTAAACTTGATGCTCATTGAGACAATGGTAATATTCTGATCAAGTTATTCTAAGGCTCTCATGTAATCTCCAGAGTTGAATGAATTTCAGATACATATATAAATATTTATTTTCAATAATTTAGAACTGAATTCATCAACCCTATCATACTTGTTTAAATGTTAAGATGTTCAACATATATCTATATTGAACTAATATGTGCATAAAGTTGTTCGTCACAACTTTAACATCGTTTTAGTTAACGTTTGTAAAGTTTTTAAGACTTAGGCATCAAACAAGGACATGATATAGTTTGTTTAATTTAGCTAAAAGATCTTACTGTGTGGCTAGAGGTCGCCTATTTCATTCTCATAATGTGCTGTCTTCGAGGTGACGGAAAAGGTAATCAATTACATCTCCATATTTGTAACAGTATTAGTAAATTTGATAATTTTTTTTTATTGATTTTTGCACCTTTACATAATCTATACAATCATGCAAGACAATATATTCCCCAACTTTAAGTTCATGCTCTTTGAAGCTCGATTTGCTAGTAAGAGGTGACACATCAAGTGCGTCGTATTGTTAGTCTTTTTGGGAAATACAATACTTTTGATAAAAGTGAGTATATAGGTTTTGGCATAACGCTGAACTTATTCATCCCCTACTTCATTTGGTAGAAGACCAAAATTATTCAATTCTGTAGCTAACCATGGTAAGCTAAGACAACTATTTTTCATAACCCAATTATTAAGGTGTATCCCTAATAGTTGTTTGCATAGTTTGTACCAATCTGTTGAAATTGTTCATACCAATCTGTTTCTTGAAAAAGTTCTCCATGAAAAAAACTTCCACCCAAAATGGATTTCATGGATTATGGGCTGCATATCCAATCCTAAATTTTCCATATTCATCAATGGAAGACCTAGAGGAAGAATTATGGCCACAAGAGGAATTAGACAAGGAGACCCACTCTCTCCCTTTCTTTTCCTCTTAGTCAGTGAAGTCCTAACATCCCTGGTTAACAGAATTTATGAAAAAGGCTTGTTTGAAGGTTTTGTGGTTGGAAATGATAACATCCATATCTCCATTCTTCAATTTGCAGATGACACCCTTTTATTTTGTAGAAATGATGGAATGTTAGAGACTCTTCGAAAAACTCTTGCACTATTCGAGTGGTGCTCCGGTCAGAAAATAAATTGGGAAAAAGCGACCATTTGTGGAATCAACATTGAAGAATCCAAGCAAGAAGCCGTAGCCTCAAGGTTAGGTTGTAAAACATTGCAGCTCCCTTTTTTGTATCTAGGTCTTCCCTTGGGTGGATATCCAAAAAGAGTGGACTTTTGGCAGCCGGTTATTGATAAACTTCAGAGTAAACTAGACAAATGGAGAAGGTATAACCTTTCAAGAGGTGGTAGGGCAACTTTATGCAATTTAGTTCTCTCTAATCTACCAATTTATTATATGTCTTCCTTCTTAATGCCAGAAAAGGTAATTTCTTCTATAGAAAGAATTATGAGAAATTTCTTTTGGGAAGGACATAAAGGAGGGAAGCTAAATCATTTGGTAAAATGGGAAATTGTCTCTAAAAAGATAGAAGATGGTGGACTGGTTCTAGGAGGTTTAAAGAGAAGAAACTTGGCTCTTCTAGCCAAATGGGGATGGCACTTTATGCAAGAGAACTCCTCTCTTTGGAGACAAGTTGTTAAGAGTATTCACGGCAGAAATATTTTTGATTGGCACACTTCTGGGAAGACACTTTGCAGCCTTCGTAGTCCTTGGATCAACATCTCACGAACATGGTTGAAAGTAGAATCATTGGCAGTCTTCAATCTAGGAAATGACAGCAGAATAGCTTTTTGGCATGACCCCTGGATTGTCAATACTCTCCTTAAAAACAGATTTCCTTCCTTGTTCGGAATTGCCTCCAACCAAATGGATCTGTTTTGAATCATTGGGATTCTCAAACTCATTCTTGGTCTTTATTCTTCAGAAGACTCTTAAAAGAAGATGAAATTTCAGATTTCCAGAATCTGCTCTCCTTGGTGTCCAACAAGGAGCCTTTAAACAGCTCAAGACTCTCGTACTTGGTCTTTAGAAGCCAGTGGATCCTTCACGGTAAAATCATTAACTAATCATCTCGCTTTGGACCCACCTCTTGACATCCGCCTATAAAGAGCTCTATGGAAGTCCAATAGCCCTTGAAGAGTGAACATTACGTTATGGATCATGCTTTTTGGAGCCCTAAATTGCTCTTCAGAATTGCAACACAAGCTGCCTTCCCATTTTCTTTCTCCCAGTCTTTGTGTCTTATGTAAATCAGAAGGAGAAGAGCTTCAACACTTGTTCTTTGACTGTATTTATGCCAGAAACTGTTGGAGAGCTCTTTTTAAAACTTTCAACATGAGTTGGACATTCGACAACAATTTTAGAAGCAATGTGCAGCAAATTCTTATAGGTCCTATCCTCAAGAAAACCTCAAATCTGATTTGGGTCAATGCAGTAAAAGCCTTGCTAGTTGAAATATGGTTTGAAAGAAATCAAAGAGTCTTCCAAGATAAAGAACATCCTTGGTTCATCCGTTATGAGGCTGCTAAATTAAATGCTTCACAATGGTGCTCTCTTTCTAAATATTTTGCAGCATATTCTCTCCAAGACATCTATCTAAATTGGCAAGCTTTCATCCATCTGGATTGATAGGTTTATAAAGTGAAGGGTCTTTTCTCTCCAACCAAGAGTGTTTTAGTAGCTTAGATTTTTGTTCCTGTTTTTCATTTGCATTGTATTAAGTTATTCGAAGGAGGTTTCACCCTCTTCTTTGTATTCGGTCTTTTTGTAAGAACTTTTCATACCGATGTGTTTGAGTTAATGTGGAAGTGACAAGGGTGCTAAGGGGGTATCAACCTAGTTGAGATGCCCAGGTGCGTCTCCTGATCCCGTGTCATGTATCGTTCTCTTTCAAGTACACATCTCTTGTACGTTCTTTTTATGCATTAATAAAAAGATTTGTTTCCTTTAAAAAAAACATCTTGTAATGTGACCACCATCTCCCCTTGTGGAAGATGAAACGTATGGGTCTCTTGTCACAATCGTTTTATCAATGTTGTAATTAAATACCAAGCTAATTGTATAAACCCAATACATTACACACCGTAAAATCCGACCATGTGTAAGTATGGCACATTACGGTCGTCTAACCGTCCATCCCTATGTATGACCGCGTTCCAATGCATGTAATGCATAACATTTGTATATTGTTCTGCCAAACCAATTCCAATCTGTGGCTGGATTGAAGGTAAAAGGTCGTACGATTCTGTAATAGTGTCGTTGTCTTCCATCTAATGACATTTAAACCACATGCTAGCAAAAAACATTAGTAATCATCTAAGCGTGAGCAAGTTAAATACATTGACATAACACGAGTTTATTGACAAAAAAGACATTAGTAATCATAAATACATTAGGATATAGTCCGTCATCAACAAGTATTTTACAACAAAACAGAGAAGGAATGTTCTTTACAAAATAGGATACATAATTTTAAGGCAATTCAACATTCATAATTAAGATGTGGAGTTACAAGCACAAACTCGTCTACTATGTCTTTCTTGCCTACATATTCCATAACGAGATTTAACCACTGGCTCTCGTCAGTTCATCTTGTTTCATATACACGAACTTCATTGACGTCTATTGTTATGCACTAATGTCGCGTTCAGTTTAATAGATTGAAAATTTGGGTCAGATCAATAGTTTTGTTGGGTATTGGTTCAAACTATGGTTCCTAGCATGACAAATAACGTGACAATTCATAATATAATTGTATGAGCTCCAAATAATCTAAGTTGGGGCTTCTTACAAGACAGTTATCCGTAACCGCATTGGTCCAGGAAATCTTCTATTGAATTGTAATGTGCTTTGCCAATCAACGTGTTGGAGCACAAGCTACAATTCTGTGGGGAGTGTTTCACTAGGTAAATATATTCTATAAAAAACTTGTGTCAACAAATGTAATCAAAATTATAAATAATATATGTTGCCTCAATTGTTTAGGTATATTGTAAATAAACTAACTATATTGGAAGTATATGCAAATGCCCATGCAATGACCATTTATGATCACTCAATAGGGTGACATCACTTATTGCGTGCATTTAATCGAGCAAACATTTGTATGCAATAAATGACAAACGTATGGAATTCCTTGTTCACATGTCATTGCTGCTTGTTTGAAGTTGGAGCGCATACAATCATATTACAAATTGCCATGTTATTTTTCGTGCTATGAACCACAATTTGAACCAATATCTGACAAAAACTACTGACTTGACCCAAATTTTTGATCTATTCAATTGGATGCAATGCTAATGCGTAGCATTGGACGTCCATGTTGTTTGCGTTTACAAAACGAGATGGATTGACAAGAGTCGATGGTTAAATCACGTAGTGGAATAGGTAGGCAAGAAGGGCATAGTAGATGAGTTTGTCACTATCGAGCTCCTAACTCCACATCTTAATTATGAATGTTAAATTGCCTTAAAATTGTGTATCCTATTTTGTATTATGTTTTGTTGTAAAGCATGTATTGATTACTTAATAGTAATGTATTTATGATTACTAATATCTTTTTTGCCAACAAACTCGTGTTATGTCAACATAAATTACTCATGCTTATATAATTATTAATGTTTTTTGTTGGCATGTGGTTTAAATGTCATTAGATAGAATACGACGACGCTATTATAACATCGTATGACCTTTCTGTATTGTACCTTCAATCCAGTCACAAATCAAAATTGGTTTGGCATAACAAGTTTACATATGTTATGCATTACATGCGTTGGGAAGTGGTCATACATAGAGAGGGACGGTTGAATGAATGTATCATGTCATGTCATACTTACACACAACCAAATTTTACGATGTGTCATGTATTGGATTTATACAATTAGATTAACATTTAATTACAGTGTTGGTAAAACAATGAAGAGCAGAGCAATTTCAATAGATTGATACGAACTATATGAACAACTATGATAGATATAACTTAATAATTGGTTTATGAAAGGTGGTCGCCTTAGCCTACCATAGTTTGCGACACAATTGAATAATTTTGGCTCACTACCAGATGAAGTAGGAGATGAAAAGTTCAATGTTATGTCAGAACCTATATACTCACTCTCATTGGAAGCATTATATTTTCTAATAAGACTAACAATATAGTGTATTTGATGTATCTCCTCTTACTAGCAAATTTTCGAAGAGCTGTAACTTATATTTGGGGAACAAGTTGTCTTGCATGATTGTATAAACAACTATGCAAAGGTGCAACAATCAATCAAAATGATTTGTCAGGCCCACAATTACTGTTACAAATATGAGGATGAGATCGATAATTTTTCTGGCATCCCAACGAAAATACTGTTATGAGAATGAAATAGGTGATAAGCCTCTAGTTACACAGTATGATCTTTCAACTAGATTAAACAAACTATAACACGTTCTTGTTTGACGCCCTAAATCCTAACAATTTTGTAAACGTTAAAGGTGGAACAGTGCTATGGTTGTAACGAACAATCTTATGCACGTATTAGTTCAATATAGATATATGTTGAATATTTTAATGCTTGAACGGATGGAGTTGATGAGTTCATTTTCAAATTATTAAAAATATATATCAATAAATATTTTTGTATGTATATTAAATTTAATTAACTATGGAATTACATGGGAGTCTTATAACAATTTGATTAGAATAGGCATCAAGTTTGGACAACATTTATTTATTTTTTTGGTAGCAAAATAACACTTGCTTGATCGCGTGATGCACCAAGTCGGTTGTATGCAATAAATTCCTCGACAATGCGATATAGATAATGATTGCACACGAATAACCTGTGTGGGCAGTACGAACGAGACTGGATTAGCCATTTTGTTCCTCAATTAGAATTATGGAAAAATCAACTCAATTATGTTATTTAGGGATAGGCAATCATGCGAGTCTAATTGTTGGTCTTGGATATGAAAGATGGTATTTGAACATCGTTACACAACCTGGAGCAACATATAATGATTTGAGAGGAAATGTTTTTTATGTTTATGATTGTTTATAATTTGACATCCTAAAGTTCTTTTTAATTTTGTTTTTTAGAATATTTCAAACCTTAGTGTACGTGATAGAATGAACATAAAAAACCGACCACTATATACAAGTCTTGACATCTAGAAAGAGGTGTGTCATTTCAAATTGAGGATAATTCTATTCAATGACAAGATGACGATGTTCGGCATCCCAACTTCTCAATTGAACATGGAGTACAATATGAAGTTTCAACTTTCATTAAACCGTGCACACCTATGTTCATGACGAAACCTCCAATGATGTTTGGTTCCTATTCGAAATAGGTCAATCCTCTCATACTTCATATACGGGTTTTAAGATCAATATGTGGCCTATCAAGTACATAATGAGGATTTTCATCATCAAACTATGATTCGACCAACCAAAAATGGGACGATTGTTCCTCCAATCCTCCACCAGAGTGCGAAAAGATGGAATTTGTCCAATCAATACCATAAGAGGATAAAGTCGGAGGGAAATGTACTTTGATCTAGATGATGTAAGGTCATAGCTCCAAATTTGGCAAGGCAAGTATATGTGACAAGGAATTTGTCCAACAAGGAAAGATAATAGATTGGTTTGAGCTAGACTAGGTAAAACAACCATTGTCCAACGAGATATCACACAACCGATAACTAGAGTTCTACTGATTGTTAAACCAACTTCTTAACCAAAGCACACTTTTTTAGGAACATAAGCCATGTACGTTCCATGAGAGGAACATTGGAAGTCAAATGTGGCACCCTCTTGAATAGTCGATGTGGCCGATTTATCGTACTGAATTGATGGCTGGAGACCCTGTAATTCCTGCTGTAATTTGTTCTTTCTTCACAGTTGCAGAGTAGGATTTTTTGGATTTTGATGGAAGAGGGAGGGGTGGAATAACCATAATACATAGACCATGTTCACTAAGGATATTGGCCATGTCTCGAAGGTTAAGAGGGAGGTATGTGGTAGGTGAGAAATCAGCCTATCAACGTTCCATACATAACCGTCGTTGGGTCAATTACTTCTGGAGAAATCAGCCGCCGATTGGGAAGGTGAATGTGGTCGACACGACACTAGAGCTGAACAATAATCGAAGATTTGGCCAGGTCTGTACGTAAGTCCACAGTGGCTGGAATAAAACCCAAGGAGTTTTGTTTGATCTTCACCATGTTGATAGCAAGGATAAGCCTCAATCAGTCTGATTCAAGACTGCTAAGAAACCTCCACAGCAATCTCCAATGTATTCTGAAGATCTGGTCATTTCATAGAATTAGGAGAAGATTTGTGATATCAACCCATCCTCCATATGAAGTAATTGAATCACATAAGAAAGAGAATGCAGTGCTAGTTGCCAAAATATCAAGTTTGAAATCGCCAATGGTTGTCCAAGATTCCTGACAACATAGTTTGGAAGCAAGGCGGGAGTCAGAGACATGGAGCAGAGCTTTGTTGTCGAGGAAATGATTAATTGAGCAATTGATGGATAGTGAGATCTAAATTGCCAATTGGATTTTTTAGTGTGATTGTCGATGCCGAGGAGGTGGGTGAAGCAGTGATAAGTGTTGTCGACTTTGGTTTCAAAACAGGGGAGACTTTCCATTGGACCACCTCACTAAAGATTTTGTTGATTGCGAATAGATGATGGAGGCTCTCTATTGTAGTCGGAGATCAAGGAGAAGGAAACCAGCCATTTTTATTTTTCTCTGAAAAAAGCTTCATTCGTCGGCATGAGTGTTGCAACAGAGTAAGTTCCACAAGAAGCCATTTTTGTTACTAAGCTTTTCCAAACATAGTGTGCTGTTTCCAGAAATCAATCTATTGAAAACTTGAAGTTGTAGGGGCTAGTCCAAAGGGAAATGGAGTAAGTTATCGATCGACCCTGTTCTGTGATGTAAGCCCATGTACCTTGAGATGAAGCATTAGGGCAAATAGTGAAGATTTTCCGGTTGATGAGAATGGAGCCTGGGGGAGGCTGAATGGCACCACTCGTGGTGGCCGGAGACGGTTGTGGAAAGGATAGGAAAATTAGGGGAGAGAGGAGAGTGGTGGGAGCATTAAGAAATACAAAGTCTAAGATAGTTTTAAAATTATAGAAGAAAAAAAAAACTTCATTATTGAAAGACATATACTTCGACTTCTTGATAAAAACTAACTAATGAATCATCGGAAGAACTATGAACTTGAGTTGAAACATTATAGAACCACTGCAAAAATCATGAAATCGCAGTTAAAGAACCACTAAGAAAACACCAAAATTGAAGACGAACTTCAGATGTAAGTATTAATAAACTATTGGGGAAACAGGCGAGGAAAGACTGCTTATTTCTTCATTGTCTTTCCTCAGTCATCAAGGAAGCCTTTCTCGTTTGTTCATCAGTTGAGGAATGGCAGTAAACCGAAATCATATGCTCTTCCTTCTTTTACGAGGCTACATGTGTAGTCTTTGATGGTAAGTTCTTTTTGTCTAAAAAGAAAGAAATTATCTTGTTAGGCTTCCATCCCTTTCGAACAAAAAATTCCGCATTTCTTGCAACTGTGCCCTGTCTTGTTTGTGTAGTAATTCAGGATATAAAAGCATGTCAACTATTATTTGTTCCACAACTTTTTATTAGTTGGTCTCCTCTTTTTTGGATGTTTGTTGTTGTTTTTCGTTGTATTCCTTCAATATTTTTTTCTCTCGATGAAAGCATGTTTATTCTCATTCATTTAAATAATTAGGTTAAAATAGTATTTTGGTCTTTATATTTTGAAGTTTGTGAATTTTTAGTCCCTCTATTTTCAATAAATCTTAAATTCAATCTCTTAGAGAATTATTTTTTATCGAAGTTAGTTAAATAATAACAATAATTTTCATACCAAGAAACACAATATGTGAACATGTTTTCAAAATTTATAGTAAAAATGTCAATAGACAACCATAAGTTTTTTAAAAATCAACAAACTGGACAATTGAAAGTAATAAACATCAAAGTATATGGACCAAAACGAAAAAAAAAAACACTATTAGTTCATGAAATGAAAGCACATTGGCGATGGTGGCTAGGTGGTGGTTTTATTCACATTCGCTTTTGGCTTTTGGCTTTTCTTCATTGGTTGTTTCATTGGCTTTTCACTTCATTTGTTGTTTTATTGTTTTCAGGTGAAAATGGCTGAAGAAACGGTGAAAAGAGTGACAGGAGTGAATCCACTACTAGTTGCAATGTCTCAGACTCAAATGCCATTTGTCAATACCCAAATGCCTATGCAATCCAACACTCAATTCTTTCATCAAAATATGTCTGCATTTGCAAACAGCCCTCCACATCATCAGAATTTGGAAGTGCCTGTGCCACCTAATCCTCCACCTATTCCACATGTTGGAAGATCACAGAATGACGTGGCAACCAAAAGGGCTGATATGCCCTCTGTGCACATTGATCACGTGCAGAAACAGGCCATCCATGGTCCAATGTCAGGTTGGGATGCAGAACCTTCCCATGCAACGCCAAACCACAAGAAGAATTGAACGCGTCGTTTCTGTAGCAATTTTTTCTCCTCTTATATTATCATGGGAGCTTGTGGGGATTTAAGGTGATTAATAAGAAATGAAAAAAAAAACTTTTCTTACCTATTGTTTTCATTTCATGCACCACTACTCTGTAATAAG
This sequence comes from Benincasa hispida, assembly GCF_027475165.1. Classification (NCBI taxonomy): domain Eukaryota; kingdom Viridiplantae; phylum Streptophyta; class Magnoliopsida; order Cucurbitales; family Cucurbitaceae; genus Benincasa; species Benincasa hispida. Next base: position 27,489,901 of record NC_143486.1, read on the forward strand.
ACTTGGATCTTACTTGGTTAAGATTTTTTTTTAATAAAAGAAATCAGTTGGGTAGTTCCATACTTGCATTTTACGAGTTTCTCACTTTGCCTTAGAATGAACTCAATAGTTCTATTTCCTAAGCTATATTCCATGTTTGAATTGAAGAAAAAGAAGAAAAGAAGGGTAAAATTGAATGTGATGTAGATTTTTCCTTTTCTTTCATATGATAAAAGAAAGAATTCCTTTCAGTGAGTAAAATTGAATACAATATTTCAGACATTACAAATATATTGGTTGACAACCACATTTCCTTATCCATTTTTTTTTGTTTGTTATGCTATCACTACAGAATGATAAAATGACCTGTCTAAAACGTTGTTCCTAACTACAATTGAAGCCGATAAAGAGCGACGACGTGCTTCATGTATCAAAAAGGTGAAGAGCTCGCCAGAAAGATAAAAAAAGAAACTGCGAACTGCTTGAAGAGAAGCAAAGATTAATGACATCAGTCTGATCTTGGCCTGTGTGAACCATTTTTGGGATTGTTGTATAATGGTAAAATCCAATGGGAACCATATTTTCTTCTCCCACAACACCTCCAGTACACAACCAAAACAGCAGCCAACACACCAATGGGAATCGCCCATCTGTCTCATCAAATAAACCAAGAAAAAACAAAGTTTAATTTCACACTAATATTAGTTTCAAGACCATATATGACATCTATATATGAACTAATGAGAAGATTAAAATGCTTTTGCTTCCCCCTGGTGACAAAAAGCCATTCTCTTTAGCAAGCCAAAGAGAGCGTTTTGTTGTTAAATTACCATCCCTGAAGGTATATTTCTAGAAATAGTTGGAGGAACTGGAAACCTATCCTTATTCTTTAGCTTGGTTGTATCTTTAGTAAAATCGTCCATTTATATTGATGAATGATCTAAGACTTACGGTGTGATAAAATGGAACTCCTAATGTTGAAGGAATGAAAATTAGTATAGTGAAATTCATAATTTAACACAAATCAGAACAAGAAAAACATAGAAATATGGCACAATATTTAATAACAAGTAAAATTACTTGCCTGTCCAAATCCAGGATGGGGCTATAAACGATTGTTTCCCAGGTGGCTACTACAAAATGCCAAACAGGGCTGTAGTAGAGCGTCTCGGCCGACCAAAACATCCTTGTGTATATTTCCAAGAAAATGAAGAGCAGCCATGCCCCGATTTCAATTAAAAAGAACTTTATAACAAACCTTCCTACAATCACCATGCCAAGAGAAAAGGCGACCAACCAATTGTAAAGCCTGTGATTGTATTCCTTGATAAAGAGAGTTCGCGACTTCCCTAACATCTGCAAATCATGACTCATCCATGCTCAGAAAGTTCAGCTTTTGAAAATGTATGCTCAATTTGGTCAGGAACAACCATCTAAGTTTTGAGAAAGTATATGACAAACATCTACAAACAAATGGGCCATACCCGAACAACCTATTGGTGTAGACACAATTGAGTACAAAAACAAAATAAGATTTGAAATACCTATTGAGCCTACACATGGGAGGTCACTAAAATGACTTCAAATATATTTGCAATTTTATGAATAAATCAGGTAACATAAAATTAGAATTAAACATCAAGATATTGATACTCCAATGTGAGAAATAAGTGGATGTGTAAGACAAAAACTGGGGAAAGAATAATAAATAAATAAAATGATGACTGCATTACCTTTGACATGCGTTGCTCGTAGTTTGCTTTTGACGGTCCAACACACTCTTCCTCAAAACTATGATTGCATTGCAGAAAACCTGCATTGAATTTTGCCATCGACGGAAGCCTTAGAGCTTGAAGGTGGTCCATTTGGTCTTCACACTTCATATAAAGTGCCTCACACAGCTTTGAGGATTGATACCGATTTGCCAGTATAACATTACTATGCACCTATAAAGAATTTCTAGAGGTTTGAGAGCTTACACATGACAAGGGGTTTAGGAATCAAAGGGAAAAACCATGTTATTTAGGTTATTGTAGTTGAGGCTAATGATAAACAGTGCATGCTAAGAAACAAACATGAAAAAGTTCTCTTTGATTATTGTTATTACTACTATTACTAGAAACTAAAATAGAATAACAGAGTCAGGAGATTAGCACTACTTTTTGTATCATCTATGTTTAGCAACTATTATTCGCCAATTTATTCAACCTTCTATCTTGATTCCGGAAGATACTTGACATCACACCAGAAAATTAGAACTATTTTTAATAAAGGGGAAGTTGAAACCTTGTCAATTTCTTCATCAAGTTGCGTAACTGACTTCCTTGCATGGTGACGCCCAAAATGTTGTTCATCAAAAGCTCGCATTGCCTCGGTTCGATGGATTTCATGGGCACTATCCAGAGATTGCTCCGTAATAGGTAAAGGCACCGTTGCCATTCTGTCACTGTATATTTTCAGACATCGCTCAAGAATACCCTTGTTGAAAACCTCAACAAGAGACCCGGTAGATGGAATTTCCCCTTTGTTCAATGCTTCAAGAATCTAAAAGTGGAATAAAAAGTAAATTGAAAATTACAAATAAATCATGTATTTATAAAATTAAAGAAAAAGATGGATTCAGATCATCATTTCAATGTTTCATCAAATAGTAAGTGGAACCATCAGTGAAAAGACTGGTAATGAGCAAATAAATTCGAGTCAATAAAATGCACATAATGTACCACCTGTTCCAAAAAAGATACAAATTCCCTTCCATTCAAAGATTTTCCCTGCACAATCTTTGGACGGATAATGCTCGTAACAAGCTCTTTCAACTCTTCCCTCTTTGCAACATATGTTGGCTCCAGCTCACCATCCTTCATATCACAAAGCTTGGTTCTTTGAAGATGAGGCTGTTAAAAGCATAAAGGTCACAATTTAATTGGACTCCACAAGAAAATATTTTAAAAGGAAGTACTCTTACGTTATGAGGTATCAGACATTTATATGTCAATCATTTCAATTTTCAAGAATATGTATCAAATAATAAAATGGAGGCTTCCTATGTATTTACCTTTCTTTTTTAATAAGGATAAAGAAAGAAGAATACAGTACAGAGGTATAAAAGAAAAGGCCACAAAAGAGTATCCTGCTAAAAAGAAAGGGTCTTCAATCGAGTAACAAGTCCACAAAACGTGTATTTACTATTTAGTTCATTGAATCGGATACACTATTTGGTTCATTGAATAGGATTAAGCATGACAAGGCACTCTTAAGAGAATGGGTGGCAGACTAAAGCCAGTTTATAGGGCAGCGTAGGATGACAAGGCCATTTGACAACCAAGAAACTCTTCAAAACCGCAGCACATGGTTCTGCATTCACCCACTCCCATAATATCACATACACACACAGGATACAGTATGTTGAAAAGGATGTCTCCACTACGTGAAAGTAAAGTATCTTTGTTTCCTCTACTTGGATAGCTAAATCCTTATGTATGTTTTTCCTGATCTGCATCAAGTGGAGAAACTTTTTGCTAACTCCTTAGTGAATGTATTCACTAGCTTCTTTCTTGTATATTCATTTATCAATAAAATATTCTTGAAATCTAAAAATAACTAAACCAAGTTACAAAATAGTCTTTTCAGCACTTACAACATTGCAAATTAAAAATTCTAGGAACCTACAGCAGTTTTATAGAGTCAAAAGTCAAGTATAGTTTGTGATAGAGTCTAGTATTTACGCATGGGAAATTGTGACTATAGAGAGTTTAATTAAAGGGAAATTTATGAGAAGAAAATATGAAAAATTTATTAACCATCTAGGGAAAAACTTGTTCTTCTCGTCACCATCCTTCAGCCGAAGAAACATAAATTCTTGTGCCCACATCTTTTTGTCCCGAGTGCACAGATTTCAAACCCCCACCCAAAACTATTAAAAACTTCCTTCCTTTAACAATCAATACTTCCCTCCCAACCAACTCCAGTAAACTATTTTATTTAACCATCGTACATACTAATTACCTCATCCTTAAACTGACTAAACCCAAATGCCTAACAAAGACTATTAAAATACATGCCTAGAACAGAGCTTGCCACTACCATGCACATCAGGTTTATAGAAATAACATGTTTTGACATAAAATTAAATGTGCATGCAAGAATATCATCTTCCTAACGCCACCATTAAGCAGAACCCCATATTAAAAATGAAATTGAATGTAGAGATCATCAAAAAATGAGGCAGGGTCATACTTGTGGCAAACTGAAGGCTGTACTATTATCTCCCATAATAGCCAAAGAATCTCGAATTTGGTTTACCTGATGCAATTACAGAGATCACGCCTTTTTCCCCAAAAAATAAATATTTATTTTTTCTTTCCATAAAAAATGAAACAGAAGCCTGAGGGTTGAATACCAGATCAATGTTTTTGTCTCCTGTATTTATGATAAAAAGCACCATCCGTTAGAAAGAAAAAATTCCTACATATATGCCATGATACTTCAGCATGAATCAGTCTTGTCTCTTGCAGAAAAACATTAAAACCAACCTTCGGTATTAGGCACACGTCTTAGAGCTTCATTCACCATTTCTTGAACACTTTTTCCTTCTATAAAATAGCAATAGAAGAATCAAATAAATCTAGAGTACAAAAATTGAGGCAGGATAACAAGACACCTACTTCTTGTTCCCTATTCGATGACCAAACAATATATACGAGATTCCGGCCGGAGTGTCAGAAAAAAATACATCAGCTCAGATCTTTAGAATTAATGGCTTTTTTGAAAGAAATTATTTTTAACAAATGAGGCCACTTAACGGGACTAGGCCAGAAGGAATTTTAAGATTACTCTGTTGTTTGACATGAGAAATCTGGGAGTTGGTGGGGAGGATAGGACTTGGATTCTAACGATTATGTTAGTTCAGCAGAATTATTCTATTAAACTGTCGATTTAAGGTATGATGATTATAACCATCATTTCTGCACTTGAATGATGGATATTTTCATGCACTACCATCTGATCTTTGTTGTATATCGTAATTCTTATAAAGTAAACTGTCGATTTCTTTTGTTTTTCTTTTACAGTTACAAAAAAAAAAAAAAAACAAAAAAAAAAAACAAAACAAAAAAAAAGACTATGCAAGTGCATATAACAACTAAAAAATTGTCCACCAAAAAAAAGAATCTGAAACCCAACTACAGAAAAGGACTCCAATTCAACCAAAAAACTAGCTTACAACAAAAAGGTTGTGTAACCGTGGCCCACTAAAAGACATTAAACCTGATAGTTTCCCAAAGTAAACGGTCAATTTCAATAATATTATTGAATCAGTTGCTATGGTTTTAAGATCATATTGCTGCTTTTTAATTGTAACAACTGGAGCTCCCTCTTGTAAGTTTTCTGCTTCGGCTTATATTTTTAATAGTCTGGTAGATTTTCTTCTTTCATTTTTCTTGGTGAAAGTGAATTTTTCTTATTAAGAAAATGTATTGATTCAAAACAACTAATAAATTAAACAAAGAAATCACTACTAGTTGGCTTACAAGGACAATTAAGAGAAAAATGATGCCTATGACGTTGGGATCTCAAAGACCACCTTCTTAAGCAGGAATGAGACGCCATCTAGATTGGGTAGTCAAGAATGTCAAGTATACTTCAGTACCAAGCACCTCGAGCTTCTCAGATAAGTAATATGGATATACCAACGTGGTTCTAATAAGCACACTTCACTTCTACTAACGAATGGTAAATGACATGCTGACATGATCAATTTGTATATATGTATTAAAAAAAAAGGGATAATGCAGAATCATCAGATAACTTGAAAACTATGTGCAAAAATAAAGGAAAATAGGAAGACATATTTGAACCTACGTAGAAAATCACGCTGAATAAGCCATAGCAGCTTAGCAGGCTCGAAGGCAACATCTTGTCCCTACAGATTATACAGTAACAAATCTCCATTATAAGATGCGATGGAGGAAGAAGAAAGTAACTATAACTGGGCTAAAACTTTATTACCTTCACTCTACATGCCCACGAGCAGCGTGCAGAATAAAACATGAAACAGTCAGATTTCAACATAAGAAATGTAAACAATCAAAATGAAAAACTATTAAATTACAAATTTAGCATCTAAATTTTGATGGTTGTGTCTTTAAGCCCTTGAACTCTAAACAGTTTTAATCACATTCTGAGTTTTCGATTTAGTCTCAAATCTTAGTCTTCAATATAAACTTAAATATTGACATAGCACGTTAGTTGGACTAACAAGTGATGATTTGACGCTACAGCACGAAGTGGACATAGAAATAGATTAATTGAATAAAACAGGGGTGGGCAAGCCACAATATTTGATGGGATGAGAGCCAAGAAGGCAGAACACATTTCGAATGAATTAGTTTCTGATTGCTCTTACTTTATTCAACTGACCTATTCCTTTATGCCACATCATGCTCCATCATCACTCATTAGTTCAAACAATAAATCAGGTCAGCATTTAAGTGACCATGTAAACAATTCAGGATGCATCATAATGAAAATCGATATACACAACTTTCAAAGTTCAGGAACTAAATTAGTAATTTAACTAAAAAATACTTGATTAAAATTTAAATAAATTTAGAAAATGCAAACCTCCCATAAAATTCTTCCGCAAGCTCAACAGCAAATGACAATCGAGAAATATCAGCTTCACGGATCTATAGAAGACAAGACAAAAACATTAATGGCGCAAATGGTATGACATAAAAACATTGGCTCAGTTGGAAACTGGCTAATAGTATCATATGAACTAAAGCCAAAGTTCACAATCATTAACATCAAGTAGATACATAGTGTATACGAGCCTACATTTATGCCAACTTGATGAAAAGCCAAGTCAACCTAAGTTTGTTTATGACTGGCTAGATATAAAAACAAAAAAAATGACAAACTCATAACTATGAGCAGTAACGTGGTCTAAAGTATATTTAACTAAGGAGAGTAGTGAAGTATTTCAATCGCAACATGTTCAATATTACTTCAATTTCTAAACAATTAGCAGTCGGAACAACTTTTGAATGGGACAAAAATAATGACATCGTATATATGCTCATTTTAATGCTATTTTTAGCACAAAACTTTGTCTAATTATTGTTGCTATCTTTCATGCCCATGAATCTCAATATCCAAGAATTGCAAATTGAATTGACAAGGAAACTAATTCATGTTTTAGAATCTAGATATTCATTGAGTTGTACCATGAGTCCAAGGTGTAGCAAATATCTCAAGGCTAAAGGGAAAATATTCATCTACCAAAAGACCCGACTAAAACATTCATACCCGAACCATATAAGTGAGCACAAAAATGAAAGCTGCAAAAATCTAACTTTTGCATAGAAAATAGAAGCAACGCATCCAAAAGATCTACAATAATTTTTATCCCTAACTTTCATGAAAGTAACAATTTAGATCCTATACTTTAACTAGTAACGAGACTCCCTATACTTTCAAATTTGTAACAATATAAAATCTTGTAGAACTTTAACGAGCAACAATTTAATCCCCATACTTTGAGATTTGTAGCAATTTAGTCCCCAACATGGAAATTCTCATCGAAATTAAGTGTCAATTTTTATTATGTAATGACTTAGAGGACGTTTGGGACAAGGACTATCTAAGACTATAATAACCACCTCTTGCTACAGTAAATATTATTTTGTAGTCCCCAATTAGCTATAGTCAACACTATTTCAAAATCCCCATTTGTTACATTTTTTACTATTTTACATTCATCATTTTTTTATTATTTCCTACGATATTTACTATTTCCTTCTCAAACTAAAATAGTTTACACCTCAAACACATACTATTTTAACCAAAACTAAAAGAATCTACACTCCAAACACAAACTATTATAATCCGACTATAATAATCTAGGATTATAATAACCAACTCCTTACCCCAAACGCCCCCTTAGTCTTTATAGTTTATAAATAAATTTGATTCTGGATCAATTTATTAATCTACACATGTAAGAAAATACAATAAATCATAATAAAAAAAAAATACAATAAATCATAATAATATTTTTCATGATAGGAACTAAATTGTTACAAATTGTAGTACATGAAGAAAATTGCTACTTAAAATTCAGGGACTAAATTTTTACAAATCGAAAAGTACAAGGATTAGTTACCAACTAAAGTTCAACAAATAAATTGTTACTTTCATATGAAAGTTCAAGGATCAAAATATTTTTTAACCAAGATCTACAATAGACTATCTGGCATTCTTCTTAACCTTCCTAATAAGTAGGCTTAGTTTCAGAGAAGAATCAAGACCAAAATCTTAGGAAGGTTAAGTTGTTTGTGAATAATAGCAGGAGTAGCTCAAATGGTTTTGTGAAGCTAGTCACTGGAGGCGAGTATGAATAATATAAGTACAACTACATAGATCGTGCGAATGTGAAAATTCTAACTGATTGGATTATTCTAATAGATTATATCTTGGCCCATGGTATTTCCCCGTATATGGATTTTCCACCTAACTTTCGTGTCTCTAAATTTTACCTCCATGGAAACTCCCACCCTCACTAAAATAATCATAAAACTTGAACTATAATTAAATCTTGGAACTCATAGCTATTGTCAAATTCTTGTATTATAATATAAAACTTAAAACTATGAATTCTTTTTAGCTATGAAAATCAGAAGGTGTCAAGAAAAAGCAGCAATTGACATGATGAAAATATAAAGCCGTGATGACTCACGGTCTCAGGTAGGTTGTAGATAAGCACAGAACTCAGAACAGTTGCCAAAGCAAAGATCCTGCACACGCATAAAAATGGAAGATTGTTAAAGGGATAAACAACAAGAACTACCATATAAAACCGACTCACAAATTTAAATTACCGATCATCATATACATTTGACTTTCCAACACTTTCAAATCCCTCTGTATCAAGGTAAAAAACAGAAGTTTTGACTCCATCAATCATCAACTCCAAAGGAGTACCCCACACCCAGATCCCTGTGCAAAACAACTTGACAAACTGCATAAATACCCAACAAGTAAATATAACACATCCACAATCACCACATCATTGCAACTGCATTTACCTTTTGTTTTGGTGTCACGCAGGTGTCCTACACCAAACCCTGAAACACAAAATATTTGATTAATACAATAATGATATATAGATATATACAGGATTGTTAATTTTTTAAACAAGATAAATGGTACAAATTCATGGGAGTTAACACACCTTCATAGCAAGAAAGAGATAGAAGTTGGTTAAGCAAGAAAGACTTCCCAGATCGGTATGGCCCAATGACCTGATCATATGAAAGAAAAGAAAAGATAATCAGACTATATATATTATCAAACAAAACTTAAACCTATAAAGTTCATTAGGTCGATAACAAATAAGCAGAAGAGTTACCATAGAGCAACAAAAGAGAAAAAAGGAAAAATGTTAAGTTACAACTTTAGTTCTTGTGTTTTCTTATTTATTTATTTATTTATTTTTAGATAAAAACATTTTATTGATTAATGATAAAGGAGAACCCCAAAAGCCAATTGGCAATTACGAGAAGCATTTCAAATTGGAGACTAAATAAGATAAGCTAAAAAGATTAAATGGGTGCTTATCCTTGCACCAATAAAAAGCAGTACACAAGACCACATCCAAAAATCTATCTCAAAGGAGGAGAAAGAATCCTTGAAAATATGGCCATTGCGCTCGCACCAAAGAGTCCAAAAGAGAGCATGCGTAAGAGCCTACCAAATCAATCTTTCAGTAACACCAAAAGGATGATCCGCCAGAAGAGATGCCAAAATATAAAAAATATGGTTAGAGCATGTCAGAAACCAACTAAGACTAAGCTCCCAGAAGAAAATTTTAATCTTCTCTGGATAGAAATCTTTCCAAATGACAGAATAAAGATCTATAACAAGAAGCTCAGCCACTCCAATCAAATCATCTAGGAGGGATTTAACAGAGAAGGACAAAGAGGAATTCAATGTCCAATACCAAGAATCAGGTAATGGCTCAATCTATCTGATCGATGATATATACAGGACAAAAAAGCTTTGGTTCTTATGCTCTCAAAGTTGACTATATATGACTGCACTTCAAAGAGCCTGAATTTTTAAAGTGGTATTTTTTGGCCTTTATACTTTATTTAATTTCTAAGAAGTCTCTCAACTTTGAACTTCGTACCCTATCATTGACTATGTAAGTTTAACATTCACTTAGCAAGCAGACTATATTACTTTAGGATAATGTGGTGAACTGATCTTGGGCAGGTTCAGGCATTAGGTAGCATAAGCATTAAACTATCGAGGTTAATGTAAAAACCAATTAGACACAAAATTAAAAGTTTAATAGCCTATTAGAATCTTCTAAAGTGTAGGGACTAAATAAACATATCCTTTAAAGTGTAGGGACCTATTAGAATCTTTTTAAATAACATGGACTAAATCGACACACTAAAAGTTTGGGAACAAAGCTTATAATTTAACCAAAGAAAAAAAAAAGAAACATAACAGCTATTTTGACTCTTAAACATGCATTATAGCGTGCGATAGTCATGAAATGCAACTTAAGATTAGATTCTTCTTCATTCTTGATCGTGCAAATCATATCCACTGCGTTCTTTAAACTGTAGAAATTTCCAAAATGCAGGTGTAGCTGTCAATATTTATTGCAGGAAGGACCATATTACAAGTAAATTGAGTATAACTGGTCATGGTCCATGAAGCCATAATTTTTAAACTACAAAACATGCACATGAAACCAGAAAAATATGCATAAAGATGGTCCCTGCATCATCGACTCATTCCTCAGAAAAGACTGGAAAATTTCTCCATTACAGAAAAATACAAAGCAAAATTATGGTTCAAGAATCAATTCAAAGATATCTGTTCAAAATAAGCGGCTATTATGTGTTTAGTCCCAAGGACATTTTAATCCTTTTACTTTGCCCTAATTTTTTCTTTTTCCGTATTAGGGCTTTCTAGAGTCTGTTTATATCTCTGTCATCTCTTGTATGTGTGTAAGTTGAGAATAATAAAAAGTGTCTTTCTATAGTGGTTTTTTCTCCCTGAACTAGGGTTTTCTATGTAAAATCTTGTGTTTTCTTCTTCCATTTTTTAATATGGTATCAGAGCGTGGTGACGAAACCCTAACCGTGGTTGATGAAAATCAACCATTGGTTCAGCAATCATCATCAACAATCATTGTTCCTCCGAATGGCAGATGTCGTCCTCCAAACGACAAGTCAGACCCTGGCCGAGCACTTGTGAATGATTCTACGAGTAGTGCTTCACAGTCACAATCTCAGGTGAATAACCAGAATGACTAGAATGTTGTTGGGGTTGGTGCTATTGTCCAATCAAGTACTTCTCAGTCCTTAAGTCTCCTCAGTATTAATGGTAAGAAACCGTGGATACTAGATAGGAGCTACGGATCATTTAACTGGCTCGTGATCTTTTTCTCTCATATTTTCCAAGCGCTGGTGATGAGAAAATTCAGATTGCAGATGGGTCTTTTGCTCCTATTGCGGGAAAAGGTCATCTTTCTCCTTTTAAGGGTTTAACTTTACAGAATCTGTTACATGTTCCTAAAATATCTTACAATTTACTATCTATTAATAAGATAACTAGAGATCTGAATTGTCAAGTTGCTTTCTCACCTGATAATGTTTTCTTTCAGGACTTGAGCTGGGGGACGACGATTGGCACTGCCCGGTACGATAGGGGACTCTATTTCCTTTATGATGATGCTTCCTCTAGGAATAATTATAAGACTAGTTTGGCATCTTCTTGTTTTTCAACTTCTGAAAAAGATTATATGTTATGGCACTTTCATCTTGGTCACCCAAATTTTCAACATATGAAGTATTTATTTCCCCATTTATTTTATAATATTGATATCTCCTCTTTGTCTTCTGATGTGTGTATTCATGCAAAACTGTACTGGGTCGCCTTTCCATCTCAACCCTACAAACCTTCCCAGCCATTTACTCTTATCCATAGTGATGTTTGAGGTCCCTCAAACATCACTACTTCTTGCAAGAAACGTTGGTTTGTGACATTTATTGATGATCACACTCGTCTTACATGAGTGTTTCTTCTCACTGATAAATTGGAAGTACCATTGATATTCCAACAATTTTATACTACAGTGGAGACTCAGTTTAACACTAAAATTGTCATCCTTCGTAGTGATAATAGTCGTGAGTTCTTTAACAACTCCCTTCATGAGTTTCTGACTTTTAAAGGAATTGTCCATCAAAGCTCTCGTACTTATACCCCTCAACAGAATGGGGTGACTAAATGGAAAAATCGTCACCTTATAGAGGTTGCACAGTCTCTCATGCTATCTACTTCTCTCTCTTCTTACTTATAGGGAGACGCTGTTTTGACTGCAGCCCATCTAATCAATTGGATGCCTTCCCGTATTCTCCAATTCCAAACTCCTCTTGAATGCTTTAAAAAGTCATACCCAACAACGCGTCTTATTCCCGATGTTCCTCTTTGGGTGTTTGGATGCACTGCCTTTGTCCATAGTCATGGTCCTAATCGCACTAAATTTACCCTTCATGCTCATAAATGTGTCTTTATTGGGTATCCTCTTCACCAGCAAGGTTATGAGTGTTTCCATCCATCTTCACGAAAATACTTTGTTTCTATGGATGTAACGTTTCTTGAGGATAAACCTTTCTTCCCTATTAGTCATCTTCAGGGGGAGAATACTAGTGAAGAGATTAACTGGTCCACATCTTTGGTTCCTACTGCTCTTCTTCCCGAACCCATGTTGGGTACGGATGATACTGTCCTACCTACTAAACAAGTCTCATGAATAACGTACTACAAGAAGAATCTCAGAAAGAAAATAATGTCACCTATTGCTCCACCGACTCCGGTCCATGAATCGGAACCAACACTGGCTCAAGGTACTCCTATTCCTAATAACACTGATGTATGTGTTGAGGGTGATATGTGTGATATGGCTGAGAGTGACAAAACTGATATGATAGTTTCAGAGAATGACAGAGTTGTAAGCAATGATGAGTCATTAAGAGAAACCCGGGAGGGTGAGGCTTTGCCTCAGGTAACCAAGTGTGACCACTGTCCTCTTTCTGATGAGAAGTCAAGTAAAATAGGGAGTTATGATGCATCTCTTGATATGTCCATTGCTTTGAGAAAGGGCACCAGGTCATGTACTGAGTATCCCATGCATAGCTTTCTATCTTATAGTAATTTATCTTTTGAGTTCAGGGCATTCCCTACTAACCTGGATACAGTAACAATACCAAGCAACATACATATGGCCATGGAACTTCCCGAATGGAAGGCTATGGTCATGGAAGAAATGAGAGCTCTTGAAAAAAATAATATGTGGGATCGTGGGGTTCTTCCTAATGGACATAAAACTGTTGGGTGCAAATGGGTGTTCACTATAAAGTATAAGTCTAATGGAACCCTTGACAGGTACAATGCTAAATTGGTAACTAGAGGGTTTACACAGACCTATGGAATAGACTACTCAGAAACTTTCACTCCTGTAGCGAAGCTAAATATAGTTCGTGTCCTACTTTCTGTGGCAGTTAACAAAAACTGACCTCTCCATCAACTTGATGTAAAAAATGCTTTTCTGAATGGTGAATTAGAAGAAGAGGTTTTTATGAGTCCTCCTAGTTTTGAAGCTCAATTTAACCATCAGGTTTGTAAATTCAGGAAGTCTCTTTATGGTTTGAAACAGTGTCCGAGAGCTTGGTTTGACAGGGTTACTACCTTTATTAAGTCCCAAGGTTTTACTCAAGGGCACTCTGATCACACTTGTTCACAAAAAGGTCATAATCAAGGAAAATTGTTGTTTTAATTATGTATGTAGATGATATTGTTTTGTCAGGAGATAATGCTCCTGAGATTATCAGACTTAAAAAAAAAAGGCTGACGAATTTGAGATTAAGGACCTTAGAAGTCTAAGGTATTTCCTTGGAATGGAGGTAGCGAGATCAAGAGAAGGGATTTTTGTCTCTCAACGGAAATACACCCTTGACTTGTTGAAAGAAACAGGTATGACTGGATGTAGGCCTGTCAACACCCCTGTGGAATTCAATGCTAATCTGGGAGATTTTGTTGATAAAGAAAGATACCGACGTCTAGTGGGAAAATTGATTTACTTATCTCACACTAGACCAGAAGTATCCTACATTGTTAGTGTGGTTAGTCAGTTTCTGCAGGCACCCTGCGAGGGCCATATGGAAGCTGTGAATCAGATTCTGAGATACTTGAAAAAAACTCTAGGTAAAGGTCTTATGTTCAGGAAAACTGACAGGAAATGCATTGAGACTTACACCCACTCTGATTGGGCAGGATCTGTTATAGACAGAAAATCTACCTCTGGATACTGTACGTTTGTGTGGGGTGATCTTGTTACTTGGAGAAGTAAGAAGCAAGGTGTTGTTGCTAGAAGTAGTGCTGAGTCTGGGAATCTATGAAGAAATCTGGTTGAAGAAAGTTTTGTCTGATCTCCACCAAGACAGTGATCTACCTATGAAGCTCTATTGTGATAACAAAGTGGCTATAAGCATAGCCAATAATCCTGTGCAGCATGATAGAACAAAACAAGTGGAGATCGATAGACATTTTATCAAAGAAAAATTGGACAGTGGCAGTATTTGTATTCCTTACATCCCTTCTAGTCAACAAGTTGCTCATATTCTCACCAAAGGATTACTCAGGCAAAGTATTGATTCTTGTATTAGCAAGTTGGATTTAATTGACATCTATGCCCCAACTTGAGGGGGAGTGCTGAAAATAAGGGGTTATTATGTGTTTAGCCCCAAGGGCATTTTAGTCCTTTTACTTTGTCCTAATTTTTTCCTTTTCTGTATTAGGGCTTCCTAGAGCCTATTTACATCTCTATCATCTCTTGTATGTGTGTAAATTGAGAATAATAAAAAGTGTCTTTCTATCGTGGTTTTTTCTCCCTGAACTAGGGTTTTCTACGTAAAATCTTGTGTTTTCTTCTTCCATCTTTTAATAATATCCATTCATTTAAGATGTGGAAATTCCAGAAGTACTAAATGTCACAGAAGAGCATCGCAGTCTAACCGCAACAGCTGCAATTGGATTTGTTATTTTTTCAATAGCCTCTAAACCTTCTCTAGAAAGACGAAGTTTTGTATGGCCAGGATCAGGTTCCACAATGGGAAATCTGCAAGTGATTAAAACGAGCTTTAGTCCTTCTCTTACCAAAGAAATAAAATCAAAAGACAGATGCTAAAGGTTTGAAGATTATGGCCAACCAATCAAATCTTGCATGAGATATATCCATGTGTTCGTAATAAAATACAAAAACACATGCAAAAAACATTAGCTTACATGTACGGAATAAATTATTGTAAGTTAAGCATAGAGCTTAGTTCAAGATGAGAGGGGCATTTGTCTCATAAGTCGAACCTTGTTGAAAGTCTAAAATGTTCTCTCACTTTAATTAATTAGCAGTTCATTACTAATTCCTTGAAGAAAATATAACAAGATTAAATTATTGTTTTTAACCAAAACAATTATTTGATAAATTTAATGTTTCCAATTTATTATTAACAATTAAGGTCGTAATATAAAAATTTTAGAATATATCATTCTTTACTAAAATAAAATCTTGCAGGATATTGTCATGAAACTAACTCTAAACTCTACAGTGAAATTAATATCTCCTCAAAAACTAAGTTAGGAAAATGCTCATGATTGATGAACCAACAAATAAATCACACAAAATTAAACAAACAAACACTCAAAATCAAGCAAAAAATTTCCCATACCCAACTATGAAAATACTTGAACCTGACAACAAAGTTAAGTAGGCATACAGGGACCTGCTAAGCATTGAAATAGCATTACATCATCAGAAAATTGGAGATAAACCAAATAGGTCTTATCTTTTCCATCCTAATGCTTCCTAACAAGCTCTTCTCTGAACCCTGAACTACCCATCTACCTAAGAGTTAAAACATCTCCCCACAATTCCAAATTTTGTCTCAATCC
This sequence comes from Benincasa hispida, assembly GCF_027475165.1. NCBI lineage: Eukaryota > Viridiplantae > Streptophyta > Magnoliopsida > Cucurbitales > Cucurbitaceae > Benincasa > Benincasa hispida. The sequence goes on from NC_143486.1 coordinate 27,505,906, forward strand.
TCCAGTTCCCATCCACCACCCAATCTTGGTTGAATGGAACCTTCAATCTAAGTTTCTGTTGCACCAACTTTAATCTCGCTTTCTATGAATTTACTTCTTAATTGATACGATTTTCCTTGAATTCATGTTCAAGATACAGCATCTTCTAATTATGAATCATCTAGTTAATTCTTATTTCCCGCTCATATACCTTCTAAACAAAACTTAAACAGAGAAATGTTCCCACCCAAAGCAATACTATGATATACCTCTATAGCACTAAACAACTGTGCGCACTACGTAACAAGAAGTCAACAACACAACACATGAAAATAAACAAAAACTTCTACCCAACTCAAATGTTAAGAATAACAAACCACAATCCAAACTGAAGCTCCAAAAACCAATTCAAATCAACAACCAACAAGATTCAAAACAACAAACCAAACCCAAAAGAATTGAAACGACTTACGCTTGCCGGAAATTCTCAATCGCGAGAACCCTCCAAGGGACGATGCAGACAATCAAAAAAACGAAAACCCTTGATAAAATTCTCATTTCTAAACAACCCCTCGTCAGTTATCTTCCAAATGTGACGAAACCAGAAACAGAAGACGGCGGGGAAGAATGAATTACGCAGTGTTGATCAGAAGAAAAACATATTGGGTTTGAAAGAGGAAATGGGGATCTAGAAGAACCATGAAAACGGGCATACGAAAGGAATAATGCAGCTACATGAACTTGGGTTTTGAATCTAGGAAGAAGAACATACAGGTAAACGGGCTCTGATTGATCTTCTAAACACGGTAGCTTTCATTTGTGAATTTAATACTTAAAAGAGGAGATGAGATCTATGCGAAGGATGCAGTCTGAATTTTGTATTCATAGTCATCAAAATGGATTTATATTTATGAGAGTGATTAATAAAGATTGCATTAATAATACAATGCTACAAATTTCAAAGAGGAACAAGTCAATGATATCTTTTAATTTGTCAATTTAATCCAATCAATCAATAAATCTTCATTTTGATGTTGTTGAAGTTTAATTTTTCTAATGATAATTTTATCTATAAATTTATCCAGTTGTATCACCTAAAATTAGATAATTTTTGCTTATTCACCCATTAATTTTAACAAGTAAAAAGGTAATGCAAATAAACAAAAAAAAAAAAACAATAATATGTGAACTTGTTGATTTCAGTGATGTTAAGTTTTGCACAAAATGTAGTTTAATTAATTCATAAATTAACTATGAAATAATTTTATCAATACTCACAAACTCTAACAAATACTTAGTTCTATTGTGGTTCAGGTTCTTTTTGAAATCCTGTCGATTTTGTAATTCATTAAATCCATATGAGAATATATACTTTTTAAATAATCTTTCAAATGAAAGTTTATTATAGAGAAATTTTGTAATATTTTTAAAATTTAAGGATAAAATTGAAATAATTACTTAAATTTGAAGTAGATGAAATTAAAAGTTTTAGGATGAAAAAGTATAACATAAGGGAGAAATTTGATTTTTTTTTCTTTTCATTTAATGTAATTATATCTTACATTTTTTTAATTGATTTAAATAACAAAGTCGTTTGATTGCACAACTACGCTATGGCCACGTTTATCAAACCGTAATGAAAATTTGCGTGATCGGAATGAGATTTCATTGATGGATGAATCATAATAGGCCTGAATCGCAAACATAATTGGATTCTTCTTCTTCTTCTTCTTTTTCTTCGTCGTCATCATCTTCTTCCTCCTCCTCCTCTTCTTCTTCTTCTCATCTTCGTCGTCATCGTCCTCCTCCTCCTTTCCTTCTTCTTCTTCTTCTTCTTCCTCCTCCTCTTCTTCTTCGTCGTCGTCGTCGTCATCATCTTCTTCTTCTCCTCTTCGCCCTCTTCGTCTTCTTCTTTCTCTTTTTCTTCGTCGTCATCATCTTCTTTAATCGAATTCAACAACTCAAATTCAACCGATAGACATCAAAATTCAAGTGATTTGAATTAAACTCTATCATAAGGTGGCTAATTGGATTTCAACTGTGATAAAGTTCTATCGTTGTCTATTTATCACTATCTATCTCTTTATTTGTATTGGTTTTTGGGTGTGAAGATAAATATATAACTAGGGCTATATAACGTGCTTGTTTTTCTTCCTATTTGATTGATTTAATTTATTTGTAATTTTCTTTATGAGAACTTTATCTCTGTCTATTAGTGATAGACTCCTCCTCCTCATTCTTCTTCTTTTTCAGAATCTTAGGTTCTTCTTCTTCTATCATTCTTCTTCTTCAATGGATTAATATTTATTTTCTTCTTTTTTTTTTAATTGAATTCAATTGATAATCATCAGATTCAAGTGATTTGAATTAAAGTCTATCATAATGTGGTTAATTGGTTTTCAAATTTAATAGACTGTGATGGAGTTCTATCGCTGTCTATCTATCACAATCTATCTCTTTGTTTGTATTGGTTTTTTAGTGCGAGGATAAATATATAGTTGGGACTATAGAACGTGCCTATTTTTCTTCATGTTTGATTGATTCAATTTATTTGTAGTTTTCTTCATGAGAACTTTATCTCTGTCTATTAGTGATAGACACTATCCATGTCTATCTACTGATTGTAATTTAACTTTATATAATGTGGCTAATTGGAATTCAAATGGAATAGACAGTGATAGAGTGTTATCACTGTCTATCATTTTGTAATAGTTTGTTTGTTGTGTATATGTGTTATTTTCATTCTTTTCTTATTTATAATATTCTCTATTTTTTATTCGTTGGTGATAAGATGCATATATAATATTCAATTTGCGTGCAATTTCTATCCTTGATACACAGAGATAGAAATCTATCACTGCCTGTCACTAATAGATAATAATAGATTTCTATCTTTGTCTATCACTGATAAACTGGTATAGATTTCTATCCATGTCTATCTGTAATAAATATTTTCACTACTAGTTTCTATTGGAGTTGATGCTCTAAATCTTGTAAGGTCTTATAGAGTGTAAATGTTTTGAACAAACTCATTAATATTTATAAAATATATGATATTTTATTCCATATTTGAGTTGCATTAACCACAAACCAATAAACTAACATCCAAGGTTGATATACGGGTGGATCGTGTTTAAGTGATAACCTAAATGGTCTGTAGTAGATGGATAAGGCTGGGTATTTTATTCTAGCGACATTACGAGTATGGCTTGCTTTGTAGGTGTTACGATTGTTGTAAAGTGCTACAAATGATTTGATCATGATCATTCATATATAGACATGTGAGCGGGGCCACGAAATGTTTAGTCTCATTATATAGCTGAAGGAAATTAGTCGAAAAAGATCCTTTGAACGGAAGCAAAGATCGTCCCAAATTCCATTTTTTATTGAATATAAAGTTTTACAGTAAAAAAACAACAAGATATGCATTTACTTAAAATTACAACATGCTTTAAAACAAATATTTAGAGTTTCAGAAACCCTTACCTTTGAAGAACCTTTTCTTCAAGAACTCCCTCGTACAAGCCACAAATAGAACTCCTTCTCCACGTGGGTCTTCTTCTTCAAGAACGGACACCACCACTTGAGAACCCTCTGTATTCTCTTGGGATAAAGGATTCGAGCAAGAGTTGTGGACTTTGCTTTAATCCTTGGAAGAGGGATAGGAGATGGACAGGAGGAGAGAGAAGAGAAGAACTTTTCTTCCCTGTTAATTTTTTCAAGAGCGAACTCTTCTCTCAGAGTGATTTGAGGAAGAAGATGATTAATTCAACTTCTTGGATCTCACGTAAGTTAACTTGAGAGAATGGGATTAATTTCAATTAAATTAATAATATATATATATATATATATAATAACTACTTTATGATATATATACACTATATGTTATATCAAATATAACATATAGGCTATAGTTTTATATTGCATCAAATACAACGTAAAATATAGATTTTATTTTCTCTCAATCATACATGACATTTAATATAAATCACATTTATCTTCGATCCACTTATATGAATCTCATCCATATAAATGATATCGGATCATATCCGAGTTTTTAATTTCTCTCAATATAAATCATATTTATATTAAATTTAGTTACATGAATCTCATTCATATAATTAGTATTTGAATCATATTCAAATTCCTCTAATATTATAATGTATCAAATACATTATATTAATTATATCACATATAATTAATTATCTCAATTAATTGGAACACTTCAAATTAATCCAAAAAAAATTCTCAATTAAATCTCTGTTGAGCTACAGAGGGGACCTTATGGACCTGTAGATTGAAGCTCCAACGGTACTTGGATAATTAATTAAACTCTTTAATTAAATTACCCAACATCTGTTAACTGCTGGTCACTCTAATAAAGACCGATAGTTGCACTCTTCGCACTACAGATAAATCTCTGTGTCCATTGGATATAACCAATCAACAGTGCGATGACCATTCACAAATTGCTCATAAGTACAATTGAGCAAAAATTATTATTTTGCCTCTGTAGATACATCTAACTCCTTAAGTACCACTAATTCCTCTAATGAACAATAAGTCATAGTCCCATTATGATCAAGTCCCTATCGAGCCAAGAGAGGGTGTGGCCACTATGTTCAAGACCTGGAATCAAGCCCTTAAGGGAGCAATTTATCTACCTGCCCCTACATCGAGGAAGGAGTGAATTTCGTCTTGTGTAGCTGTGTTCCCAACTCCCTAGTCAGACGAATCCCTAAAATGGTAGGTTTGTTGAGTTAGCAATCTGGCACTCTCACCCATACAAATCAAAAGACCATTTTCATGAGTAGAAGTTCACAACTCACCCAGGATTCAGGTCATGTCACCTATGGTCATCCTAGTGAAATGTAAGTCTCTATTATTAACGGCGTTATATAAAGAGACTAATCATTTTGTGGTCCGGTTTTATACAAACTCTTTGTATAGGATACCCTCACTCACATATCTCCACATGAATGATCAGGATTAGATCATTTGTAGCACTTTACAATACTTGTAACACCTAAAAAGCGAGTCGTATTTGTAGTGTCACTAGGATAAAGTACCCAACATTATCCATCTACTATAGACCATTTAGGTTATTATTTAAATAAGATCCACTTGTATGTCTCTACATACTTGTTTAAATTACATAAAATAACCTCGGATCTTAGTTTATTGGATTGAGTGTATGGTTATAAAATAACACTTATTTTATTAATAACAACATGTTTATACAAAGTTTACAAACTACGAGATTACAAGGAGATTTAGGACACCATTCCCAACAATAACATCATTCATAATAAAGACTTACGTTTCACCAGGATGACCATAGGTAACATGACCTGAATCCTGAGTGAGTTGTGAACTCTTGCCTATGAAGGCGATCTTTTGATTTGTATGGGTGAGAGTGACCAGATCACCGACTCAACAAGCCTACCATTTTGGAGATTCTTCTGGTTGGGGAGTTAGGAACACAACTATACAAGAAAGAATTCACTCCTTCCCTGAGATCGGGGTTAGTAGATAAATTGCTCCCTTAAGAGCTAATTCCGAGGCTTGAACAATGTGGCATCACACCCTCTTCTGGCCCAAGAGGGATTTAGTCATAGTTGTATTATGATTTATTGTTCATTAAAGAGATTAGTGGTACTTAAGAAGTTAGATGTAACGACAGAGGCAAAACGGTAATTTTGGCCCAAGTGTACTTACGAAAAATTTGTGAAAAGTCATCGTATTGTTGATTGGTTATATTCAATGGGCACATAAATATATCTGTAGTGCGAAGAGTGCAGTTGTCGGTCGTTAGTGGAGTGCTCGACAGTTAACAGATGGTGAATAATTTAATTAAAGAGTTTGATTAATTAATCATGTATCATTGGAGCTTCAAATTACAGGTCTATGAGGCCCCTTTGGTAGCTGAATAGGATTAGATGAGAATCATTTTTTGGATTAATTTGAATTGTTCAAGTTAAATGAGGGAATTAATTATATATGATATAATTAAGTTATTTTGATTATATGTGATATAATTATTATAATGTATTTGATACATTATAGCAATTATGAGAGAAAATGAATATGTGAATAAGATTCAGATATTAATTATATGAATTGGATTCATAATTGTTAAATTTAATATAAATGTGATTTATATTAAATGCCATATGAGAGAGAAAAGAAACTATAGGTTATATTGTATATGAAATAATATTAAAACTAGAAACTATATATTATATTCGATATAACATATATATAATTATATGTATATAAATAAATTGTTGTTTTAATTTAAATAAGTGAGGGAGTTATAACTCCCTCCCCCTGTTTTCTCTCTAGTCACGTAAGTGGATGGATGGTGTTATTTTGTCTTTGGATGGGAAAGAGTCTCTTTGATCATTTTTGTGACAGAGTAGTTAGATAGAAACGTTCTGTGAGATTGTCTTAGAGATTAATCGTAATTCCTCTTCCTCCTCTCTACTTTCAAATCTATTCCCCCATTCCAAAATAGTTAGAGCCCACCATTCCTAGTTTATCTACTTGAGAATACCAAGGTTGCCATCGTGGTAGTGCCCAGAAGTATGAATTAGACTTCCTCATACATTTGGCTTTTGATTATGCAAGATTATACACAAAAGATCCTCTTTTGGCTCTCTTTGATGGGTAGGTAGAGAATACCTAAGGGCGCGAGACAATTCTTTCTAAGGAACTCAGGAAAATAGCCCCATAACTTTTATTATATAGATATATAATTATAGACATATATAATTATATTGATATAGATAATTATCTAGATATATCGATGGATATCTATCTATAAAATCGTCGGGTTCAAGAGATTCTTGAAGATCTCTCTTCAAAGGTAAGGGTTTCTGAAACCCTATTTTTGTTTATTAAATGCATGCTGTAATTTATGTAAATGCATAATTTATGCTTTTTTTTATAATTTTTTTTTATTCTATAAAAAATGGGAATTAGGACGATCCCGCTTCCGCTCAAGGTTCTCTTCGACGAGATCCTTCAATTTCTTATATAATATTTTATCCTTTCGTAATAATCTTAGATCATGGTGTATATTCTTATAATTGTTCTTTATGGTAGACAATGGAAGTATTATAATTTTTATGAGAATTATAAGGTTACTGAAATTTTGGTGGATGATATGATAGACTTCAATAATTTAGTTGATTTGATATTTAAGGAGATTCAATTGGATGATTTGCTAAAATTGTCGGTACTATTAGATCTTGGTAAAAATAATGTTCAAACTACATTTCCAATAAAAAAAAAAAACAGGGATGTTTTTTGGTATTTGACTTTGGCTAAAGATGCAATCACTAAACATCCTTTAGTTACTCATGTAAGTGATTGTTCTTTGGAAGAATCTTCTACTTCTATTAGTAGTGTAGGTGGTGATAGAATGTTATGTTTACGTTCTTCTTCTTCATCTTCAAATGATGAAGTCATAAGAGATATTCATTTTAATGGTGATTTGAAGGGAAAATATGTATTTGGAAGTAAAGAAATACTTTCAAAATGTTTTTACATAATAGCAGAGAAAAATTTTCAATTTAGGATTACAAGATTAAATTCAAAATCACTTGCGTTCAAATATTTGCAAGAAGGTTGTAAATGATATGTTAGGACATTTCGGTACAAGAGCGGTGAGTTTGTAGATGCTTCGGAAATACATTTCTGACCAAGACTATTCAATGAATACAACTTAGAGTTGTCATAAGCAAGCTTCTTCATCCATAATTGACAATTGATTGAAAGATAATTTTAGGTTTATCTCTACTAATCAATCCATTCCTAGAGATATTATATACAAGGCTTGTACAAAACTTCGTGTTAATATTGTTGGGTTTTATGTCCTAAAACTCGTGGTATGTAAACAATAGAGCTTATTCTGAAAATTCAATAAAGGTGTTATTGAATAGATCTATTGCTTGAATAGAAATCCAATAAACCTAAAAGTCCCTTGACTATTGGATGAGTACTTGAACTTTATGTGGGGACATAAAAGTGGATCAGGTTTGAGTAAATAGTCAAAATGATATATAGTACATGGATAAGGTTGGGTATCTCATTCTGGTAACACTATTGGATATGATTTGCTCTGTAGTTGTTACAAAGAGTTGTAAAGTGCTACAAACGAAGTGATCCTAATTCGTTCATGTTGGGCATGAGAAGTGGGGGTGTCCTTGTGCAAAAGAGTTTGTACAAGATCAGACCACGAAATGAGTCACTCTTACTTTATAACGCTGTTTACTATTTAAGACTGACTATTTCAAAGTGATGATCTAGGTAACTTGACCTTAATCTTGAGCTAACTATGAACTCCTGTTTATTCGGGATTGCCCTTAGATTTGTATAGGTGAGAGTTGGCTCAACAACGTCGGCTCAATAAGACTGCCATAATCTGTAGGTTCATGAGGTCCCCCTACTAGCTCGAAAATGGATTAGTCTAGAGTAGCGTGATAAGTTAATTTGAAACGTTCAAATTAGAATCAAATGGAATTGGAGAAAATATATTTAAATATGATTAAATATATGAAGATGAATTTGTGTAAAAATTAATTTAATATTGGATATTAAATTAATTAGAATTATTTAAATCGTTTAAATAATTATTTATTAATTTTATTATAAAATTAATTTATGAAATTAATTTTTAAAATTAATAAATTTTGATTTTAGAAATAAAATATGTTTTTAAAATCAAAATATATTTTGGAAATTGAAAAATTACACAAAATTGAAAATGAATTTTTCAAAGTTCATCTTCAACTAGCTTACAAGGAACCCACCACCTCTTCCATGATTCACTCCAAACATGAGCTACATCCCATACTGCAATCTCTTTGCATGATAGTCTGCAATATATTGAAGAGAGTGGAGTGAAGAATAAATGAGGAACCGATTGAATTTTTGCTAAAAAATTCGGATGAATAAAGTGTTCTTCAATGGGTTAGTTCAGTGAGTTTTCTCCATATTCCCTTTGATTCCAACTTATTTTGAGTCCCACAACTCAATCTAGAGCACGAAGAGGATAGTAGGGAAGATATTGTGGTGGTCTACACAAGGATTTGGAGGATTAAGCAGCTGAAAATAGAGATTTTGATGGTTCGGCTAAAGTATGTTCATGAAACCCATTATACTCTGTTTTTAGCATTTTTTTCAACCAAAATTAATGAATTAGAGTGCTTATGGATCTTGCTTCTTTCCACTGCATGTTGGTGTTGATCCAACAAATATTAATTATAAAAAAACTTAGAGAGCAAAAGAACACATAGCAAGTTCATTAAAAGGTGATGCAACTAAAACATATAGCTTGATTCCAAGGTTCTTTGAGAAGTTGAAGGAAATGAATCCAGGCAGGACTGATGAAGTATTTTTCTTAAAAAATTTCTATCATTGTCTATCGTACATAGATAGTGATCTATTTCTAAATCAGTGATAGTTGTCTATCATTGTCCATCTCTGATAAACTATGATAGGTATCTATCATTGTCTATCTATTAATGTTGTTATGTACTTTTGCAGGTATGTACATTGCTTTAAAAATAGATGAAAATGGACATTTCAAATTTGTTTCATGGCTATTGGTGAATCCATTAAGGGGTGGACATATTGTAGACCTAGCATATGTTGAGATTGGTGTCTAAATCTCTTGGTAGTCTCGTAGTTTGTAAACATTCTGTAAACATATTGTTATTAATAAATAAGTATTATTTTATAAGAATTTACTCAATCCAATAAACTAAGATCTGTGATTATTCTATGTAACTTAAGCATGTATGTAAAGACATACAAGTGGATCATGTCTTAAGTAATAACTTAAATATTTTGTAGTAGATGGATAAAAGAGGGATACCTATTCTGGTGACACTACGGATACGACCCACTTTATAGATGTTACAAATGTTGTGAAGTGCTACAAATGGTCTGATCTTGACCATTCATGTGGAGACATACGAGCGGGGGTATCTTATATAAAGAGTTTGTATAAGACCATACTACGAAATGATTAATCTTTTTATATAACACCGTTGATAATTGAGACTTACATTTCACTAGGATGACCATAGGTGACATGACCTTAATCTTGAGTGAGTTGGAAACTCCTGCCTATGAGGGTGATTCTTTGATTTGTATGGGTGAGAGTGGCTAGATTGCCAACTCAACAAGCCTACCATGTTGAGGATTCGTCTGATTGGGGAGCTGGGAACTCAGCTACATAAGACGAAATTCACTTCTTCCCCAAAGCAGGGGTAAGTAGATAAATTGCTCCCTTAAGGGCTGATTTCGAGTCTTGAACATAGTGGCCACACCCTCTCTTGGGAAGAGAGGACTCAGTTATAGTAAGACTATGACTTATTGTTCATTAAAAGAATCAGTGGTACTTAAGGAGTTAGATGTAACTATAGGGGTAAAACGGTAAATTGGCTCAACTGTATTTACGAGTGATTTATGAAGGGTCATCACACTATTGATTGGTTATATGGACATAGGAATATATTTGTAGTGCGAAAAGTGCAACTGTCTATCTTTAGTAGAGTCCCAACAGTTAACAGATGGTGGATCTCGTACCATTGAGCTTAAGCTACAGGTTCATAAGGTCCCCTTGGTAACTCAATGAGTTCAAGTTGAGAATAAGATTTTGGGTTAGTTTGAAGTGTTCAAATTAACAAGAGAGAATTTAATTATATGTGATATAATTGACATTATGTATTTGATACATTATCATTGGAGGAATTAATATAAATATGATTTATATTAAATACCATAAAATAGAAAAAGAACTATGGTTTATGTGTTTCGTATGATGAAATATTAAAACTATAAGTTATGAATATAATATGATAAGTTGATTATTATATTTATTTATAATATATTAATTATGTGATAATTAATTATTCTTTTTCTCAATAACCGACTTAAGTGGGAGGTTATTGGCAGTTTATGGTAACTGTGAGATAAAAAGGAAAATGGTTTTCCAAATCAATAGATGATGATTCATTCGTATCGTCTCACAAAGAAAGACCATCGAGTAAAAAATGTTTTTACTAACCGATGGTATTAAAGAACTAAACGATCAAATATCGAGTTAACTATGTGATAGTTACTCGTTGCTACACGATCGAGTAGCAAGTCTATACGATAGGCTTCTTCTTCTACATGATCGAGTATCAAGTCTATATGATAGACTTCCTTCCTCTGTTGTATACTCGATCATTCACTTCTTCCATTCCTCTATCCAAAGTCATACAAAGCCCACAACTTCTGGATTCTCACACCAAAAATACCAAGGTAGTCTTAATGGTGGTGTTCGATTCTATTCGAGGGTCGAGGATCGAGTTGTACTCGATTATGATCGAGGTTCATGCAGTTGCTCGTTGAGATCGAGTTCTGATCGTTGCATTCGAGTTCGTGTTGTTAGACGCATTGAAGTTTGATCGAGGGAAATACATGAAGAAGGAGTTCTTCAAAGGTATTATACTCGATCCCTTGTATTTCATTAAGAAGCATGCTGTAATTTACTCGTTAGACATAATCTATTCTTCTTGACGTAAATGTTTGTATTCTTTCTCAATGGACTTTGAAACGATCTACTTCCGCTCACTGGTTCTTTATTTAGAGTTCCTCCACCATATCTGTTGATGACACATTTTTTAAGTGTAAGTTTGTTGGCACTCTATTAATAGTCTCAACAGTAGATGGTAAAAACTAAATCTTCTCCCTTGCATATGCTATTGTAGATTAAAAAAAAATGACGCATCATGGAAATAGTTTTTTGGAAACATAGGAAATAGTTTTGGTGATCGAGAAAATTTAGTTTTTGTTTTTTTATAGGCATTTGAACATTCCCAAAGGAATTTTAAGTGTTTCTAGAAATGTTCCGTATTGTATTCGCATGCAACATCTTTTAAGAAATTTGAAGCTTTCATGTAAGGAATCTTTGATTGACAAGTTTTCCTTAGTTGTGCTAAATCTTACACTTTCAAGTTTTCCTTAGTTGTGCTAAATCTTACACTTTCAAGACTTTGAGTACTGTATGAGATCGATGGAGTCAATTTATCCAAATATTTGAGGTTATCTTAGTAACATTGGTTTTGAGAGGTGGGCTCATGCATATTCACGAAGAAGGTATGGAATGATGACAACAAATAGTGCAAAAAACGTATATTCAGTTTTAAAGGATGCCAGAGATTTACCTGTTGCAAGCTTGCTTGATTCGGTTAAAGATATATTGCAAAAGTGGTTTCATGATCGAAGTAAAGTTGTTTCTTTAATGAAAATTGTTTGACTACTTGGGTCGAGAATACATTACGTCAAGAACATGAAAAATCAAGAAGTTTCTTGGTAAGAGTTATTTACTTACTTATTTATTTATATATTTATATTTGGATATAAATAATGAATGATAGACTCAAATATACTTCTATCATGGTCTATCAGAAATAAACACATATCTCTATCTCTGATAGACACATATAGACTACTATCATGGTCTATCAGAATGATAGAGTCTATTCGTCTCTATCTTTGATAGATATAGATAACTGCTATCATGGCCTACCGAAGATAGTCACTGATAGACTTCTATCAGCAACCTTCTCTGATAGACACCCGTTTTTCTTATATACTTTTTATACTTATTGGATTTCTCGTTTTCATCTATTAGGTTGATTAATATTTGGATATAAAAAAAGATGATAGATACAAATATTTTATCATGGTCTATCAAGCATAAAGCACTAATTGATTATCTCTGGTAGACACAAATAGATTACTATCATGATTTATCAAACTAATAGAGTCTATTAATGTCTATCTCCAATAGACACAAATAAGCTATTATCATGGTCTATCAGAGATAGTCATTGATAGACTTCTATCAGTAACCATCTCTGATAGAAACTCATTTTTCTTATAGACTTTTTGATGTTGGTTGTATTTCTCATTTTTATCTATTAGGTTGATCCCATTATCAATGTTGAATACAAGATAATGGATGGAGATAAACAATTCCTAGTGAAGATAGACATGGGATCTTACAGTTGTCGAGTATGGGTTTTTGAGGAAATTCCATGTGCATATGCATTTGTTGTTCCTGGGATGCTTAATTTGGATAGTTATTCTTACATATCTAAGTATTATTATTTAAGAATATGGTCAACAACATATAAAGGTTTTGTTTGACCTGTTGGAGTTCATTTAGATTTGAGGATTGGAGATGATGCCAAGAAAGCATTACCTCTTATTATTTAACGTCAAGCTGGAAGACCTAAAAAACAAAGGATTCTATCTGTTGGTGAATTTAAAAATTCATGAAAATGTAATCGTTGTAATCGCAAAGATCACAATAGTAGGACTTGCAAACTTGAATCATTTAATCAATGATGTAATCATTATGTTTGCATTTTTTTTACATGTAATTGGCAAATGGATTGATAATGAAATTATGAAAGTTATTTTTTGATTTATTTTGTTCTTGAGTTGTAAACAAATGGAATAGTATTTTCATTTTTCAATGTAACAAGAGGAAGCACAACAAACTAACTTTAGTGATAAACCCTAAGAGATGTATACCTGTGTCTATCTACTAATAGTTGTCTATAGGTGGTAAACATTGATAGATATTGATAGTTATCCATAACTGATAAATAGTGATAAAAGATTATTACTGTCTATCACTGACAAACAACTATCACTATTTATTAGTGATAGACAGTGATAGACAACTATCAATATCTATATACTGATAGTTTCGATCAACTATCAACTATCACTGTCAAAATTTTCCAACTTCAAGCAACTTACATTTGTTGAATGAAAACCTATAGTAGTTGAATTACTAATTTGAAGGGATGAAAGAATAACACACGAACATTGCATTGATGTTTATGTTGGGAATGTCCTAGAACTCGCAGTTTGTGTTAATAAAAGTTGTTGATTTTGCATTCTATTATAAAAATCTAATAAACATATCCATGTCTATAGTTTGAATACTTAAACTTTATGTGGTGACATAAACAGGATCAAGTTAATAGTATATAGCTTAAATGGTATAATAAGTATGTGGATAAAATTGGGTATATCATCCTGGTAACACTATTGGATGCGACCCACTCTGTAGTTGTTACAAGGTGTTGTAAGGTGCTACAAATGATGTGATCCACAGATCATTTATGTAGATACATGTGAGTGAGGGCATTCAATGCAATGAGTTTGCATATAGATTGGACCACGAAAATAGTCACTTTTCTTTATAATGACCGTTTACTATTAAAACTGACTATTTCATTATTAAGTAACCTAGGTTAGCTCAATCTTAATCCTAAGCTAGCCATGAACTCATGTTTGTTCGGGATTATCCTTTGATCTGCATGGGTGAGGGCAACAACACTGCTCAATAAGCCTTCCATTTTGGGGATAAGACCAGATGAATAGCTGGGGACTTATGTGAAACCCGAATTTCCATTTTTCCTACTTAAGCAGGTGGTTAAGGAAATTAACTAAGTGAAAGTTAAATCCTATGTTGAAATGAAGGAAATTTCTAAGTGTTGAATCGATTTTCCTTGAGTAGTTTTGAGTTAAGTTTTAATTGATGAAATTTGGCTAAGTGTAAGGTCAAAAGGACCCATGAATTAAGAGTTAGGAGACATTAATGCATAAGTTGAAAAGGCAACCATGCGTTTGTAAGGTTGGACGTATGATTGGCCAAAATATTGGCAAGAGGCATTGCCAAGAGTTGTCATGCATTGGAAGCCAAAGAGAAAAATGGCCAAGTGTTGGACAATGCGTTAGAGTGTGCCATGCGTTGGTCATAAAGTTTTGAGAGGTTACTTGGGCATGGGGAGAGAGATTGAAGTAAGGCCAAGAATAACGCATGCGGCAGCCACTGCTTTTGGAGGTTAGATCAACGCATGAGGTGCGACGGCTGCGATGGATGCGTTGGACACGATGGTATGCATCTATGCGATGATAGAGGCAGACGCGATGGATACATTAGACGTGAGAGTATGCGGCCGAAGGGATGTGTTGATGACATGCGTGCGCTGCTATGCGTTGATGTCATGCGACCGTACTATACATTGATGATATGTGTGTGGTGCTATGCGTTGATGTCATGCGACAGAGCTATGCGTCAATGACATACGACGGTGCTATGCATTGATGTCATGCGATAGTGTTATGCGTTGGTGGTCTGCGACGGCCTTGCTACGTGAGAGTGTGTGTCTGAGGGCATGCGGTGATGCGGCCTACGGTATGCGGCCGATGGTGTGCACGTATGCAGCTGAAGGAATGCGTTGGTAGTATGCGATGGAGGCATGCGGCCGAAGGAATGCGATGAAGGAATGCGGCCGAGGGAATGCGTTGGTAGTATGCGATGGCATGCATGATGGATACGTTGGATGCGGCGGCCTTGCTAAGGTATAAGCCATGTGATGGAACGAGCTAAGGTGGGTGCATAGTGATTTGCCCTTGCGTTGTTAAGGCTTGCGGTAACAAGGTAAATGAGGTGGGTTGCGATGGTGTTGAGTTGAGAACCAAGTTGACCTAAGGGTTGCTATGCATTGGTGATATGCTATATGTTGGTGATCCGAGGCTAGTAGTATGCATTGAAAGGGGTGTTGGTCATCATCCTAGTTGAACGCATATTGAGTTGGATGGACGCATATGAAGGATGAATGCATATGAAGGACGTCATCCAGACACGTGGCTTGCTTGGAGGGAGTCTTAGGCCTTAAGGAAATGAGGTGGATAAACGAGTAGACATACAAAGTTAAGCCTTAAGCGTTGGCTATGGAGGAGGAAGACACTTAAGATTGCATTGGTGCAAGGGTTGCGTTGATGGTGTGAGGTGAAGACACCTCAAGCAGGAGGTGGAGAAGGTTAGAAGTTGGCAGATGCTAAGGAAAACACTTGGACATGCAACCAAGTAGGAGGTGTCAACCTTAGAACAATCTTGGACGCCTATAAGTAGGGCCAAGGACTTTAGATGAGAACTCAAATTCTCTTCAAAGGACATAAGGAAGAGTGTATTGGGAGGAGACTATACGTTGGTATCAAGACCATGCGTTGGTCAAGAGGTTCCAAGTGGGGAGATGCTGTCGAACAGAAAGGATAAGAAGTAGTATCAACTTGGGATAAGGAGTTCTCCTAGAATACTCATGCGTTTGGAGTGATTCTAAAGCCAATTGAAAGTTAGAAGATCCTAGTTTTCAAGGTAGGGCTTCCGGAGAAGAAGCTCTAAGGAATCGGGCTGAAAAGTGAGGAAAAGACAAAGAGGTCGAGCTGCCGGGTAAGCTGGACCAGTCTTAATGTTTTGATGTTTTCGGCCAAATCACGAGAAGTTATGAGCTAAGATTTTGAGATAAGCTTCCTGAGACAGAGCATATTTGTAGAAGGAAGTAACTCAAGAAAAATCCTAGAACTATGAGTAGTCTGAGCTTTAAGATTGAATCTGGAATTTAGGGTTCAAGAGAAGCCCGAGAAGATCATGGAACTTCTAGAGAGAAAGGTTCCTAAATGACCAAGGTGAGTGGTACTTTCCTTTAAGTCTTACAGCATATATTATAGAGTAAATTATATATGCTTATGTTATGAATGAGTATATAGCATGAGAATGAGATTATGTGATCGGGATGATTAGGGGGTCAATAGACCTAGTGCCTAAGCCCATAAGCAAAACCTCACGTGATGGTCAGGGGACCGAGAGGTCTAGTTCCTGAGCTTGTGGGAGCATCCTCGTATGGGATGGTCAGAGGGCCGATGGGCCTAGCTTTTGAGCCCATGAGCGGGGAGCTATGTGCACATAGTTGACAAAGGAAACGTAAAGAGTAAACGTTGTATTTAGTAACAGTTATCTAGCTACCGTGTGTATAGGTAGACAACATACTCATTCTAGTTACTTATCAATTTAACTCTCTACCGTGCGCGTAAATGGAGTTGAAAACAGACTCATTCAAGGCTAAGGTTTGAAAGTAATTCGTATTTATGATATGCTTGCTATTTATGAGTTGAAATAGACTCTAGAAGTTGCTTACCACTCACTGAGTTTTGTGAAGCTCATTCTGTTATTTCATGTTTTTCTTCCCAGGTAGTGATTGTTGAGGAGTTCCAGGGTGCTGCTAAGGTCAAAGTCTGCCACAAGCCACAATTACACTTCCGAAGGGTTTTATAGTTGTTCTTGTAAACTTGTAGCTAAGTCTTGGAGTTGGATAAACGTTATATTGTTATATATAAAATGGGCCTACTTAATCAGTTGTTGTTTGCCTCCTTGACTTAATCAGTTGATTGTTGAATTTGTACATTGGTATCAGGGTTATTTTCGCAAGAGTTTTTAGGCAGTAAGTGTCAACAAAAGGGTTGAAAACTGCTGCAGTCACATCTTTTCCTACGCTCAGAGGGTAGTTGGGGCGGGGTGTGACAACATAGCTCTGCAAGATGGAATTCACTTTTACCCGATTTAGGGTTAGCAGATAGGGGTTCTCTTAAGTACTGATTACAGGTCTTGAACAATCAAGGCTCCGCCTTTTCAGGATAAAGAAAGGACTTGATTCATAGGTATTATGAATAAGAATTGTTTATTAGAGAGTCAGTGGGAACTTAAGGAATAAGATGTATTCACAGGGGTAAAACAATGATCTTGAGCCAGCTGTGATTACGAATAACCTATGAAGGATTGACTTATTGATTATGGTTATATCAAGTGGATATAATATATCTACAATGAGGGGAGTTCAACTATGGGCTATAGTGGAGTGACCCATTAGTTAACGAATGAGGGTTAATTTAGTATAATGAGTTTAGCCGATTAATTTCGGATCGTTGGAGCCCATGATATGTAGGTCCACGACGTCCCCCTACTAGCTCGTAAATGGATAAGCTTTAGAGTAGCATGATAAGATAATTTGAAACGTTCAAATTAGAATTAAACGAAATAGGAGAATTTATATTTAAATATGATTTAAATATATGAAGGTGGATTTGTGTAAAAATTAATTTAATATTTGATATTACATTAATTAGAATTATTTAAATAATTATTTATTAATTTTATCATAAAATTAATTTCAATTTCAATATTTTCATTTTTTAAAATCAAATTGATTTTAAATCATATGATGAAAATAGAAAAATTGGAAAATTGTACAAAATGGAAAAAATGGGTTTTTCCATTACTATCTTCAACTAGCTCACTAAAAAACCATTAACTTTTTCCTTAATTATTCTAAGCTTGAGCTGCATCTCATCCAGTCATCTTTTTTGCATGTTCACCTGCAATAAATAAAAAAGATTGGAGTGGAATTGAGGCATGCATTCAAAGGATTTTTACTGAAAAAATTCGTGCTGAAGAAAGAGTTTTTCAAACAAATTGATGCAGTGAACTTCTCCCAAGTTTTCCATTCGTTCAAGCAGTTCTTGAGGTGGTTCACGGAAAGTTTTGGAGAAGACAACTATTGAGGATCAAGGTTTTGAAGAGTTCTACAAAGGTATGACTTCAAACCCTTTTATATTAGATGAGCATGCTTTAGTTTCTGCCAAAATTAATGAATTAGACTGCTTATTGATCCTTGTTATTTTCGCTGCATGCTAATATACTCTTACAGCTTAAGTTTATAATATATTAAAATGTCAATGAATATCAATTTTCTATCAGCAAATATGTACAAGCAATAGGGTAGGTGAACTTTTATCACTATGATAGATGCTGATAGATGTTTATATGTGTCTATTAGTAGGTAGATGCAGATAGATAAATATTCAATTCTATCAGTATGTATATAGACGACAATGTACATCCCTTTGATGTTCACATTTTTAACGAATTAAAATTTTTAGATCCATTTGATTATCCAATTTTATAACTCAGTTGCTAATTGATGACGGGCAGAAATGCACGTCATCTTAGGCCTTTTATTTAGAATTATGAGGGCTATTAAGCAGAATATGCGGCAATTATGTTAGGAATTCATGAGAAAATGAGTTGCATCGTTCAGTATTAAGAAATCTCGGCTAACCCACTACTATGCGTTATTATTCATTCAATTGTCTATCTTTGTATTTAACGCAAGAAGTGGACACGGAAGCCGGGCTATCGCATAAACGACCGCATGCGGAGAAATTCTCCATCGCAAATGCGAACGCATACGTTCAACGTATGGGTATTGCAGTAATCAATCGCATGTGTCCATTGTATAGGAGTTGTGATCGTCAAGTGATTGCGGTCATCGTGTAAAAGTTGCGGTAATCAAGCGAATGCGGTCATTGCAAGATTGCGGCTATACGATGATAACCATAATAGAGGGATGAACGCAAGGTTGGTGGAATGGAGCATCAACGCATATCTCAGGAAAATCAAAAGATGATGTTGACATTTCACCTACCACGCCGTTAGCAGTAGAGATTCAGAAAAGTACCAACGCGCCGCGAATGTCAGAATCAGAGTAGGTTCAATAATGTTGTCGGTGATCAACCTCTATAAATAGAAGCCTATGAGCAGAATTTCATTTTATCTAAGTTTCTACCTTCGGATGGATCCTTGTGATCCAGACGAACACGTTAGAAGAAAGTTTGAGAGTTCTTCATCTTCTTCATCCATTCCGAGTGACGACCGGAGCCTTCGCCAGAGTTAGATCTTGAGAGAGTCAGCTCCACCGCCCTTCCATGGCACCACCGGTAGCCTTGACACACATCTGTTGGAAGCAAGACATTGCTTTCAGCTAGCCTTATCCATTTCTCTTCTTTTCTTACATTGTATTGTATTACATTTTGGTTAAGAAATTAATACATTTTGTGATCAATGTATTTCTATATTTCCTTCGACTCCATCTCCATCATTTTTACTTAGCATCTTTACTTTCATCATATCACTTAGTGAGATTGCTAGAGTATCGCATACTTACTCATGCGACATAGGAATATGAAGCATGTAGCAAACCACCGGGAGGTGTGCGTTGCGTGAGTATTGTGAGAAAACCTTATTTGCTTAGTGTGAAGCTGTAGCAATGCCTGTCTATAGGCAGGCGCAACGCTTGTCTATGAGTAGAGTCAACAACAACTAACTGCCCGGGAGGGTAAGTGGCTGGTCACATTAAGCAATGTAAGCAAGTATTCACTAGAGATAGGAATAATCTTACGTTAGCTAAGTTTATGCAGTTACCTTGTCTTATGAGCGCATCATTCATCATTTAGGCATACTTAAGAGGTAGTCTAAAAAAAAAATCTAAAACTCAAGAGAGCGGATTGGAACACATAAGCAAGAATGGGAAACTTAGAAATAAGCTCTGTTTGCTATTACACAGCATATGCACCCTACGGAGAGGATATTGCATGTGTCAAAGAAGTAGGATACGGTGGTATGCGGTCATCTTGTTTATGTGTGAGAGCACATGAGCAGGAATAGAGACTTAGGAATAAGGCCTCTCGACACTTCGCATATACATCACATGCGTCCTAGAGTTAGGCGCAAGTGAGTGTAGCATGATTGCATAGCTTGCGTTGGCTAAGGTTACCCTTGCGGTCAAACTTAAGGTTGGATGAAGACATCCTCACATTTTATCTATTTTTCCATGCATTTACTACACGTCAACAGTTGTCGTGTCTCTACCTCTCATTCATACTTCCAATGCTTTGTCTGTTAGTTAGGAGTAGGAGTATTTTGTAGCTTAAAACCCTTCCAACATTCTTTTATTCATCCGCCGCAAACACATTACCGTATACGTCTAGCTACAAGTCCCTGAGTTCGACCTCGGATCACCCGAGAAACTTGCGTTCGCATTATCTTGGCGTGAGCGAAAGAAAACTTGTGACAGGAATGCATGATCATCGCATACATTCGTAAACGCATAGTTTCATTCCAATGCATGACCACCAATGCATGAGAAATAACGCATAGCCTAAGACATGCATCACATATTGTGTTCACTAATTTATGTCATCACTAATGTGATACAAATCCTAAACCCTAGAGCAAAAGTGTGAATTTAGAGAAATGAGTATACAAAGTGAAAATCAATGAACCAATGATAAAGAAAGCCAAACCAAGTCAAACTAGATTGAAAGGATAAGCATATATTAAACTTCTATCACTGTGATAGATACTGATAGATGCTTATCCGTGTCTAACTATTGATAGATAGTGATAGACTGCTATTACTGTTACTCAAGTTATAGACAAAGATAGACAACTATTAGTGTCTATCATTATGTATTGATGATCAAGTTTTCATGTATAACCGAAGTTGTTTAATTATCTAACAAGTATCTATCAAGAACAACACAATGAACAAAAACATGTATTAAAATGTGTAACAAAAGTTGTTAATTATCTAAGAAGTATCTATCAGCAACAATATAGTCAACAAACATGTTCACAAAGCAAAAGTACTTAATTGTCAACAAGTACACAAAAACTTTAAAAAACATATGTTCTAGAATTAAGATCGTGATTGAGATTAAGATTTTAGTTGAGAAATCAGCAAGTCGAAGCTTGGAGTAGTTTCCTGAAGGAAATCGGACATGAGGATTTCCATGAGCAGCAGAATGATCATTCCAAATTCCATTCGAAATTGAACAAACACAATTATAGTCAAGAAACAAAAACTTACAGGTCATGCATAATATGAAATTATAGCATGCTTAACAATGAGATAAAGGGAAAAATTATACATACATTTGAAGACTCATGCTTCAAACCCCCTTGATCATGAACATTCGATTAGTCTCCAAGACAGCAACAAGCGAACACTCGAACACATCGATCGCAACACAACACGTTCAATCAGCAAACACGAACTCAATGATCTCCAAGATCACAAACCCAATGAACAGCCTCTAAAACCTCAAACTCAGTCGAGTTGAGTGAGGACACCACCACAATGGCTACCTTGGTATTCTTGGTGTGAGAATCCAGAAGTGTAGGCTATGTATAGACTTGGTTAAAGGAAGAGACCGGAAGAGTAACAATCGTGTAGACGATTGAGCAAGTGGGAGATGAGAAGAAGTCTATCGCTTAAACAAATGCTCAATCGTTTAGAAGAAGGAAAGCTATCATATAGCAAATGCCCCACGATCGTTTAGTTACGATCAGCTGAGTGAATTATCATATAGTGTCACTCCACGATCGTTTATGTTGGGGTTGATGCCCTAAAGTCTCGTGTCCTGTAGTTTGTAAACAATATGTACGAACACTTGTGTTATTAATATATGATATTTACTTCACATCTTGTATTTTGCTCGGTGAATTGTTTTATTTGCTTTACCACAAACTAATAAACATAAAATCCCTGGTTATCTATATGTGACTCAAGCATGTATGTTGTGACATACAAGTGGATCATGTCTTGAGTGATAACCAAAAATGGTTTGTAGTATATGGATATAGGAGGGAAACCTTATCCTGGTAACGCTACGGATACGGCCTGCTTTGTGGAATGGTCACAAGTGTTGTGACTTATTATAGATGGTCTGATCCTGATCATTCGTGTTGGGGACATGCGAGCGGGGGCGTCCTATACAAAGTCTTTATATAAGACCTGACCACGAAGTGTTAACGTCTCATTATATAACACCATTCATGATAGAGACTTCACTTCACTAGGATGATCATAGGTAACATAACCTCAATCCTGAGTAAGTTGGGAACTCTTGCCATTGAGGGTGGTCCTTTGATTTGTATGGGTGTGAGTGGCCAGGTCACCGATTCAAACCTACCATTTTGGGGATTCGTTTGATTTGGGAGCTGAGAACTCAGCTGCACAAGATGGAATTCACTCCTTCCCCGAGGCAAGGGTAAGTAGATAAATGACTCCCTTAAGGGCTGATTCTGGGGCTTGAACGATATGGCACCACACACCTTCTCCTAGCCCGAGAGGTGTTCATACATAGTTGGACTATGTTGTATTGTTCATTAGAGGAATCGGTGGTACTTAAGGAGTGGGATGTAACTACAGGGGAAAAACAGTAAATTAACTCAGCTGTACTTACGAGCATCTGTGAAGGGTCATCGTACTCATGATTGGTTATATCCGATGGACACAAAAATATATCTGTGGTAAGAAGAGTTCAACTGTTGGTCTTTAGTGGAATACCTGACAGTTAACGGATGGTGGATCTCGTGGCTAAAGAGTTTAGTCAGCTATTCACGTACCGTTGGAGCTTCAAGCCACAGGTCCATTAGGTCCCCTGGGTAGTTTGGATAAAGTTGGGAACCAGTATTTGGGTTAATTTGATATTTCAAATTAACAAGAGGCAGTTCGATTATATATGATATAACTGGACTAGTTAATTATATATGATATAATTGGCTAAATATATGAGATACATTATTTTGGAGGAAATAAGATATAAATATGATTTATATCAAGTAGAGGAGAAAATACTATAGTAAATATGTCATATCAAACTATAGGATATAAATATAATATGATTATATTTATTAATTAATTAATTGATTAATTATATGATAATTAATCCTAATATCACGTTTGGACGTGGGTTAGTGGGCAACGTCGGTTATTGTAACCGATGGGTTAAAATGAAAATAGTTTTCATTTTTGTATCGTTCATTCGATCGCCCAAAAGAATTGTGAAGCACGCGTTGGTGAAAGAAAACGATCGCTCGAGAGCCTATACGATAGTGTTCTCCGACTAAACGATCGTATACCTCGCGACTAAATGATCACACACTGTCACCTAGACGATCGGGTAGCTTATCTAAACGATCGTATAGTGTGCCGATTTAGCTAATGATCATATACCTTTTCCTAAACGATCGTTAAGTAAATCATACACGATCGTGTAGCTCCTCTATGCAATAAGCACTTCTACTATATGATAGCATTGTTTACTCTCCCACTTGCTTATCTCCTACACGACTTGTTTCCCCTCCGTCCTCTACCAAATTCACCAAAGCCCACCCTTTGGGATTTCACTCCAATAATACCCGGGGATCATTAGTGGTAGTGTCATCCCCGTTGCGGCATTCGTGTTCACGTTGATCGTGCTGTTACAGTTGATGTTCTCGCCGGGTGTTGGTAGATCTCTTGGAGGGTTTCCGCTACGTTGAAGTTTCGGAATGTGAAGATAGTCTTCAACTGGTATGGAACTTTATCCCTTATGATTTTGTTTGTTCTTAGCATGCCGATAATTAGATTTATTTGCATAACTGTATGTGATGAATGTATATTGTTATATTTCGGTCACAGTGAGATCGGAGTGATCCTAACGCACTCATGGAACTCTCGGTATGAGATCCTTCAGTTTAGTCTCTCTTCAGCTATTGTTTAGTGAAAACAATTCTCACTTGACAACGATCCGTGATATCCTTCTGAGAATGGTAATTCTTTCAACTCTAAATTAGGAAAACATTTTTTTTTTATCTCACGGTTACCATAAAACCACCAATAACCTCCCACTCAATTGGTTAATAGAGAAAAAGAGATATTTATCCAATTATTAATATTATAAATATATATGATAACCAACTTACCATATTATATTTATAACTTATAGTTTTAATATTTCATCTCATGAAACATATAAACTATAGCTCTTTTTCTATTTTATGGTACTTAATGTAAATCTCATTTACATTAATCCTCCACTTGATGTATCTCATACATCACACCAATCATATCATATATAATCGAACTTCCTCTTGTCAATTTTAACATTTCAAATCAATTCCAAGAACTGATTCTCAACTTGAATCCATTGAGCTACCAAGAGGAGCTTATGAACCTGTAGCTTGAAACTCCAACGGTACGTGAATAACTGACTAAACTCTTTAGTCATGGGATCCACCATCCATTAACTGTCAGATACTTCATTACAGACCGACAACTGTACTCTCCTTACTACAGGTATATTTTGTGTCCATATCAACCAATCAATAGTGCGATAACCCTTCACAGATCGCTCGTAAGTACAGTTGGACCAATAATCGTTACGCCCCTATAGTTACATCTAACTCCTTAAGTACCATTGATCCCTCTAATGAACATAAGTCATAGTTCTACTATGACCGAGTCCTCTCTTCCAAAGAGAAGCTATGGTCACTATGTTCAAGACCCAGAATCGGCTTTTAAGGGAGCAATCTATCTACTTACCCCTACTTTGGGGAAGGAGTGAATTCCATCTTGTGTAACTGAGTTCCTAGCTCCCAAATCAGACAAATCCTCAAAAAGGTAGGCATGTTGAGTTGCAATCCGGCCACTCTCACCCATACTAATCAAATGGCTGCTCTCAAAGGCAGGAGTTTCCAAAATACTTAGGATTGAGGACATGTCACCTATGGTCGTTAAGGTGAGATGTAAGTCTCGAGTATCAACGATGTTATATAAAGAGACAAATCATCTCGTGGTCTAGTCTTATACAAACTCTTTGTATAGAATACCTCCGCTTGCATGTCTCCACATGAATGGTCAGGATCTACCATCTGTAGTAGTTCACAATACTTGCAAACCTCTATAAAGCGGACCGTATCCGTAGTGTCACTAGGATCAGGTATCTTTCCTTAATCCTTATACTACAGACTTATTTAGGTTATCACTTAAGGCATAATTCACTTGTATATCTCATATACGTGCTTAAGTTTACATACAATAACCATGGAGCTTTGTTTATTAGATATGAGTAAATGCCAAATAAAATAACTCTTATTTTATTCATAATAATGTGTATAATTTACAAACTACGAGACTCCAAGAGAATTAGGACACCAATCTCAACATTTCCATCATCAATTTTTTCGTCCCTGTCCTCTATGGAGAGTTATTCTTCTTCTTAGGTTTCTTCTTTGAGGAGACTTTTTTTTTTCCGTTCTTATTCTTATTTTCTAGTGTCTTTTTTGTTTGTTTTCGCTGTCTCTTTGCTCTCTCGTTTTTACATGTTTATCTTCTACCACCTTTGGTTTAAACTTTTTACGTTTTCTTTTCTCTTCAGCAACTTGCTTCCCTTCCGTTTTCTTTTTATTTTTCATTTCTTTCAATGTCTTCATTCTCTTCCTTGTTAGTATCTTCTTCAATATGCTCTTCCTACTCAACTTGCTCGTCCTCAATTTTTTCTTCATCTACTTTTTGTTCCTTAAGTTTCTCTTCATGAATTTGTTGCAAGAAAATATTTGAAGTTAAAAAGAAGAACATTTTTATTGCCATATGTATTACTGATAGATAGTGATAGTTGTCACTGTGTATAAATATAATTACCTTTTTTCTCACTTCTATGTTTTGATCTTATTTTCCTTTTTTTGGTTTTCTTCTTCTTCAAGTTATTCTTCAATTTCTTCTTCAACTCCTTGTTCTAACTTCAACTTTTTGTCCTTCAACATCCTGCAAGCATATCACAGAAAGTAATAAAGTTCTAACCTAGGAATCACAGATACTTCTAATTATGCATAGAATCGGTATCAGATACGAATATGATATAGATACGTCCAGATACGTGGTAGATATCTGGTACGTGATTTGAAGTATCTGATTTTTTTTATTTTTATTTTTAATTTTCAAATATGTGTATTTGCTTCCAGATACGTGAAGAGGATACGTGGTTCATTTTTTTTTTTCAAATTTAACCCAACCACTTAAAAATCTCAACCCACAACACATTTTATTTTAGTGCATGTTTAGGAGTGATTTTAAAATCATAAAAAAATCACTTTTTTCATTTTTAAAATCACTTGGAAAAACACTTTTAATTACTCAAAATTAATTTAGTTTTCAATTTTACACTTTTAAATGCAATTTTCATATCGTTAAAATTAGTTTTGAAGGATTAAACATGTTTTACGGTGATTTTGAAAATAACAAAAGTGATTTCAACCATTTTAAAATCACTTCCAAACATAAAAGTCCACTTAAATTGAGTAATCCAAAACAAAATAAATTAAAAATGATAAAAACATAAAAAAAATTGAAAAAAAAAACTCGAAACTTAATTAAATCTTCATTCTTCCTTTCTCTCTCACTATTTAAATAATGATTCACACCCTCTTCATCCTCAACTTCAATCTTCAATCTACATCTTCTACTTCTTTCCTACCATCTACTCTAGTCGCTTAATAATCACTCGACGTTACTGGATTTTTTTTCAAATTTTCACTCTTTTCTTGAATCTACTTTAATTAGACATACATACATACATACATACATACATATATATAATGTATCTTCAATGTATCTATATCTTAATTTTTTAGAAATTAACGTATTGCCATATCATGTATCCGTATCTGTGTCCATGCTTCTTAGGTTCTAATTTAAGAAATTTAATAATAAGATAGTGTGAACTTTGGTGACATCTATACACATATGTTTAAGTTAAAGTAGCAATGAAGCTTAAGAAAATAATCAACTATTGATAGACGATGATAGACCTCTAACAGTGTCTATCACTGATAGACACTGATAAAAGTTTATTACTGTCTATCAGTTATACATACTAATAAAGGTTTATCAAACTCAACTTCCTACAAGGTTCTAACTTCTAAAACTTGATAAAAAAAATCTTTCATTTTATTTTATAGTGTCTGGTTGTTTGCCTTTTTCTTTTCAACATAATCAATTCCTCTACAGTTTCACCTTCAATCTCCTACAAAAAAAAAAAAAAAAAAAAAAAAAAAAATTATGCTATTTTTTTTTTGTCTAAGATAGATCGACTTCTACCAGTGTCTATCACTGATAGACATTGATAGAATTGTCCATAAACATTAGATGAAACAAGTAGTTTAATAAAAAATCAAACATTTTCCTTTTCTTGTATTTGCATTTGATCATCCTCCAATACTTGTTTTTTGAGAGTTTCCAAATCAAGAGTTGGAATAGGTTCCAACTCATCTTTGAAGGAACTCTAAATACTAGAGGACCAGTGAGTAGAAGCGGATCGTTCCAAACTCCATTGTGAAAGAACTCAAACATTTACAATCATATAGAAATGATTATGCATTAAAGATAAATTACAGCATGCTTTTTAAATTAAATACAAATGATCAAGTGACAATACCTTTGAAGAACTCTTTCTTCATGTATTTCCCTCGATCGAACTCAAATGCAACGAACAGGAACTCGAACTCCCTCGAACATAAGCAACGAGTATAACTCGATCCTCGATACTCAAACAGAACTTGACACCACCACAAGATTACCTTGGTATTCTCGGTGTGAAAATCCAGGAGTTGTGGGCTCTGTATGATTTTGGATAGAGGGATAGATTGGAGTAAACGATTGAGAATGCGATGAACAATCGTATAGAAGAAGAAGGTCTATCGTATAGACTTGATACTCGATTGTGTAGAAACGAGTACTATCGTATAGTAAACTCGATGTGATCATTTAATCTGTCAAAAGTTATATGATAACTTATTGCATTTTGAGATTTTGAAATCCTATTTTATTTTATCTCATGGTTGCCATAAATTTGTATAAAACCACCCACTAAGGTAGTTATTGGAGAAAAAGAAAATTAATTATCTCATAATTAATAATTTATAAATAAATACAATAACTAACTTATCATATTATATTTATAACCTATAATTTTAATATTGCATCATATGCAACATATAAACTATAGTTCTTTTTTTCTTTTTATGGCATTTAATATAAATCATATTTATATTAATTCCTCCAATCAAATAATAATGTATCAAATACATCATATCAATTATATCATATATAATTGAAACAATTTAATTATATCATATACAATCAAATTCCCTCTTGTTAATTTGAACATTTCAAACTAACCCAAAAACTGATTCTCAACTTGAAACTATTAAGCTACCAAGGGGACCTTATGGACTTGTAGCTTGAAGCTCCAACGATTCGTGAATAACTGACTAAACTCTTTAATCACGATATCTACCATCCGTTAACTGTCGGACACTCCATTAAAGACTGACAGCTGCACTCTTTGCACTACAGATATATTTGTTGTCCATTGGATATAACCAATCAATAGTACGATGACTCTCCACAAATCACTCGTAAGTATAGTTGGGCCAATTTACTGTTTTTCCTTTGTAGTTATATCTAACTTCTTAAGTACCACTGATTCCTCTAATGAATAATAGATCATAGTTCCACTATGACTAAACCCTTCTCGGGCCAAGAGAAGGTGTAATGCCACATTGTTCATGTTGGAAGGTGCCAATGTGCAGCGGAAGAAACCAGGATCCATAAGCACTTGAATTCATTAATTTTGGTTGTACAGAAAACATGCTTCAACAAAAAAAAATGGGTTTCATGATATACCTTTGAAGAACTTCCTCTAAGCTTCGATTCAGTTGCAAATCTCCATAGGATCTTGTTGTAGACCACCCTAAGATCTTCCCTACTATTCTCTTGGAGCTCAAGATTGAGTAGTGGGACTCAAAATAACCTGGAATTAAGAGAATTTGGAGAAGCTCACAACAACAACCATGGAAAAGAACACCCTTCTTCTATCAATTTTTTTTTCTTCAAAATTTCATTCGGTTGCCCTACTCTAAAACACTCCAAAATCTTCTATATATTGCAGACATTTATGCAAAGAAGCTTGCTGCATGAGATGCACCTCATGCATGGAGTTAATGAAGAGGTAAAGTGAGTTGTTGGTAAGCTAGTTCATGGAGTAAATGGAAAATCAATTTTTCCAACTTTGTGTTTTTCTTTTCTTTTTCTATTTTATCAAAATTGATTTCAAAAATCAATTTTATTTAATAAAATTGAAAAATATTATTAATTTTACAAAATTAATTTTCTTAAATAAAATCAATAAATAATTATTTAAATAATTTAAATAATTCTAATTAATTTTATATCAAATATCAAATTAATTTTTAACACAATTCCGTCTTCATATATTTAAATCATATTTAAATATTATTTCTTAAAATTCATTTAATTCTAATTTGAACACTTCAAATTAACTTATCACGCTATTCTCGAGCTTATCCATTTACGAGCTAGTAGGGGGACCTCGCGGACCTACAAATCATGGGCTCCAACGATTCGAGATTAATCGGCTAAACTCATTAGACCGATCTAACCCCCATTCGTTAACTAATGGGTGATTCCACTAAAGTCCATAGCTGAACTCCCCTCACTGTAGATATATTATGTCCACTCGATATAACCATGATTAGTAAGTTAACCTTTCACAGGTTGCTCGTAATAACGACTGGGTCGAATCTCTGTTTTACCCCCGAAATTACTTCTTGTTCCTTAAGTTCCACTGATTCCCTAATGAACAATTTATTTGTGATCTAATCAATAAATCGAATCCCTCTCAGGCCAATGAGAGGGTGAAGCCTCTTGTTCAAGACCCAGAATCAGCTCTTGAAGGGAACAACCTCTCTACTAACCCTAATCGGGTAGGAGTGAATTCCCTCTTGCACCCTATGTTCCCAGCTATTCATTCGGTCTTATCCCCAAAGTGGTAAGCTTATTGATCAAAGGCAATTGGTCTACTCTCACCGTTTGCAAATCAAAGGATAATCCCGAACAAACAGAAGTTCATAGTTAGCTCAGGATTAAGGTTAAGTTACCTAGGTCATCGCTTTGAAATAGTCAGTCTTAAACAGTAAACAGCGTTATAAAGTAAGAGTGACAGGTTTCGTGGTCCGATCTTGCACAAAACTCATTTGCACAGGACACCCCTGATGCGTTATTTTATGCGGTGATAAAATGAAAGGAAATGCGGTGATGAAAAATGCGTTGTGCAACATGTTTTCTCAGTAAAACCCAAGTATAAATCCTGTTGAGTTTCCTGGTAAGTCCTGGATCGAACTCAGGGACTAAGAAAAACAATATGCGGTAATAATTTTTAAGATGACTTTGCGGTAACCAATAAATCAAAGAGTTGTTGGGTTGTTGTTTGCGGTAAAAAAAATGTATGCGGCAGAGTTAAGTAAAGAGTTAATATTACGAAAGATGCGATGAATATGCGGAGGACGAGTTGAGAAGGGGTTCAGCTAACACTTCCTAGGATTGCATTCATATTATGCGGTCATGCTACACAAATACAATAGCAAATCATATCTCAACGCAAATGTTACGGCTTCTAGTTTTAAAACATGTGTGATATATGAGATAAGTTTATAGGACCTACACATAAGCCTCTATTCTTGTCTATGCGATGACGAATGACACACAACATACAAGGCGACCGCATAATAGCATAACCTATCTCTAGGGTGCATGCAATGCATGTTGACAAACAGAACTTATCTCTAAGTTCCTATCTCTTGCTTATGTAGATCTAATCTTGCTTTCTCGAGTCTAGATTTTAACCTAGCTCTCTTAAGTCTTAGGTTCTTTCTTTAGACTCTCTTTCGAGTAGCTCTAAAGGGGTGTTGAGCACAACATAAGATAAGATGATCGCATGAAATGAAAATCCTAGGTCATGTTAGCTAAGTTATTCTCAACCCATTTGATCGATTTAGCTACTCATGCGTGCTTTTAAAAGAGTGAACAAATGTGGATAAGAAATTTCCATTTTATAGATATGCAATTGAAATACAGAATAACAATGCGGAATAAGAATAAAGAGCCTGGTAGCAATCTCTTACTTCCCAAGGCTTTTACACTGTTCTTCTTTATTCTGCTCAAAAGATAATCTCGCTCTCGCGAGAATCGGCCCTCTCTCTGTTTTTCCACACCTTCTGGGTTCTTTCTTAAGCTGACCAGAGCGATCTTCTGGTGTCTCTTCTCTTCTCTCGCTCTATCTTCTAATTAAAAGAAAACTATAAATAAGGCTACTTCTAACTATGGAGAAAATTATCTAACTGTCGAACTAGACAAACTCCTTTACTGAAGGCGGCCTCTGGTATTTATAGAGCTTCGGGGTGAAAAGATTCTTCTCTCGTATGATTGCACTGATGGAATGGCATTAATTCTCTGTCTGATGCCCCGAATATTTGTCACTAAAAAGTTGAGTGTACTTGCTACAGTAGTTCGTTAACGGCTTGTCAACTTAATTCGGAATTGACCGTCATCAGCTTTCTGTCCCATTGTGATTTATTATGCTTTTCACCCAGATGCGCCCACTAAAGTTGCGCTGGCTCTATGCGACAACCTTCTTGAATAGATATTTGCGAGCACAAATGATCGCATAGCCTTGCGTTACACAATCTCTTGATGCGCTCGGCCGTTGATTTCTTGTGATCGCATTTTTCGCCTTGCGTCATCACATATTTTGCACAAAAATACATAAGTTAACTATTTTCATGCGATGGATGCATGCGACTAAAACTAAAATAAACTTTATGCGTGAACTTAATGCTTTTGGACGCAAGAATGTATATTTTTATCAATGCAAACTTGCATTAATAACTTAACACTGTAATAACGTGTATTTCTGCCCGTTATCAACCTCCACTCCTCATGTCTCAACATGCACGAATTAGGATCACTTCGTATGTAACACTTTACAACTCTTTATAACAACTACAGAGTAGACCGTATCCAATAGTGTTACCAGAATAAGGTACCCAACCTTATTCATATACTATAGATCATTTTGACTGTTTACTCGAACCTGATCCACTTGTATGTCTCCACATTTGTATGTCTCCACATAAAGTTTAAGTACTCATACAATAGTCACGAAACTTGGGTTTATTGGATTTCTAAAAAATAATATATTCTGCAACAACTTTATTGAATTTTCATAATAAATTCTAATGCTTACTAAACCACGAGTTTTAGGACATAAAACCCAACAATTCAAGCCCCGAAATCAGCCCTTAAGGGAGCAATTTATCCACTTACCCCTATTTCGGGGAAGGAGTGAATTCCATCTTATGTAGCTGAGTTCCCAGCTTCCCAATCAGACGAATCCCCAAAATGGTAGGCTTGTTGAGTCGACGATCTGACTACTCTTACCCATGCAAGTCAAAGGACCGCCCTCATAGGCAGGAGTTCACGACTCAATTAGGATTAAGGTTATGTTACCTATGGTCATCCTAGTGAAATGAAAGTCTCAATTACGAACGACGTTATATAATGAGACGAAAAATTTCGTGATATGGTCTTATACAAACTCTTTTGTATAGAGTATCCTCGTTCGTATGTCTAATACACGAATGATCAAGATCAGATCATTTGTAATACTTTACAACATTTGTAACACCTACAAAGCGGGCTACACTCGTAGTGTCACCAGGATAAGGTATCTCTCCTTTATCCATATACTATAAACCATTTAGGTTATCACTTAAAGCACGATCCGTCTCCACATGTTACAACGATAACCCGAGATCTTAGTTTATTGGTTTGTGGTTAAAGCAACTAAAATATCTCATATTTTATAGACTAAAGTGAATAAAATATCATATATTATAAATTACATAATGTTTGTTCATACATGTGTTTACAAACTACAAAACCCTACGAAATTTAGGCATCAACCTCAACAATCTTGTGTTTCAAGTTGTTGGGTTTGGACGTCAGATTCCTAAAACTAAAATAAATCAAACACAAATTTAATGAAATGATAAGATTCCTATAACAAAAAGCACAAATCAAACAAAAAGATAATGAGAAGGAGAAACAATGGACATTTATCATTGTCTATCAGTAAAAAAAACTTGTATACAAACCTTTCCTTCATTTTATTTGTCATTTTCGATTTTGTTCTACAAGATGAGGCAATTTTATAGTTAGTAAATGTATACTTACAATTAAAACATAAAATACCACATACCAAAGACGTACCCCAGATATATAATTTGCTGCTCATTCCACCATTTCATCAATATTATCATTCTCTTCCAAAACTTGTAGGCTAGAAGAAGGAGCTTTATTTTTCTCCACACTATGTTCATTCTTCTTTTTTTTTATTCTCTTTTCCTTTTTGTTGTTGAAGATTTTCAAATGGAAGTCTATCCTTCAAGCCATCCATAATTGTTTTCAACAAACTTATGTTTTCTTTTTGGTCTTGTTTCAAATCTTTTTGTTCTCGTTCTAATCTCTTTTGGCCTTTTTTGAGTTATTGAATTTATTCTATTATTCGTTTCACAGACACATTTTTTCTTCCTTCTTCTTCAGTCAATTCTTCAATTCCTTTATTTTTTATTCTTCCCTTTCTTTTTCTTTTTCTTTTTCCTTCTTCTTTGTCTCCTTCTCCAGATCAATGAAATATTTCATGGTGGTTGATTGAGATTATTCTTTTGTTGGTTGTAGTGGAAGCATACAAAACTATAAGTAAGCACATGTTAAATTATTAGAAAACAATAATAGCACCATTGTAATTGTGATAGACAAAGATAGTAGTCTATAGTTGTCTATTACTAATAGACAGTGATACTTTTTATCTTTGTCCATCACTGATAGATAATGATAGACTATTATCTCTTTCTATCACTCAACAATGTGATTGGGTTTATTAATGATAGATAGAGATAGTAGTCTATCGTTGTCTATTAGTGATAGATAATGATACATTTGTATATGTAATAGACATCGATAGACTACTATTTTTGTCTATCAGACAAGTGATAGATAATGATAGATGCCTATCACTTGTTTATTGATTTGTCCATCAATGTTTCTTGTGCAAATAAATAAAATGAAAACAAGGAATTACTTACATCATTGGTTTTGAAGATGTTTTTATACAGAATCCTCCTTTCATCTGAGTCCAGACACTCCCATGTCATTATTCTTAGACCTTTATTTGCAATTTTTCTTCCAAAACCAACATCTAATGATGAAAGTTTTGGAACGTCTCAAAAGCCCAATAAATTAATGCTATGGGAATCCTTGAAGGTAGACAACTTCCTTTCTACTATAAGATGCTTTCTTGAAGAACTGAATAAGTAAGATTGTAAGACAATCTTCAGGGTAGTCTTTAAAGAGTTCTTGATTGTCCATAATATCTAAATGTTTCCAGTTGATATAGTTGTGTGATTGCTTGGGGATTAAAATAGGAAAATTGTGAAAAATAGCATGTTTAGGTTTTCATCTTATAAAACTAGCACACTTTTTGAAAACTCTAAAAAATAGTTTTTCTTGGTCCATCTCGAGGGAGATCAACCACTGAGGATTAGTTAAAAAATCAACTTTTTTTCGATTTATCGATTATTTTGGGCCTTCTCGGGATATCTCTCCTGATTACACACCGAGATTTGCTTTTTTTTTTTTTTTTTTTTTTTTTTTTTTTAATCTCCCAAATCTTATACTATTTTCAAAATTTCTCCAAATTCAGTTATGTTTACTAAATATTATATCAAATTATTACATAATTTTTTAAATTTTTAGCATAATTTATGTTTTCACAATTTTATGAATTTTCAAAATTCCAAATGCGTTTTCCAATTATTAAATTAGATTTTCCAAATTGATTCAAAATTTTTAAATTTTAGGAAAGATAAAATTTTTTGAAAAATTGGATAAGATTTGAGATATATATAGAATCTTAGTATTAATTCTGCCCAAGATTCCATCGAGAAAGCTCAAATGTACAAATTTCGGTGTTAATTATGTTTGAGATTTCATCGAGAAACCTCAAATATATAGAATCTCAGTGTTATGTTGTCTGAGATAAGCACCGAGATCCAATTACTCAGTGTATAATCTGACGAGATATACTGAGAAAGCCTTAGACAATCTATAAGTTGGAAAAGATTGATTTTTTAACTAAAATCTCGTGGTCGATCTCAACCGAGATGGATCGAGAAAATCTTTATGAGTTTTAAAAAAATGCTAGTTTTGTAAGGTAAAAACTTAAACGTACTATTTCTGATAATTTTCCATTAAAATAGCCTCCAAGATGTAGAGTTTGGCTAGTTTAACCTTAATTGTGTCATTTTTAGAACTCCATAACATTTTGAAGGTTCTTTCTATATCTTTCCTAGAAAGATAAT
Source organism: Benincasa hispida (assembly GCF_027475165.1). Classification (NCBI taxonomy): domain Eukaryota; kingdom Viridiplantae; phylum Streptophyta; class Magnoliopsida; order Cucurbitales; family Cucurbitaceae; genus Benincasa; species Benincasa hispida. The sequence continues at coordinate 27,541,748 of NC_143486.1, forward strand.
CATCTTCAACGAAGAAAGCATTTTAAAGTTCAGATACCTTATCTTCTTCTAAATCTATGGCTGGAAAGTTATGTCCTTTCAATTCTGTTATTAGACAAAACTCCTTCCAGTCAAATTCTGCTATATGTCTATTAAAGTTGAAAGTTAGGACATTTTACTTATTGGTAAAATGGTTTTCTCACTAGATAGTTCAGGAATTTTGTGGGAATTTTGTTCATTTTAAGATTAAGAAAATGTCTAAGAGACCCATTTCTAACTTCAGTTGAACTTTCTTCGTCTAATTTCTTTTTAATATCTTCAATACTTCTAATGTTAAGTATATTGTAATCCTTAAATTTTTTTTTATTATCCAATATCAACTCATATTCCACCTGTTGAAAAGATATATTAAAACAATATATTAGCAACTACATTTTCAATAACATGATGTAGTTTATGTAAGAACAAAATTATTATCTAATAATTAAAACCCTCTTGGAGGTTTTTCCCTCGGTTTGAGGGTTTTTTTATCTACATGAGAGTGGTTTTGATGACTAGGGTTTTGCAAGTTTCGAGGTTGATCTTACATGAGTTTTTGTGCCACCTGTCAGTGTTGCTACCTACCACACAAATAAACAATGAAGGAAATCAAGACACTATGGGACAAAATGTCCATAATAGAGAAAGAGGTAACAACAAATAGTATCAAATATGATGGGTTACTCCTCAACAAAGCTAGACTAAAATTATGTGTAGCAGCCAAACTTCTTTCCTTTAAGAGAGCTAATATGGATGCTTTAAAATCGATCTTAAAATTAGTTTGCAGAGTGAATATACACACCAGAATTGATGGAGTTGGGACAAGTTTTTTGTCATTCAATTCAAACCTCTAAAGGATAAATTGAGAATTTTGAACATAGGACCTTGGTTATTTGATAATGGGCTCATTGTCATGGAGGAAATCACGAATAATAGTAGTATTAAGTCCTTATCATTTAAATATGAGGTTTTTTGGATTCAAGTTCACAACTTACCTTTTGGGTGCATGACACAAAAGATGGCTACAATAATAGGTAATGCGGTTGGCAAACTTTTGGAGGTTGAATGTGATCAAGGGAGCAAATGGACTAGTTTGTGTATGCAAGTTAACATAAGGGTGAATTTGACACAACCTATATGGAGGGGAATTAAACTTCTAGTTTTGGACTCAAAAGAGGTATGGTGTGACTTTAAATATGAAAAACTTCCTAATTTTTGTTACAATTATGAAATCATTGGGCATATGAATCGGGACTGTGAACTCAAGTGCAAAGGGATTAATGATTTCGGAGTGTGGTCCAATGGATAATGGTTGAAAGCAAAGGTTATGAAGAAGGAAAGTGTAACACCCCGCACATTTTTTTTTTGTAATAATGTAATTTCAGTAACTTTATTATTTGAAATTTCAGTAATTGATATTAGTTGGAGGGCATTTTTGAAATTTTGGACTTCAAATGTACGTGCGGAAATTTAATTGTTGGCTTGAAATTATTCAATTTAAAAATTAATGATAGGAATTAATTTTCTTTTGAAAAGGAAAGGAATTTAATAGTATAAAGTGGGATAAGGAAAGGAATAAAATATAATTATACTTATTTTCTTTTTTGTTATTATTATTTTAATAAAAAAATCAAATCCCCCTTTCTTCCTCACGCATCTGCGCAACCCTTCCCCCTCCCTCGAAATTTCTTCCCTTCCCTAGCCGACAGCCGCCCCAAATCCCCTCTGCCGAGTCGCCCTTCCTCTTGCCGCTGTGGGTTTTAGGCTGACCAGATCTCGCCGCCAGCCTAGCCAGCAGCTTGCCGTCCATGTGGAAGCCATCACCACCATTCCGCCCTTTCACTGACATTGAAAGTCGCCGCTGTAGCCCAGCCAGTCGCTCACTTGCCCAACCAATCTTCCGCCGCTCGCCATTCGCCACTAACCGCCGAGCCGCCCGTCCCATCATCCAGCTCGATCCGTACAACCTAGGTTCACCATTTGTTGCTAACCGTCAAGCCGCATGTCCCATCATCCAGCCTAGGTTCACTTCACCTCATCGTTAGATCCGCGGCCTGATCCGCTGTCTAGCCGTCGGATTTCTTCTGTCGCCGCCACCATTGCTTGTGCCAGAATATCGGAGTCCTTGGCTAAGATAAAAGTTTTTAGAATTTTCTTTGTGGATTTTAGAATACTCGGTTGATTTTGGCTAAAATTGTGAATGACCATCATGTTTGGGCCATAGATTTGAGTGTTGGAAGAGTTTCAAGGTTGAAAGCGGATCGTGTGGCGTTGCAAAAGTTGTTTCAGATTGGTCAATCAAACTTTTGGTTGTGGATTTGATCTTGGACAAAGCCATAACTTTGGTAAGTTAAATTGGGGTTCGTTGGATTAAATGTGGTATATTTTGGTTTTGGCTCCAAAGATTGAATTCTAGTGTTTGTGTTTTGTGCTAGGGGAATTAATTCAAGAATTACTTTGTTGGAGATTAATTGCTTGGGTTAATTTTGGATTTAACTTTGAGGTAAGTAATCTTACTACTGGAACTGCCCATGGGCTAGGCATTAGATGTATGCTAGCGTGATAAATGTATGTTATGGCAGAACGTTAGCATGATAGATTGATAGTATAATATGATCAAAGTATGTTCTGGTACGAGATCTGAATTATTTATTTATGAACATAGACACTTTAATGCTAGTATGAGATGGTATGTGCTTCCATATGGTTGTAGTTGATCTGATGATATTGAGGTATATCTGTATGTTGTAGAACCATAATGTTGAGGTTTACATGTATGTCATAGATTCGTATAGTGATGATTATGATGTTGAGACTGTGCAAATGTCCTTACTGATTAGTTAGATGCCCATTAGAGTTTGTGTTTCCTTCGGGATTCACCAGTTTGTGTTTCCTTCGGGATTCACCAGTTTGTGTCTACTTCGGATTCACCAGAGGTAGTGGGCATGCTTAACTACAGTAGGATAGGACTCAGTCTCTTTCTTGTTTCATGTGTATATTGTCCCATGAGGACTAGAGCAGTGTATATGTTTCACCAGAGGTGGGTATCTAAAGGACATACATGCCTAGCCTGACCCCAGTAGTGGGGTTACTTACTGAGTATTTTATACTTATTCTATCTCATGTTATTGTTTCAGGTAAGGGTAAGGATGCACTGGTGATGGACAAGCGGAATTCGTGATCGAGCCACTGGGACTAGTTTTTACGCTTCCGCATCATGAAATTTAAAGTTTTTTTCATGTTTTTCTTAACTTCTAGTTTTGATGTTTAAAACTTACTTTTAAGAATTGTTTTTCAGACTTATTTACTATCCTTTATGATTTCTGGGTACCCTACTATTGTGTTAATATTTGAATTTAATGAAAGTATTTTGAACTTACCTTATTTAATTAGCATTTATTTCGCCATAACAGAGTGTCGTTTTGAGTTCCATGTATGCATGTATTTAGCAACGGCCTAACTTAAGTCTTAGGGGGTCGGGTCGTTACAGAAAGTGGTGTCAATAGAGAGGTGGGGGAGAGGAAGAATGGGGAGGAAGAGGGAGTAAACAATATAGGCTGTGAGATCATAGATTTGAGAGTAGTGGAAGAGGGGATGAAGGCTATGGAGGGAGATGAAGAGATGAGGGGAGGGTGATTATGAGTGAAGAAGGGATTGAAGGGAAGGGAAATGTAAAAGATGGAACAATGAGCATTAGGGTGGAGAGCTAGAGGCTTAAAACAAAGGAGGAAGGGATGGGCTTAGGTTTGAAGGATTAGAGTGGGAGAGTGGAAACATAAGAAGTGAGAAAAACGGAGAATATAGAGGTAGAGGAGGCTGAAGATGGGGTGTAGAAGGCTATTAAAAATCAAACAGGGTTGGGAATGGGCCTTAATCGAAAAAGCCTAAGAGATGGGGGGAATTTGTTGTGGGGGAAGAATAAGGGGTATCAAAAATTGCAAATTCTAAAAATAGTAATGGGAAAGAAATGGTTGTTGATGAATTCTCAAAAGGAAATAGGAAATTTTGTACGGAGGACACAAAGGACTGTTAGGATATTCCTGTGATTAAAAAAACAAAAAGTCAGGGAAGGAAATATACTAACAGACTTAATAGTGGAGGCTCATTGACATAAATGAAAATACCAAGCTGGAACACTCTAGGTATGGGGAACCTAAGAGCGTCCAGAGATCTCCAAGGATTGGTAACCCCTAATGATCTTTTTATTTGAGATAAAATGCGATGATAAAAGGTGCATAATGTAAAATGTTGGCTAAAATTTGAAAATTGGTTTACAGTGGCGACTTGTGGTAGAAGTGGCGGGCTGAGTTTACTTTGAAGGGAGGATGTAGATGTGAGTATCCGATTATTTCTCTAAAAGCCATATTGATTGCTTATTGATATGGAAAAATAGATGTTGGCCTTTTTTAGGGATTTATGGTTGTCTGAAAATCATTAATAAAGAAATTACGTGTGATTTGATTCAATGATTACATAATAATGATGAATCTACTTGGTTGGTTTGAAAAGACTTAAATGAGGCCATGTGGATTAGTGAACAAAAAGGTAGGTCTAGTAGAAAGAAACCTTGTATGGAGAGGCTTCGAAATGCTATTTATCAGGGATCTTGGTTTTGTGGGCTCTCAGTTTACATGGTCCAATAAATGGGCTAATGACCAACCTATCCTTAAAAGGCTCGATCGTCTTCTGGGTAATGAAGACTTTTCTAGACTTTTCCCCATGGCGAGAGTTCACCACCTGACATGGTTATCTTCGGACCATCGGTCTATATGTATTGATCTCTAAAATAAAAAGGATAAGAGAGAGGAAATGTCAGAAATTTCCTGTGTAATTTTTTTTATTGGCTTTCCTGTGTTGTCAGGGCTGATAAGAAGGGTCGTGTTGATTAATATATCTTGCCTTTGATGGTGTTTTTCTCAAAAAAAAAAAAATTATTATCTACTCTATTGATAAACATTGATAGTAGTCTAACACTTTCTATTAATGATAGACAGTGATAGTGTTCTATCACTTAGTCTAACATTTCGCCTTCCATTGTCTATTATTGTCATATTAATTAACATCTTTATAAAAACAAGAAAAATACCAACACTAGTTACAATTTTTTCAACAAAATTATTATATGTTGATAGACATCGATAATAGTCTATCACTGTCTATCCTTGATAAATATTGATAAAACACTATCACTATCTTAGACTTTGATAGAACATTATCACTCTATGTCTCATATAAACAGTGATAGTAGTCTATCACTATCTATTCCTTATAGACATTGACAAAACACTGTCATTGTCTATCTGGGATAGACTTTGATAGAACACTATCACTATCTATCCCTGATAGACAGTGATAATGTTCTATCAGTTGGTGTATTGGTTGAACTTCCATTGTATCACACATTTAGACAGTGATAGACTTCTATCACTGCTTGATATACAACAATACCATCACAACAAATATAATATCCTAGTAATACATCTGATAGATAGTGATAGATTCTATCACTAAAATCCAATCAGCGTATAGTGAATAAAAGAACATAGAATACAAGTACCAAATAGTAGAAAAATAAATAATATCCCAACAATAAGCTTGATAAATAGTGATAGACTAATATCCATTCAGCATATAGTGAACAAAAAAACATAGAGTACAAGTACCAAATACTAGAACAAGTACTAATACTAGAAAAATAGTCAAACAATAGTAATAATATTATATAACAAGTATATATCAACAACTACCAGCAATAAAATTAGATTTTTATTTATCTATCAACTATCAGTGTTAGACAATGGTAGTCTATCAGATAGACAGTGATAGACAACTATCACTGCCTTGATAGATCACTCTTTATGATATCTTTATATATCATAAGTAGGTATAAACAGAACATATCTATAATAATAATAAAAAAAAAATGATAAAGAGTAATAGAATATTATCATTATCTATCACTAATAGACAACGATAATGGTCTATCACTGTCTTTAATGATATACATTTGATAGAACATTATTACCATCTATCACAAGTATATGATTAACGTTTATACATTTGGTTTTACTTTCTCATTCTTCTTTTCAGTTTTTGTTTTCTTTGCTTTGCCTAATGATTCACCTTTGACCATTTTTCTTTTGATGTTGCTTACCATTTGTTCACGAAAATTATGTTTAATAAATATGATTACTGAACAAAAATTAGGTTTATAATTATGACCACTGATTGACTGATGAAAAGAAATGAAAAGAGTGACATTGAAGGGTTGAGTGGTTACCGATGTAGTTGACTTGTTAAATCCTTATAAGATGCAACAGCGGTAGCAGGAGAAAGATGAAGAATGAGTAATGCGGTAGTGGAAGAAGAAGAAGAACAAGAACAAGAAGTAGCGATAACGGAAGTAGAAGAAGAAGATGCAACCATGGTGGAAGAAGAAGAAAAAGAAGAATGATAGAGAGAAATTCAAAATTGGAACTATAGAAATGAAGATGAACGGATAGCACATATGTGTTGGAGGGAAAAATCGTAGAGAAAATCATGTGCTTCTCCAATTAATCATGGGTCGAGTTGGGTCATACTGGTGGATGGACATGTTTTTTACATGTGGGATGAGCTTTTTTGGTATTTCGGTGGATTGGAGTTGGATATTACTGAGTTTGTGAAATTATCTTGTAAATAGTTTGACCCATCTTTTTATATTTAAAAAGTCCCCCCACCCCCAACCGTTATACTAAATTAAGTTGGTAATCTATAAAAACATATAATTTCAATTTAAAGTGCGATAGAAAGAGGGTTTTTTCTTTCTTTCTTTCTTTCTTTTTTTTTTTGTTCAACGGTAACTTAAAAGTAGATAAGTTATAGATGGGATCCTTTGCGAAAAAAAAAAAGGATGAGAGAGAATGATAAAAGATGTAAATAATTATAATTTGAGACCCATGTAATTATGATTAGGAGTGATAATATGATTGATTAACAACTAAAAGTGATTCTCAAACCAGTGGTAATGACATGTTGAAGAGGTTAAAATCACTTTCGTAATTTCTAAAATCATTATGAATCATATTTTTAGTCATTCAAATTCATTTTGATTATATAAAAATTGCATTTAAACATGTGAAGTGAAATATTGAATAATTTTGAGTGAGGATAGAACTCTTATAAGTACCAGTGTACTACTAATTAATTCTTGGGAAAAGTAGCTTTTTAGTCTCCAAATTTTTAGGAACACGTGTCTTTCATCCTAATGTTTCAATTTGGTCATTTTAATCATTTACCTTTGAAGAAAAAGTTTAAAACTACATATTTTCATTAATTAGATATATATATTTTTTTATTATATTAGATCAAATAACAATAATTGAACTTGTAATTAAAGAGAAAAAAAAAACTTTTTTCCTCTTCTTTCCTTTTATCCAACCCCCACTCCTCTATGAACACTAATGAACCATTCTATTAAAAAAAATAGACTCAAACTGTTACTTTGAAAAGTTGATGAAGATGGATGTGGTGGAGATAGTTCTCATTTTTTTTAGGATACACTATGTTTTGCTGAGGCCCTATTAACCTTCATCACATTTCCTTTCTAAAAGAAACCCTCACCATATTTTGTTGATGTCGAAAATGGATCAACTAGTTCATTTGCAGTTTAGAGGAAAACAATCCATGTTTCTTAAAAAAGGAAAAAAAAAAAAAAGAAAAGAAAAGAAAAGAAAAATAAACATCGTTATGGTGTTAGGTCACCAACACTTCGTACTCATATTAGTCAAAGTTTAGAGACGTGAAAGTAGTAGAGGATAGTTGTGAGTGTTTTCAGATCATCTTTGATCATTATCTTTAATTTATGCAATCGTTGAACCAATACATTTCAGGCAGCTACAACACCACTACTTGAAGCGGCAATTGATACTTATCTGCTCGACTTTCCACTAACTCATGTCTATTATGAAAGTGGACCACTACCACTTGCTCTAATACGGAGGTCCAATGACATTACTAGGTACTATTACATGAATCCTCCATTGTATCAATAGGCATTACTAGGACTTTCATGGTAATGCTACATGGTAAGCTCTCTCATGGGTCATCTCAGCTACCTCTAAGCTCCCTATAAGTCATTTGAACTCTCTCATTGGTCTTTTTAGCTACCTCTTTAACTCTCTCATGAGTCATTTGAGCTACCACTAGTACTCCCTTGTTGGTCCTCTAAGTTACCACTAGATTCTCTATGGGTCATCTCATCTACCACCAGGCTCTTTCATGAGTTCATTTGAGTTACCTCTAAACTCTTTATGGGTCCTTTAAGCTACCACTAGACTTCTTAAGGGGGTATTTGGGGGTAAGGAGTTAGTTATTATTGTCATAGGTTATAATAGTTTATGTTTAGGGTATAAATTATTTTAGTTTGAGTTATAATAGTATGTGTTTGAGGTATAAACTATTTTAGTTTGAGTAGGAATAGTAAACACTATAGCAAAAAATAAAAATTGATGAATGTAAAATAGTAAAAATTGTAGTAAATAAGAGTTTTGAAATAGTGTTGACTATAACTAATTGAGAGTTTTGAAATAATATTTAGTATGGTAAGAGGTGATTATTATAATATTAGGATAATCTTTGAACCAAACGCTCCCTAAAAGTCTTCTGAGCTATCTCTAAGCTCCCTCATGAATTCCAACCAATCCACTCTTAATAGTCTCCTAAGGCCATAGGTGACTATTGGATCTTTCATTCTTTGTTTATAGACCTTCCATTTCTCTAAACTCTCGATCTTGTTCTATCTTAGTAAATCTATCTATGACATATTTCATTAAGATTATTAATAAAAAGAAAAAAAGGGAATTAAATGGAGTGTAATCAGTAATGCAGGAATGGAGATGGTGAAGTATTCCTATTCCCGCCCTTTGTGACTATCCCTAATTTGAAACATTCACAAGTTCGTTGGTTTACAATGGAGGCGAGGCAACCCGACGAAGTTCACATGAAGACGACGTCGTTCAGTAAGAAAGCTTAAAAAAACGTAATTAAGAATCTTAAAGGGCTAGAAATGTAAATTTAGTAAAAAGTAGCCCCTTTTAGACAAAGTAGCAACATTTTTAAGCAGGATAAAGCTTCCTTCTTTTTCGCCTCTGTCTCTTCGTTCTCCATTGCTCTCCGTAGAACCAAACTTAAACAAAGAAATTACAAACACAGAGATAGAACCATCATCGAGAGCGAACCAACCCCAAACCGAAAGGAAAAAACTTGAATAATCGATCCCTCTTGCATGTAGATGCTATTTGAAACAGCCGTTTTGCTTCTCTTCTTAATCCATTCAGTTTCGCCTTATTACTCCAGCTCAATTCCATGGCGAATAATCATTCCGATACTCCGGCCGATGATTTCCTCGAGCAGATTCTTGGGATTTCCCCTTTTGGTTCGTCGGACCAAGGGTTAGCTGGAACTGACGGCGGATTGGCCGGAGCTACTGCTGCTGCTGCTGCTGCTGCTGCGGCGGCGGCGGCGGCGGCGGCTCAGGGTCAGGCTCCGATGATGCTTCAGCTTAGCTCCGGCGACGGTGGTGGCCATATCACTACGATTGGAAGTGGAAGTGTCGGTGGAGCTGGGTTTCATGGCGGACCCCCTTTTCCTCTGGGGTTGAGCTTGGACCAAGGGAAGAGTGGGTTTCTTAAGGCTGAGGAAGCTTCTGGAAGTGGCAAGCGGTATTGTGGTGAGGTTGTTGATGTTCGAGCTTCGTCTGTTAAAAATGTAAGATCCTGATTCTGATATTGTTGCTCAAAACGTTTATCTGTTGTTTCTGGTTTTGTGGGTTCTTAGAGTTTTGGTGGTGTAATTTCATTTCTTTTATTTATGGGGAAACTAGACTGAGAGAAGGGACTGGGGAGCTTATGCAACTCACTGACTTGAGATTCTTTTGGAGTTTCATATCAGAAGATTATAGGCATTGTTTGATATATGGAGATTACTGTGGAAGCAGGAGTGAATTCTTATATGATGTTTTATTTCTCTTCACGGTTGGTTATTGCTTCAAATAGCTACCTATCTTTGTTATGGTCGTGATTTACTGAACTAGAATTATGCTTTCCCTTGTGTGTGTACATGTATGTTTGTTTCTCGAAATAACATGGACTGTTTTTCTAAGTAATTATGATGAAAACAAGCGTCTGGTGTTTTAATATCTTTGTTCAGGTTTTATTTTCTGCTCTATGATGAATTATGGCTGTGATGTTTCTGGTTTTTGGTGTCTTGCTCAAGAGAAATGGGAAATTACAGACATTATTGTTTGATGTATTGTCATTCTTTTGTTCTTGAGGCAGAGGTTTTCTATATTCTTTTTGTTCTGGATGCAAAGTATTTATTTTTAAATATCCTTTTTAGGGGATAGGGAGTGGTTGAATTGCATTAAGTGACTCTCTTTGAATCTTTTTGCAGGTTTTTCAAGGCCAACAAATGCATGGTACTATGGGTGCAGCCCCACATCCACCAGCAATGCGCCCTAGGGTACGGGCGAGACGTGGACAGGCGACTGATCCACATAGCATCGCAGAGCGGGTAGGATAGACACCAGTTTTGAGAAACCAGAAACAGTTACACATTGCTAGATTATTATTGTACCAAAATATTATTGCAGCACTTGGTCATATTTTGTTGTTAAAGTTATTTGTTTTTTTTTTTAGGTTTCTGGAAGTAATTTTCATTACTATTTACATTTTGTTGCAGTTACGAAGAGAAAGGATTGCAGAGAGAATTAGGGCTTTGCAGGAGCTTGTTCCAAGTGTCAATAAGGTGATTGTCCATAATTTTAAGTCATTGGGATTATTGAGATAATTGTTCCGCTTCACTTTCAGGCAATTGCACTAGTTTTCAATTTTGGTTTATAACTTCTGAAACTTAATCCTTAGTAACAGTGGCATAGATGTCTCTTGTGTTCTTGTTGTTTCTCAAACTCTTGGTTCCATGACTTAGAAAACGTGGTAAAATATGATGATAAGAAATCTAAACGATCCTAACATGTGGTGATTTTCGCTGCAAGGTTAGATTTTAATTGTCAATAACTCAAATTACCTTTACATCTAGTTTACACTGTTGGTTGGTCCAAAGATGTGCCGCATTCAGCCCCTGTATTCCCCTTGCCCATGTGAGTGCAACTGGAAAATCATATCAAACTTCGTATGTATATAAACTAATTATGCTAATTATGAATGCGTTTGACCTTGGCGCATTTTGATGTTAATGTCTACTCTTCCACTTTAAAAGTGGATTTTCATGGATGCTCAAGTAGCCTATTGACCTCATTTTTAGTTTCACTACTGTTTTCTACTGATAATGGCATTCTAGGATTCTTTCTTGGATGCTTAACCTTAGTTTGGTACTGATTCATTTTTTGTTGTTTTGGGTAGACGGATAGAGCTGCAATGCTTGATGAAATAGTGGACTACGTAAAGTTCCTACGTCTCCAAGTAAAGGTGAAGTAATATTCCGATTTTTTACCTCACGGTTTATCCATGTAATTTCCATTAAAAAAATTGTTTTTAAGATTGCGGAAAAGCCATGGGCTGACTGATATTCATGATAGTTTTATCAATTACCTGATAAGTTAAAACTACTTGTTTAACATATATGAAGATGGTTTGTCCATTCAATCCCTTTATTCTCTTGATCATTATATGTAGTATGTACTGTAGTCTTTGGAGCCAGTTGCTTTTTCAACTCCTAATTGAAGCATATTTCAATCTTTATGTGAATTATATTTATGGAGTTGAGGCAGGTAATAAATTTAAAAAGTATGACTGTTACTGTTATTTAAAACTACTGCTTGTGCTCATAGTTCAATTTCAGCCCCTTTTCCCCCCTCATTTTTGGGACGTAACAGTCACTCTCATATTCTACTTTTTTAGGTATTTATCCATTGTTGCATTTATCTACTTTGCAGGTTCTGAGCATGAGTAGATTGGGTGGAGCTGGTGCTGTGGCACCACTTGTAACGGATATTCCACTATCATCAGTTGAGGTAATGAGATGAAAAACGAAATCTTTGACTTTAAAGCCTGTTTGATAATGTTTTTACTTTTGGTTTTCTGTGGCTGCTCGATAACAATGTCCAGAATAGTAATTAAATGGGGTCTTATATTGATGGTTTGTTTTTGGTTACTACCTTTCTTGCATCCTAGGAAGAAGGAAGTGAAGGTGGTAGGAACCAACCGGCATGGGAGAAGTGGTCGAACGATGGTACAGAAAGACAAGTTGCTAAACTTATGGAAGAAAACGTAGGAGCCGCAATGCAATTCCTTCAATCAAAGGCACTCTGCATCATGCCCATCTCATTGGCTTCGGCAATTTATCACACGCAACCACCCGATAGCTCGAGCGTTGTGAAGCCAGAGAGTAACCCTCCTCCATAGAATCACCTTGCAGCATCTGCCGAGGGAGGGATGTGCATTCCCACAATCCTAAAAGGAAATGAAAAAGAAAAAAGAAAGTAGAAGGAAAAAAAACTTACGGATCGCTGTTGGGTCCTATGGCCTGCGTCCCGTCGTCGCAACACTCATAGTTGTTCCCCCTTCACTTATGGTGGGTATTGGTATTGCAATCAAAGTCAGATGGCATAGTTATATTGCTTTTTAAGATTACTTTTAGCTTTTGTCAAAACAGGGATGGATGTCAATGCCCTAAAAGATGCAAGCAGGCTGTTCAGGTCTTGACAAGCTTAACTAAAGCAAGAAGAATTTGTCAAAGCTTTACTTGATATGCCCTTCTTTTCTTGTTTATGCATCAATGGGTGGAGGGAGTGGTGGGAAATGACCAAAGCACCTTTTTTTATGTAGTGGGTTGTGGGGACCTTGTAAAAATATGAATAAAAACTCTTCCTTTTTTGTGTATTTTTTTTGGATGGTGTACCTTTACAAGGAAAGGAAATGCAGATGTTTGAAATGGAGAGTGGTGAGTTTGAAAAAGAGAGAAAGAAGGTTGAATTATAGATTTAGACTCGTCAAAGTTAAAAAATTCTACTAAATGGAGGACTGAACTTGTTACTTCGGAAGTGCTTGTTAATTATTATTGAGTTAAATTAATTTTTTATTTTCTTGATTACAATGTACTGTTATGATGGGAGATTGAACGTCCAATTTTTAAAGAGTAAGACCATTTTGTTGAATTAAGTTTATTTTGGTTCACTAAATTTATAATTAAACTTGGAAACAAAGGAAGCATGATGAATTTGACAAAGTTATCGAGACTTTTGTGTTCTCATAGATCATTATTGGGCAAATAAATCATTGAGGAGAGAGAGAGAAAGTGTTTGACCCAAAAAGCTTGATATCCTTGATTCTAAAGACAGCTTTTCTCTTTTTCTTTGAGCATTTTTTTGGTTTTACATAAGGAATAAGAAAAGCAGTTTTAAGCACTGTGAAGAACCAAATTATTGGCTGAAGCAAACAGGGTTAGTCTTTTGGTATCTAAAGTTGGCATTAGAAATTGCTTGGTTCTGGTGGTTTTGGTCTTTGGAGAATTCTCTTTTTTGGTTCTGATTGCCCGTGTACCTTTTTCAAGCTTCTTCAATTTAAAACCGTGCATTTTTAATCAAAGAAACCTTACTAATTTGTATTAAAATCTTTTGCAAATGAGTAAATAGAAGCCATTTGGTCCATCAACTTTTTAAGTTGGCGTAAACAACTCAACTTCAACAATAAACACTATTGAAGTTGCACATTTATTGAGATTTCTTTCTATTTTGTATTGTAACAAAGATTTTGATGACTCATTTCGCATTTCAAGGATCGGCTGAAGGCCCAAACTTTGATTTTGAGGTTTGTTGGGGAATTATTTTTGGGTTTATGAGATTTCGATGAATGTTCATTGTTTTTCTGATTTATTCTTATTTCCTACTCTTGTATTTAATCCTATGCAATTCTTGTCGATTAATGTGACAAATTAGTTGTTTCAAAGCATGAGTTGTGTATGTATACTATATATGCTGGGATTCGTAATGAAGACATGCTTAATTTGAGTAGTGAATAGATTTTGTTATAGTTATAGTTTGACTTCTAGCATTACTATGGTCATCAACAACAAAGATAACGAAATTTAAGGAATAGAAACGCGTAAGGTTAAATAAGGCTAGTTTAATCTAATGTCTTAATAAATCCAAGTACTTAATGTGATTATTTGAATAGAAGGCTTTGCGTGACAACTATTTAGTTTATTTAAAATTGACATATGCATTCATTTTCTATTAAGGGAATCTGTCCAGTATTACTAGACGGTCGATTAGGCTTGATAGTCAGATTCCCAATAACTCAATTCACATGACAAATCTATGAATTAACCTATAAATAGCCCAACGGTCTCTTAATCAACGAAGGTGATCTTGTGCTATTGCGCTCTCTCTCAATCTATATTAATTTTCACACTTTACAACTTTTTCACATTTACTTATTTATGTCAAACCAAAACCCTCTTGCTTTCCAAAGACTAATTCACCTTAGTGAGATTCTCTCTTAGACTCCTTCCCCGTGGTTTGACCCAATCTTGTTACCAAGACTACCTAATAATTTAAGTTCACGATCCATTGATCCATTGAAGATCTCGACGACCTCCTATCTATCATATATATATATATATATTCACTTTTAGTAAATTGTTTCTTCAAAATTGGAATTTATATATATATATTTTTATCATTAAAGAAGTGTGCTTGAATTTCGAAAGAGTTTCTCTTAAAAAAAGGGGGGAAGAAGAGGAAGATTACAATATAGAGATTATGTTAACACAAATTTAAAAAACCAAAAAACAATTACATCATCTTAGAAACCATTGCTATTTTTGTTTGTTAACTTAGATTTGATCTTTTTAAATAACTTGATTTTTCCTAATTTATTATTATTTTTTTGTACATTATTACTAGAATTCCAAAAGTTGCAATAATATTACTCTTAACCACTTTCATAAACTTTCAAACTGCCATTGAAGTAATTTTTTTATTAGAATTTCATAAGAAATTTGGACCTAGTATTTTCATCCAAAATTCTAAAAAAATAAGGTATTCTTCTAAAATAAAATTAAAAGCATCCTGATACTTCTCTATCATCAATTAAAAGGTAAACGAGAGTTGAACTTAATTTGAATCACTATCAACTAACGGGATATTTGAAACACTCATTTGAAATGAATTGAGTGAGCTATAATAGCTTACCCATAGTTCAGGGCATATGTTAAGACAATGGAGGGTAAGGGTATCTTAACCTTTAGTTTTACCACCTTAGCAGTATTTACAATAACAACTCAATGGTTAAAATATTTAACCCTTCCTTCGCCTAGTGTTTCCAATGACTCCACCCAACGATAACTAACTCCTGACGACCACCTCTAGAAACCAACTCCGACGATCACTTCGACGACCAACTCTAATGAAAACTACA
Organism: Benincasa hispida; assembly: GCF_027475165.1. NCBI lineage: Eukaryota > Viridiplantae > Streptophyta > Magnoliopsida > Cucurbitales > Cucurbitaceae > Benincasa > Benincasa hispida. The sequence continues at coordinate 27,557,182 of NC_143486.1, forward strand.
TTCGATGTCCAATTTCGACGACAAACCACCTTCGACGATTACCTCCGATGACAACCTGTGCGACTAACTTTGATGATCAACTTTGACAATCATTTTGACGACTAGTTCATAGTATTTAATAGTCTTTTTTTTAATAGTAATTTAACATTAATATAAATACTTTCGGTGTATAGCAAATCAAACAAACTTGTGTACAAAAATATTTTTGAGAAAAATGTTTCCAAACACATGGGTGTTTTATTTAATTATTTTTTTCTTTTTATAAAATGTATTAAATGAAAACAACTTGTTTCAAAACAATTTTTTCCTAATCAATCAATATATGTCCTAATATATAACTTTCATGGGTCTAATCAAAGTTTAAAAAAAAAACAAAAAAACTATGCTTTTAAATAGAGGTGTTCAAAAAACTCGATGACCCGAAAAAACTGATCAATCCAACCCAATCCGTGCGGTTTGGGTTGGGTTATCAACTCATTTAGGTTGGGTTGGGTTCAAATAGATGAAAATTTTATGATTTGGGTTGGTTCATGGGTTCTCCTAATATAACCAAAACCAATCTGAACCAGCCCAAATTTATTATTAATTTTACAATATTTTTTATTACTTATAACACAATTATTTATACATATATTGATTTTAATTTTATTTAATTTCAATATTTTTTAAATAATTTATTCTTCAACAACTCTTAAAGGTAGTTTTTTTTGCACTTTAGAAAGAAAATTTTTACTATATAAATTGAAATTGAATTGTTAATCTTAATTCAATATATGAAAATAATTAAATTAGTTTTTTATATATTTATGTTTTGCTTCTTTTTAGAATAAGATTTTAAATAAATGACTCGATTAACCCGAACCAACTCAACCAAAAATATTTCATGATTGAGTTGGGTTGAGTTCATTTTTTAATAAGGGTTATTTGGGTTGAAAAAAATGTATAACTCGAACAATTGGGTTGAGTCTAAAAAGTCTTTCAATCCAATCCAACCCGACTCATAAATACCCTTACTTATATGGAAAAAAATTGTTCATAAAATTGAATCAGAGAATAGTATAAATAAATTCTCCAATAAATCTTCTTCAATGATTTATACATTTTAATTCAATTCATACAATATATAACTTATTTTAATATTACAAGCTCCTTTCAAAAAAACACTTGGATGCCTAGTCATTGAATTGCTTTGGAATAATAACCTACCATCATTAGACTGACAATATTTTTTTACATGTCACATTGTGTTGGTCTATACTTGGCAACCATCACTTTTAGATATATGTTTTTGTGCAATATTATAGAGTTAGAGATTAGAGATTAGTTACTTTTATACATTTAAAAAATATGTAGTTTTCTTATTTAATCAATTTATAATCTTACCTATTTTGTGCATGTTCAATAATATTTGTACATTCCAAAATGACCAAATGAATGAAGAATAATGTTACTTCAAATTCAACACATTTTAAAAAATTGATGGAACCCTTTTTACTTCTATTTACAAAATAAGATATAGGATACTATATATATATATATATAAAAGTCAAAACAACCTTAAATCCTAAACTCATATTTAAGAACACTATGTTAAACAAATCAACAATCCGAACATATGAATCTTAAACTTAGACTAGAATAACTTCCACCCCAAATATAAACTTCTTGACCCAAACTAAAATAATATGCACTTTAAATTAGGGTTGGCAACGGGGTCGGGGCGGGAGGGGGCGTCCCCCACTCCCGTCCCCGTGGGAAAAATTCTCCCTCATCCCCGCTCCCGTCCCCGCCATTTGAAGGTGGGGATGGGGGTGAGGATTCCCCGTCGTGGAAATGGGGTCCCCGCGGGCTCCATTTCCCATTTCCCCACAAGGATTCACCATTTTTTAATTAAAATTTGATTAAAATTTGGGCTTAGATTTAGAATTTAGATATTTAATATTGGACTCCACAACACTACAAGTCTATACATTATAAACATTAGGGGTATTCAAAAAAATCTGATAACCCAAAAAGATCGATCAATCCAACCCAACCCGTGCGGTTTGGATTGGGTTCAAATAAATGAAAATTTTATGGATTGGGTTGGTTCATGAATTCACCTAATATAACCCAAACCATCCTAAATTTATTATTAACTTTAAAATATATATTTTTTATTACTTATAACATAATTATTTATACATATATTGATTTTAATTTTATTTAATTCCAATATTTTTTAATAATGTATACTTCAACGACTCTCAAAATTAGTTTCCATGAACTTTAGAAGGAAAATTTTCACTATATAAATTGAAATTAAGTTGTTAATCTTAATTCAATATATTAAAATAATTAGATTATATTTTTACATATTTACGTTTTGCTTCTTTTTAGAACACAATTTTAAATAAATGACCCGATTAACCCGAACCAACTCAACCCAAATATTTCATGGTTGGTTGGATTCATTTTTTAATAAGAGTTATTTGAGTTGAAAAATTTATGACCCGAATAATTGGGTTGGGTTTAAAAAGTCTTTCAACCCAACCCAACCCAACCCATGAACACCCCATTAAACATACATACAAATAAGTTATTTTATATATTATAGATATATATTTATAAAACATTAAAAATATAAATATATCAAATCGCGGTCGGGGTTAGGGTGGGGATAATGTCCCCATCCCCGGACGGGACCCCAAAAAATTTTCCCGATTTGACCCCATCCCCGGTCAAATCGGAGATTTCCCACCCCGATCGGGGTAGGGTCCTATAGAAAATTTTGTCAACCCTACTTTAAATAGACTTTCTAAACCTAAACTAAAATAGTCTAAATCCCAAACATAGACGATTCAACTCATTAGAGTCTTAAAAGTTGTATATTATAGACTCAGGCTATTATACATAGCCAACTAGTGCCCCCCTAAATAAACAAAATATCAAAACATTCCACGTCTTTTCTTTCCCCTTCCATAAAAGGTACTGATCTTGGAGCCTGAAGAAATATTTGAATTACTAACAATCTAATACACAGTACACCAATTTACAAACTATACAACAAGCCAGACACCACAAAAGAATCTTTCCAAATATATTTGGAGAATACCCCTGTTGGAAACAATTTAAAGGAATCCAGAGTCGGTTTAATAAGATGGGAAATCAAAATTAGTTACAAAGTTGGCCATTTTGGCTTCCTGATCATCGAGAGAACTCATTCTCATGTCCAATAATGCCAGCTGGGACTTCACCCAGGGTGGATTATACCTGCCCTCAACCCATAAGGCTTCCCCAGTGTCCTTGTGTTTAAAATCTGGATATTTTGGGTTCTTCTGCAAGCAGAATCAAAATGCCAATGTATTAACTAACATTAAAGAGTGAAACTCATCTCTCATCAAGGATTCAAGTGAATCATACAGTGAAGGAAACTACAAATACTAACAAAAGGTAACTTTTGGAATGCCTAAAATGGCCTGCAAGAGACTACTAATTCCTTGTTTCCTTTTAAATCATTGAGGCCTACCATTTCATACATACAATAAAATAATAACATCTAGATATGATAACTAAAAAAGCCTGTTGGCGACTTTCCTGTGTTGCTCAGCTCTTACTTGGTTTAGTTTCTATACTTCTTTAAAAAATTAAAGCTTTTAAGTACTCTTTTAGGCTTTAGCTAATTGGAAGAGATTTCCTGAGTCTCGGTGGGCTCGCACTCAACTCTCCCCCGTTCCCCTCTTTCGCATGTTCGGCCTCTTAGTTGATAAAGGTCTGTCAGAGTGTGATTTTTTCAAGAAATGGGTCAACCAAAAAGTAAAATTGTTTGGAGGATGCGAATAAATCTATGAATTCATGGCGAGTCTTATTAGTGAAGAATTGGATTTCTATTTTCCAATTGACAACGGAAATTATCTTTCATCTGAACAGGCTATTGATAGGGTTCTATGCAACTTTTTTCAAGAAGAAATTAGCTCTCCAAATTTTGTCTGATATGACGTCCCTCATTTCCTTCATTCACGAGAACACATTAGAAGATAAAGATACTGTTTCCCCCTTCCTAAAGGTGTATGTGGTCTTGAGGTTTATGAGAGAAAATTAGGACATCAGAAGTTCAAGTTTTCAAGCATATGGGCTCCTAGAGATTTCATATCGTCTTTGTAGCTGTGCGCTTGAGTCAGTTTTGGTCTCATGAAGGCTTTCTTTTTTTATGCCTACTGATAACTCCTTTCCTTCTTTGTTGCTGCTTCTGCCTTTTTCAGCGTTTTTCAGCTTGATTGCTTTCGTTTAGGGCCTTTTGCAAATCGTTATAGCCTCAGTTGTTCTCTGAGGTTGTTTTAGAGCTCCCATTGGTTAGTCCTGTGGCTGTTGTTGCTCTCAGATCCTTTGCTGTTAAAAAACCTTACTCTCCTCAATTTTGTTTGCATAGATTTGTGAACTTTTCGTCTCGAAAAGTTATGTGGTTGCTCTAAGTTTCTAAGATTTGTTGCTGTAAGAGCAAAATCCAACCAACATTTTTTCAGCAAGCTTTGGATGAATTTTTTTTTAGGCAGTGGTTGCTGGAGCCGCTTTTGGAGTATTTGTAGTTTTCCTTCTTCGCTTCATCACGATTTGCAAGCTCTAAAATTTTTTGGTTCAAAGAAGGCATAATTTATTGAATAAATTATTGTTCTTAAACAGATTCATAGTTCTGTGTGCTGACCTCTATTATTCACTTCTGTTTGTCTCAAAGTTCTTGATTTTGTTTTTTTCTTTCATCATCTAACTTCCCATGGGAGTTCATATCCCTCCCCTCAGAATTAGTTAAGAAAATGTAAAATGTATGCTATTATGTCATGCAGTCCGTCGTAAGTTCCTAAGGTTTTTTCATTCATCAATTTGAAAGAAACAATATCGGTAATCACACACATAAAAACACAAGCATATAATAGACTTGGTCCATGTTAAGAACGTTTGAATCCAAAAACAAGATATTTGAATCTTAGAAATTGCAAGAGAATTAATCAAGTACCTTATTCTTCCTATTGTCCCACCAGTCAACGGGATTAGCAAAGAATGCTTGCCATAGTTCTTGTGTGGACCCCACATTATCAACAGCACCACTGCCGAGCTTTTTCCCTGCGAAGAAATGTGATAGGACACCAAATAATAAGATTTTGAAGCAAAATACAGTGTCAACCAATAATCCTAAATTGAAAAAATATCCCATGCCTGCCATTACGGAATTAGAGTCTTGGTCATAATGGGGTCCTGTTGAGTTGCTTCTTTCTATAAAATTCAGTTGCTGAACTACCACCTGCAAAAGATATGAAAGCATCCGTATCTACTTTATGAATGAACAAAAAACCATGGAACAACGTGAACAAGGACATCAAAACCTTATAGTATGTTTGCTGTTTCCCATCATCAGCTTCAACTAAATCTGCTACCAGCCGACCAGATACATATATCTGGTTGCCTTTCTGGATGTGTTGAGAAGCAACGTGCGCCAATTCATCCCAGAATGTTAAATTTATCCTGAAAGAGCAAAATCCTGTTTCGGATCACAGTCCTAATTGTCATTATATTTGAATGCATCAAGATTGAAATGCCATGCTGTATCTCTCTAGAAACCAGAGTTTTAAAGTTCTGCGGTGCAAAGGAATGAATGTAGCACTTTGTGGGGAGATTTGACTTGCAAGAAATGAGGAGTCTTTAAACAATGTCACGCCTTTTCCCCCCTTCTCTTTTCTTTCTCTATCTCAATTTAACATGCTTCTCATCGGCAAAGGAAACAAAAATGTGATAAGAACCAAAAATTGAAAGGGAAGCTAACAGAAAAAGCTATTGGAAATGCTAATCAACAGAGGAAAGTGATAACGGGTAACTAAGTGTTCGAAAGACTTAGCTAGCTTATTAGATTTGTCTCTTGAGTGGTCTAACTTCAATAATTTGTAGGCTAAGATGGCTGGCGCTTCATTGAGTCTCCTAGGGTCTTAGTAAAGGTTCCTTTTATAATTCTAGGGGTTGAGGTGGAGGCTCATCAAAGATGTTTTACTACAGAAGAGGCCAGGGGTGATTATTCTTCAGGAAACCAAATATTTTTCTTGCCCGCTAGTTATGAAAACAAATTTTATTGAGAGGGGGAAAAAAACATTGAAGTATACAATGGCAAAAAAGGGAAAACTCCACAAAAAGAAAACCTCCCTCTACAAAAAGAGACTCCGGCTATGTAAAATAAGGCTGTTTGGAAAATATGTGGGTGAAGTGGAAAGGAAGCCACCAAAGGTGGGGGGAGATAGAGTTTACTACCTTAATGGGATTTTGGAGTATTCTTGTGAGAGAATGGAAGAATTTAAGTGCTTGATTACTAAGATAAACTACACCTAAGACTCTAAGAGTTGCATTTTGGTAAATTGGTGGAGGCAGACTTTGTCATTGATCAAAGCTTTTTGAAGGTCGTATGAAGACAGAAGGGTCGCAGAAAAGATCAAGTTCTTTCTTTGGATACTAGCTTTGAGAGGTCTCAATATGAATGACAACATTATAAAAAGGTACATTCACTTAGCTTTATCCCACTTGGTGCGCTATGTGCAACAAGGTTAGTGCTAAGAACTTAAAGAATCGTACCATTCATTATCCATTCAGCATAAAATTTTTGACACTCAGCATACTTCGTTTAGCCTAATCCTCCACTCAGGCATGCAAGAGTTCTTCATTCAAATTTTTTGCGGTCACCCTTTCAAGAGAAAAAGGTAAGATTCTATGGACCAATACCAGCATTCGTTTGATTTGCAAATTTATCTGGAAAAGAAGTAGAAAAATTTCCAAGGATGACACTCTAGGAAGCATGGAGCTTCATTGGACGCGGATATGTCCGAATACACTCCAGACACGTGTCCACACACAATAAAACATGTCTGAAAATGCCAATTAATTAGTTGGCTTAATGGTAGGATTGATTTAGAGAAATGAAATAAATAAAACTCGCATAACAAAAAAGAAATTAATTTTTTTAATTATAAATTAACATACTTTTTTAATTTTACCAACCAGCTTGCGGAGCAAAAGCTATACAAACAAGAAGGACCCGAAGGAGCCATAAATTACAAAGTTATAATAATAACAATAAACCTCCATCGGTACGAATTTCAAAATGTATCAAATTTCACATATCCTCTCGCTCAACGCCCAAACAGAGGCATTCGAGCAGCTTCCTTCCAGACTTGGTTAAACACAGAAATCCATCATTTAGATTCATTTGGTTTCCACATCCTACTGAAATGGGGTCACCAATTCAGGGATGGCACTGGACATAAACAGAAATATAGTCTATAACCATCGTCCTAAAATTTCCATATTCTTAACCATACTAAATGCCTTCGAAATGAAACAATAGAATAGTACCAAGATGTTTCAGTAGAGGACTTCCACACAGCAAGTCGTGTCCAAGCCACATCCTTGCCCGTTGCCAGGTGCTTGAGCTCCACAGGCATACCAACGGTCCCAATTAGACTGACCGAGTTACTGAGGTCCTTCTTCCATGGAATTTCGGAAGGTTTGGGGTAGGTTGGGGAGTAACTGCTATAGTTTTCCATAGCCGAGCATTTTGGGAAACGAGTTGCGAAACGGAGGTGTTTAGGAGCGTTTAGACCGGAAAGAAAAGGGTAGAAAGAAGAGATTCGTAATTCGTTTCTAGGGATGGAGAAGATGGAGTTCTTTGATAACAATGATGACGAAAGAGTTAGGGTTTGCTCAAGCGCCATTATCATCGCTCTCGATTTCGCTCAAATCTTGGAATGTGTTTCTGTGCGCGCCAAACTGTTGAGCGAGGGCTTGATGAAAGGGTTTTAGATTTTTATTAAATCAAATACTAAAAAAAGAACAAACGGTAACAAAAAAAAAAGGGCAATTTTCACGACAAACTTTTCGGGTAACTGTACCGTTGTCCCCAAAATTAGAGTGAATAATCAAATTTTAACCACTTTCTAGAAGGTATTTTTTTTTTTACCATTTGTTTGCGTTATTATCGGCAAAAATGATTGAATTACGGCTTTCCACACTTGGCTCTCCGTTCTCACTTTTCGCTCCTCATTTCGATTATTTTCTTTTAATACAAAGAGTGAGAATCAATAACATGAAGTGAAAAAACCTAAATTCTAAAGAGTGAGAGTATCAAAAGCATAACAAATGAGAGGGAGATCCTAACATCCAAATTTCACGCTAACGTGAAGTATGCAAAATGTAGAAAAACTTATGTTTTAAACTTTAAAGAGTAGGGAAAATTCCACTTCATCCGTACAAAAAAATTCAAACTTTTTCTCATTTTTTTAAACTAAAGTTAGTTAAAAAAAAAAAAAAAAAAATTCAATAACCAAATATCAATCCCTCTTGAAGATGAGTGAAGAAAGACTCTCCGAAAAGAGAGTCTCATAAGAAGAAGAAGTCAAAGCTCTAAATGTTAAATTTTTTTTTCTCTAGATTATCTTTTATTTCACGATGTTAAATCTTAAATATAGACATATATTGCCCCTTTTTACTACTTAATTCACTAATTATTTTTAACCAAAAATAAGTAGATGAATAAATAAATACTTAATTTAAAGTCTTTATAATAGAAAATTTCATCCGGTTGGTATATGTAGTAATTATCAATTATTGTTGAACATACACAAAATAGGGTGAGATATCATTTTTATTTATCTATCCCGGACGTGAGATATCATTTATCTATCCCGAACATGTACAAAAAAGGGTGAGATATCATTTATCTATCCCAAACATGCAAAAAATTTTAAATTGTTTTTAGTCATGACTCATACTTTCATATCTCAGCATCCCTCAAACGTGAGATATCATTTTATTTATTTATCTCGTTCTTAGTTACTTGGGTATTTTTTTTAAAAAAAAAATATTTCTAAACTTATTTAAATTGCATATATTCAATGAACAAAAATGGCGATGCAATAAAATATTTCAAAGTTCACAAACATTTTTTTAAAATTTTTTTTTTTTTAACTCTAATGTCATTCTTTTATAAAGGTTTATTAATTTCATACCCAAGTGCCGATGGAGAAATGAGAATAGTTTGTTGATATTTCTTTAGATGGTTTAGGTCTTGTTTTTTAATCCAAAACAAACATATTTTCATTAATCATAGCATCTGTTTGTTACTCTTCCGCATTTTTTAAAAGTATAGATTAATCATATTGGAAAGTATAAGGCACTAGAACACTACTCTATAACCTATATACAAGCATATTGTTGAAAGTTTTGATGATAGTTTGATGTTATATACATTATAAGTCTAATAATTACTAGGATCTATAAACTCTCCATTTGAGCTTCACCTCCTTGCTACAAAGACAACCTCATACCAACTTCAAAAATATTCATGATCATCTTGGCATTCTTTATGAAAAAATGAGGAGAATTATTATACTTTGTTGGCTTTAGGGAAAAACATTGCCTTGCTTTCTCCTATTAGCAGAATGGGTCAGCATAATAGCATTGTCAATTTCGCGATCCATCATCTTATCAAGCCAAAGAATATGTCTCATATCGCACACGACTTTTGGTATCAGTCGAACTTAATTAATGAACGAGCAACTATTTATTAGTTGTAATATCTTTCTCTTTTTTTATTCTTCCTCCACTCACATCGACAGGCGAATGGAGTCTACTACACTATGATGTTATAAAAGATTTAGACGATCGAAATAGTTGTTTCATATTATGTTGTTAGCTTTTTATGATGAATTTAGGTGCTGTTTCATGGAGTTATTGTAAAAATTGATAAGTCTTGAAGGATTACTATAGTATGGGATTATTATAATCTATGAGGTTATAATAGTATGCGAGATTGAATAGTCCGTGTTTGGAGTGCAAACTATTTTAGTCAATATTTAGAAAGTTTGTGTTCGAGGTGCTAAATATTTTAGTATCGATTCAGGAAGTTTATATTTGAAATGCATATTATCATTTTAGTTTGAGTTTAGGGTTTATGTGTTTAGTTTGCTGATTTGTTGAACATGGAATTTTAAGTATAGATCTAGAGTTTAGGGTTTAGTTGGGGTTGTTTTCATTTTTTTTTTTTTGGTATTATATAAGTACTAATACCTTAGGTATCATATTTCATAAATAGAAATAAGAAGTTTTGTTCCACCAAATTTTAAAAATGTGTTAAATTTTAGGTTACGTTATTATCCATCTATTTGGTCATTTTTGGATTCCAATACTATTGAACAAGCACAACATATGTAATATTAGGCTAAACATTTTCATATAATTGATTAAGTAAAAAAACTCCATATTTATAGGTGTATAAAACTAACACCAATTCTCTAACTCCATAAAACTGCATAAAAATAATGTGTATCTAAGAGTAAAGTTATCAAGTATAGGTCATTGCCACAATGTCACACAAAAAATATTATCAACTTAGATACATACAATACTACAAAATAGACTTTTAATGATACATAAATGATGGAAAAAATAGGGAGGAGAGAGAAAAAGCAGTCGTTAAAGCCAAAATCATGCATTTTTTGTCGAAAAAAATGGAGTTTCTCAAAATTTCTCAAATTTATGATAATTTTTTCGTGTAAAATTTATGATGAAAAATAATAGTCATCAAATGTAGGAAAACATAAAAAATGCGCGATTTTGATGAAAAAGGATAGAAAATTTTAGATTTTTCTACTATTATGATAGCTTGTTTGTATACCAATTTATGACCTGAATTAATTGTCATTATCAATTTTTAAAACACTTTTTAACCCTACTAAAATTAGCATTACTAAACTATGATTATGATTAGCATCCACTAAATTGAAATAATTAATTCGTAAGTATTTTTTTACTTAATATATAAAATAAAATAAAATTGGAAAGCACTAAATCCCCTTTTGTACTACCATTCATATGTTTCTTTTATATGATATCTTATTTTGATGTTTATTTTCTTTTTCCATAAATGATAATCTATAAGTAAGAAACAAATAATTAAAAGTAATTAAAAATTAAAAATTAAAGAAACAAATAGTTTTTTTTTAACACAAAACTTGATATTTTATAAACGTCAAGTTTAACCATTGCTTGTCATCTTTTAAATTTAAAGAATTACCCACTTTTTAAAATAGTTATATATTTTTCCCTAAATTTTTTAATCTCCAAAATCGTCTTCACACTTATAACGCCCTAAGTTGAAAAATTAAGAATTTTGGATGTAAACTATGCCTTTATCCTATTATAAATATTATAATAATAAATAGATGCCCAATGTGTCACCCTTCATATTGTCCATGTGCATTCTAATTATTATGTTTGGTGTCCATGTAAATCCACATCCTACTTGTCACTTTGCCTATAAAGAGTGACATTTGGTGAATCTTAAAATCACACATTCATTGGTTGGAATTCCGCTTCCACTAATTCTCATATTATCTAATTTTATAATTTTAGTTTTTTTTTTATGTTTTTAATTATTTTATTTTATTTTATATTTTATATATTTAATATTATCACACACACACACACACATACATACATACATACATACATACATACATATACATATATACATACATACATACATACATACATATACATATATATATATATATATATATATATATATATATTATATTTTCTTTATATCCGTGTTCCCGTTGTGCTCTTCAAATTCACAACACGTTATTAGCACGAGCTCATGTCGACTTTCCCGCTAAATGTAGGTCCTAAAGGTATGTTGATTTTTTCCTCTTCGTTATAATTAATAAATTTAATGTTATTTTGCATTTTCAATATCTATTAAATTTCTAACATAAGTATAATATTTTATGATAGTGCTGCCATGAAAAATCTCACAAAATTAGAATTTGCCGCACTTGATATTAATGGCAATAATTATTTGTCATAGGTACTTGATGCCAAAATCTACTTGGATGCTATGAATCTTGGGGAGACTATTAAAGAAGGAAAGACGACATCCAGTCAGGACAAACCAAAAGCTATGATTTTCTTTCGTCATCATCTCCACGAGGGATTGAAAATGGAGTATCTTATAATAAAAAATCTCTGTATCTTGTGGAAAAATTTAAAAGAGAGGAATGATCATAAAAAAACAATTATTCTTTCTAAAACTCATTATAAGTGGATGCACTTGAGGCTACAAGATTTCAAATCAATAAGTGATTACAACTCCACATTATTTAAAATCAGTTCAAATTGTTACTATGCGGAGAGAAAATTACTGATGCCGATATGTTAGAGAAGACATTTTCTACATTTCATATCTCGAATATGCTCTTACAACAGCAATATTAAGAGAAAGGTTTTAAACAGTATTCTGAATTAATTTCATGTCTTCTCGTGACCGAACAAAATAACGAGTTATTGATGAAAAATCATGAATCTCGACTAATCGGAACGACACCATTCCTTGAAGTGAATGCTGAGAATTTTAATAATAATTATGGTCGAGGTTGAGGTCAAGGTCGTGACTGTTATAGAGGAAGAAATAATTATTATTTTCGTGGTGGTCGTTTTAATCATTCAAATTTCGAAAGAACTATACAAAATGATGATCACAAAGGAAAAGCTCTAATAGATAAGAGTTCAAAAAGTGTTGAAAATAAATGCTTCCGATGTGGAATGATTGAGCATTGGTCACGTACCTGCCGTACGTCAAAGCACTTAGTTGACCTCTATCAATCCTCCCTAAAGAAAAAAGAGAAAAATGTGGAAACAAATTTTGCATACCAGGATAATGACATATTTGACCTATCCCATATGACAAATTTGGATGTGACGAACTTCTTTGAATCTATTGACGTAGTTGATAGAACATTAAGTGTTTCTTTTGATTTTGAGAATATCTAAACTTATTGTTATTGTTTTCTTTTATCTATCTTCATTTTTTAAGTAACTTTTGTATATTTTAAGTGTTTTTTTTCTTATTGTAATTGTTTTCTTTTAGTGAAGAAACATGGATCATTTTCATATGTTGGGAATTTCAAAAATGAGCAATGAAGGTCTATGTCTTGTAGACAGTGCAACTACACACATAATATTTATAAATAAAAAATACTTTTCCAAATTGACAATGCTGAAAGCAAAAGTAAATACAATATCAGGTTCTGCAAACTTGATTGAAGGTTTTGAAAAAGTAAATATTATTTTTCCTAGAGGAGCAAAATTTACAATTGACAATGCATTGCTCTCTAGTCAATCAAAGAGAAGTCTTTTAAGTTTTAAAGATATACGTTGCAATGGTTATCATATTAAGACCGATAGTAAGAATAATGTGGAATATCTATGTATCATATCCACTGTCTCAAATGAAAAATGTATATTGGAAGAGTTGCCTGTTTTATCTTCTGGATTGTATTATACTCATATCGAGTAATTGAAACATATGCAACAATGAACCTAGAGTTCATGAATCTAGTCATATTTACAATTTGGCATGACCGATTGAGTCACCTAGGATCTATAATGATGAGGAGAATTATTGAGAATTCAAATGGACACCCATTGAAGCACCAGAAGATTCTTTAATCTAATGAATTATCACGTGATGCTTGCTCTCAAGAAAACTTGATAATTAGACCATCACCAGCTAAAGTGGGGACTGAATCACTTGCATTTTTAGAACGAATTCATGGTGATATATGTGGATCCATTAAACCACCAAGTGGACCATTTAGATATTTTATGGTATTAATAGACACATCCAACAGATAGTCACATGTGTGCTTATTATCAAGTCGAAATCTTGCATTTGCAAGATTACTTGCTCAAATAATTAAGTTAAGAGCATAATTTCTTAATTATACAATTAAGACCATTCGTCTTGATAATGTTGGTGAATTTACATCTCAAGCTTTTGATAATTATTATATGCTAATTGGGATAAGTGTTGAATATCCTACAACTCATGTCATACACAAAATAGTTTAGCAGAATCATTTATAAAATGTTTGCAATTAATTGCAAGACCATTACTTATGAGAGCTAAGCTTTCTTCACTTGTATGGGGACATGCTATTGTGCATGCAGTGTCACTTGTACGCATTAGGCCAATAGCTTATCATAAGTACTCACCATTATAATTAACTTATGGTCATGAGCCAAATATTTCCCATTTGAGAATTTTGGATGTGCAGTATATGTTCCAATTGCTCCACCACAACGCACTGAGATAGGTCCACAAAGAAGGTTAGGAATATATGTTGGATATGATTCTCCATCAATTATTAAATATCTTGAGCCCCTGACGGGTGATGTATTTACTGCACGATTTACTGATTGTCATTTTAATGAAACAAATTTTCCAACATTAGGGGGAAGAATTAATAAGTTGGAAAAAGAAATTACATGGAATGCATCGTTATTGTCTCATTTAGATCCCCGTACAGAATAATGTGAACTTGAAGTTTAGAAAATAATTCATTTGTAACATATAGAAAATCAATTACCAGATGCATTTATATATGCAAAGAAAGTAACAAAGTCACATATACCAGCAGCAAATGTTCCATAAAAAATGGATATTCCAACACAACAAATTGTCACTAATGAGTCTGGAACACACTAGAAGCGTGGTAGACTAGTGGGTTCCAAAGATAAAAATCCCCGAAAACGAAAAATAATTAATAGTGAAAAAGACTTGGTTGAGGATGTAAATACCCATAAAAAAACTTCGACATGACTAGCGAGGAAGATGAAATACCTAAAGATAATAATGAGATTTCAATAAACTATGTCATAATAGAAAAAAGATGGAATCGAACTAATGTAATTATCGATAACATTTTTGCGTATAATGTTGCTCTTGAATTATATCTGAAAATGAGGATCCTGAACTAAAATCTGTTGAAGAATATCAACATAGAAAAGATTGGCTTTAATGGAAAGAATCAATCGAGGCAGAATTAAACTCACTTTCAAAATGTTAGGTTTTTGGACCAGTAGTCCAAACACCAAAAGGTGTTAAACCTATGGGATACAAATGAGTATTTGTGAGGAAAAGAAATGAAAATAATGAGGTCATAAGATATAAAGCAAGACTAGTTGCACAAGGTTTTTCACAA
This sequence comes from Benincasa hispida, assembly GCF_027475165.1. Taxonomy (NCBI): domain Eukaryota; kingdom Viridiplantae; phylum Streptophyta; class Magnoliopsida; order Cucurbitales; family Cucurbitaceae; genus Benincasa; species Benincasa hispida. The sequence goes on from NC_143486.1 coordinate 27,572,235, forward strand.
AGACCTGATATTGATTTGAGGAGACCTATTCTCCAGCGATGCATGCAATTATATTAAGATATTCAATTTGCTTGACTATATATAAAAGTTTGGATATGCATCTTATGGATGTAGTCACAACATATTTATATGGATCTTTTTATAATAATATTTATATGAGAATCCTAGAAGGATTTAAGGTACTTGAAACATATACATAAAATTCTCAGGAATTGTATTCAATAAAGTTACAGAGATCACTATATGGATTGAAACAATCAGGACGGATATGGTACAATTGCCTGAGTGGATATTTATTGAAAGAAGGATATCAAAATAAATCAATATGTCCATGTGTTTTTATGAAGAAATCACACGTCATCTGTCCTGGGGACTCTATTACGCTGCTCGCTCTATTAGCTAGCTGGCGGCAACCGTGTCAGGATTTACTATTATGACTGTATATGTTGATGATTTGAATATAATTGGAACTTCTGAAGAACTTTCAAAGGTAATAGAATATTTTAAGAAAGAATTTGAGATGAAATATCTCAAAAAAAAAAAAAAAAATTGCCTTGGTTTGCAAATTGAGCATTTAGTAGATGAAATATTTATTCATCAGTTAACTTATACAGGAAAATTTTGAAAAGATTTTATATAGACAAAGCACATCCATTAAATATTCCAGTGGAAGTCCGTTCATTGGATATAAAAAAAGATATATTTCAACCTCGAGAAGATAATGAAGAACTTCTTGGTCCTGAAGTACCATATCTCAGTGCAATTGGTGTACTTATGTATCTTGCTAATAATACAAGACCAGATATTGCATTTTTAGTAAATTTATTAGCTAGATATAGTTCTTCTCTTACAAAAAGAAATTGGAATGAAATTAAGCATATACTCCATTATTTCTGAGGAACAATCGATATAGGTTTGTTTTATTCAAATAAATCAAACTTTGATCTAGTTAGTTATGCAGATTCTAGATATTTATCTAATCCACACAAAGCTAGATCTCAAACAGGTTATCTGTTCATATGTGGAGGAATTGCTATATCATGGCGATTGGCGAAACAGACTATAACGATCACTTCCTCAAATCATGCTAAAATTCTTGCAATTCACGAGGCTAGTCGAGAATGTGTATGGCTAAGGTCAATGACTCAACACATTCGTGAAACGTGTGGCTTATCTTCTAATAAAAATCTTCCAACAATATTATACGAAGACAACACAGGTTGCATAGCCCAAATCAAAGGAGGATATATAAAAGAAGATAGAACAAAACATATTTCACCAAAGCTTTTCTACACTCATGATCTTGAAGAAAATGGTGACATCATTGTACAACAAATTTATTCGAAGGATAATCTGACAAACTTATTTACAAAGGCATTACCAATCGCAACTTTTGAAAAATTGGTGCACAACATTGGAATGCAGTGATTTAGAGATCTTAAGTGATGTTTTCATGAGGGGAAGTAAATATATTGTATTCTTTTAAAAGTATTTATTATATGAAATATGTACTCTTTTGAAGGGAAACTCAACATGAGGAGTTCCTTAAGTGAAAGCGGATCATCCAAATTCCATTGTGATTGAACGCATACATTTACAGTCATACAAGAAGATTATGCAATCAAGATAAATTACAACATGCTTTTGAAATAAAACAAAGGTTGAGAGATTATCCTTTGAAGAACCATTCTTCAAGTAATCCCTCGATCCAACTTGTTCACGAACAAGTCACAAATACTCCTCTTGAACAAGCAGCAAAAAACAACTTGATCCTCGAACCAACAGGGATACTACCAATCAGATTCCTTAGTATACTCAGGGTGAGAACCCAAGAGTGGTGGGCTCTGACTATTTTGGTTAAGAGGATATTTGTGAGTTTGGAGGAGGAAGACGATCAAAGAAGAAGCACTATCGCATAGGAACTGCTTTAATCGTTTAGACTATCCAATCGTGTAGACTATTGCATAGCCTCTCTTTTATCACATAGACAAAGAGCCTATCGTATATGCTCTCTTTTTGTCGTGTAGACTATTGCATAGCCTCTCTTTTATCGCATAGACAAAGAGCCTATCGTATATGCTCTCTTTTTGTCGTGTAGACTATTGCATAGCCTCTCTTTTATCGTATAGACAAAGAGCCTATTGTATATGCTTTCTTTTTGTCGTGTAGACTATTGCATGGCCTCTCCTTTGCAATCTTGAAACAAATTTTCCTTTTATTCCAAATTGCCATAAAATTTCCATAACCACCCGCTAAGGTAATTTTTTTTTTTTAGAAAAGGGATTATTATACAAAATAATAAATATTTACATCATCGTGAATGACGTATGTGTTCCATGAGTGAGCTAGTTGTTCTGAGGATATAAATAAATATGATAACCAACTTATCATATTATATTTATAACCTATAGTTTTAATATTGCATCACATACAATATAAACTATAGTTCTTTTTCTCTATTTTATGGAATTTAATATAAATCATATTTATATTAATTTTACAACTATTTGAATCTCATTCAAATATTTATTCCTCCAATTAATGTATCAAATACAATATATGCATTATATATGGTATGTACATATAGAAAAATCCCACCTTGGGTTATGTATTGGTCAAGCATCATCTCTTTGTTACAAATGTTATAATTTAGAGAAGCATAATTTAAATTACATAAGAGCATTCTCACGTATCATATAATATAAGAGTTATATTTATGCATGCATAGAAAGCATTGACATGCATCATCTTTATATTATAATTGTTATAGTATAAGGGTGTATGGAAAGCAAGTTTGCTTGGTTATTACATGTATATAAAAGTTATGTATAGTAATGACCGAACATTGTATGAAGCATGACACATAGGTTACTTTATAAGCGTTATAAATACCTTGTTATATTCAATGTGTTTTAGTTGTTTCTTTTTAAAGGTTAAAGAGAAATTATAACTAAAAGCAATAAGAAAGACATGCATGCTCACTTAGGTGATCACGGTTCTAATATGATTAGCAACCCTTAGGCTTTAATCTTTTAATCAATTTAATAGGATTAAATTGACTAATAAAAGGTTAAAGTGTAACAAATCTATCTATAAGGGACCTTTTGTCTAAGGCGGGTTCTGGCTAAGCTGGGGTATTTAAGTTGACGGAAACATAACACCCCTACCTGGAAAGGTGAATTAGATAGATTTGATGCATGCATGTAAGTTAAGGACAATCCATTAAAGTGTTTAAATGTGACTACTTGAACTTGTTTTTTTCATAGACAAAATTTATTTATGAGCAGACTTTAAAAGATGACTTAGACTAAAATTAGTAGCTGGATTGTCTAGGTTAATGAACCCCTAGTTAGAACATTTAGTGGGAGGTACTTAGAACATCTGATGCTTTATTTAAACCCTTAACGTTTCTCCCATATAGTCCACATTGTGAGATCTACCCTCGGCCTCGTGGCACCTTGGGAGTGTCCCCTTAAAGGATGGTGTTTGGGTAGGTCAATATCAAGGTGGATAGAGAGAATGTTCATAGTAAGTGGGAGTAGAAAGTGCAACAACATATCCCACGGTCTCCCTCGTTGGACTGAATAAAGTTTCTGCGCATCGCCTCGAGGCCCTAGGAGTGTCCCCCTATAGGATGGCAGTTTTGCCCGTTTCTTTATTTGATCTCCTGTAAGAAGATAAGGTTACTTAGTCTCTTGTCCTAATCTGCTTCTTCCCTATGGTGAGCTCATTAGGCCGAGACTCTGGCACCGAAAGCGAGGGATCACACTTATGCAGAATTGTTAAGGGTTAACAGTTCTGGACCAAATAAATGGTGGCTGTTAGGTTCAGTTCCAAGAGTTGGTTCTACCTAATGGTTGAGAATGTCTCATCCCAGTGAAGGGGCATCTGATCACCCCACTGGTGACGTTTGTCCTGCCTCGCTGGGGCATCATTGCAAAATAGAAGTCTTATACACTTAAGATATCTGGAAACTGTTTTGCTAAAATTAATTGGTTAAAATATGGTTTAGCAAAATCTTATAAAAGTTTATTTTTTTTTCAACAACAAGTTTTTAAAATGGCTACAACCACGTTAGCTTTGCTTAGCGCCGAGAAATTTACTGGCGACAATTTTTCAACATGGAAACATATGATCACGACTATTCTAATCATGAAGGATCTCATGTTTGCTCTTACGGAGGTCTGTCCTCCTATTCCAGCTCCCAATGCCGCTCGAAATGTTCGGGAGGTATATGAGCGATGGACACAGGCAAAAGAGAAGGCTCGAGCCTATATCTTGGCAAGTCTTAATGACGTGTTGGCCAAGAAGCATGAGCCTATGGTCTCAGCGCGTGAGATCATAGGGTCCCTGCATGTGATGTTTGGATAACCGTCTGAACATCTCAAGCACGAGGCTCTTAAATACATATTCAACTCTAAAATGGAGGAAGGCACCTCTGTTCATGAACATGTGCTTAATATGATGGTCCACTTTAATGTGGCGGAGTTGAATGGGTCTACTATCGATGAGGGCAGTCAGGTTAGTATAATCCTGCATTCATTGTCGGAGAGCTTCTTGCACTTTGTTAGCAATGTGATTCTTAACAAAGTGAAATACACCCTTACAACTTTCCTCAACGAGTTCCAGACATACCAATCTTTACTGAAAAGTAAGGAGAGGAAGAAGGTTGAGGCAAATGTTGCTTCATCCTTAAGAATGTTCCATCGAGGTTCAACCTCAGGAACGAAGTCTGAACCTTCTACTTCTAACTTTGCAAAGGGGAAGAAGAATAAGGGTGGTAAGGGGAAAGGGAAAGCGCATGCTAACTTGCCACCTATCGCTCTAAGAAGGCGTTCACTGCTGGTTGAAAAAGGAAAATGTTTCCACTGTAATCAGAAGAACACTAGAAGAGGAATTGTCCTGCTGGCTGAAGGAAAGGAAGGCCACCAAGGCTAAGGCCAAGTCAGATAAAGGTAAATATGATTTACTTTTACTAGAAACATGATTAGTGGAGAATGATGATTTTACTTGGATAATTGATTCGGGCGCCACTAATCACGTTTGTTCTTCTTTTCAGGGGATTAGATCCTGGCGATAGCTGAAGTCTGGTGAGATGATGATACGAGTAAGCACCGGGCACATCGTCTCAACTGTGGCAGTGGGAGGGATACAATTATCTTTACAGAATAGGTTTATAGTTTTAAACGATGTATATGTTGTTCCTGAACTTAAGAGGAACCTTATTTCTGTAAAGTGCTTGTTGCAATGTAAATATACACTTTCTTTTAATGTGGATAAAGTGTTTATTCATAAAGATGGTGTTCATATTTGTACAACTTATCTGGAAAGTAACTTGTATGTGTTAAGACCATTAGCCTTAAGTTCCCTCCATAACACAGAGTTATTTAAAACTGTCGTAACTCAATCTAAACGTCAACGAATTTCTCCAAAAGAAAATGTCCAACTTTGGCACTTTTGATTAGGGCACATTAATCTCAATAGGATTGAGAGATTGGTGAAGAATAGACTTCTAAGTGAGTTAGAAGAAAATTCTTTACCGGTGTGCGAATCTTGCCTTGAGGGTAAGATGACTAAAAGACCTTTTACTGGCAAAGGTTGTCGAGCCAAAGAGCCTCTTGAGTTAGTACATTCTAACCTTTGTGGTCCTATGAATGTGCGAGCCCGAGGTGGCTATGAGTATTTTATCAGTTTTACTAATGATTACTTTAGGTATGGGTATGTTTATCTGATGCAACAAAAGTCTGAATCCTTTGAAAATTTCAAAGAGTTCAAGGTTGAAGTTGAAAACGTATGGGATAGACGGATTAAAACACTTCGATCGGGTCGAGGTGGAGAGTTTTTGGACTCGGCATTCCAGGACTATTTGATAGAACATGGAATTATTTCCGAACTTTCAGCACTGGGTACACCTCAACAGAATGGGTTCCAGCGGAGAGGAGAAATAAAACCTTGTTGGACATGGTTCATCATGATGAGTTATGTTTCCTTATCGGACTAGTTTTGGGGTTTCACAGTGGAGACTGTGATTTACATACTCAACTATGTTCCTTCCAAGAGTGTTGAGAGAACACCTCTGGAATTGTGGAATGGGCGTAAAACTAGTTTACGTCACTTCCGTATTTAGGGTTGCCCTGCACATGTGCTTGAGGAAAATCCCAAGAAGTTGGAACCACAGTTGAGGTTATGCCTCTTTGTAGGCTACCCCAAAGGTACACGAATGGGTTATTTTTATGATTCATCGGAAAGGGTGTTTGTTTCCACGAACGCTACTTTCCTGGAGGATGATCATATTAATGAGCACAATCCACGTAGTAAAGTCGTGTTGAGTGAGCTTTTCAATGAAACTACTGAAATTTCAACAAGAGTTGTTGAAGGACGTGCTTCATCAGCAAGAGTTGTGATGATAGTTCATCTAGTAGGTCAGTTTCACCTCAAGAGTTGAGGGAACCTCGACACAGTGGGAGGGTTGCGAACCCGCTCGTTCTCTATCTGGGTTTCACAGAAATCCTTGCTATGATAGCAGATGGCGACGATGAGGATTCGATGTTTTATCAGAAGGCAATGGAGGACATAGATCAGGATGAATGGGTCAAGGCCATGGATCTCGAGATGGAGTCGATGTACTTCAACTCAGTATGGGATTTTGTACATCAGCGTGATGGGGTAAAACCTATAGGTTGTAAATGGATCTACAAGCATAAACGGGGTGCTGATGGGAAGGTGCAAACCTTCAAGGCTCGACTTATGGCAGAGGGTTATACCCAGGAAGAGGGAGTCGACTATGAGGAGAATTTCTCGCCTGTTGCCATGTTAAAGTCGATCTACATTCTCTTGTCCATTGCAGCTTATTATAATTATGAGATCTAGCAAATGGACGTCAAAACGACCTTTCTGAATGGCAATCTTGAGAAGACCATCTACATGGTGCAACTCGAGGGATTCATAGCCCAAGGTCAAAAGCGAAAAGTTTTTTAAACTGAATCGGTTTATGGGGCTGAAACAGACGTCTCGATCTTGGAACATATGGTTTGATACTATGATCAAATCGTATGGCTTTGACCAGAACATTGATGAACCTTGTGTCTACAAGAAGATCGTTAACACTTCAGTAGTTTTCTTAGTGTTGTATGTAGACGATATACATTGGGAATGTTGTAGATCTACTGTTGCAATTAAGAACTGGCTAGCGACCCAATTCTAAATGAAAGATTTAGGAGAGGCTCAGTTTGTTCTGGGTATACAGATCTTTCGGGATCGTAAGAATAAAGTCCTAGCACTATCTCAGGCATCATACATTGACAAGATGTTGCTCAAGTACTCGATGCAGGACTTCAAGAGGGGCCTACTACTGATAACGGGCAGAAATACACGTTATTACAATGCTAAGTTATAAGACAATATAGGGTTGCATTGATAAAAAAATATAAGATTGCGTCCAAAAAGCATTAAGTTCACAATATTGTGGTCGCATGTGTCCATCGCATAAAAACAGTTAACTTATGTATTTTGTACAGAATATGTGTTGACGTGATGACATGTAGAAATGCATATTATCTTAGGCCTTTTACTTAGAATTATGAAGGTTGTTAGGTAGAATATGTAGCAATCATGATAGAAATTCACGAGAAAATGAGCTTGCGTCGAATGTTATTTTGAATCTCAGCTAATCTGTCATTTTGCGTTATTATGCATTCAATGTTCTATTTTTGTAGCTAACGCAGGAAATGAATGCAAACACAGAAACCGGACTACCGCATAGATGACCGCATGCGGAGAAACACTCCATCACAAAGGCAAATGCGTCGATCAATGCATGGATGTTGCAGTACTCAACCGTATGCGTCCATCGCATGGGAGTTGCGCTCGCCTAGCGATTGCGGTCATCGTGTAGAGTTGCAGTATTAAATGAATGCGGTCATTAAATGATTGTGGCTATGCGACAACATATTCTAATGGGATCAACGCAAGGTTAGTGGAATGAACGCATCAACACATCTACCTCGAGAAAAACCAAAAGATGATGCTGACATTTCATCTACCACGCCATTAGTGGCAGAGGTTCAGAAAGGACTAACGCGCCGAACGTCAGACTCAAAGCAGTCCAATTAATGTTGTCGGCGACCCAAGCTCTATAAATAGAAGCCAATGAGCAGAAATTCAAATTATCCAAGGTTTTCGCCTGAGGTTCGCCTAGGGCGGATCCTTGCGATCCAGACAAATGCGTGAGAAGAAGTTTGAGAGTTCTTCACCTCCTTCATCCATTTCGAGTGACGACCGGAGCTAGATCTCGGAAGAGTCAGTTCCTCCGCCCATCCATGACACCATTGGTAGCCTTGACGCACATCCGCTGGGAACAAGTCTTTGCTTCTAGCCGGTCATTTCTTTTTCCTTTCTTTCTTATATTGTATTGTATGACATCTTGTGATTAAGGAATTAATACAATTCGTTTTCAATGTATTTCTCTGTCTTCTTCGACCCCATCTCCATCTTCTTTACTTTGCATCTTTACTTTCATTGCAACACTTAGTGGGATTGCTTGGGTATCACATACTTAGTCATGTGAATTAGGGATATGAAGCATGTAGCAACCCACCGAGAGGTGTGCGTTGCGTGAGTGTGTGAGTAATCTTATTTTCTTAGTGTGAAGCTGCTGCAATGCCTGTCTATAGGCTAACAAATTGCTTGTCTATGAGTAAAGTCAACAACAATCAACTGCCTGGGAGGGTAAGTGGTTGGACACATTAAGCAATGTATGCATTGTTCACTAGGGATGTGAACAATCTTGCGTCAACCAAGTTCATGCGTATGTCTTGTATTATGTATGCTTCATTCGTCCATTAGGGATACTTGGGAGGGTAGTCTAAGGACAAGATCTAGGCTTGGGAAGGTCAGGTTAGAATCTAGGCTCGGGAGAGTTAGATTAGAACACATAATACAAGAGATAGGAGCTTAGGAATAAGCACTGTTTTCTATTAACCCATCGCATGCATCCTAGAGATAGGATACGATTTGCGCATTTGCATCATCGCATAGGAAAAGAGTAGAGACTTAGAAATAAGCTCTATGGACACTTTTGCATTTAACACATGTGTCCTAGACTTAGGAGCACCACATTTGCATTGAAAAATGATTTGCCGTGCATGAGTGTAGAATGATCGCATGGCTTGTGTTGACTAAGGTTGCCCTTGCGGTCACTCTGAAGGGTTGCAATGAAATCATCTCCGCATTTTATCTATTTTTCCATACATTTATTTCATGTCAAGGTTTGTCGTATCTCTACCTCTCATGCATATTCTCATTGCGTTGATTGTTAGATAGGAGTAGAAGTAGGGTTAACTTAGCAACCTCCCTTCCATTCTTTTATTCAAACCGCTGCATGCACATTACCGCATATATATAGCTACAAGTCCTTGTGTTTGACCTCAGAATACCCGAGAAACTTGCGTTCGCTTTATACTTGGCGTGAGCGCAAGAAAACTTGTGACAGGATGCATGGTCATCGCATACATTTATTAACGCATATTTATTTTAATGCATGATCATCGACGCATGACTATCAACGCATATCTTAAGAACATGCATTGCATACCGCGTCACAGGATTTTGGTTGTCGAGTAAAATTGACTTCTAATTTCCCATCATCAAGTTTTTGGTGCCGTTACCGGGGACTTGGCAGCTAAATGTTTGTTAAGTTTTGTGTCTCTGCGAGAAAACTTTTTATCTTGGGAGTATTGCAGCTTGTGCGACAAGGTTGCAACCAATATTGAAGTATAGACGATGCGCTGAAAGCCAATGTTGACTCTAAGGTAGAAGGGAAATTAGTCGCAAAAGAGCTGAAGGTAATTCTAAGCATATGACGGCCGCATGCGCCCAAAAATTGCCGGAAGTTCCAATGGTCAAGGCAACTTGACCCAAGCAGTTGAGAACCATCTCCTGCATGGAAGCCTCCTTGCGGTGATAACACTCCAATTTTTCCAGGGACGTTTTCTGCTCTATCTTTACTTTGCTTTCTTTGTATAGGTTATTTTTATTTTTTTTTGTTATTTTGGATATATGACTGCTTCCTTGGGTGTGGTACGTTTGCTCTTGTAGGTGCAATAATAAGTCTCCTCGGTTTGTAGTTCAATGGAAGAATTCCTTTCACCCTTCAACGCATGGCTTCGATTACGTGAATTCCAACGCATGAGCGCATGCATTGTTCCGCCTAAGGTTTTTTTCTTGTTATCTTGTATGCCTTATCCTTTTGAAATTCTTTCTTTCTCGATTGCGTTGTTTTGCGATATTTTTATGATGGTACATATAGTTCACCACTTCTTCTAACTAATCAACGCAAGGCATTCTTTACTTTTATTAGCTTCTTCAAATTTTGAAAGTCTTAAGTTTTATTTTGTGCAAACCTTTGTTCAAACATTTATTACCGCATTCTTGTAATTTTGTTTTTAGCTTTACGGTGAGAACGTTGCCAACCTCTAAGTTTGGGGGTGGCAGCGGTCTCGGAGAATTGCATTCATTGCATTGCGATTTTGAAAAAAAAAATTGAAGTGAGATTTTGAGAATAATAACTCCACTGTCAACGCAATGGGGAAACCTATGTTGATAAGAGTTAAGCTGTGAAAGACATTTGCTCGAAGTTGGATGTCCGCATGACACACGTGGGGGTAAGCTAAAATGAAGGCAAGTCGCCAGGATCAGCGCATTAGTGCAACTCCTCTGTCTGACGCAAGCCAAATCAAACGAGACAAGAGTTGAGTTGAATATGGAACGCATTCGAAGTTGGATGCCCGCATGACACACGTGGGGGTAATCGAAAACGAAGTGCGTAACCAGGTTCAACACCACATTTGAATAAGCCATCACAAATTTTTGAAGTATTTTGAATGAACGCATTCTCAAAAGCTAAACACAAAATTGTGGTGAATGAATAAAAGTTTTTGAGCAAAGGCTTGCCGAATCTAAACTTAGAAAAGATCTTTTTGAAGAAGTAGAAAAAGTGGAGGAGGGCATTGCGGTGATGGTCAGGGGTATGTGTAAATTATATTCTGAGAAGTTGGTCATCACAAGGGAAAGCACGAAGGTGAGTTAGAATTTCTTGAGTATAACGCATGTTTGAGGACAAGCATGATTTTAAGTTTGGGGGTGTGATGACATGCAGAAATGGATGTCATCTTAGGCCTTTTACTTAGAATTATGAAGGTTGCTAGGCAGAATATGCAGCAATCATGATAGGAATTCACGAGAAAATGAGCTTGCGTCGATCAGCATGTTGAATCTCAGCTAACCCGTTATTTTGCATTATTATGCGTTCTCCGAGACCGCTTAACTCTTATCAACATTGGTTTTCCAGATAACTAGGGACATACAAGTTGCTGCCCAGGCTTTTACACTGATTTCTACTCGTGCTCAAAAGATAATCTCGCTCTCGCGAGAATCGGCCCCCTCTCTGCTTCTTCGCCTCAAGGTTCTCTTTCGAGTTTCCCTGAGCGATCTCCGGCGTCACCACTCTTCTCTTGCTCCACCTTAAAATGAAAAGAAAACTGTGCATAAAGACGAGTGAACTGAAGTATGAAATCTCTAACTGCTGAACTCGTGAACCCCATTTCTGAAGAATGCCCTTGGTATTTATAGAGCATCCATGGTGAAAGGCGGCTTCTCTTTCATGATTAAACAGATGGGATGGCTTTAATTCCTGACTGATGTGCCAAATAATGGTCACCGAAAAGCTGAATGCATTTGTGATCGTTAACGACTGCCAGCTTAATTGGGATTCGACAGTCATCAGCTTTCTGTCCTATTGCGATTAATTAGCCTTTCACTCAGATGCGCCCACCATGTTGCACTGACCAGGTTGTGGTGATTCTTTTCGGGCGAATGTTTGCGAGCACAATCATCGCAAAGCCTTGCGGTGAAGTTGCCTCGATCGATGATTTCCTATGATCACAATTCTTGCATTGTGTCAATGCATATTCTGCACAAAAATACAAAAATCAACCGTTCTAATGCGATGAATGCATGCGACCGCAATATTATGAAATTGATGCTTAATGGACGCAAATTAACATATTTTATCGACGAAATCCACCATTGTTTAAGAACTTAGAACTATGATAACGTGCATTTCTGTCCATTCTCATGACGCAAGGCGAAAAATGCGATCACAAGAAATCAACGGCCGAGTGCATTAAAAGATTACGTTACCGCAAGGCTATGCGATGATTTATGCTCGTGAATATCTGCTCAAGAAGGTTGCCGCATAGAGCCGGCGCAACTTGGTGGGTGCATCCGGGTGAAAAACGTAATAAATCACGATAGGACAAAAAACTAATGTCGGTTGATTCCGAATTAAGTTGACAAGCCGTTAACGAATTACTGTAGCAAGTAAACTCATCTTTTCGATGACAAATATTCGGCGCATCAGACATAATTAATGCCATCCCATCAGTACAATCATAAGAGGGAAGAAGCCTTTCACCCCGAAGCTCTATAAATACCAGAGGCAACCTTCAGTGAAGGAGTTAGTCAGTTAGCCGATTCGTCGAGTTTGGACAGTTAGATAATTTTCCCTTAGAGAAAAGTAGCCTTGTTTATAGTTTTTCTTTTACTTAAAAGGTGGAGCGAGAGAAGGGAAGAGACGCTGGAAGATCGCTCTGGTCAGCTCGAGAAAGAATCTAGAAGGCGTGGAAAGGTAGAAAGAGGGCCGACTCTCGCAAGAGCGAGATTATCTTTTGAGCAGAGTAGAGAAGAACATTGTAAAAGCCTTGGGAAGTAAGAGATTGCTACCAGGCTCTTTATTCTCATTTCGCATTATTATTCTGTATTTCAATTCTACATCTATAAAATAGAACTTGGTTATCTACATCTGTTCACTCTCTTAAAAGCATGCATGAGTAGCTAAATCTATCGAATGGGTTGAGAAGAACTAAGCTAACATGACCTAGGATCTTCATTGCATTCGATCATCTGGTCTTATGTTGCGCCCAACACCCCTTCAGATCTACTCGAGAGAGAGTTAAAGAAAGAACCTAAGACTTGAGAGATCTAGGTTAGAATCTTGACTCGGGAGAGCAAGATTAGATCTGCATAAGCGAGAGATAGGGACTTAGAGATAAGCTCTGTTTGCCAGCATGCATCGCATGCACCCTAGAGATAGGTTATGATATTATGCGGTCGCCTTGTATGTGTGTATGTCATTTGTCATCGCATAAACAAGAATAGAGGCTTATAGGTAGGTCCTGTAGACTTTATCGCATATATCGCATGCATTCTAGAATTAGAAGCCGTAGCATTTGCGTTGAGAGATGATTTACTATAGTATGTATGTTACATTATCGCCTAACATGAAAGCAATCCAAGGAAGTGTTAGCTGAACCCCTTCTCAACCCGTTCCTTGCATATTCATCGCATCTTCCATATTATCAACTCTTTTCTTAACTTTGCCACATACTTTTTATACCACAAACAACAACCCAAAACAACTCTTTGAATTATTGGTTACCACAATGTCTTCTTAAAAATTATTACCGCATACTGTTTTCCTTAGTCCCTGAGTTCGACCCTGGACTTACCAGGAAACTCAGTAGGATTTATACTTGGATTCTGCTGAGAAAACTTGTTGCATAATGCATTCCCATCACCGCAATTCATTTCATTAATTTCACCGCATAAAATAACGTATCAAGTTTTTGGCGTCGTTGCCAGGGACTTCGGCAATTCAGTGTGCTAACGGTAATTTTTTTTTGATTTCTTTGCAGCTTTCAATCTCTGGCGAATTATGACCTAGAGATTGAAAGAATGTTTCGACGAAGATTGAGAGACAACCGCCAACAACAAGACAGAAATCCAAGAATGGCGGAACAACTAGAAAAAGGGCCGCAAACGAAAATAATATAATTGCCAACCCCATCCTTCTGGCAAATGATCGTAATAGACCCATTTGGGACTATGCGTCGCCTAACCTCTACGATTTCTCCCTAGGAATCATGAGGCCAGCACTGGACATATCGAGTTTTGAATTGAAACCAGTTATGTTGCAGATGATCCAGACTGCTGGACAGTTTGGAGGAAGGCGTGGCGAGGACCCGCACGCCCACCTTCGGAGTTTCATAGAAATCTGCAACACTTTTGTGTTCCTGAATATCTCTACTAAAGAAGTTCGACTAACTTTTTTTCCATTTTCTTTGTGTGAGTAGGCACAAAAATCTGTCTACTCTCTCGAACCGAGGGAGATTATTTCTTAGGAACAAGTGGTAGAGAAGTTTATGAAGAAATATTTCCCACCAACTGAGAATGCCAGGAAAAGGAAATTAATAACCAATTTTGAACAAGACATTGACGAATTGCTCAGCGATGCTTTATCGAGGTTTAAGAGGCTGGTAAGAGACTGTCCACATAACGGATTACCAGACTACTTACATATGGAGATTTTTTACCAAAGGACTGAACCCTGCTTCGCAGACCGCTGCCGGCGGCAGGAGTTGGAGGTCTGCTGGAGAAAACTTATGAAGAGGCCAAAAATATCCTTGATCGCATTTCAAAAAATCACGAGAACTAGAGAGAAAGCGATCAAAGATTAAGAATTAAAGATAGAGACGTGAACGACAGGGCCATCGCATCCCTTCAGAACCAAATGATTGCGATGATGAGTTTGATACAAGGCATCACAATTAACAGCATAGAAGCGAAAAAAGGTAGGTCAACACATTTGCTCAAACGACCGCAAGTTGTGTCATCTGCAGAGACGCACATCCGATGGAAGAATGCCCAGGAAACCCGCAGTCAGTATGCTTCATAAAGAATAATCCTTATTCTGACACGTACAACCCCGGGTGGAGAAACCACCCCAATTTCGCATGGAAAAATCAACAACAAAGCTTTCAACTAGTGGCGCGAAAAGAAGGGCCACTTGGATTTTTCCAGCGAACCAACGGTCCAATGCATAACCAAGCCAGTAGTTCGCAGACCCCGACATTTTCGTCCTTAGAGAGCTTTCTAAAGCAATACATTGAGAAGAACGAATCCTTGCTTCAGAATCAAGCAACGTCCATCCAAAATCTCGAAATTCAGCTAGTGCAAATTGCGAGCGAGCTCAAAAATAGACCGGAAGGAGTTTTGCTGAGCTTAACTGAGCTCCCTCACAACACTGGGTGTATAGGGAAGGAACAATGCTTAGCAGTCTCCTTGCTAAGCGAACAAATGACTGTGGAAGTAGGGGGGAACCCATCACGACCAACTTGAATGCGGTAACAATCGAGGACCTGTTGACTTATAATTCAGATGAGCCTGAGAAGATGAACCCTGAAGTTGCATCCACCCTTAAGCCTTTAGAATATGAAACAGAAGACGCCCAGCTGCCACCATTCCTGCAAAGATTGAAAAAGAACAGAATGATGAAGAAAAGATCGTGACAGTGGCAGTAACACAAAATTCCATGATCCCACAAAAAATGTGCGACCTAGGAATCTTCACGATACCATGTTCAATTGGAGGGGTCTACAGTGGTCAAGCACTATGCGATCTTGGAGCGTGTATAAACGTAATGCCGCTATCAATCTTAAAACATATCAATCTTAAAACGATTGACTATGGGCAAACTCACGCCCACGACGGAGACTCTCTTGCTTGCGGATAGATCTTGAATACATCCTAAGGGAGAGTTGAAAGGTGTCGCAATCTCAATTGATAAATTCATCTTGCCGGCAGACTTCATCTTTTTGGATTATAAAGCGAACGAAGATGTGCCAATCATATTGGGACGACCATTCCTCTCGATTGGTCGCGCTCAAATTGATGTGCGCAAGAGGGAGATTGTGATGAACATTAACGGGGAAAGGCTCCAGATTAAGGCAGTCAAGATTCCAGAAGATCGAGAAAAGAAGAAAAAACCACAGTGGACGTGAAAAGCCCAACTTGAAATAAGCAGTCCCTGAGTTACTATACAATTCAACCTCATCAGGGACGCAATCTTTTTGAATATCCTTTTTGTTAAATACCAATACTTCTTGAACTTTCATCACCTGTTTTTTAATTGCTATCGTATCTTTGTCCTTACATTAAAAAAAAAAGAGAGAGAATTTTTGTTAACTTTGTTTTTTTGTTATCATTTGACCCTTTCAATGTTTTTTTGCAAATGATCAAGGTAACGATTGTGGAGGCACTACACGAAGATGCTACCACTTAATTTCGTCACCGCAATCGAAAGAAAGTAGATCGCTGCAAAATAGGATGCGTCAATAAATAATGCGGGCAACAGTGTAAATTTGGGGGTAGTATCTTTCCTTGACTTTATTCCAAATTTCGTTATCGCATCACATTTTAATTTTGAGAATTTTATTACCGCATTCTCTTTGATCACCGCAATCATTTAACATTGATCAATTTAGTAAGTCACCGCATGATTTTTCTTTGCCAATTATGATTTCAATGATGAAATGCATGCTTCTATTTTTTTCATATACACTAGAGTCAACTTAATTTTAGGACAATCACCTCATGAAATATTTCTAGAAGTTAGTGGTTTGCTAGCTTTCTTTCAAACTGACCCTTTACGAAACTTCCTAAGAACATCACATGACTCTATTAGCAATGAGGACATTGCCACATTTTAAATTTAGGTGTGCGGTATTCCGACCTTGCTATTTTTAGCCTTATAAAAAAAAAACAAAAGTCATAACGGTTCGATCGGATCCTACTCGTAGTTGGATGTCCGCATGACACCCGTGGGGGCAAGCCAAAATGAAGGTAGGAATCGTGATCAACACTTAAAAAAATGACCGCAACTCCGCTGGTAAATGGGCATGAGTTTAGTCTGAGAAAGAGCGCCTTGCTCGTAGTTGGATGTCCGCATGACAAACGTGGAGGCCAGCCAAAACGAAGGCGAGGCACTTGGATCAACGCAAGGTCAGAGAGAAAAAAAAATAATGTCTAAAATAAGCAAGGATAAAAAAAATCATCTAACACCCCAGTGAAAAAGTTTTTTTTGAAAAAAAAAAAAATCATGCGATGTCCTGGAATTTAGTAAAGTGTTTTTGAAGGTTAAACTTGCGGTCCCTAAATTTTCGAAATATTTTAAGAAGAGACCTGAATAAGAATTAAGGAAATTTTGGTGTATAGGATTTGAATGAGGCATCCTTGAGAAATCTAGGAAAAGAGATTGCGGTCGACTTTCTAAAAGAAATTTTTAGCTTATGCTTGAGGACAAGCATTGTTTAAATTTGGGGGTGTGATAACGGGCAGAAATGAACATTATTACAGTGCTAAGTTATAAGACAATGTAGGGTTGCGTTGATAAAAACATATAAGATTGCGTCCAAAAAGCATTAAGTTCACAATATTGCGGTCGCATTCGTCCATCGCATAAAAATGGTTAACTTATGTATTTTTTGCAGAATATGTGTTGAGCAAGGTGGAAAATTCGATCACAAGAAATCAATGGCCGAGCGCATCAAAAGATTGCGCTACTGGACAGTTATTTGGTTCGTCGAGTTCGGACAGTTAGATAATTTTCCCTTAGATAGAAGTAGCCTTGTTTATAGTTTTTATTTTACTTAAAAGGCGGAGCGAGAAAAGGGAAGAGACACCGAAAGATCGCTCTAATCAGCTCGAGAGAGAACCCAGAAGGCGTGGAAAAGCAGAGAGAGGGCCGACTCTTGTGGGAGCGGGATTATCTTTTGAGCAGAGTAGAGAAGAATAGTGTAAAAACCTTGAGAAGCAAGAGATTGCTACCAGGCTCTTTATTTTCATTTCATATTATTATTCTCTATTTCAATTCTACATCTATAAAATGGAACTTGCTTATCTACATCTATTCACTCTCTTAAAAGCACGCATGAGTAGCTAAATCTATCGAATGGGTTGAGAAGAACTAAGGTAACATGACCTAGGATCTTCATTGCATGCGATCATCTTGTCTTATGTTGCGCACCCCTTTAGAGCTACTCGAGAGAGAGTCTAAAGAAAGAACGTAAGACTTGAGAGAGCTAGGTTAGAATCTAGACTCGAGAGAGCAAGATTAGATCTGCATAAGCGAGAGATAGGGGCATAGAGATAAGCTCTGTTTTCCAGCATGCATCGCATGCACCCTAGAGAAAGGTTATGGTATTATGCGGTCGCCTTGTATGTGTGTATGTCATTTGTCATCGCATAAACAAGAATAGAGGCTTATGTGTAGGTCCTATAGACTTTATCGCATATATCGCATGCGTTCTAGAACTAGAAGCCCTAGCATTTGCATTGGGAGATGATTTGCTATAGTATGTGTGTTGCATGATCGCATAACATGAACGCAATCCTAGGAAGTGTTAGCTGAACCCCTTCTCAACCTGTTCCCCGCTTATTCATCGCATCTTACGTATTATCAACTATTTTCTTAACTTCGCCGCATACTTTTTATACCGCAAACAACAACCCAAAACAACTCTTTGAATTATTGGTTAACAAGTCTTCATAAAAATTATTACCGCATACTGTTTTCCTTAGTCCCTGAGTTCGACCCTGGACTTACCAGGAAACTCAGTAGGATTTATACTTGGAATCTGCTGAGAAAACTTGTTGCACAACGCATTCCTATCACCGCAATTCATTTCATTAATTTCATCGCATAAAATAACGCATCAACTACCGTTTAGGCCTGGAGTCACTTTATCTAAGGACACATGTCCTAAGACGCTTCAAGAGGTCGAGGAGGTAAGACGGGTCCCATATGCGTCTGCCGTTGGCAGTTTGATGTATGCGATGCTCTGTACTCGACCAGACATCTGCTACACTATGGGCATAGTCAGTAGGTATCAGTCTAACCTAGGCCAGGGTCACTGAATAGTAGTGAAGAATATCCTCAAGTATCTTTGGAGAACGAGGTTCTACATGCTCGTATATGGATATAGGGATTTGATCCTTACTGGATACATGGATTCTGACTTTCAAACTGGTAAGGACTCTCATAAGTCTACTTCAGGGTCAGTCTTTACTCTTAACTGAGGAGCTGTAGTGTGGCGAAGCACTAAGCAGGAGTGCATCGCTGACACCACTATGGAGGTGGAGTATGTAGCAACTTATGAAGTTGGTAAGAAGGTCGTCTGGCTGAGGAAGTTCTTGATAGAATTGGAAGTTGTTCCAGATATGTCTAGGACAATCACCCACTATTGTGACAATAGTAGAGCTGTGGTGAACTCCAAGGAGCCTAGGAGTCACAGGCACAACAAACACATAGAGCGAAAGTATCACCTGATCCGCGAGATAGTGCATCGAGGGGGCATGATTGTTACGGAGATCGCTTCAAAGAACAATGTTGCTGACCCGTTTACGAAGGCTCTCACGACTACAGTATTTGAGGGTCATCTTCAGAGCATGGTTCTACAAGACCGCCCGTGGCTGGACTAGGGAAAGTGGGAGATTTTCTTATATTGGGCTTTTATGCCCTAGTTTATTGTTTTGTACTTGTTTATGTACACCGCACTTTGCTTTAGGACAAGTGGAAGATTGTTGGGTTGATGCCCTAAAGTCTCGTGTTCTGTAGATTGTAAATAGTTTGTATGAACGCTTGTGATGTATATATGATATTTTACTTCACTTCTTGATTTTTCTCATCTGTTTGTTTATTTGCTTTACCACAAACCAATAAACTAAAATCCCTGGTTATCTTTATGTAACTTAAGAATGTATGTGGTGACATACAAGTGGATCATGTCTTAAGGGATAATCAAAATATTCTGTAGTATATGCATATAGGAGGGAAACTTTATCCTAGTAACGCTACGGATGCGTCCCACTTTGTGGAATATTTACAAGTGTTGTGACTTGTCACAGATGGTCTGATCCAGATCATTCGTGTAGGGGGCATGTGAGCAGGGGTGTCCTATATAAAGAGTTTGTATAAAACCTAACCATGAAATGTTAACATCTCGTTATATAACACCATTCATGACAGAGACTTCACTTCACTAGGTTGACCACAAGTAACATGACCTCAATCCTGAGTGAGTTAGGAACTCCTGCCATTGATGGCGATCCTTTGATTTTCATGGTTGCGAATGGCCAGGCCGCCGACTCAAATCTACAAATTTGGGGATTCTCTGATTTGGG
Source organism: Benincasa hispida (assembly GCF_027475165.1). Classification (NCBI taxonomy): domain Eukaryota; kingdom Viridiplantae; phylum Streptophyta; class Magnoliopsida; order Cucurbitales; family Cucurbitaceae; genus Benincasa; species Benincasa hispida. The sequence continues at coordinate 27,592,311 of NC_143486.1, forward strand.
AGCTGGGAACTGTGCTACACAAGATGAAATTCACTCTTTCTCTAAAGAAAGGGTAAGTAAATAGATAGCTCTCTTAAGGACTGATTCTAGGACTTGAAGGATGTGGTGCCACACATCTTCTCTTGGCCCGAGAGGTGTTCAAACATAGTTGGACTATGTTGTATTGTTCATTAGAGGGATCGGTGATACTTAAGGAGTGAGATGTAACTACAGGGGTAAAACGGTAAATTGGCCAAGCTATACTTATGAGCATCTATGAAGGGTTATCGTACTCATGATTCGTTATATCTGATGGACACAGAAATATATCTGTGATAAGAAGATTTCAGCTGTCGGTCTTTAGTGGAATGCCTGACAGTTAACGGATGGTGGATCTCGTGGCTAAAGAGTTTAGTAAGCTATTCACATACCGTTGGAGCTTCGAGCCATAGGTCCATAAGGTCCCCTCTTTAGCTTGGATAAAAGTTGAGAATCAGCTTTTGGGTCAGTTTAAAATATTTAAATTGATAAGAGGGGATTCGATTATATATGATATAATTGACTAAATGTATGAGATACATTATTTTGGAGGAAATTAGATATAAATATGATTTATAGCAAGTAGAGGAGAAAACACTATTGTTGATATATGATATCAAACTATAGGTTAAGAATATAATATTATTATATTCATTATTTAATTAATTAGGTGGTTATGAGATAATTGGCCAAAGTTTTCTCCGGATTTGTGTGAAAGTGGGAAGTTGAATTCAGTTCTTGTAACTGAATAATAAAAATGAAAATCTTTTTCATTTTGGAAAAGGGTTAAGAAAGAGATATGCAAATTCGCTCACGGTGTGATTACTAGACGATCATTTAGTGTTGAGAGCTTGTGCGATAGTACTCGTCTCCTAAACGATCGCACACCTGCGTTACTAAACGATCACTTACCTTTGCTAGACGATCGCTTAGTGTACCGAGCGTAATTAATCGATCATTTACCTTTTGATAGACGATCACTTAGTCTTTATTACATGATCGTGTACCCCGATCTAAATGATCAAACACACCCAACTATACGATAGTCTTCTCCTTTCTCCCACTTGCTTGATCGTGGTACACAATTGCTTTTCCTACTCCCCTCTACCAATTCCATCAAAGTCCACCCTTTGGATTCTCACTCCGAGAATATCGAGGGCTTCGAGTGGTGGTGTCGTCCCCGGTTGCTTGTTGTTCGTGCGCTGCTGATCGTGTAGACGACCATGGTGCTACTAGGCGTCTACTTGTTGGACGAGTAGGAACGAGAGGAGTTCGTTCACGTTGAACCAAATTCGATTGAAGAAAGTCTTCAACTGGTACGTTCTCTCGGTCTTTTGTATTTTATTGTTATAGCATGCCAGTAATCAGTGTTTACGATGCATATCTGTTTGTTAGAATGCATGTGTGGGAATTCTGTCACAATGAAATTCGAAAGATCCATTTCCACTCATAGGTACTCTTTTTTAAGAGTTCCTTCAAGAGGATGGTGTTCGGATCTTGTTAGGTTTACCAGATCCAATGGTAAGTCTTCTTTCTCTTCACCAACCGATGATGAGTTATTGTATATTTTTTTCCTTCTTTTTTTCTGGACAAATGTAAGCTTATTTTTTACACATATTTTTAGCTTACTCCAAGTATTTTGTTTTATGCTTGATTTTAATATTCTATTCTTAGTCTCTGATAATCGGTCTCTGATGATCAATGTATCTATTTTGTTCAATTACTGTTTTTGTCTGATTATCGGTCTCTATGCTTGATTTCAGTGTTCTACTATGCTCTGTCTTCGATTATTGGTCTTTGATTATCTGTCTTTGATTATTTTGCTCCTATTTCAATGACTGTTTTTGAAGTTCTATTGTTCTTGGTCTTTGATTATCGATCTTTGATTATTTTGATACTATTTCAATGACTATTTTTGCATTGCTACTATTCTTTGTCTTTGATTATTGGTCTTTGATTATTTTGTTACTATTTCAATTACTGTTTTTGCATTGCTATTGTTCTTTGTCTTTGATTATTAGTCTTTAATTATTTTGCTACTATTTCAATGACTGTTTTTTACGGAAATCGAACACGATGATTTCCATGAGCAGCAGAAAGATCATTTCAAATTACAATTATATATGAACTTTCAGACTACAGTAACAAACAAAAACATACGATTATGCATTAGTTATAGAAATTATAGCATGATATACAAAAGATCAAGGACCAATGCTACACACTTTTGCAAACTCATCACTAACCTCCTTGATCACGGACGCTTGATCACAGTAACACAGTAACCACGAACGTTCGTCCAACACAACCGCTACACTGCAGGAACACCGCGTGCTCGAACTAAGCAATCGCCTAGGTCATGAACACCTCGAACAACACGAACGTCCTCCACAGAACCTTGACAGTGTCGAGTTGAGTATGACACCACCGAGAAGACTACCTTGGTATTCTCGATGTGAGAATCCAGAGGGTGGGCTCTGTATGGACTTGGTTTGAGGCAGAAGACGGAGGAAACCACAATCGTGTAAATGATTGAGCAAGTGAGAGATGGCATAAACTATTGTATAGGTCGATGCCCAGTCGTTTAGGAAAAGCTAAGCAATCGTCTAGCAAAAGCTATGCGATCGTTTAGCTCATTGCTTAGTTGAGTGTTTGTCGCCTACTAACACTTCATGATCGTTTAACTAGCTCCAAGTTGTCGCTTAGTAAATCCAATTTACTTGACAACTTCCACGAGAATTTTTCCGAGAGAGGAAATCTCAAAAACACAATTTTGCCAAAACTTACTACAATTAGGAAAACATTTATCCTTTTATCTCACGGTTACCATGAAACCACCAATAACCTCCCACTCAATTGGTTATTAGAGAAAAAGAGTTAATTATCCAATAATTAAGATTATTATAAATATAAATGATAACTAACTTACCATATTATATTTGTAACCTATAGTTTTAATATTTCATCTCATGAAACATACAAACCATATCCTTTTTTTCTATTCCATGGCACTTAATGTAAATCTCATTTATATTAATCCTCCACTTGATGTATCTCATACATCATACCGATCATATCATATATAATCGAATTACCTTTTGTCAATTTGAACATTTTAAATCAACACCAAGAACTAATCCTCAACTGAATCCATTGAGCTACCAAGGAGACTTTATAGACCTGTAGCTCGAAGCTCCAACGGTACAAGAATAACTAACTAAACTCTTTAGTCACGAGATCCACCTTCTGTTAACTGCCAAACACTCCACTAAAGACCGACAGCTGAACTCTCCTTACCATAGATATATTATATGTCCATCTTAACCAATCAACAGTGCGAAAACCCTTCACAAATCACTCGTAAATATAGCTCGGCCAATAACTATTATGCCCCTATAGTTACATCTAACTTCTTAAGTACCATTGATCCTTCTAATGAACATAAGTCATAGTCCTACTATGATCGAGTCCTCTATTCCAAAGAGAAGCTGTGGCCACTATGTTCAAGCCCTGGAATCAGCCCTTAAGGAAGCAATCTCTCTACTTATCCCTGCTTCGGGAAAGGAGTGAATTCCATCTTGTGTAAGTGAGTTCCCAGATCCCAGATCAAACAAGTCCCCAAAAAGGTAGGCATGTTGAGTTGGCAATCTGGCCACTCTCACCTATACTAATCAAAGGACATTCAGGATTGAGGTCTTGTCACCTAGGTTGTTTAGGTGAGATGTAAGTCTCTAGTGTCCTAAAAACTCGCAATTTATAAAATAATAAAGATCCAACATAAGATTGTTCCAAGCTAAGCACGCTTAACTTTGGAGTTCTTATGATTGAGCCACCGAAAAGGAAGGTGCAGCTTGTTGGTATAGGTAATAACTTTCAATTCTTTTAAGCCTTTCTTAACCATACTTTCATGTCCTCAGGATCCCTCTCATTCGGATGTGATATCGATTCATTCATGTACCCCTCCTGAACTCAGGTCGTTACACCATTGGATGCGGCCTACTCTGTAGTTGTTACAAAGAGTTGTAAAGTGCTACATATGATGTGATCCCAATTTGTACATGTTATGACATGAGGAGTGGGGGCGTCCTATGTAATGAGTTATGATATGTGGAAAATAGAGTAATTAAATATGCATTCATCGTTCGTTCTCCATGTGTCGCTGGTCATGCGTTGGACTAAGGAATATGCAATATGCATTTAAAAATCTATGCAATGACCATGCATTCTTGCCACAAGTTTTCTTGCTCTCTCACCAAGTATAACGAGATCGTAAGTTTCTCAGGGTGATCCGAGGTCGAACTTAGGGACTTGTAGCTAAATGTTATGAAGTAATGTGTTGTGGCTCAGAATAAAAGAATAATGAAGTTTAAAGGCTATCCGCTACTTCTACTTCTATCTAAATAGATTAAGCAGTGGAAGTATGACTATGAGAGTTGATGCGTAATAAGATGCATGGGAAAATAGATAAAATGATGGTGGGGATGACTTCACTGTAACATTAAGCTTGATCACAAGGGTAACCCCAACCAACATAAGTTATGCAATTATGCTATACACAATTGACTAAGACGCATGCGATGCATGTGCAATAGTATCGATAGGACTTATGTCTAAGTCCTTATTCTTGCTCACGTGCTCCCACACATAAACAAGGTGACCGCATACCACTGTATCCTACTTCTGGACGCATGCGATGTGACCGCATACTATCATATCCCATCTATAGGGTGCATGCGCTATGTAATAGCAAACAGAACTTATTCCTAAGCCTCTATTCTTACTTATGCGATCCAATCTGACTCTCCCAAGCCTAGATTTGGTTTTTAGACTACTCTCTCAAGTATGCCCAAATGATGAATGATGCACTCATAAGTCAAGGTAATCACATGAAGCATGGTTGACATAAGATTATTCCTATCCCTAGGAACACTGCTTACTTCGCTTAGTGAGTTCAACTACTTACCCTCTCGGACAGTTAGTCGCTGTTGATTCTGTTCATAGACAAGTATTGCGACCGCTCATAGACAAGTGTTGCTACAGCCTCACACTAAGCAAAGAGGATTTTCTCACAACACTCGCGCAACGCATACCTCTCGGTGGTTTGCTACATGCTTCATATGTCTATGCCGCAAGATTAAGTATGCGATATTATAGCAATCTTACTTAGTCGTTACAATATAAGTAAAGGATGATAAAGCAGAGGTAAATGAAGATGGAATCAAAGGAAATAGAGAAATGCATTGATCACAAAATATATTAATGTCTTAAGCCACAATGTAATACAATACATAGATGAAGAGAGATAGAGGGCCAGATGGTTAATGTCTTACTTCCATAAGATGTGTGTCAAGGCTGCCGCTGGTGCCATGGATGGACAGTGGAGTAGTCTCTCTCGAGATCTATCTCTGGCAAAGCTCCGGTCGTTATTCGAAATGGTTGAAGGAATGAAGAACTCTCAAGAATGTCTTCTCACGCCTTGGTTTGTGATTACAAGGATCTGCCCTAAGGCAGAAGCTCGAATGATTTCAAGTTGGGCTCTAAGGCTTCTATTGATAGAGCTCGATCGCCAACAGCATTAATGGTTCTTCTCTGAATTTCTGCTACTAATGGCGTGATGGACTTGCTCTAAATCTCTGCTACTAATGGCGTGGTAAGTGAAGTGTAACCATCACCTTTTGATACTCCTAAGGTATGCGTTCATGCTTGGTTTTCTAAGTATCATCGCATTCCACCACCCTTGCGTTCATCCCTCTATTATGGTTATTACTCTGTAACCGTAACCTCTATGCGATGGATGCATGTAGTTAATGGCCACAACATCCATGCGTCGAACGTATACGATCGCCTTTTGCGATGGTGGAAATCACCGCATGCGATCGATTCCTACGATAGCCACAAAAATAGACATTCGGACGCAAAATAACGCATAATAGTGGGTTAATCGAGATTTCAATGCTGATCGATGCAAGCTCACTTTTCTCAAGAATTCTTAGTATAATCACCGCATATTCGACTTAACAACCCTCATAATTCTAAATAAAAGGCTTATAATAACATGAATTTTTGCCAGTTATAAAGTTTGCATAAGATTAAGACCAAGAAATAAGTCACTCTTACTTTATAACACTGTTTACTGTTTAAGATTGACTATTTCACCTAGATGACCTAGATAACTTGATCTTAATCCTAAGCTGGCTATGAACTCCTGTTTATTCGGGATTGCCCTTAGATTTGCATAGTTGAGGGTTGACTCAACAACGTTGGCTCAATAAGACTCCCATTTTAGGGGTAAGACCGGATAGATAGCTAAGGACATAGGGTGCAAGACGGTGTTCACGCCTACCCGATTTAGGGATAGGAGAAAGGTTGTTCTCTCAAGTACTAAATCCAGGTCTTGAACAAGGGCCCCACCCTCTCACTAGGCTGAGAGAGTTTGGTTTAGCGGTTAGATCAGAAACTAGTTGTTCATTAGAGAATCAGTAACGACTTGAGGAATAAGATGTAATTTCGGGGGTAAAATAGATATTTGATCCAGTCGTTATTACGAACAACCTGTGAATGGTTGACTTGCTGATTATGGTTAAATCACGTGGACATAATATATCTATAGTGAAGGGAGTGCAACTATGGGCTTTAGTGGAATGACCTATTAGTTAACGAATGTGGATTAATTTGGTCTAATGAGTTTAGCCAATAAATCTCGGATCGTTGGAGCCTATGATCTATAGGTCCACGAGGTCCCTCTACTAGCTCGTAACGGACTAGCTCTAGAATATCGTGATAAGTTAATTTGAAACTTCTAATTAGAATTAAGAGAATTAGTAATTATATGAGATATAATTATATGTTTAATTTTAGAATTAAACGGAATAAGGGAATTTATGTATTTAAATATGATTTAAATATATAAAGATGGATATGTGTTAAAATTAATTTAATATTTGATATTAAATTAATTAAGTTTTATTTAATAATTAATTTATGAAATTAATTAATTTTTCTTTTTTAAAATCAACACATATTTTTTAAATCAAATTTGATTTTATGATAAAATTGGAAAAAGTAAAACAAACAAAACACTAAAATGGTAAAAAGAGATTTTCCATTGTCCATCTTTCTAGTTGCTCACACATGAAGCATTTGCTTGGCCTTTTCTTCTCCAAGCATGAGCTGCAACTCATGCAAGTTTCTCCTATGCATGTTGATTTGCAATATAATGAAGAGATTGGAGTGAAAATTTCACTAGAAGAAATTCGGGCTTTAATGTCGGTTGACAACCTATTATTAAAGCCCTTTAATGTCGGTTTTAAACCGACATTAAAGGGCTTCAATAACATAGCCTTCAATGTCAGTTGCAACCGACATTAAAGGTCTATAGTGAAATTTCCAACCGACATTAAAGCCTGTTTTTTTTTAATTCTTAACTGACATTGAAGCCCGAATCTGTCCGTTTTTTTTTAAATTTCGTTGCCGAATCCATTTTCATGACACATCATCATCGAAGGCTGTGGCTATGGCATATTATTTATATATGGATTGAAATCTATTACATTTAATCCACAAATTCTGCTATAAAATTATAATTTAAAAGATCTTACAATAATTCAACCCTTGAAAACACAAATTAAGAGTAATACAAACATTATGATTTTACAAACATTATAAGTTTACTGTTCTTCTCGACTTGAAAATCATAATTCTTCTTGCCCCCAGCTTCAACAGTGTCTGGTTATAGGCATCTTTGTCGGACCACTGTTGTTCAAAGGATCACAAACAAAAAAGGTTTAAGACAAAGGATTGAAAATGAAAATGTGATTAGAATTCATATTCAACTAACCGTGTTTATTGGGAATGTGTATAAATGGTACATTCAAGGCAAAATTCTTTACTAGAGTTCCCCAAGAAAAAGCATAAAGAGGTTGGATACCAAATCTTTACTTCTTTGTTGCACCTGCAAAACAAGAAAATGTATTTAATTAGCACAATGCACATGTTCTCAAGCCAATCAATTGTTTAGTTATTGCATCTTTCGCTTAGTTCCAGCGGCCCATCGTGTAGCTCAATCATTTAGTAAACGATCTCGCGCATAGGCTATCGTTTAGCTACCGTGCCCATCGTTTACCTCCATCGTTTAACGTTGACACCTTATCGTCTAACGCATTCGTCTATCGCTTAGCATTCCGCCTATCGTGTAGCACGTCTACTCATCGTCTAGTGCTCATGCCCATCACGTAGAACCATCGTGTAGTCTATCGCTTAGCGCCCGTGCATCTGCTATATGATGGTCCAGCACCCGCTTACACGATCGTCCAGCGCCCGCGCATATCTACACAATTGTCTAGCGTATCGTTTAGCTCCGCGCCTCAGTTATACGATCGTCTACCTCATAATTTAGCTCTCCGTATTGCTACACGATCGTCTAGCGCCCGCCTACACGATCGCCTACCTCATCGTGTAGTGCTACCCATTTGCTACACGATCGTCTACCTAGTGCCTTGCACTCAACATTTCGCTTTCACTGCTCGCTCACGCATACCCAACGCAGGAGCAACTCTTGGCAACGCCTCTTGCCATACTTCAACAAACGTATCATATACAACAAGCCATTAATCAAATCGAATTTCAAAGGCCATAGACATATAAAAAGTAGGCCTAAATCTAGGAGCAGAGAGACATATTGAAGTGAAATCGTAGCTGGCTTTCATTGAGACATTTACATAAACAGTTGAAAGGCGTGACATAAGAACAAAAATTGTTGTGAGTTTAAGAGAGGAAAGAGAAGAAGAGCATACTAACCTGGACGAATGATGAACGGCGAACTTCAGATCTTCAAATCTGGACTTCAGATCGAACGACTAATGGCGACACACGGATCAACGCGTCTGCTCATCGTCTTGCGCAATACGGCTATTGTCTAGCGCTCATGCTCATCGCGTAGCGCCATCGTGTAGTCTATCACTTAGCGCCCGCGCATCTGCTATACGATAATCCAGCACCCGCCACACGATCGTCCAGCGGCCGTGCATCTGCTATACGATAGTCCAGTGCCCATGCATTTACTATACGATCGTCCAGCGCCCCCGCATCTACTATATGATCGTCCAATACCCACCTACATGATCTTTCAGCGCCCACGCATATCTATACGATCGCTGAGAAGAAAGTTGAGAGGCGTAACATTGAGACATTTACACAAATAGTTAAGAGGCGTAACATAAGAACAAAAATTGTTGTGAGTTTAAAAGAAGAAAGAGAAGAAGAGCATACTGATTTGGAGAACGACGAACGGCGAACATTAGATCTTCAGATCTGGACTTCATATTAAATGAAGAACGGTGGCACATGGATTCGGGAGACTTCAGATCTGGACTTCAGATCGGGGCGACTAGGTGTGGCGGCACGAGTTACACGACGAACAGATCTGCATGGAAGCTAGATCTATACCACGACAGACCTGTACGGGTTGCACGACGGCACAGGTTACGCTACCCATTGGCAAGGGTTTGGAAGAGAAAAGTGAGAAAGAAGAGGGTATGAAGCGGGGGAGAGTGAAGAGGGAAAAATTAAGTGTGAGAATGAGAGGAAAAAGAAAATAGGGGGAGAGTGAAGAGGGAAAAATTAAGCGAGTCTTTAATGTCGGTTTAAAATCGACATTAAAGGTATGCCTACAATGTCGGTTTAAAACCGACGTTGAAGGTACCCCTACCATATCGGTTTAAAACCAACATTAAAGATCCGTTTTTTTTAAAAAAAAACAGAACTGACATTATACATCTAATTTCACTTTTTCTTCAATCGACATTAAAGGCCAAAATTCTTGTAGTGTTTGGCATGCAATCTATAGAGATTTTGAGAGAAAATTTGGTTTGAAGAAAAAGTTCTTTAGCTAGTTTTCTACAGTGAGCATTTCTCCGTCTACCCTTGATTCAAGCTTGTTTTGAGTCCCACAACTCAATCTAGAGCACCAAGAGCATAGTGGGGAAGATCTTGAGGTCGTTTACAACAAGATTTGGAGAAGATAGTAGCTGGTGAAGGAGCTTTGAAGAAGTTCTACAAGATTCATGTCTTGAAACTCACTTGTATCTGCAAAAGCATGCTTTATATTTTGCCAAAATTGGTGAATTTGAGTGCTTAGATGATCCTTGTGCTTCTGTTACTGTTGATACAATCCTACAATTGGTATCAGCACATCAAATAAGCATTCAATTTGGTTTAATGTTGGATTGGTGGGTGTTTTATATGAGAAATATGAAACTGGTGCACTGATATGGTATTTTGAGTTTTGGCCGTTTAATTCTCTTTAATTTCTCATTTAAATTTGTAGTTGGCTCTTGTTCGATGAGCTTTTATGTGTTAGCAAGATTCTGTAATTTGTTTGGAGTCATTATAGTCGAAATTAAGATGTAATTGAAGAAACAAGTGAAGAAGGCCGAGCTGCTATTCCAAAATTTTCAGCTTCTGCTCAAAATCGTTGTTGAGGTTCCAGTTGCTAAGCGATGATCGTCTAGCTCCAGAAACTACACGATGTGAAGAAAAGCTAGATGATCGTATAGCAATGGGCGCTGGTCGTTGTGATGTTGAACACTAGATGATCGTGTACCTGCGGGAGCTAAACGATGCATTCAATTTGTTATATGATAGCATTAAGCGATCATTTATCTTTGGCGTGGGAACTAAATGATACGTTGAATTTACTATATGATGGTTACATGATCATTTAGCTACGATGCGTGCTAAGTGATGCGATGAAGTGCTATGCGATAGTGCTGAGCGATCGTTTAGATGCGGAGCTAAGCGATCGTTTAGATGAAGTGCTAAGCGATGTGTGTAAGTTTCTATGTGATGGAACTAAACGATTGCTTACCTACGAAATGCTAAACGATGCAATGAAGTTCTATACGATGGAGCTAAGTGATCATTTAGCTACGACGGATACTAAATGATGACATGAAAGCATTGAGCGATGGTGTTAAGCGATCGTTTAGTTCTATGCAATAGAACTAAGCGATAACTATTCGATGAAGTTGAGTGATCGTGTAGTTCTACACGATATAACTAAGCGATCATTTAGCTTCGGTAGACACTAAGCGATCGTGTAGTTCTATGTGATCGAGCTAAACGATCGGTTAGTTAAGGCAAACACTAAGCAATCGTGTAGTTCTTCACAACTCAAGGCGATGGAGCTAGACGATAACCTTCAATCGCTACACGATCGACCTTTGCAAGACTTTGAGGTTGAATCGAGAGTAGCCAGTTCGACTGATTTTCTCAAGGTCCAATCCGGTTCAGCCTCAAAGTGTTTTGGCTGGTCCGGTTCAGACTTTGATGGTTCGATTCAAACCTATCCAGTCCGATTCAAGATGTTTGGGTTTGGTTTGGAGCGATTTGAGTGGTTCAAAGACAGTTTTGAAGCTGATTTGTAATAGTTAGGCTTCTATTTGCTTGTTTTTGCCAAAACTAAAATCATATCAGTCTGTGTTTAATTATTTATGCATTTGATGTATGTTATAATTAAATAAATCTTGTATGTGCATATAGTATGCCATTTAGATTTAAAATCCCACCATAGGAAGCATGTTACACGCATTGAAAGTATGTTATAATTGTTATAATATATAGTATGCATGTTAGGGTTTCTTATATTTAATATAAATGTTATATTAAATGTTGAATGCCTCATGTATGTTATGGATGTTTAGCATGTCTAAAGTTTTATAAGTTGTTATCAATTTGGGTTAGACATTTAAAATCCATAAACAACAGGTGCATGCTCACAAAGATTGAACACCTGTTTTAATTGTTAAAACTTATAAAACCTAGGTTACAAACTCAATCGATATATAATCCTGTCTAAGGCTGGGGGTACTTAAGTTGACAGGTTACGGAACACCTCCTACCTGGGGATTATGGTCGAATTATTGAGCGGTAATCGGTTTTATGAGCATACGTGAGTGATGTGAGGTAATAAAATGGTTTATCATCTAGACATCGTAGGTTAAATTCCAATTATAAGAGTTATACTTGGATAAACCACATAGACTTAGGGTTGTTTTATTAGCCGAAAAGAACCTAAGTATAAATCTACCCAAAATAGAACACTTCAGTGGCAGTTTAATAACTTCTATATAATAGAGTTATTAGAAAACTTCAGTGGGAGATTAATAACATGTACGATACATTATTTTTAGCTCTCACGTCTCTAAGAGTTCACAATCCAAATTTAAGCGGTACTTCGTGTCACCCTAGCAATGACCTCCCTATGAAGAGTATTTTTTTAGCTTAAATCTAGATTTAGGTGAATAAAAGAAAGTTGTTCAAATATAAGCCTATAATACGATAAATAGATTTCAGCTGCCACGTATCCATATAATTTACATCGTAAGATTCATATGACGCTTCTTGTCACCCTGGGGGTGACCTCCCTACGGAAAGTGTTTTGTATGAGTCAATATCAAGGTAAACGGAGGAAGTAGTTCATAGTAAGTGGGTGAAGGATATGTGTCAATATATCCTACGGTCTCCTCCATTAGTTTGAACCGTGAGATTCCTATGTTGCACTTGCTGGTTAGCTTTAAGCAGCCCTTTGCTAGTCATTTAGCAACAGCTATCCCCACAGAGGGTTGTAATATAGGATTCGGAACAACCCAGGCTTCAGTAAAATGAATAGAGTTTTATAGTTCCGTCTTGGATATTGTCTTCTATTTCGGATGTAAATTCATACTGTCCTACAGGATCTAAAAATGGCAGGTCACACTTACAAGAATTACTAAGTTGTTAGTAAAGATCTTGACCGAAAACGATAACTAAACGACTATAGGAATAAGAGTTATTCCGGGGATAGTGTTTGGTCAAAATTGTTTGTTTTAGTGAAGGAGTATCTGACTACCCCACGGTAGCACATATTCTGACTAACTAAAGTATCGTTGCAAATAAATAATGGTTATGGGTACATTTTTATTTTTTGCTAAAACTTGATTTTGGATTTATTTACAATTTTCCAGTTAGATTTTGTTTGAATTTTATCAGCATGTTGAATTCCAGAATACTCACTTCCGACTTACATAACAGTAAAATCAAATCAACAAATAAATTACAAGCGGTTGATTAGACCAACAAAGTTTTAACAGAGGATTGTCCTCTATCTCCCAACTCATCTAAAATTATAAATTATGTAGATGAGAATGTTGAATTCGAACAACAAGATAAATATGATTTACTTGTTATCGAAGCATGTTTAGTGAAAAATAATAAAATCTGGATAATTGATTCAGATGCTGCTAATCATGTATGTACTATCTCACAGGAAACAAGTTCCTAGAGACAGTTGACAGAAGGTGAAATAATCTTAAAGGTAGGGACCGAAGAGATTGTTTCAGCCAAAGAAGTGGGATATATGAAGTTATTTATAGAAGATACGTACATTTATTTGAAAAATGTATATTATATTCCTTCTATGAAAAGGAATCTAATATCTGTCTCTTGTTTGCTAGAACAAAATTATAAAGTTTATTTCGAAAATGGTGAAGTGTTCATCAAAATGGGAAATAAATAGATTTTCTCTGCAAAATTAGAAAATAACTTGTACATGTTAAAACCAACTGAGGTCAAAGCTTTTTTGAACATAGAGATGGGAAATAAAAAGATTTCTCCAAATGCCTATCTTTGGCACTTGAGACTGGGTCACATAAATCTCAACAGGATTGAGAGATTGGTTAAGAACAGTCATCTAAATAAGTTGGAAGACAGTTCATTACCACCAAGTGAGTCATGCCTTGAGGGTAAAATGGCAAAAAGATTTTTTTCTGGAAAATATCTTAGAGCCAAAGAATCCCTAGAGCTGATTCACTCAGACCTTTGTGGGCCTTTAAATGTTAGAGCAAGAGAAGGGTATGGATATTTCATCAGTTTTATAGATGATTATTCTAGGTATGGGCATATTTACCTAATGCACCAAAAGTTTGAAACTTTTGAAAAGTTCAAAGAGTATAAGGCTGAGGTTGAAAACCAATTAGGTAAAAAGATTAAAAAACTTTGATCGGATCGAGGTGGTGAGTATATGGACATAGAATTCTAGAACTATTTGATAGAACATGGAATTCAGTCTCAACTCATAGCCCCTGGCACACCTCAGCAGAACGGTGTGGTAGAGAGGGGAAATAAAACCTTGTTGGACATGCTTCGTTCCATGTCGAGTTACGCTCAGTTACCAAATTCTTTTTAGGAACACGCAATGTAGACTATGGTGTATATTTTGATCATAGTTCCCTCGAAAAGCGTTTCTGAAATGGCTTACAAGCTCTGGATGGGACGTAAAGGAAATTTACATCACTTTAGAATTTGGGGGTTGTCCAGCACATGTGTTCGTGCAGAATCCTAAAAAGTTGGAACATCGTTCAAAAGTATGCCTATTTGTAGGCTACCCAAAAGAAACAAAAGGTGGTCTCTTTTATGATCCTTAGAAGATAAAGTGTTTGTATCAACAAATGCAACTTTCCTAGAGGAAGATTATATAAAGAACCATCAACTTCGAAGTAAGCTAGTAATAAAAGAAATGTCCAGAGAAACGAAAAACGTATCAATAAGAGTTGTTGATCGAGCAGGTCCTTCAACAAGAGTTGTTGATAGAGCAGGTCTATCAACAAGAGTTGTTGATGAAACTGATACTTCACATCCTTCTAAAGAGTTGAGAATGCCTCATCGTAGTGGGAGGGTTGTGCAACAGCCTGACCGGCAGATGGATTTAACTGGAACTCAAGTCATCATATCAGATGATGGTTTAGAGGATCCATTGTCTTTTAATCAAGCAATTAATGATGTGGACAAAGACCAATGGATTAAAACCATGGACCTTGAAATGGAATCTATGTATTTCAGTTCTGTCTGGGATCTTATAGCTCAACCTGAAGGGGTAAAACTCATCGGTTGTAAATGGATCTATAAGAGAAAACGAGACCAAGCTGGTAAGGTACAGACCTAGAAAGCTATACTTGTGGCAAAAGGGTTTACACAAAGAGAGGGTTTAGATTTTGAAGAAACATTCTCTCCAGTTTCCATGATAAAGTCTATTAAAATACTCTTGTCCATAGCTACATTTTATGATTATGAAATATGAAAAATGGATGTCAAGACAACTTTTCTAAATGGTTGTCTTGAAGAGAGTATCTATATGTCTCAACCAGAAGGGTTCATACAACAGGGTCAAGAGCAAAAGATTTGCAAGCTTAATCGATCCATTTATGGATTAAAACAAGCTTTTAGATCCTGGAATATGATATTTGACGCTGCGATCAAATCTTATGGCTTTGAACAAAATGTTGATGAACCCTGTGTATACAAGAAAATCGTCAACAAAACTGTCGCTTTTCTGGTGTTGTATGTTGATGATATTCTACTCATTGGGAATGGGTAAAATATCTAGCTGACATTAAGAGATTGCTAGCTTCGCAATTCCAAATGAAAGATTTGGGAGAAGCACAGTATGTTCTTGGAATCCAAATAGTTTGGAATCGCAAGAACAGAACATTGGTATTATCTCAAGCATCTTATATAGACAAGATGTTGTCTAAGTATAAAATGCAAAATTCCAAGAAAGGGTCTTTACCTTTCCGGCATGAAATTCACCTATCTAAGGAACAGAGTCCTAAGACACCTCAGGAAGTTGAGGAGATGAATCGAATTCCATATGCATCTGCAGTTGGGAGTTTGATGTATGCCATGCTGTGTACTATCCCGATATATGCTATGCCGTAGGAATTGTCAGCAGATTTCAATCCAATCCTTGTCATGACCATTGGACTACTGTTAAAAATATTTTCAAGTATCTTCGAAGAACGAGTGATTATATGCTCGTGTATGGTCCTAAGGGTTTGATCCTTACTGGATACATTGATTCTGACTTTCAGATCGATATTGATTCAAGTAAAACAACTTCGGGATCAATATTCACTCTTAACGGAGGAGCAGTTGTGTAGAGGACAAGTAGAGTTGTATTGCAGACTTCACAATGGAAGTTGAGTATGCAGCTACAAGCGAAACAACAATAGAAGTAGTATGGCTCAGAAATCTCTTGAAAAATCTGAAAGTAGTTCCTAATATGCACCTACCTGTCACTCTCTATTGTGACAATAGTGGAGCAGTTGCAAATTCAAAGGAACCACGAAGCCATAAAAGGGGAAAGCACATCGAATGGAAGTACCATCTCATTAAGGAGATTGCACACAGAGAAGATGTTATTGTCACTCATATTGCTTCCCAAGACAACTTAGCTGATCCATTTACGAAGGCCTTCTCAAGTAAAGTGTTCGAGGGTCA
The DNA here is from genome assembly GCF_027475165.1 of Benincasa hispida. Classification (NCBI taxonomy): domain Eukaryota; kingdom Viridiplantae; phylum Streptophyta; class Magnoliopsida; order Cucurbitales; family Cucurbitaceae; genus Benincasa; species Benincasa hispida. The sequence goes on from NC_143486.1 coordinate 27,608,640, forward strand.
CCTAGTAGAACTAGGTCTACAAGTTTTGTATCACTAGGGTAAGTGGAAGAACTTATGGGTATTGTAATGCCCTAGTTTATTGTGTTTGTAAATTTTATTCTCTCCATGTAAACTCAATATTGTATATATTTGTATATATTGATCCACTGGAGTTTTAGTCCAAGTGGAGTATTGTTGGGTTTTATGTCCTAAAGACTCGCAGTTTGTAAAATAATAAACATCTTCTATAATCAATATACTTGTCATTGGTTTCATAAATTGTACGAAAGTCTAAATCCAATAAACTAAGACCCATGACTATTGTATGAGTACATGAACTTTATGTGGAGACATAAGAGTGGATCGGGTTCGAGTAAATAATCAAAATGATCGATGGTACATGAATGAGGCTGGGTACCTTATTCTGTAACACCATTGGATGCGGCCTACTTTGTAGTTGTTACAAATAGTTGTAAAATGCTACATATGATGTGATTCTAATTCGTACATGTTATGACATGAGGAGTGGGGGCATCATATGCAATGAGTTTGTATAAGATCAGGACCAAGAAATAAGTCACTCTTACTTTATAACGTTGTTTACTGTTTAAGACTGACTTTTCCTGTTTATTCGGGATTACCCTTAGATTTGCATAGTTGAGGGTTGGCTCAACAGTGCCGGCTCAATAAGACTCCTATTTCAGGGGTAAGACCAGATAGATAACTGGGGACATAGGGTGCAAGACGGAGTTCACGCCTACCCAATTTAGAGATAGGGAAAAGGTTGTTCTCTCAAGTACTAAATCCATATCTTGAACAAAGGGGCCCACCCTCTCACTGGGCTGAGAGAGTTTGGTTTAGTGATTGGATCACAAACTAGTTGTTCATTAGAGAATCAGTAGGGACTTGAGAAATAAGACGTAATTTCGGGGGTAAAATAGATATTTGACCCAACCGTTATTACAAACAACCTCTGAAGGGTCAACTTGCTGATTATGGTTAAATCATGTGGACATAATATATCTATAGTGAGAGGAGTGCAATTATGGGCTTTAGTGGAGTGACCCATTAGTTAACGAATGAGGATTAATTTCGTCTAATGAGTTTAGCCAATTAATCTCGGATCGTTGGAGTCCATGATCTGTAGGCCTGCGAGGTCCCCCTACTAGCTCATAACAGACTAGCTCTAGAATATCGTGAGAAGTTAATTTGAAACGTTCAAATTAGAATTAAGGAAATTAGTAATTATATGAAATATAATTATATGTTTAATTTTAGAATGAAACGGAATAGGAGAATTTATATATATAAATATGATTTAAATATATAAAGATGGATATGTGTTAAAATTAATTTAATATTTGATTAAGTTTTATTATTAATTAATTTATGAAATTAATTAATTTTTCTTTTTTAAAATCAAAATAGATTTTTTAAATCAAAATTTGATTTTATGATAAAATTGGAAAAAGTAAAACAAAAAAAACACTAAAATGGAAAAAAGAAATTTTCCATTATCCATCTTTGTAATTGCTCACACATGAAGCATTTGCTTAGCCTTGTCTTCTCCAAGCATGAGCTGCAACTCATGCAAGTCTCTCCTATGCATGTTGATCTGCAATATAATGAAGAGATTGGAGTGAAAATTTAGCATGCAATCTATAGAGATTTTGAGAGAAATTTTGGTTTGAAGAAAGACTTCTTCAGCTAGTTTTCTGCACTGAGCATTTCTTCTTCTACCCTTTATTAAAGCTTGTTTTGAGTCCCACAACTCAATCTAGAGCACCAAAAGAATAGTGGGAAAGATCTTGAAGTAGTCTACAACAAGATTTGGAGAAGATAACAGCTGGTGAAAGAACTTTGAAGAAGTTCGACAAGAGGTATGTCTTGAAACACACTTGTTTCTGCAAAAGCATGCTTTATATTTTGCCAGAATTAGTGAATTTGACTGCTTAAATAATCCTTGTTCTTCCACTACTGTTGGTACAATCCTACATAGGACACCCCCACTCACACATCTCCACACGAATGGTCAGGATCTACCATCTGCAGTAATTTACAACACTTGCAAACTTCTACAAAGTGGGTCGTATCCGTAGTGTCACCAAGATCAGGTATCCCACCATAATCCTTATACTACAGACCTATTTAGGTTATCACTTAAGTCATGATCCACTTATATATTACATATACATACTTAAGTTTACATAAGATAACCATGGAGCTTTGTTTATTAGATAAAAGTTTCAATCTTAATGTTAAACATTAAAAATTATATCAAGCTACTATTACTACTATTACTAAGCTATATCATACAGTTTTGCATGCATTTAAAATTCCATGATAAGTATATTCTTGTTTAGATTAAAAGTACATCAGTTTGAAACTAAAATTAACTTTTTCGTAAATTTCAAAAACCATTCAAGAATAAATGTTCTGGAGACAATTTTCGTAGTCTACGGTATATTGGACCCCTAAGAAGTAGTAACCATACTAACGGTGTGAAGGAAATCGGACATGAGCAGCAGATGACCGTTCCAAATTCCATCCGTATTCGAACATAAACAATTACAATTAAGAAACGAAAACATACAGGTCGTGCACAATACGAAATAACAACATGCTTTACAAAGACCACGGGAAAATTTCATATATCTTTAAAGGCTCATCTTCAAACATATTTGATCATGAACGCTCGAACAATCAGTAAGACAGTAATAGCGAACGCTCGGACACTACAATTGCACCACAACATGATCATAATGACCACAAACTCAACGATCTCCAAGATCACGAACACAGCAAACGGCCTCCAAAAACCTCGACTATGTCGAGTTGAGTACGATGCCACCACAATGGCTACCTTGGTATTCTCAGTGTGAGAATCCAGAAGTGTGTGTTCTGTGTGGACTTGGTTAGAGGACGAGACCAAAGGAAGAACAATCATGTAAACGATTGAGAAAGAGGGAGATGACAAAGGTCTATCGTATAGACGATGCCCAATCGTTTAACAAATGTTATGCGATCGTTTATCTAAAGGCCAGCTGAGTGAACCACCAATAATCTTTCACTCAATTGGTTATTAGAAAAAAAGAGATAATTATCTAATAATTAATATTATTCTAAATATATATGATAATCAACTTACCATACTATATTTATAACCTATAGTTTTAATATTTCATCCCATGAAATATATAAACCATAACTCTTTTTCTATTTCATGGTACTTAATGTAAATCGCATTTACATTAATCCTCCACTTGATGTATCTCATACATCACACCGATCATATCATATATAATCGAATTTTCTCTTGTCAATTTGAACATTTCAAATCAACACCAAGAACTGATTCTCAACTTGAATCCATTGTAGCTCGAAGCACCAACGGTATGTGAATAACCAACTAAACTCTTTAGTCACGAGATTCACCATTCGTTAACTGCCAGGCACTCTAATAAAGACCGACAGCTGAACTCTCCTTACTACAGATATATTATGTGTCCATATCAACCAATCAACAGCTGGGCCAATAACCCATCATAGATCGCTCGTAAGTACAGTTGGGCCAATAACCGTTATGCCCCTGTAGTTACATCTAACTCCTTAAGTACCACTGATCACTCTAATGAATATAAGTCATAGTCCTACTATGACTGAGTCGTCTCTTCCAAAGACAAGCTGTAGACAATATGTTCAAGACTCAGAATCAGCCCTTAGGGGAGCAATCTATCTATTTACCCATGCTTCGGGGAAGGAGTGAATTCCATCTTGTGTAACTGAGTTCCCAGCTCCTAAATCAGACAAATCCCCAAAAAGGTAGGTATGTTGAGTTGGCAATTTGGCCATTCTCACCCATACTAATCAAAGAACCGTCCTCAAAGGCAAGAGTTCCTAAAACACTCAGGTTTGAGGTCATGTCACCTATAGTTGTTTAGGTGAGATGTAAGTCTCTAGTATCAACGATGTTGTATATAAAGTCTAGTCATCTCGTGGTCTGGTCTTATACAAACTCTTTGTATAGGACACCCACACTCGCACATCTCCACATGAATGGTCAGGATCTACCATCTATAATAGTTTACAACACTTGTATACCTCGAAAATCGGGCAACATCTGTAGTGTCACCAAGATCAGGTATCCCACCTTAATCCTTATACTACAGACCTATTTAGGTTATAACTTAAGTCATGATCCACTCTTATATCACATCAACATGCTTAAGTTTACATAAAAAAATAAGATAACTCTTATTTTATTCATAACAATGTGTATAGATTACAAACTATGAGACTCTGGGAGAATTAGGACACCAATCTCAACACTGTGTTCACAACTACCCAACGTCTATTATTACTAACACTAGAGCTATTACTCAACGACCATAGGAGGATAGAATACCTGCCACATCACATTAGACATCATATTAGGAAACTAGCATACTTTCAGTTAATCCATGAGTCTGATTTAAGTTGTTGTGAAAGCACACAAATGGATATAAGATGTTTTGCCATTTTATGTACTTTACTAAGAATAACTAGCTGATTAGTTGGAACAAAGGTTATAGATGTTGATGAGATGGCCGCCATGGTCCTGTATATCTTAGCCCATGATGTTAAGAACAAAGTAGTTTATAGATAGTTCGTTAGGTCTGGTGAAACAATTTCTAGGCATTTCAACTCTGTTCTCAATGCCGTTTTACGACTACATGAAGTACTGTTGAAACAACCTTTGCCAATCACAACCTCTTGTACAAATCCAAGATGGAGATGGTTTGAGATATAGTGAAACTAAACAAATGTCGGTGCGTTTTCCGTGTCTAGTTTAGATAACTTATGTATATGAATATTTCATATGTTGTGTTTGCACAGAATTGTCTAGGTGCGTTAGATGGTACGTATATAAAGGTCAACGTGACTGATCGACCAAGGTACAGGATGTGGAAGTGTGAAATCGCCACAATGTTCTTGGTGTTTGCGACATGAATGGAGATTTTCTGTTTGTCTTACCTGGGTGGGAAGGTTCTGTAGCTGATTCTCGTGTGCTTAGAGATGCAATATCACGACCTAACAGAATGAAGGTTCTGAAGGGTAACAACTTACATGCACAACTTCTTGTCGTACATCATAATACTCAACGATTATGATTTCATATAATTGGACATTGTATAGGGTATAATTATCTATGTGATGCTGAGTACCCAAATGCGGAGGGCTTCTTTGCACCATATAGAGGAGAACGATATCATCTTTCGGAATGATGTGAAGGAGGGAATGCACCAACAACTATAAGATAACTTTTTTAACACGAAACACTCTTCTGCTAGGAATGTCATCAAGAGGGTATTCAGGCTGTTGAAAGGGAGATGGGCAATACTCCGCGAAAAATCATACTACCCCGTGCAAATCCAAACTCGGACGATCACGGTGTGTTGCCTTCTTCATAATCTTATTAATAAGGAGTTGAATACTGCCAAAATGCCTGAGGATCTAGATGAGGTGGACTCACATTCTGCTACCATTGGTGGAGACGAGATCAATTATATTGAGAGTTCAAATGAATAGACACAATGGAGAGATAAACTGACAAATAATATGTTTTCTGACTGGGAGTTACGTAACAATCAGTAGCTTCATGTTTAGTTTGTGGCTTTTATAATGTATTTTTTTAATTTCATGTATGCAATTTTGGAAATCAATTTTTGAATTTCTTAATATAATTAAATTTACTACTTTATACATTGTACATAACACATCACATGAAAATTTCTTTCTTTACAACTTAAATTGTACTACGGTGTACATGTAGCAGGATGACAAGTTCTTCTAGAGCCCCAAAGAAAAATTGGACGAGGGACGAAGAGTCAAAGTTGGTGGAATGTTTGGTGAATTTGGTTGAATCTGGTGGATGGAGTTCAAACAACGGGACCTTTCCCCCTGGGTACTTGGCGCAATTACAGTGTATGATGGCTGATAAGATACTTGGCTGTAGAATACAAGGGACCCCCACCATAGATTGTAGGGTAAGGAATCTTAAAACAACGTACCAAGCTATAGTAGAAATGCGAGGACCAACATGCAGTGGGTTCGGTTGGAATGAAGAATTCCAATGCATCATTACGGAGAAAGAGACGTTTGATGGTTGGGTGAAGGTAAAATTTCATAATCATTTTTTTCCATTCATCATCACCTGTTATATTGACCAGCCATACTCTTCATGTAGAGCCATCTTGCAGCAAAAGGGTTCTTGAACAAGTCATTCCCATATTTTGATGACTTAGCCTACGTCTTCGGCAAGGATTGGGCAACTAGAGAAGGGGCAGAGACACCTGGTGACATGGCCTCAAATGTGCCAGGGCGTATGCATGAAGGTGCTCCTACTAGCGATTCACATGAACATGATCTGTCACAGGAGGAGTTTGATGGAATCCTGATTGGTTTTGGTTTCGAGGAGGCAATTCATCAAGGGGTAGTAAGAGAAAGCATTATGGATATTAGTCTGAGTTGCTTGAGTTTTTAATAATGCAATGGACTTTGCAAATGGCCAACTAAAGTCCACTTCTGAATGGCTGAAAGAGCAGCGTGGAACAGAGGTTGAGCTACGTGCCAAGGTTGTGAATGAACTCAACAATATTCTAGAATAGCATACCCGATAGAGGGTCAAGCTTATGAATATTATATTTTGCAATGTGCATAATACAAATAGTTTTTTGTCTATTCCATCGGATATAAAATTGGAGTATTCTGAGCTTCTTCTTCTAGACAATGCCTGACCAACTATTTGAAGGAACTCTTATACAAGAGTACCTATGAGTGGACGCAGATCTTTCCAATTCATTGTGACAAAATTTCCACACATACATTCTAACATACAACTATGCATTGAAAACACTAAATTACTGGCATGCTTTAAAAGATAAAATACAAGAGACTGAGAGATTTACCAGTTGAAGACTTTTTTCAGAAATCTCGGTCTCACTGTGAACGAAATCCTCTCACTCTTTCTCGTCCAACAAGCAATCGCCCAACAACACATGGTCGTCTACACGAACAGCAGCGCATGAATAACAAGCAACAGGGATGACACCACCACTCGGAGCCCTTAGTATTCTCAGAGTGAGAACTAAAAGGGTGAACTTTGATGGAATTGGTAGAAGGGAGGAAGAAAGCCTATCGTGTACTACAAACAAGCAAGTGGGAGAAAGAGAAGACTATCGCATAGTCGGGTGCTTGATCGTCTAGGTTGGGATACACGATTGTGTAGTAATTGCTAAGCGATCGTCTATGAAAAGGTTAGCGATTGTTTAGTTACGTTCAGATGCTAAGCGATTGTCAAGTAAAGGTAAGCGATCGTTTAAGAAATCGTGGATGATCGTTTAGGAAAGGTCAGGTGTGCGATTGTCTAATTAATAAATTAATAAATATAATCATATTATATTCATAACCTATAATTTGATATCATATATCAACTATAGTGTTTTCTCCTCTACTTGATATAAATCATATTTATATCCAATTTCCTCCAAAATAATGTATCTCATACATTTAGTCAATCATATCATATATAATTAACCAGTCCAATTATATCATATATAGAACTCCCTCTTGTTAATTTGAACATTTCAGACTGACCCAAAAACTAATTCTTAATTTATATCCAAGCTACCAAAGGGACTTTATGAACCTATGGCTCGAAGCTCCAACGATATGTGAATAGCTGATTAAACTCTTTAGCCACGAGATCCACCATCTATTAACTGCCAGACATTTTACTAAAGACCAACAGCTGAACTATTCTTACCACAGATATATTTCTATCCATTGGATATAACCAATCATGAGTACGATAACCCTTCACAGATGCTCGTAAGTACAGCTGGGCCAATTTATTGTTTTTCCCCTATAGTTACATCTCACTTCTTAAGTACCACTGATCCCTCTAATGAACAATACAACATAGTCCAACTTTGTGTGAACACATCTCGGGCCATGAGAAGGTGTGTGGCGCCCCATCGTTCAAGCCCCGAAATCAGCCCTTACGGGAGTTATCTATCGACTTGCCCTACTTCGGGGAGGGAGTGAATTCCATCTTGTGTAGCTGAGTTCCTAGCTCCCAAATCAGACAAATCCCCAAAGTGGCAGGTTTGAGTCGGCGGCCTGGTCACTCTCACCCATGCAAATCAAAGAACCGCCCTCAAAGGCTCAGGAGTTCTCAACTCACTCAGAATTGAGGTCATGTTACCTATGGTCATTCTAATGAAGTGAAGTCTCTGTCATGAACGGTGTTATATAACGAGACTTAACACTTCATGGTCAGGTCTTATACAAACTCTTTGTATAGGATGCCCCTGCTCGCATGTCCCCTACACGAATGATCAAGATCAGACCATCTGTGACAAGTCACAATATTCATAACTATTCCACAAAGCGGGTCGCATCCGTAGCATTACCAGGATAAGGTTTCCCTCCTATATCCATATACTACAGACCATTTTAGTTATCACTTAAGACATGATCCACTTGTATGTCACCACATACATGCTTAAGTTACATAAAGACAACCAGGGATTTTAGTTTATTGGTTTGTGGTAAAGCAAATAAAACATCCAACTTAGCAAAATCAAAAAGTGAAGTAAATATCATATATTATACATCACAAGCATTTGTACAAACTGTTTACAAACTACAGGACACGAAACTTTAGGGCATCAACCCCAACACTATTTTCATCACCTACTTTTCCATGTTTAATTTGGACATATCTAAATTATGGCTTGTACTTTATAATATTTTTTATGTTTCACTCCGTACGAATTCATGGTCATGAATGTCATTTAGTTTTCTTTTTTTTCTGTTTGTGAAATTTCTCTATCTCTACATACATTAATATGTTGGGCAATAATTAATGTCCTTTGAAGAGAATGAAATTATATTTATTGCATGCTCACGAAGTTTGATACGTCAAACAAGGTTAAAATTGGTGGAATGAGGATAATACAATGTTCAACACATTTCATATAAATTGGTGGAACAAACAATTTTATTTAGGTTCGTGAAATATGATATTTCATTTAAATTTTTTCCTTTGATATATGGAAAAGTAGAATCAGTTGCAATATAAGATAACATGCGTTTAATTTACATACTGTTATAACTGGTTAATATAACAATCTGCACTCCAAACACAAATTATTATAGTTTAGACTATAATAACCTGCACACTAAACACAGACTATTATACCACATATTATAATAATCTGCACACCAAACACAGACTATTATACCACAGACTATAATAATCTGCACTCCAAACACAGACTAAAATAATCTACATCCTAAACACAGACTATTATAACCCACATACTATAATAAAGACAAACTATTATAACCCATAAACTATAATAAACACTGACTATTATAACCCAGCCTCAAACACCCTATAAGATTTTTTTTAGACTCACGCAAATCCCCACATGTTGGAATGTATTAGCAATAGCAGAAGCAACAAGGATCAATAAGCATTCTAATTCATTAATTTTGGCAGTAACTAAAGCATGGTCATACTAAAACAAGAGGGTTTCAAGCCATACCTTTGTAGAACTTCTTCAACTCTTAATTATCAGCTGTAAACTTCTCCACATCTTGCTGTAGACCAACTCAAGATCTTCCCCACTATTCTCTTGGAGCTTTAGATTGAGTTGTGGGACTCAAAATAAGCTTGAACTAAAGGAATTTGGAGAAGAGCTCACTGCTTCAACCCACTTGAAGAACAACTTCTTCAACACGAATTTTCAGTAAAAATTCTATATTTCCATGCCCCAATTTCACTCCAATCTTCTCAATATATTGCAGGACCTTCATGCAAAGAAAATGGTTGTATGAGATGCAGCTCATGCTTGGAGTTATTGAAGCCAAAATGAAGTGGGTTTTGTGTGAGCAAGTTGAAGGCTTAATGGAAAAAACTATTTTTCCATTTTGTGTTGATTTTCCAACTTTTCAATTTTTACCAAAAGATTTCAAAAATCAATTTGATTTTAAAAATTGAAAATATTATTAATTTTGTAAAATTAATTTAATTTTCTAATAAAATTAATAAATAATTATTTAAATAATTCTAATTAATTTAATATCAAATATTAAATTAATTTTACACAAATCCATCTTCATATATTTACAAAATATTAATTATCCTATTCCGTTTAATTCTTAAAATTAAACGTGTAATTATATCTCATATAATTACTAATTCCTTTAATTCTAATTTGAATGTTTCAAATTAACTTATCACGATACTCTAAAGCTAATCCATTTACGAGCTAGTAGGGGGACCTCGCGGATCTACAGATCATGGGCTCCAACGATCCGAGATTAATTGACTAAACTCATTACACCGAATTAACCCCCATTCGTTAACTAATGAGTCACTCCACTAAAGCCCAAAGTTGAACTCCCATCACTGTAGATATATTATGTCCACATGATTTAACCATAAATAGTAAGTTGACCCTTCACAGGTTGTTCGTAATAACGGCTGGGTCAAATGTCTATTTTACCCCGAGATTACGTTTTGTTTCTTAATTCCTACTGATTCTTTAATGAACAACTGGTTTGTGATCTAGTCACTAAACCAAAACTCTCTCAACCCAGTGAGAGGGTGGGGCCCCTTGTTCAAGACCTGGATTCAGTACTTGAGAGAACAACCTTTCTCCTATCCCTAAATTGGGTAGGCGTGAATTCTGTCTTGCACCCTATGTCCCCAACTATATGTTCGGTTTTACCCCTGAAATGGGAGGCTTATTGAGCCAGCACTGTTGAGCCAACCCTCACCTATGCAAATCTAAGGATAATCCTGAATAAACAAAGTTCATAGTTAGCTTAGGATTAAGATCGAGTTACCTAAGTCATCTAAGTGAAATAGTTAGTCTTATACAATAAACAACGTTATAAAGTAAGAGTGACTTATTTCTTAGTCCGATCTTATGTAAACTCATTGCATAGAACACCCCCACTCCTCATATCATAACATGTATGAATTAGGATCACTTCATGTAGCACTTTACAACTCTTTGTAACAACTACAGAATAGGCCACATCCCATAGTGTTACCAGAATAAGGCACCCAACCTTATTCATATACTATAGATCATTTTGACTATTTACTTGAACCTGATCCACTTTTATGTCTCCACATCAAGTTCAAGTACTCATGTAATAGTCATGGGTCTTAGTTTATTGGATTTAGAATTTTATGTATACAATTTATAATATCAATAATAAGTTTATTGACTATAGAAAATGTTTATCTTTTTACAAACTGCGAGTTTTAGGACATAAAACCCAACAACACCCCGTTTCACTCTCTCTCTAAAATCTAACTGATAACTTGTAGAAATACAAGTTATTTATGCTGCCTTATTCATATATTGTGGCCAAAAGAGAGAAAATATGCGTCGATTGTATGAAAATTAGCTAAGAAATACAATAATTATAAATTGTCGTCAATACACCCATTAACACCGTCAAGATGGTAGAAAAGAATATTTCAAGTCTGTTTTGCAGAAAACCCAGTCATCGTATGCGTTCATGGCTCAAGAGAAAAAGATTAACGCATCTACATCGTTTTGCGCCCAACATTCAAGAATGAATAGACGACCAACGCAATGACGCCGCATGCGACAATCGATCCAGAGCTAAACTTCAACTGCATGCGGTAATAAAAACAACACCGCATGCGAGCACACGATCGAAAGATGCAAATGAACAACGCAATCACGGAGGATTTTGACACATATACAACTAATCGTTGTGCATTTTCAATGGCCTGATTGCATAACAGAAGGAATATTTATTCCACCATTTTCGGAAATTCCATAACAATAAAGTGAGGATCACACAAGTCAGAGAGTTAAAGCTTTCATTTGTAAATACCCTCATAGAATTCACTGAAAGATATACTTGATACAGGGGATAATTGATACGAGGATATTGAGAGAGAGACTGATCTAAGTGCTGATCGGAGAAGATCCGGGAAGAGAAGAGACAAGGTCGAGAGGTGAGTCTCAGGGCGAATCATTCCAAATCCCCACAGTGAAGCTCTGTACCTAGATCAACTCTATCGGTTGAGCAAGCCTGAGAGGGAAGCTCATTCTTCTGTTCACTCCATCTACGCCGACAAGCAATCTCTCTATCCAGATCGGTGTAAAGACATTGGCACTCTTCTGTATTTGTTTCTAACTCTTATTCATCAATTGTATTTCATCTTCTGAGTCTAAATCATTCACAGCCATGTATCAGACACTTGATTTTATAATTAATTGTCATGATCATTCCCATTTCCACATTTCTGTCTATTTCCATTCCTCCATTGATCGCTTTCTCCACGATGTTTTTTTAATCCCTTGGTGATTAATATGAATTAAATAAGTAACTTAATATGTGCTAAAGAAATAAAGATGTTTAGCTAAAGCATGCTAGACGGCATCTTCACTTGTGAGAGCAGAAGTGAAGATGCCATTCTGATCTGTCGAGAGAAGGTTAGAAGAATGCGTTAACTAAAGCGAGAAGTACTTCCAGAGATGGAAGCAACCTTGCGTTCACTACGTTCGTCCCTATTTCACCACAGAGATGTGGGAAACACGGCCGATCATCGAGAGATGTACGCCAAGGGAAAGCGGAACCGTACTTATATCTTTAACGCAATTAAGGAACTTGCGATGTTTATATTAATTATCCTTTCTCTTTCTGCTTCGCACATAAGCCTTGCCACCGCATAACACGATCTTTGTATATTCTTCACAGTCAGTCTCAACCTCAGTATCTTGTATCATATAACCTGTATCTTGTATCATCATAGCTTAGGTTTATTTTATCGCTCTTTACTTTTAACAAAATTTACTTTATTATCGCATTTTTTATCGCTTACCTTTCCTGTATCGCATTTTTAATACCTGTACACACAACCTTTTTATAAATTGAAAAACCCCCGGTCGCATATATCACAAATATAATGCAATTAACCTAAAACAATCCTTGTGTTCGACCTCGAATCACACCGAGAAACTTGCGGTGAAATTATACTTGGTTTCAACGCAAGGAAACTTGTGACAACGCATAGTATACTACAAGATTCTCATGAATAACGCATATCTAGAAGTAGTATCACATAAATAAAGTGTGTCTGAATAAGCATAACACAACATCCACATTCCATTCCCATTCCAAGTCATTGAGTTTATGATAACATGAGCTTGTATGATCCATCATTCATCACAATCCATATGCCTATTTAGAATCATCGCATCTTAAGCGTTGTATGGCATCAACGCAATTTATGCCTATCAAGTTTATGGCGCCGTTGCCGGGGAACTGGTAACGGGGACATGTACTTGTATCATACATTAAACATCATCATTCTTATACATGCCTATTAAGTTTATGGCAACGTTGTTGGGGATTGGTTAACGGTTATTGTTTGAGTATGTTTGTGGTATTTTGCAGGACAGGTCTCTTTGTATTGGCTGTTCAACGCGGAGAGCAGTCTGACGGTTTATGAGTACTAGTACCGAACCAGAATTCGTAGCTGACCCAGAGATCGATCGTACCTTTCGTGCACGAGCATGCCAGAATCGAGCAAGGCGAAAGAAAGCAGTTGATATGGCAGATAATAACGACAATGCGGTTCCTGTAGGAAATCAAGAGGCAGTACGGCGAGCGCAGGACCCGGTCTTCCTTGCCGCTAATCGTAACATTCCCATGAGGAACTACGCAGCATCCAACCTGTACAATTTTTCGCCTGGGATTTCGAGGCCTATAGTAAAGGAGAACACAAGGTTCGAAATAAAACCAGTCATGCTTCAACTGATCCAGAATGCAGGGAAATTTGGGGGTCTGCAAGGTGAAGACCCGTATGCCCTCCTGACCAGTTTTGTCGAAATGTGCAGCAACTTCTCATTACCTAGTGTTACCCGTGAGGGTATTAGACTGTATTTGTTCCCTTACACCTTAAGGGACAAAGCCAAGAGGTGGGCTTACTCACTAGAGCCGAACGAGATTACATCATGGGGTCAGCTGGTTGAACGATTCATGAAGAAGTTCTTCCCGCCGGCCGTCAACGCAAGGAGACAAAAGGATATGCTGAACTTTGAGCAAATGGACAATGAGACCCTGAGCACTTCCTGGGTGCGATTTCGAAGATTGGTGAAGAACTGCCCGCATATCGGGATCCCAACTGTGTTTTGATGGAGACATTTTACAATGGCCTGAACAGATCGACGCAGGTTATTGCTGACGCCTCCGCGGTAGGAGGTTTTATTGACAAGACGTATAACGAGGCCAAAGTCATCCTTGATCGCATATCGCGAAACATGGATGATTAGATTGATGATGGTTATGGAGGCAGAGGCTCTGAAAGAAGAAAGAATGACACTGCCATTGTCCCTACAGAGACAATGACCACATTGGCCGCTCAGATGGCCGTAGTGACCTCAATCTTCCAATCGATGGCAATCAATCAAGGAGCCATCCCCCAACAATCAGTGCAACTCGCTGCACCGGCTTAAATGGCCGCAATAAGTTGTGTTAATTGTGGAAGGGCTCATGTAGCAGAAATGTGTCCATCGAATATCCAACAAGTATGCACCATCTAAAACAACCCCTTCAGCAACACCAACAATCCGGGTTGGAGGAACCATCCTAACTTCGGTTGGGGAGGGAATCCTAACCAAGGGGGGCCAAGCAACTATCAAAGTGGCAATCGAGGGAACCCTCCTCCTTTTCACCATAACTCGAATCAGGGGTAACCAATGCAATTGCATAATTAGAAATCCTCATCTTCAAACACCTCTGAAGCTAATTGAAGGCCATGCTCAAACGGTATATGGATAAAAATGACGCAGTGATGCAGGCGCGGGCCAATTCGAAACTTGGAGATTCAAGTAAGCCAGCTGGCATCTGAGTTGAGAAATAGAACACCTGGTACGTTGCCCAGCAACTTTGAGGCCCGAGGATCTCATGGAAAGGAGTAATGTCCCTGAGGACATTGGGTAGGCAAGCTGAACCGCCTGCAGAGGTGTGGATTATGCTCATTCAAAGAAAGTCATCTTCCGATCCATATCTCACATCTATGTTTAAATGCTTTCTTTAATTCCTACCTTAATTAATTTCTAAACTTTGTCTTTACTGCTTCATTTAATTTGTTTCATGACTTTATGAATTTATTCTTCACTTACTATCCTTGCATTTATTTCTGTCCTATTTTTAATTCCTTTTACATTTCCGTCATTAATGCGTTATTCTTTAATTGGTGAATGATTGAGTAATAAGGAGAAAATTTATTACCGCAAGTCAAAGAAATTACATTGATGAAAAAAATATATAAAAATATATAAATAATGAAAAATAAAAATAATAAAACAATCAACATCCAGTATGCATTGCGATAATGAAAGCATCTTGAACCAACAAGATACGCTTTGTGTTCATCCAACTCAAATGCGTTGATCTGAGGGGTGTGTTGCACGCGTGTGTGTCCTTTGCCCGTCCTTAGCAAAATGCACTATTTTGAGATACTATTACACTGGTAGCAATACCGTGCGCCCGATCCTCCAGAAATGTGTTTCATTAAGAGGTGTGTTGCGGGGATGCATGCGTTGTTGCCCGTCCTCTGCGAAGATGCATTTACGTTGGTGAACGCATTGCGTTGATCTTTACCTTGCAGCCATTCGAATAAAATATTAAAGATAATTCTTTTTGCAAAATTGAGAAGTCCAATCGTTCCATATTCCAAAGAATGATGAGTCTGCAGACGAAAGAACGTTTTTCTAAAATTCCATAAATGATGGAAGTTCGAATGACGGGCCTTTTGAGTGTCTCGAGGCCTGCCACCGCAAAAATCGTATTGGACCAACTAAGGCCCAACCTATAAATAGGCACTTCCCCCATCTGTGAACACTTTACCTCTTTTTGCAACTTGAAAACCCTAGCGCCCCTTGCATACAGTGCTTTCTTCTTCCCAGAAACCTAAAGTTTTTCTAGTTCTTTCAGTTTAGCATCCATGGCCAACCAAGCTTCCCAGCCTTCTGCTTCACCCTCAACCCCTTCCATTGACCAAATCTCCATGCGAGAGGCAGCATTCCTTATTGCTAGTCGCCGACTTATTGGCCAACCATACACTGTCCCTAGAATCTCTGATAGAACCTGGAGAAACCCTTTAGTCGTTAGGCCTCCTCAGTTCAAGAGGGGGCAAAGCACCGAAAGCACCCCATTCCCAACTCCAGTCGTCTCAACTGAATGTGAAAAGAAGAAACGTGATGACAAGGAGTTTTTTGGAAACATTCTGAGGAACTTGAAGGAAGGAGGAAGACTGCCTGAGGCAGGGGTTGTAAACCAACCACTATCTACGGAGGAGGTGACGATGGTGATGATGGAGGAAGTAGTGGAAGTGGAGACAAGAAGAAGCACTCTGACTTTAGAGACTCCTGAGGAAACTACACAAGTAGAATCCTATAAAGGACCCATCAGAGTTGCATTAAAAGAAGTCGCGGCAGAAAAGCAAGAGCTAGAAGAGGAGAAAAAGAAGAAAAAGAAGAACAAGGGAAAGAAGGTTGGAGAAGGTGAGCCATCCCAAAAAGAATAAAGAAAAGAAGGGGGATGAAGAAGATGAGGAGGCCAAGCTAAGGAAGAGGAAAGAGAAGGGAGAAAGGAAAGAACGCAGGCGTGAGGAAAGGCGCCTGAAGAAGGAAGAAGAACAGAAGAAGAGGGTTGCAAGCCCAGAGATGGATGAAGAATCCACCTCCATGAGGGAGGACAGGGGGGAATCAGTACAACTTAGGGAGCCGGCATAACCTGAAACAACGCAATTGGTTGCGGCCGACGAAGGCGAGGAAAGAGATGTTACCCTCTTGATGCGGCGTCGCAAGGAGAATGCACCGCAAGGGTCCACCGTTAAAAGAAAAGGAAAGAAGGAGAAAGGAAGAGGAAGAGAGACGAGAAAATGGAGCTGGCAAAATTCATCACCGCATAAGGTGATAGAAGAAGAAGATTACATTATGAGGAAGTTCACCGCAATAATGAGATCTCGAGACTTGAAGAAATAAGGCAGCTAGAAAAGGAACAACGCCTTTTGTTAGCCTCTGAGCAGTTTGTGGAAGAGTTTGAAAGAGAAGTGAGAGAAGAGGAAGAAGAAGAAAAGAAAAAGAAGGCAGAAGAAGAAAGGAGAATGAGAGAAGAGAAGGAAATGAACTGCGAAGCCAATAGGCAGTGCTTAATTAAGAAGAAGGGCAAGGAACTTGCCAAACGAGAGAAGAAGGAACAACGCAAGGAACGGGAAAGAAAACAAAGGCAACAATCCTGCCTTGCATTGGCAAGGGAAAAGGGCAAAGCGGTTGCAGAAAACAACAAGCTCGCGTTGGTAAAGGTGCGTCCATCAAGAAAGAATGAAAACGACGACGACATGATGGAGATAGGCTTTTTCCCTGCACCAACGCCACTACCAGATCTGATCATGAGTGTGATAGTGGAACATGGTTGGGGCACCATTTTGCCAGTGCCCAGCCATTGTTGTTCCAAAGGTAGTGTGTGACTTCTACTAAGGACGGCTGCATAGCACCAAGGATGTGGTGACCATAAAAGGGCGAATGGTGTCTTTCAGCGCAAGGGACATCAATGAACTATACCAAATGAAGGATAACCTGGATGCACCGGGCAACAAAATAATTGATGATCCCACTGAAGAACAGATGGAAGATGCGTTATGAGTATTAACGCAATCGGGCACTAAGTGGTCGGTTTCTTTAAAAGGCATCAAGACCCTGACATCCAAGACTCTTCTTTAGGAGGCACAGATTTGGGTTTATTTTGTTAAAAGGTGGTTGATCCCAACTTCCCATGACAAGACAATTTCAAGGGATTGAGTTATGGCTACATATTGCATTGCGCGCAGCATTCCAATCGATGTAGGCCGGTTGATCGCAAGTCAAATTCGAGGCTTTTTGGGGCACATTAGAGGACAACACTTTTTTCCATGGACTATCTCAAATCTGTGCCTGTCAATGGGTGTAGGCATTGATGAAGAGGCAATGGCAGAAGTTCACGGTCTGATAAATGTCAAGATCTTGAGGTTGCTCTTCAAAGACTTCCCACATTGCCCAGAGTTACCTTAAAGAGGCCCGCAATCGATCTCAATGCGCTGCAAGAACCCAGGCCAAAGAGACAGCGCAGAGATGATAAAGGAAAAGAAAAGGTCCAGGAATTACCATCGCAAGAAATAGAACCTTTGGACCCTTTACCTTTAGTAATCCGCCCTCCAAACCCTTCGAGCCCACCCGCACAACCTTCTTCTCCACTTCATGAACACTTTACCAACCTTCTCCTCACCCCAAATTCTCCAACCACATACCCACCAATCTACTCACCTGCAGCATCATCATCGCAACATTCCCTTCCACCGCCGCATGTTGATGACCCACATGATTTGGGTGAAGTATTTCCACTCAAGAAGGATTTTCGCATCTGCTCAAGAAGGATTTCCGCATAGAGCCAGACTAACTTGATGGGCGCATCTGGGGTGAAAAGCATAATTAATCACGATAAGACAGAAAGCTAATGACGGTCCAGTCCGAATTAAGTTGACAAGTCGCTAACGAACTACTATAGCAAGTACACTCAACTTTTCGGGGACAAATATTTGATGAATCAGACAGAGAATTAATGCCATCCCATCAGTGCAATCATAAGAGAGAAGATACCTTTCACCCTGAAGCTCTATAAATACTGAAGGCAACCTTCAGGAAAGGAGTTCGGATAGTTTGGATAGTTAGAGAATTTTCCCTTAGATAGAATAGCCTTGTTCTTAGTTTTCCTTTTATTTTAAGGCGGAAGCAAGAGAAGCGAGATTGTGCCAAGAGATCGTTCCGGTGAACTTGGAAGAATACCGGAAGCATTGAGATAAGAGAGAGGACCAGCTCCTGCGGAAGTAGGAATATCTTTTGAACAGAATAGAGTCGATAGTGTAAAAGCCTTGGGAAGCAAGGGATTGCTACTGGGCTCTCTATCCTTATCTTCTATTGTCATTTTGTACTTAAACTTATCTATAGAAATGGAATTTACTTCTTTATATCTATTCACTCTCTGTTTATTACACATGAGTAGCTAAATCTGTCGAATGGGTTGAGAAGCACTTAGCTAGCATAACTAGGGATCTTCACTCTATGCGTTTATCTTGTATTATGTATGCTTCATTCGTCCATTAGGGATACTCGGGACGGTAGTCTAAGAACAGAATCTAGGCTTGGAAAAGTCAGGTTAGAATCTAGGCTCGAGAGAGTCAGATTAGAATGCATAATCAAGAGATATGAGCTTAGGAATAAGCACTGTTTGATATTAATGCATCGCATGCATCCTAAAGATAGGATATGATTGTGTGCGGTCACCTTGTCTTTGTGTGCATCTTGCATCATCGCATAGGAAAAGAGTAGAGACTTATGAATAAGCTCTATGGACATTTTTTCATTCAACACATGCGTCCTAGAACTAGGAGCACTTCATTTGCATTGGAAAATGATTTGCTGTCGCATGAGTGTAGCATGATCGCATAGTTTGACGCATTCCCGAGAAACGCTAGCTAAAGACCTTCTCAACCCGTTCCTCTGCATACTCAGTGTATCTACCACATAATCGATCTTTTCTCAAATCTGCTGCATACATTTGTTTTATACCGCAAACAACAACCCAAAAGAACTATTTGATTATTTGGTTACCGCAAAGTCTTCTTAGAAATTATCACCGCATACTGTTTTCCCTAGTCCCTGAGTTCGACCCTAGACTTACGAGGAAACTCAGAGGGGTCTACACTTGGATTCCGCTGAGAAAACTTGTTGCTCGACACATTTCTATCACCGTACCTCATTTCATTATTCCATCACATAAAATAACGCATCAAGTTTTTGGCACCGTTGCCGAGGACTTCAGGAATTCAGTGTGCTAATGGTAATTTTTCTAATTTCTTTGTAGCCCTTAATCTTTGGCAAATTACAACCTGGATATTGAAAGAACATTTCGATGATGATTAAAAGACAACCGCCAACAACAAGACAGAACCCTAAGAATGGCAGAACAACCGGAAGAAAAGGCCGTAAACGCAAACAATATAATGGCCAACCCCATTCTTCTGGCGAATGATAGTAATAGAACCATTCGGGACTATGCATCGCCCAACCTCTATGATTTCTCTCCAGGAATCATCAGGCTAGCGTTAGACGGATCGAGGTTTGAAATGAAACCAGTAATGCTGGAGATGATCTAGACTGCTGGGCAATTTGGAGGGTGGCGTGGTGAAGACCCGCATGTCCACCTCCGAAGCTTCATAGAAATCTACAATACTTTTGTGTTCCCGAATATCTCCACCGAGGAAGTTCGACTCACTTTGTTCCCATTTTCCTTATGCGATCAAGCAAGAAAATGGGCATATTCTCTCGAACCGGGAGAGATAACCTCATGGGAACAAGTCATGGAAAAGTTTATGAAGAAATTTTTCCCACCAACCGAGAAAGTCAGGAGAAGGAAATTAATAACAAATTTTGAATAAGAAACTGACGAATCACTCAGCGATGCTTGGGCGAGGTTTAAGAGGCCGATAAGAGACTATACACACAATGGCTTACCAGACTGCTTGCAAATGGAGATTTTTGACCAAGGACTGACCCTGCTTCGCAGACTACTGCCAATGCGGCAGCAGCTGGTGGTTTGCTTGACAAAACTTATGAGGAGGCCAAAAATATACTTGATCGCATTTCCAAAAATCACGAGGACTGTTGAGAAAGAGATTAAAGATTAAGAATTAAAGACAGTGACGTAAACAATGGGGCCATCACATCCCTTCAAAATTAAATGACTACGATGATGTGTTTTATACAAGGCATCACAATTAACAGCACGGGAGCGAAGAAAGGGCAGGTCAATGCAATTGCTCAAACGATCGCAAGTTGTGTCATCTGTGGATACGCCCATTCGATAGAAGAATGCCCAGAAAATCCGAAGTCAGTATGCTTCATAAAGAATAATCCTTACTCCGATACATACAACCCCGGATGAATAAACCACCTAAATTTCACGTGAAAAAATCAGCAACAAAGCTTTCAACTAGTGGCGCAAAAAGAAGGGCCACCCAGATTTTTCCCGTGAACCAACAGTCCAATGCATAATCAAGCCAGCAGCTCGCAAACATTGCAATCTTCATCCTTAGAGAGCTTGTTGAAGCAGTATATTGAGAAGAACGAATCAATTCCTAAGAATCAAGCAACATACATCCGAAATCTCAAAACTCAGCTGGGACAAATTGCTGGCGACCTCAGAAATAGACCGCAAAGAGCCTTGCCGAGCTCAACTGAGCTTTCTCACAACCTAGGGGTACATGGAAAGAACAATGCTTAGCAGTCTCCTTGCTAAGCGACAAAATGATTGTGGAAGTAGAGGAAGAACCCATCACAACCAACTTGAACGCGGTAACAACCGAAGACCCGTTGACTTACAATTCAGAAGAGCCCAAGAAGATGAACCCTGAAGTTGCATCCACCCTCAAGCCTCTAGATCGTGAGACAGAAGAAGTCCAACCACCACCATTCCCACAAGGATTGAAAGAGAAAAAATGATGAAGACAAGATCACGACAGTGGTAGTAATGCAAAATGCTATGATCCCACCAAAAATGTGCGAACAATGAATCTTCATGATACTATGCTTCATTGGAGGGGTCTACAGTGGTCAAGCAATATGCGATCTTGGGGCGAGTATAAACGTAATGTTATTATCAATCTCCAAATGATTGAATATTGGCACACTCATGCCCATGACAGACACTCTCCTACTTGCAGACAGATCCAAAATACATCCCGAGAGAGAGTTGAAAGATGCCGCAATCTCAATTGATAAATTCATCTTGCCGACAGACTTCATCATTTTGGATTATAAAGCGGATGAAGATGCACCCATCATATTATGACGACCATCCCTCTTGACCGATCGCGCTCAAAATGATGTTAAAAGGGGGAAATCATAATGAACATCAATAAGGAAAAGCTCCGGATTAAGGCAGCCAAGATTCCGGAAGATCGATAAAAGAAGAAAAAGCCACCGTGGACGTGAAAAGCCCAGCTTGGAATAAACAGTCCCTAAGTTACTATGTGACTCAACCTCATAAGGGACACAATCTTTTTTAATATCCTTTTTCTACATCAATACTTCATGAACTTTCATCACCTTGTTATGATCTGATATCGCATATTCACTTCTTTGCTTACAAAAAAAAAAAAAAAAAAAAAAAAAGAGCAAAAAAAATTTCATTAACTTTTTTTTATTATGATTTGACCCTCTCAATGTTTTCTTTGCAAACGATCAAGGTACATGATTGCAAAGGCGCTACACAAAGACGCAACTACATTATTTCATCACCGCATTGCAAAGAAAGAAGATCGCCGTAAAGCATGATGCATCAACAAAAAATGTGGGCGACAGCGCAAATTTGGGGGTTGTATTTTTTCCTTCACCTTATTCCAAATTTTGCACTATCGCATCGCATTTTAATTTTGAAAGTTTTATCACCGCATCCTCTTTGATTACTGTAATAATTTATCATTGATATATTTAGTAAGTCACCGCATGCTTTCTCTTTGCCAATTATAATTTCAATGATGAAACACATGCTTCTATTTTTTTTCATATATACTGAGGTCAACTTAATTTTAGGACAGTCACCTCATGAAATATTTCTAGAAGCTAGTGGTCTGCAAGCTTTCTTTCAAACTGACTCTTTACGTAGCTTCCTAAGAACATTGCATGACTTCTTTCAATCTATTGGCAATGAGGACATTTCTGTATTTTAAATTTGGGGGTGAGGTATTTATTTTCGACCTGGCTATTTTTAGCTCTATAAAAAAAAAAGGGAAAACTTTGACAATAACAACTCCACTGTCAACGCAATGGGAAACCCATGTTTGTAAGAGTTAAGTTGTGAAGGGCACTTACCCGTAGTTGGATGTCTGCATGACACACATGGGGGCAAGCCAAAACAAAAGTAAGTCACCAGGATCAACGCATAAATAAATGACCGCAACTCTGCTACCAAGTAGGTATGAGTTTAGTCTGAGAAAGAGCACCTTGCTCGTAGTTGGATGTCTGCATGACACACGTGGGGGCAAGCCAAAACGAAGGCAAGGCACTTGGATCAGCACAAGGTCAGAGAAAAATAATAATGTCAAAAATATGCAAGGATAACAATCATTTAACACCCCAGTGAAGAAGTTTTTTTGAAATAAATCATGCGATGTCATGGAATCTAGTAAAGTCTTTTTTTTTTTTTAAGGTTAAACTTGCGGTCTCTAAGTCTTAGAAATATTTTAAGAAGAGACTTGAATAAAAATTAAGAAAATTTTGGTGTATAGGATCTGAATGAAGTATCATTGAGAAATTTAGGAAAAGAGATTGCAATCGACTTTCTAAAGGAAATCTTTAGCTTATACATGAAGACAAGCATTATTTAAATTTGGGGGTGTGATAACGGGCAGAAATGCACGTTATTACAGTACTAAATTATTAAGCAATGCAGGTTTGTGTTGATAAAATATATAAGATTGCGTCCAAAAAGCATTAAGTTCATGACATTGCGGTTGCATGCATTCATCGCATAAAAACAGTTAACTTTTATATTTTTGTGTAGAATATGCGTTGATGCAAAGCGTAAAATGCGATCACAAAAAAGCAATGGTCGAACGCAGCGTTACCGCAAGGCTTTGCGGTGATTTGCACTAGAAAACATCTGCTCAAGAAGGATTGCCGCATAGAGCCGACACAACTTGGTGGGCGCATCTGAGTGAAAAGCATAATTAATCACGATGGGACAGAAAACTGACGACGGTCGAGTCTAAATTAAGTTGACAAGTCGCTAACAAACTACTGTAGCAAGTACACTCAACTTTTCGGGGACAAATATTTGGCACATCAGACAGAGAATTAATACCATCCCATCAGTGCAATCATAAGAGAGAAGACGCCTTTCACCCCGAAGCTCTATAAATACTGAAGGCAACCTTCAAGAAAGGAGTTCGAATAGTTAAACCTCAGATAGAATAGCCTTGTTCTTAGTTTTATTTTAAGGCATAAGCGAGAGAAACGAGATTGTGCCAAGAGATTGTTTCGGTGAACTAGGAAGAGTGTCGGAAGCGTCGAGATCAGAGAGAGGGCCAGCTTCTATGGAAGCAGGAATATCTTTTGAACAAAATAGAGTCGACAATGTAAAACCATTGAGAAGTAAGGGATTGCTACCAGGCTCTCTATCCTTATCTTCCATTGTCATCTTGTACTTAAAATTATCTATAGAAATGGAATTTACTTCTTTATATCTGTTCACTCTCTGTTTATTACGCATGAGTAGCTAAATCTGTTAAATGGGTTGAGAAGCACCTAGCTAGCATAACTGGGGATCTTCACCTATGCGTTTATCTTGTATTATGTATGCTTCATTCGTCCATTAGGGATACTCGGGAGGGTAGTCTAAGGACATAATCTAGGCTTGGAAAAGTCAGGTTAGAATCTAGGCTCAGGAGAGTCAGATTAGAACGTATACTCAAGAGATAGAAGCTTAGGAATAAGCACTGTTTGATATTAATGCATCGCATGCATCTTAGAGATAGGATATGATTGTGTGCGGTCACTTTGTCTTTGTGTGCATCTTGCATCATCGCATAGGAAAAGATTAGAGACTTAGGAATAAGCTCTATGGACATTTTTGCATTCAACACATGCGTCCAAGAACTAGGAGCACTGCATTTGCATTGGAAAACGATTTGCTGTCGCATGAGTGTAGCATGATCGCATAGTTTGACGCATTCCCGGGAAACGCTAGCTAAAGACCTTCTCAACTCGTTCCTTTGCATACTCAGTGTATCTACCGCATAATCCATCTTTTCTTAAATCTGCCGCATACATTTATTTTATACCGCAAACAACAACCCAAAACAACTATTTGATATTTGGTTACCGCAAAGTCTTCTTAGAAATTATCACCGCACCTAGTTCCTGAGTTCAACCCTGGACTTACCAGGAAACTTGGTGGGGTTTATACTTAGATTCCGCTGAGAAAACTTGTTGCTCAATGCATTTCCATCACCACATCTCATTCCATTATTCCATCACATAAAATAACGCATCACTATGCTTATGATATAGTGACTCTTTAGGATCATATCCTATGAAAGTGTGCCTTTGGGTTCGCCTCTTATGCCTATGCCTGTACCTATGTCTATGTTCGAGATGCACACCTTTGTCTTGAGAGGAAGGCTAACATGTTCACCTTGTAAGCCCAGTAGTGGGTCACTTACTGAGTATTTTTATACTCACAATTTTTTCTACATTTTTTTCTTAGGTAAAGGAAAGGACAAAACGAAAAATGACAAGAAAAATTTGTGACCAAGCCTTGAGACTTGACATCGCTTTTGCATATGTTTTTCTCATGTATTCTTGTTTTAGTTTAGGAGTCTAATGTTTCGATTCTTTGATTGTCTTATTTAGTTACTTATTTATTTTATTTTTCAAAAGTTAAAGGTACTCTGAATAGTGGATTTATGTTCTTCAAGATTTTATATTTGAAATTTATTTTATGAAATTTTGAATTAGTCATATTTTATGGGGAAAAATCGTTTTTAGATTTATGCATGCATGTAGTAACGATAATATACCCATCCTAGAAAGTCAGGTTGTTTTAGTTGGTATCAGAGCCTAACTTTTTAGGTTCTGTAGCAATTGAAAGTTTTATAAAAGTTGTGTATAAAAGTATTTATGATTAAGCACTATGTACTAGTTGATTGTTACTGATTTAATAAAAGTTGGAATGAGTCAAGTATCTAGTTATAACTCTATGATTCAAAGATCTAGAAGTTTGATGAAACTATGTAGTGTTATGACAGTGAAGAAAGTAAAGATTGTACATGTTTAAGTTATAGAATAAATTGTCCAACTGAAAAAGGTATTATGTGTTCTAGCTGTTACCGGGAAAAGACTATGCATTATGGATCACCGGAAAAAGATTATAAGTTATTGATTTAATCTCTAACTATTATGTAAGTAGCTTAGAATATTTGTTCTATTCAGTTAGACAACTCTAAAAACCGTAAACTAACTATTTCAAACAACTCTTTTCACTCTAGTAGAAAGTTGTATCTATACTCTGATTCTACCGCCGGGGGAATGACTTCTCTTATTTCAGTTACCAAGGAAATAGTATCCGAAAAACTACTAACTATTAGAAATATGTGTACGTAAGTTCATCATACACGTTCCCATTCTATTACAAGTAGAAAGAACTTGGAAACTCTTTGAACATAAGTCACTCTTCTTATTTTGTTACATAAAATCCCAATTCAATCATGTAAGACAATGAATAAAAATGCTAAGGAAGAAGAGTTAAGCAGCGGGGTTCAATATCTTGTTCCTTTTGGCTCGTTTTTGTGCTTGTTGTTGATAACTACGTAAAAGAGATGAAAGAGATATCTCTCTCGAGCTCTTCTCCGGTAGCACTTCGTTATCAACGGTGGAAAATGGAAATCATTCCTACTTTTTTTTTTCTTGCAATCGACAGAGATGAAGAATTTACAAATTTTCTAAGCTCTACAATTTCTAAGTGTCTAACTTTTACCTTTGTAGGCAGCTTCTCCTTATATAGGTAATCAGCTCAGCCACTTGGTGATGTGATTGAATTAAACTCTATATCCTGAGTTAGCTACTTGTAATTTTGCCTCGTTCAGGCGCTGTCGGTCAGTTACCCATGCTTGCAAGTAGTGTTTCGACGTCAATTGCACGAGCCAAATGTATTTACCATTGTCGGATTAGCTGGATGCATGCTCCTTGTATTAGCTTTGTCTGTAACACTTAGTAAATTCTCTTGATTCGTGCATTAAAGTGCGTTAGCGATGAAATTTCTACTTAAAAGGGTACTTTTTCATGAGCTATAACATATATGAAATTCCATTCGTTTTAACTATATTATGAATGCATTTACATCATTTTAATCCTAATTATGCAAACTTTGAGAGAATAATAACTTGTATTTCTATAAGTTATCAACCTTAATTATATAGGGAAAGTAAAAGTATTTAAGAAAATTTTTATTTTTCTAAAAGGAATAAATGAAGTTAATGTTTTGAGATTAAGGACATAGGTTTGGTTTGGTGTTATAAGATAAGGTTTATGTGTTTACGAACCTTTGGAATTGGTATGGACAATTTTGTTACTGCTTGGAACTTTGGATCTTAGTATTTGTTGATTGAAAGGATATCTTGTTTAAACTATTTGTTTTAGAACTCAATTTTAGTATGAGAATTTGATTAAGAGAGAATCAAGCGTTCGAAGAGTGCTTGATAAACTTCATCGAATTATAGGAGAGTTGGAGAAAATAATATTTTATGTGAAGATGTTTGGTAGCAGTGGCTGTAGAAACTATTGAAATGGAAGGGTAAAACTTTG
Source organism: Benincasa hispida (assembly GCF_027475165.1). Lineage (NCBI taxonomy): Eukaryota > Viridiplantae > Streptophyta > Magnoliopsida > Cucurbitales > Cucurbitaceae > Benincasa > Benincasa hispida. The sequence goes on from NC_143486.1 coordinate 27,636,128, forward strand.
TTAGAGAGAAGGTAAATTATTGAAGATTTGGGCAAAGCTTATGAAATCTTGGTTTTGGGTAAACATTAGAACAAGAAACTAGGAAAACCATCAATTTGTTTTAAAAGTAAAATTAATCTAGCTCCAAGTAAAGAATACGTTTTACAAGTGTTAAGGTTAAGTAAAGTAGATCTACCGAGATGACCACTAGCCTAAGAGATGGACTTGAGAATAGAGCACTTACATTCTTAATGTTCGCGATTTTTATCGAGTAGAATATCATATCATTGATGCAAGAACTATTCGGTAAAGTTCTTCATATATCTTAATGTTTTGCTTTGGAGCACATCGGTTTCGTCTTTTTTAAGGAAGAAAGATGGATCCATGAAATTGAGTATAAACTATTAAGAGCTGAATATGGTAGCATAGCCAAGTTGAAGGGGTCGCAGGGAAAGGTCAGGGCCATTAAGTAGATTTATGAATCAAGAAGGTTTCTCAAGATAGACGACAAGTTGATCAACTTTATGAAGATAGATATTCTCAAGATAGATTTATGAATCAATAAGGTTTCTACCTTAAAAACTATATTCAAGAATTAGCAATTGTTATGAGGTTGTGGTGATGTGTTTTAGATTGATAGATCTCTATAGTATCGAAAGACTTCCAAAACTTCATTATGAAAGAGACTTCCATACTCGTTCGTTGCAAGGTCTAAATTGTGATATGCAATTGTTTTAAGGCTAAGAGTAACATGGTAATTGTCTCCAGTAAGCTTTATAGCCCTTGATAGTAGAAAATCTTGTTCCGAGTTTCTAATGAGTATGAGACTTCATTGGACAAAGTTATTTCTCAAACATGTAGCTATTAAGAAAGACACAACAGCTAGCACTCTTAGTATAGAAGCAATTTCTAATTGACTAGACTTGCTCTAGTATGTATCTTGAGATTAAGTAATATATTGTATGGTCAGTAGCTCTACCACAAATATGATGATTTCTCTGTGTCAGCACAATCGATTAAGTAAGGCTTCTTAAGCTCACAATAATTCTGAGAGTTCTCAGAGTGAATATGTTAAAATACTATTGATTTTCAGCATCTTTAGTTTTATACTTGTATATGGAAGACGTTGCCGCACTTTATAAGAAAGTGCTAGGTACTCTGTTGTGGTTCAGTGTAGCCTTCCACCCATAGATGGATGGTCAAATGAGTGGACCAAACTTTAGAGGACATGTTACCTATGATAATTGGCAGAAATGCAAGTTATTGTAGCATTTTATTTAGAATTATGAGGGTTAACAAGTAGAATATGCGGTGATTATACTAAGAATTCATGTGAAAAGTGAGCTTGTGTCGATCAACATTGAAAATCTAGGCTAACCCAATATTATGCATTATTCTGCGTCAAAACGTCTATTTTTGTAGCTATCGTAGGAATCGATCACATGCGGTGAATCCCAGACCATCGCAAGGGTGATCGCATACGTTCGTCGCATGGATGTTGCGGCTATTAACCGCATGTGTCCATTGCATAGAGGTTGCGGCTACAGGATAATAACCATGATAGAAGGTTGATCGCAAGGTTGGTGGAATGCAAAGGTACTTCAAAAACCAAACATGAACGCATACCTTGGGAGTATAAAAAAGATGATATTGACATTTCACCTACCACGCCGATAGTAGCAGAGATTCAGAGCAGGTCCACCACGCCGTTAGTAGCAGAGATTTAGAGTAGAACCATTAATGCTATCGGCGATTGAGCTCTATAAATAGAGCCTTAGAGCCCAACTTCAAATCATCCGAGTTTCTGCCTTAAGGCAGATTCTTGTGATCACAGATGAGAGCGTGAGAATATATTATTTGAGAGTTCTTCATTCCTTCAACCATTCCGAATGACGACCAGAGCTTTGCCGGAGTTAGATCTCGAGAGAGACTACTCTACCACCCATCCATGGCACCACCGGCAGCCTTGACATACATCTGATGGAAGCAAGACATTGCCTACATCTAGCCCTCCATCTCTCTTTTATCTCTGTATTGTATTACATTTTGGCTTAAAACATTAATACATTTTGTAATCAATGCATCTCTTTATTTCCTTCAACTCCATCTTCATTCACTTCTTCTTTATCATCCTTTACTTTCATTGCAACGACTAAGTAAGACTGCAAGAGTATCGCATACTTAATCATGCGACATAGACATATGAAGCATGTAGCAAACCACCGAGAGGTGTGTGTTGCGTGATTATAGTGAGTAAATTCTCTTTGCTTAGTGTGAGGCTGTAGCAACACTTGCCTATAAGCGGTTATAATGCTTGTCTATGAGCCGATCAGTGGCGACTAACTGCCCGAGTGGGTAAGTAGTGGAACTCACTAAGCAAAGTAAGTAGTGTTCCTAGAGATAGGAATAATCTTATGTCAACCATGCTTTATGTGATTATCTTGTCTTATGAGTGCATCATTCATCATTTAGATAATCTTGGGAGAGTAGTCTAAAGACCAAATCTAGGCTTGGGAGAGTCAGATTGGATCGCTTAAGCAAGAGTAGAAACTTATGAATAAGTTCTATTTGCTATTTACACATCGCATGTGCCATAGAAATAAGATATGGTGGTATGTGGTCATCTTATTTTATGTGTGTTAGATCGCATAAGAAAGAATAGAGACTTAGACATAAGTTCTATCGACATTTTTGCATATGCATCGCATGCGTATATATTTGTGTATAGCATGATCACATGACTTGCACTGGCTAGGGTTACCCTTGTAATCAAGCTTTGTGATGCAGTGAAGTCATCCCCTCCACCACTTTATCTATTTTTCTTTGCATCTTATTACGCGTTAACAGTTTTCGTGTCTCTACCAACTATCATGTCATACTTCCATTGCTTAATCTGTTTAGTTAGGAGTAGGAGTAGCGCATAGTCCCTTAACTTCATTATTCTTTTATTGTTCGCCGCAAACACATTACGTCGCAACATTTAGTTGCAAGTCCCTGAGTTCGACCTCGGATCACCTCGAGAAACTTGCATTCTCATTATACTTGGTGAGAAAGCAAGAAAACTTGTGGCAAAAACGCATGGTCATCGCATATATTCTTAAACACATATTGCATATCCCTTAGTCCAACGCATGACTATCGGCGTATGGAGATCAATGCATATCATAAGACGCACGCATATTTACTCTCCATTTTCCACCCATCAAGTTTTTCTGCACGGTAGTTTTTGTAGAGATATAAGATTCCTACTTGCATTTCATGGAGTTTTCATACAATAACAATTATCAAACAACTTTGGCTTGACACCATTTGAAGCTCTTTATAGAAAGAGTTGTAGGTCTCTTGTTTATTGGGATGAGGTTGGTGAACAAAAACTATTAGGAACTAAGTTAGTGTAGACTTCTAGTGAGGTTCTTGAAAGTAGCAACTATGAAAGGCATTTTGAGGTTTGTAACAAAGGGGAAGTTAAGTCCACGCTTTATCGGGCTATTTGAAATCTTAGAACGGGTCAACCCTATAGCTCGTCATTTAGCCTTGCCACCACCTATTTTTACAATTCACAATGTTTTTTCATGTCTCAATGTTGAGGAAGTGTGTAACAGATCCATCTCATTTGGTGGACTTTGAGCCACTATAGCTCAATGATAACCTGAGTTATGAGAAGAAACTTAAGCAAATTCTTGCTAGAGAGGTGAAGACTTAACGCAACAGAGATATAACATTAGTAAAAGTTCTGTCGTAGAATCATCAATTTGAGTAAACAACATGGGAACGAGAGGATGTGATGAAGATACAGTACCCAAAGCCCATTCAAGATTAAAACTTTTGCGGAAGAAAGTTATAAAGGAGGGAAGAATGTAACATTCTGAAATTTTTAGTAATTTTAAATTAATTATCTTAAATTAATGGATTTAAATTTCCCTTTATTTTGATTTGTTTTGGAGCCAAGGAGATGGTTTTGGTTGATAACTAATTTAAACTATTTTACAAGAGAGTCTTAAACTTCATATTTTAAATTGAGGAAAGATTTGAAGTTTGATTGGATTATATATTTGAGAAGATAATGAATTTAAATTTCTTTAAATAAGAAGGTTTGAAATTTTGAATTTAATTTGATAAAAGATCTTATTATTTGAAGAATCTAGAAGTTAGAAAGGAGATGGAAGAAGATTTGGGATTAGGATAAATTTCAAATATATAGAATTTATATATTTATATGATAGCAAAAAAAAAAAAAAAAAAGAAATTAAAGTCTAGGGTAATTGCAATTGATAGCATTTTTAGGAATAATAACCAAGTGTATAACATCATTAAAAAAAATTATAAATATAGCCAAGTCTATCAACGATAGACTTCTATCGTTGATAGACTCTCAAGTCTATCAGCAATAGATTTCTATCGTTGATAAACTCTTACTAATGATATGGTCTATCACTGATAGACTCCTACTAATAATATGATTTATCACTGATAGGCTATTTAAATTTAGCCATATTTATAATTTTGTTTACATTATGTTATATATGCTAATACTTTGGGTTTAATGTCTATATTTACAACTGTTACTAAAGTTTAAGAGTTTTCTAAACTCACACAAACCCCCACCTTAACTGAAACACACACCCTTCTGACTGAATGCTCGAAAAATGAAAGTCGGGATAGAAAGTAAGTAGAGGAGAGCGATGGAAGGAAGTGTAAGAATTTTTGTATTCTGAATTGCTGAAGAATGCGCCTTTTATAGGCCTTTAGAGTTGAATTGTTGCAAAAGAGAAGCACGATCAGCCTCTGAACGTGCGCGTGCGGAAGACCGAGATGCGGCCAACGAAGATTTTTTTTCCTTTTTAAAAAGAAAAAATAAAAATAAAAATTATGAGATAAATAATAATATTAAAGAAAAATAATCACACACGCGTGCCCCTTGCCTACCCACGCTCGACCGGACAACGGCGCACGTGTGGGACGTCCACCAAATCCACATAGTCTATCTTCTCACTCCCTCGAAAACATGGGTACCCCTTGGGACCTAAACCCATAGCCCAAGTTTGGAGTACAAAAGGAAGACTTCCTTTTCAAAATTCTCCAATGTGGGATTCTTCAACCAAAGGTTGCTTTCCTCTTTTTTTAAAAAAAAAAATAAAAAGAAAAATTCACCCAGCAATCCCCCACTTGAAAATTTAAACATAAGAGAGAAAAAAGTTTTCATCGAGCATTTTCAATCTATACAACATTGTGTATAGGCAAAGGTGTCTTACGACTTGAACCTTTACATAGTGTAGATGATTCAGAATATACTAGAGTAACTCTTGATTTTGAACTCTATCTCTAACAGCATCTCACACAGAGTGTTAGGGTGTAGTTCGACACCCGGTTCTTTAAGGCCTAGCACATGTATCCCGGTTTAGTGAACGCTCTAGAGAGTTTGCCTAAAAAACTCCATAGGAAGTGGCCCCCACTTCCACATTCACATAGGTAAGTCTATTAAAAGTACTCTTATAGCTAGGTACTCCACTTGTCATCAAGTATAGATCACATTAAGAATTGAGTTCAACCTTTCTTACACTTCAGAATATCATGCTCAGACTCTAAATCATAGGAATAGAACTCTATGTTTAGTATAGCATGATTCACTATATATCACTTGTGATCAGTTATTACTCGTTGAATCTGTTTTTTGGGATCTCCAGTCTACAAGTTGGGTTTTCCTCACAATGATTCATCTTTCTATAGGCATGAATCTCATCCTTTCTGAGATTCTGAAAACCTTCTCTCTGGCCAGTCCTTTCGTTAAAGGATCTACCAAATTTTCATCTGTTCGTATATAATCCACTCAAACTATACCAGTAGTGAGATACTCTCTAATGGTACTGTGCTTACGACGTATTTGTCGTCTCTTTCCGTCGTAGTAATGGTTCTAAACTTTTGCGATTGCTGCAATACTATCGCAATGGATCAATATGACTGCTACCGACTTTTCCCATAAGGAAATCTCTGATAGCAGACTTCTAAACCAACCTGCTTCTTCACTAGTTGTCGTTAGTGCTATCATTTCTGATTCCATCGTAGATTGGGCTAAAATGGTATGTTTTTTGGTCTTCCAAGAGACAGCTCTGCCTGCTACATTAAAGATATAGCCACTTATAGCATTTGAATCATCCAAAAGAGAGTTCCAGTCAACATCATTGATCCCTTCCAAAACAACAGGAAACTTTTAATAATGTAACCTTAGGTTTTGGGTTTTCTTCAAGTACCTCATAATCCTTTCTATAGCATTCCAAAGCTCTGTATTAGGTCTGCTTATAAAACTACAAAGTAATCTTACAACATAAGCTATTTCAGGCTAGTGTAGTCAACAACGTATCTAAGACTGCCTATGATGCTCATATACTCAGATTGATTAACATTGTCACTAGTGTTCTTAAACAACTTAACACTAGGGTCATAAGGAGTACAGGTTGGTTTACATTCAAAGTAGTTATATTTCTTTAGAATCTTTTCTACATAGTGAGATTGATCCAAAAAATTTCCTTTTCAGACCTAGTCACTTTTATGCCTAAGATTACACTAGCTTCTCCTAAGTATTTTATGTCGAAGTTTGCAATCAATATTGATTTCACATCATTTATGACATGCAAGTTCGACCCAAAGATCAACAAATCATCTACATATAGACACAAGATAGTACAAAGATTATTTTCAAACTTATAGTAGATGCATTTGTCACTTTCATTAACCTTGAAACCTTTAGATAGGATAAGGTCATCAAATTTTCATGCCATTGCTTAGGAGCTTTTTTCAATCTATAGAGAGACTTTAATCTACACACCTTATTTTCTTAACCATGGACTATAAAACCCTCAGGTTGTTCCATGTAAATCTCTTCTTCAAGTTCACCATTTAGGAAGGCAGTCTTTACATTCATCTGATGTACTACGAGGTTATAAAAGGTAGCGAGAGAAAATAGAACATGGATTGAGGTAATTCTAGTGACAGGAGAGAAGGTGCCAAAGAAGTCTACGTTTTCTCTTTGTCTAGAGCCATTTGCCACTAACCTGGCTTTGAACTTGTCAACAGTTCTATCAAGTCTAAGTTTCTTCCTTAAGATCCATTTGTACCCTATTGCCTTGCAACCTGGGGGTAGATCAAATGAATGCCAAGTCCTATTTGACTTAAGTGAGTCCATCTCATCATTTATGGCTTCTTGCCATAGGTTGGCATCTTCTGAGGGCAATGTAGCTTTTAGATCTTTAGGATCTTTTTCTACATTATAGGTCTGAAAGTCATCCCCGAAATCCTTGGCGGTTCTAGTTCTTTTGCTTCTTCTAAGTTCTGGGTCGGTTTCCTCTATAGAGGTAGGATTTCTAACTGAGGTTAGACCACTGGATCCCGAGCCTTCACTATTCCTTGATTTAAAAGGAAATCTATCCTCAAAGAAGTTGGCATCATTTGACTCAATGATCTCTTGGTTTACTAGATCATAGAACCTATAGACTAATGCATAACCTATAAAGACACACTCAGAAGCTCTACTAGCTAGCTTTCTCCTTTTCTGGTCTGGAATCCTTACAAAGGCTAGACAACCACATGTTCTAAAACAAGACAAGTTTGGTTTCTTATTCTTGAGAATTTCGTAAGGTGAAGTTGTGTTTCTAGACTTTGGGATTCCATTTTAGACATAACACAGGTAAGGATGATTTCACCCCACCAATAAGACGCGACTCCTGAACTAAGTAAAATAGAAACTACTAGCTCAGTTAAAGTTATATTTTTCCTTTCGGCTTTTCCGTTCATTTCAGAAGAGTAAGGTGCAGTCTTTTCATGTATTATTCCATGTGAGTTAAAGAACTCATTAAAGTTATACGAGTCGTACTCAATTCCCTATCACTACGAAGTCTTTTAATCTCTCTATTAAACTAATTCTCTACTTCAGAAACAAATAATTTGAAGGCATCAAAAGCATCACTTTTGTTTTTTAGCAAGTACACAAAAGTAAAATCAGAGTAGTCATCAATAAAATTCACGAAATATCTTTTACTGTTCCTAGTCAAAATGCCATTAAATTCACATAAATCAGAATGAATTAAATCTAGAGCCTCAGAAATCCTAAGTACATATTTATACGAAATTTTAGTAATTTTGGCCTGACTACAATACTCGCATTTATCAAATTCATTCGTGGATAACTTAGGTATCATTTACAGCCTAATCATGTTACTAATTAGATTCTTATTCACATGACAGAGTTTAGCATGCCAAACATTCATAGAACACAACATATACATAGAAGATTTCATTTTATTAAGGTATAAATTTAATTTGAGCATTCTCTCAGTTGCATACCCTTTCCCTACGAATACATTATTTTTGGTAAGGGTATATAGGTCTGCCCTTATGGTTTAAGTAAACTCGACTTTGTTGAGGAGATAGCTCAAGACTAAATTCTTTCTTATCTCCGAAGTGTGCAGGACGTCCTTCAACGTAAGGGTCTTTCCGGAGGTAAACTTTAGTTCCACCTCGCTGGTTCCAGTAATTTCGTGGAGTGGTGATCCCCAAATAGAATATTCTTATCCTTAGATTCAGTATAAGTGTCACACTCCGCCCCCAGACCACCTTCTCAGCCTGAAAGAGGGATGCGACTGCAGCAGTTGTCAACCCTTGAGCTGACACTTACTGCCTAATGATTCTTGCGGAATAACTCTGATACCATACTATAACTTATACACAGCGGAATGATTAAGTCAAGGAGATAAACTATAACGGATTAAGTAGGCCTATCTTTTATTACGATAGTGAAATAACATTTATACAACTTAAGAACTTAACAACAAAGTTTACAACGACAACCGTAAAAACCCTCTAGAAGTGTAATTGGGGCACGTGGCAGACCTTGACCTTAGCAGCACCTTGGAACTCCTCATCTTCCGCTACCTAGGGGGTGGGGGGATTAAGAAAACATTTTGAAGAGTGTGAGCTACTAAGCCCAGTGAGGGGTTCTTTTAAGATGAAATTCACTTTGAAAATCATCATTTTTGGGAAATCAATCACATGTCAACACTCGCATTATAACTCATGCACAACCAAAGATATAATCATTCAACCAGTAATCTTTATCCCAAAAGCTACACGTAGCATGTATATCATATCATCAATCAATACAATCATCTATGGAAACCTTCCTATGACCTCAATTCCCACCAATGTGCACATCGACCATTTTCTTTATTCCGCTAGTCATGCTTAGGTACTTGACCATATTTCCTACCGGTCGTCATCGACTATTATTTCCTGCCGACCAAAGCCGACCATATTTTTCCCGCCAAGCACCTTTTGTTAAGCATTCTAACTATATCCCGGGCATAATCTCAGTTTCCACAGTCACACACAAACAATATCATGGTAATCATCTTATCATCAAAAGCATGTATTTTGTATCTACAGCCATATATTCCAATATCAGAGTATAAAGCTAAGCGAATACTCATAATATGCATTTACTATCAACACTGTATAAACACACAATATTCTTTATTTATCAAAGCAACATAACACTCACGATATATCGAAACTATAACACTATAGCACTCACACTATGTGTTAATTATCAAAGCTATAACACTCAACCTATGTGTTAATTATCAAAGCTATAACACTCACCTTAATTTCTTAGAAGCCTTTCTAATAGTTCACTTTTCTACCTCGGGCTCCTTTTTTACCCCTAGAATCCAGATCCAATTTATATCTTAGATTACTCATAGTTCTAAACCTTATTTTGAGATACTTCCTTCTACAAAACTATTCTAAAATGTCTCAAGAAACTTACCATAAAATCTTAGCTCATAACTTTTCATGGTTTAGCCGAAACCATCCAAATATCAAGACTAGCCCAGCTTACCCGATAGCTCGACCCCTCTATATTTTTCTCATTCTCCAGCCCAATTCCTTAGAGCTTCTTCTCCGGCAGCCTCACCATGAATACTAGACTCTCTTATCTTTCAGATGGCTTTAGAATTACATCAAACGCTTGAGTAGATTGGGAGATCTTTTTGTCTCAATTTGATGCATTCTTCTCCACCCTTATTGTCCAATGCGCTCTATTCTCCCCCTCTTTTTTCGAATTTTATGATTTGTGATTTGAAAATGAAATCCCAACAACTCTATTTATAGGCATCCAAATCTCCTATGGTGTTGACACCACCTACTTGGCTGCATGGCCAAATGTTTAATCCTCCCTTTATCAACGTAAGCTGACTTCACCTTGGTTCAATGTGTTCTTCCCAAACGCATCCAACACAATTTCTTAGGGTTTAAGAATTTCTCTTAATAAGACACCTAATTTTGGTTGACATTTACCCTTACGTCTTCAAGCTTTGTTTGTATTCAATTTAGGGTTTTCAATGCATAATCTATAAGATCATGGCCAATTTTAACACATAAATTCCCGGCCGTTCAATGCACAGGCAATTTCCTTCGATCGCGTGGGCTGACGTTCGAATGAGGCGTTCAGGCTGCTCTCGCTCTCTCCCATTTTCTCGCTGATCTCGCTCTTTCCACTCTCGCTCTCTTTCACTTTCTCACTCACAATCTTACTCTCTCTACTCTCACTCTCTCTAACTTTCTCACTCAAACTCTCGCTTTCCCCACTCTCACTCTCTCCAACTTCCTCGCTCAAACTCTCGCTCTTCTCCAATCTCGCTCTCTCTTCCATTCTCTCGCTCTCTTCCATTCTCTCGTTCAAATCAATCTCGCTCTCTCCCATTCTCTCGCTGCCTCCACTCTCGCTGGTGTCGCTCTCTCCACTCTCATTCTTTCCAATCTCATTAGCTACTGTGAATATGGTTTATCTCCGTGCAACTTCCACACAAATTTTCTCAAATAATTTTCTATATTTTCCTCAGTTCTTCAATCCTTTCTTCACTATTCAGGATTTAAGTCTTCAAGGTTTTCTCTTCTTTTTATTCTTTTAGGGTCCTCTCTACTCGTACTCCAGGATCAAATATGGTTATCATAACTATAATACCTAACCATTATAGTTTACATTCACTCTTACTAATTGTTGATCCACAGAAGGTGACAATTATTACAGTTATTATGATAATTGTAAAATTATTAGATTATTTACATAACATAGGATTTAATTTTCTCCTAATTAACCCCTTAATCACTTACTTAAGTAGAAAAATGGAGATCCGGGTTTTACAATTAGTTTTAAAGAGACCAAGGTTGTGATAGACATGGTGCGTAGCGCCAGTGTCTATCCACCACACTTCAAAACCACCGGTCACATTTACTTCTGTGATCATGGCAAGCAACTAACGGTTCTTCTGACAGGTTCGCTTGTCTAGCAGGACGAGCCTGTTCCTACAGTTCCTAGCCATGTGTCTAAGTTATTACAATTAAAGCAAAAGAACTGTATCGTTTCTCCTTAAGGGAGTTTCTGTTTTTTCTATTGGTTCTAATTGCTGGAGCCACGATTTTGACCTTTCCTATTTGTTCCCTTTGATTTTTGGTCAGGTTTTATCGTGGCAGAGGTGGGTCTCCCAGGTACGGAGTTCACCTTTTCCCTCTGGTCTTGCTTCTGGGCTTCCACCCCAATCCTTAGTCCGGTAGTAAGACTCTCCAAGGAAAACTCGTTGGTTTTATGCCTCAAAGTGTTCTTAAAATCCTTTGGGAAAGTTTATCAATAATAATAACAACTTAGAATTGTTCGTCTAGAAGCATACCTTCAGTAATTATCTCATGGGCTATCTTCTGCAGTTCATGAGACTGGGCCTCCATAGATTTGTCATCTGTCATCTGGAACTTGAGATAATGACTGACAGCATATTTCTTTGATCCAACCTCCTCGGTGTCGTACTTCTTTTGCAGGGCGTCCCAGACCTTATTCGTTGTCTTCATTATGTTGTAGTAGTCATACAGATCATCAATCAAACCATTTAATATAAAGTTCTTACATAGAAAATCTTTCTCCTCCCAGTCAACAGCTTCTTTTATCTATTGTTCAGTTGATTCTTCTAAAGGGACGATCGACTTATCTCCGGTATATGTGTCGGCAATTTTCTTGACGGTAAGAAAGAACATCTTTTGCTTCCACCATTTGAAGTTCGCTCCTTCGAACCGGAATGGATTGTTGAGGTCGTATGTAATAATGTCGTTGTTGCTAGTGAGGGCCATTAGTGATATGGCAGAGCATGTTTTAAAATTGTTGTAAACGGCAAGATGCTTAGACGACGAATAGGGCAGCAACAAACGGTCAGGAAACGGTAGTCAACAAAGAATGGAACCTGCAAAACAAAGGCTCGTTATAGGCTGAGTCATGCTCTTTAAGACGTTTCACAGCTCTACCCAAGTGTGCAAGCAGGTCAAGAATACTGTTACGTCGTCCCTGGGATAAAGCAGCCCAAAAAGAAAATCCGATCAAAAATGCACTGTTACCAACCTTGGGCCATCCGGTCGGGTGTGGCGAGGTGCGTGTGTGATTATTTTTCTTTAATAAAAATATTATTATTTTTTATTATTTATCCTTTAATTTTTATTTTTATTTTTTCTTTTTAAAAAGGAAAAAAATCTTCATTCCATCTTTTGTTTTTCAAGCATTTAGTTAGACGCCATCGAATCCACATTGATCTACCTCCTCACTCCCTCCAAAACATGGATACCTTTGGGCCCAAACCCATAACCCAAGGTTGGAGTACAAAAGGGAGACTTATTTTTCAAAATTCTCCAATGTGGGATTCTCCAACCAAAGGGTGGTTCCCTCTTATTTTTGAAAAAAAATAAATTTTCACCCAAAAGATAGTTGCATCTTGAGATGCACTCAAGTATTCCTCTATATAAAATGAAGTAAACATGTGTTTTTTTCATGCAATTTCATCTCTAATCTATTTTCTCTCCATCTCTCTATTCTATACTCTCATGAGGGGAAAAAGGTTAGGAGAGTTGTGGTCAAGGTTGTAAATAATACTTTATTTTTGTAAATACTTTTATTCCCACCTAATGTAAAATAGAGATTTTGTTCTTACTTCTATAGACCAAGAATCTTCCTCACTTCTCCGAGATTTGTATCCTCAACATTTAGAATATGTCCAATATACAAAATGGATAAACTCTTCCATGCACACATGCTGTTGGACAGTTTAAAGATTTTTCTTTATTTTATTTTACCTTATTTTAATTATTTATTTCATTTGGTTAGTTAGTAGATGAAAAATGGTCAGTTTCCTCTCTCATTTTTAAAGAAATAATTCTTACGTGAATGTAGTTAGATCTTCTTTATGCTTTTAATCTTCTTCTCCCGTGAGATGAGAGTATAGTTTTTATAGAAACCTTATTCACACATGAGCTCCGGTTTTCAATAATTCTTTTCGAAAAGGGTTTTTCTGTAAGCGTACAAGTCTAACAAAAGTTCATAAAATTGCTTAGCTGCACACAACCCTTCTTGTAGGATAACATATCCAGGGAGTGGAGTACCAAAATACATAATGCAAGTGCAGGCACGTCTTCTCTAAAGACAGCGTTCAACAGTACGCCTCAAGCCAATATTGTAGACTTTCTCAAATCCTTTATTCTTCATTAACTTTTGGTTGTTAATTTGTTTGGTTTTAGAATTCATGTACAATTTATATTTTCTGCTTTAATATTAACATGTGAGTTTACAGAAATAATTATCTCTTAAAATGGAGCAAACCTTTTCTTATAGATCTATTATGTACCTCGTTCCACGGGAACTAACCACACAAAACTCCAACATAAATTGGATAAAGAGGGAGAGATTAAAGCCTTAAAAAAATTGTATAGTATTGTAAACAAATTTGAAGAGGTATGTATATATATTCATAGAATTTGAAGAGACATATATAAATAGTACTCATTTTAACCATGATGATTATATACTTAGAAAAGTAGTACAATATAACAAATATGTGAGAAAACAATACTAACTCAGTTTAATAACAGCAGATATGATAGATCATATTTTCGACTTCAAAAATAATATGCATGTGAATTATCGATAACTTTATGAAATATATACAGATTTGTAAAAAAACTGTTTCTAATTAAAAATGTTTTTTTTTTTTTTTTTATTGATTTAACCTTACGAAAAGAAGAATGCTTGAATCTTTAAAACAAATATAACTGTTTCGCATGAGAATATTTAAAAAATGTCACAGACACAATAAAATATGAATAATCATGTTTGGAGGTTATATTTTCAAATCTTCGTTTCATATGTTTCGATCATACTATCAACATAACAGCTCATTATTAATCAATATGATGGGCGAGGACTAGTCAAAAAAAGATATTTTATTATTATTTTTTTTTTCTAAAAAGGGAACAAAAATATTAAATGGGCAGTTTCCAAACAACTTCCTAAAATTTCCCGAGACAATCAAAATCAAAATTAAACTGTAAACCCTAAGCTTTTGACAGCCCACATGAATTCCTACCAAAATGCTAATCAAATCAAATCAATCTCATAAATGTTAAAATTTGAAAAAAATAAATTAAAAAAGAAAAAAAGAAGAAAAAAATCACGAGGGAGGGCCCATACTGTTCCACTTTGCCCAATCAATCCAAGTGGGGCCCTTTCGTCACATGGGGCTGTTTTTTAATGCCTTAACTCGATCCAACGGCTGCATATTGGGGTCCTCAGAAACTCAATCTGGACCGTTGGTTTCTGGTCCAAGGTCTTTTAATACAATTGGCTGTAATTGTCTAAGGTTTGTCCCCTCCACGTCGGACCACATCCTCCAGCGTGTCGTTCTTTTAGGGAACATTCATATCTGTCGCTTGACACACACGGGATGCTCTATTCCACGTGCCACCGCCATATACTTGGTCCGCTACCCACGTGTCATCATTTTTGTATTTTATTATTTATTAAATTTTAAGTAATGAAAAATTTTTACAGATAAAAAAAATATCAAACTATTTAAATAAATATAAAAAAATATTGATAAATGCTGAAAGAAGTCTATCAATATCTATCCATGATAGAAATTAATATAAATCTAAAATAATTAAAATTTGTTATTTTGTGTAAATAATTTATATATTTTTTTTCTAAAAAAAGAGTGTTAAATTATATTATAAAAAGAATTAATTATGAAATATGATTAAACGATGCGTAATATATATAAAATCGAGAGAATTAAACCATTTTAAATGTTGAGAGGTAAAGTAAATTAAATCCGTTTTAATTTCTTTTTTCCGTAGTTTAGAAATTATAATGACTATTTAGAAAATTGAATAAGATAATTCTCACTCCATTCATTTAATATACAAAAGTCTTCCATATTATTGTTATTTGTAGGATTATAAAGATACCAATTTCAAAATTTGGGAACAACCTCAATTTATAAATATTATTGCAAATTTGAATGTCATCCTCAAACATTTACAATATTACATTAAAAAAAACAGTAAAAAGTAAAGATATAGTTTAGTTATGAAATAAATGATTTTAGAAATATTCATCGAACAGAAGATAGAAAAATAATTTCCTCAAAAAAGAAAAAGAATAAAAGCAAAGGGTGACACGTGTCAAATAATTGATGGTGGAGTTCATGCAGACCATACCGTGCGTGTTGGTGAAAATGTGGTGCTTCCCATTATATATGTTCTCTCTTCATTATAAACTTTCAGAACACAGAAAACCTTTCTACATTATCATTATTTACTCAAATTCTTCAAACCCTCTCATCGATTTTAGTTTCAAAACCCAAAATGGCCAAACTGGCAGTTTCTTCCGACCATCAAGATCTCAACTTCCAAGCCACCGAGCTCCGCCTCGGCCTCCCCGGCTCCGACGAGCCCGAGCGCCGCACCGGATCACACCCCAACAAGAGATCCTTTTCAGAGATTGACAAGGAAAGTAACGGCAGCGTTTCGGATGCCGGAAATCGCCTCAACCAAGCCTCCCAACCTCCTCCCTCCAAGTAAGTTCTTTTTTTTTTTGGCTTAGAGTTTCTTTAAGATCTCGGGTCGACTTAGTGAGACAAGTTCTTTAGAAGATAAAAAAATTAATACAATAATTATATTACCATTCTGGGAGTTGATTTCGATTTTAATACAATAAATATGGTATAGTAAGATCCACTCATCTTTTTAGTATTAGATTCTCAATGAATATTAAGTATCTTGAATTGAATCTCGTCTAAGATCTCAAACTAATAATGTTATGTTTTGTAGGGCACAAGTTGTTGGATGGCCGCCGGTTCGATCATATCGGAAGAATTGTTTGGCTGGAAAGAAAAGTGAGGAAGAAAGTTCCGGCTCCGGAGTGTACGTGAAAGTGAGCATGGATGGAGCACCATACTTAAGGAAGATTGATTTAACAATTTACAAAAGTTACACAGAGCTCGTAAAGGCCTTGGAGAACATGTTCAAATTCAATTTAGGTAAGAGAAAAAATCAAAAGAAAAACGAACTTAAGCTTTTGAGTTAAGTAGTGAATACCGAATTAACTAATATGCATTCGATTTCTCTTTAGGTGGTTACTCGGAAAAAGAAGATTTCAATGGATTTGATTACGTTCCAACTTACGAAGACAAAGATAACGATTGGATGCTCGTTGGGGATGTTCCATGGGAGTAAGTATTGATATCTAATGTTCTTCCAGATTACTTAATTACTAAACAAAAAGGACATTATTTCTGATGTGAAATTTCAAATTTCAAAATATGCAGAATGTTCATCTCTTCTTGCAAAAGGTTGAGGATCATGAAGGGATCAGAAGCAAGAGGGCTAGGATGTTTATAAATTTTGAAAAAAGATAAAATTGAACAAGACATAAATAGGGAACAGCCATGACAACAACTGAAGATCTAACAGGAGAGAAGAAAAGGATAAAGAAAAAAAAAAAAAAAGTCCAAAAGAAGAATGTAAAAAACAAAGAGATTGTTTTTTTTAGATCTTTATTTGATTATTGTTTGTAAAAGAAATATAATTTAGATCCAAACTGTATAGAGGGGTTATCCATCCCCCATATACAATTATTGACAATATTATGCACACCAACTTTTCTCATTTGAAATCTGTTTTAGGTTCATGAGTATTTTTTACATTGATTACATTATTATTGTATAATTCTAAATCAATTTTTAAATTTAGTTGTCATCTCAATTAACATTTAGATATATTGTTTGTAACCATCATAGATCTAAATTTGGATCAAAATTTCAGCATGGGAGAATTTTAATTTTTCTCCTCTTCTCAAAATTTCTTGAATTTTGATGGAAGATTTTGATTTTTTTTAATTAGGCTCAATAAAAAATTTTTAAGGTTTATAGACTTGTCTTGATTACACGAACTATATAGTTTCATATATCAATATATAAATTCACCTTAAAATTGAATTGATGTAAGTTTTATTTTTTACTATCAAAAGCTTTCATTTTCAAGAAACTAAACTTGAGAAAAATAATAACATATATTTATTTTTAACTTCATTTAAATATTTTTTCATTGAATTTCATTTCACTTTAAAATTGGATTGATCTATTTTTTTTTTTTTTTAACCATCAAAGCTTTCATTTCTAAGAATCCAAAATTGATAAAAAATAACATATATTTATTTTTAATTTCATTCAAATATTTTTCCATGTATTTTCACATCATTTCACCTCAAAATTGAATTTATGTAAGTTTTGCTCCTTTTACCATCCAAAATTTTCACTTCTAAGAAAAAGACTTAGAAAAAAAATAAAATTTGATATTATTTTGTAATTATTTTTCTATTTCTTTTTTAAATCTCTGCTCTCGTATCGACATTTATACAGATATTTACACTATACCGTCAAATATTGTCTTGATAGAAATTATTATTTAAAAAAAGGTCGAATATAGTCTAATTAGGTCACAATCAAAATTTCATTAACTAATTATAACAATTTTTTTATCAATTCAATTTCTATAGAGTTTTTCGAAATTTCCATCAATATTTTCATAAAATCGAAATCTCAATATTTTCATCGACATCAACATCTTTAGATTTAGTTACATTTTTTCTCAACAAATTGATGCTAATAATTCACATGTCGATTCTATAAATTGAGAGATTCTATAACTAGAAGAGTATGGGCTAATTTTTTTAATCTATTGTTTAGTTTATATATAATTTTGAATTTAGTTGTAGTTTAACAATGTCTTATGATATTTGGATAATTAGAAAACTCAATTTTATTATCATTTTTTTTTTGGAAAAATATAATTGACATCTGATTGCATTTGGAATGATATCAAGTGTATTATTAAAAGTGATTATAGAAGAGTAATTAACCACTTATATATTATTAAGAACCTCTTTGGATTGACTTGAGAAAAAAATTATTTTTTAATTAAAATCATTTTTATTTAAACACTTGTGATAAAAACTTATTAAAATATACTTGAAAAATTATTTTGAGTAGTTGTAAAATGATTTATTTTTTAAATTAAACATTTGAAAATGTATTTCAAACACATTATAAATTGAGTATTATTGTGATGTGTTTGTTTGAAATTGCCTTTCAAAACCTGTTGAACATTTTAAATTCAAGATTTGAAAAAATAATTTATTTGGTCTATATAAGGTAGTTTTTCTTTACCATGGGGCTATTTTTCTTTTTTTTTATTTTAGGAATTACTATATAGCTATTAGAAAGTTTATGCGGATTTTTTATTAAATTTTTTTGAGTATTTCACTCTCTCTACTTTCTCCCTTGTCTATAGTCGTCACGTCTCTCACCTTTCTCCCTTGATTTGAAATAAAGGAGAGATCCTAATTCTTGTTTCAAATAGAAAGGTAAACAACGGGTGACCAAAAAATAAAATGAAAATAAAAATAAAAATCTAATCTATCATAATATCAATTCCTTCTATTTATTATTCGACACATCATTAAATGATTTACTATTTATTATTTATTTATTTCGTAAATCCTACATTAAATACAATTATTGTGAGAGTAAAAATGGAAGTAGTATGGAATATTTTCCAACATATCGTAATACTAGAAATTTTCTCGTGATGACGTAGACATGTAGATAAGTAACAATAGATAGACCACAACATACAAGTAATTGGTGAGAGGGGAGAGAGAAAAAAGAGAGAGAAAGTTAATTGATTTTTTTTATAAAAAAAAAAATCACACTTAAAAAAATGTCAAACTATTTATAGAACTAAAAAAAAAAACACTGAGAAACATTAATAGATTTCTTTTAACATCTATCTGTGATAATTTATATTATTTTCTATTACTGATAGACTATTTCTATCGAACTCCATAAAAGCAAATCGAAATCTTGTTATTTTGTGTAAATAGTTTTTTTTTTCTATTTTTAATTTTAATTTTTTTTAAAAAAGAAAGATGTTACACGCCAGCTTTTTTTAGTTACAACAATGAAAATTTATGGTATGGATCAAATAAACTATTTTGTTAAGATTGTCAAGAAAAAGAACTATTCAAATTTTGATAGTAAATGACGTCTATTTTAGTTTCTTTTTAATGCAATATATATCTATTTTAGTTATTATACTTAAATCACAACATTTTTAGTATTTATTTACTAAATACTATCACGTCCCCTCTCTCTCTCCTTTCCAAGCTGTTATTTATTTATTTATATTTATTTTTTATAATTATTTTTTTCTTTTAATACTCCATTATCATTTTCATTTATATTTTCTTTATTTTTCTTGTTTACATCTCCTCCTTTCTCTTCTTTTTCCTTCCTTTTTTTTAATGTCATTTTTTATGAACAAAGTCTTCGAGTATTTAATTACTTTTTAAATCTCTCTAATCCTAATTTGGGTAAGAATTTCATTTATTTTAATAAAATAATAAATTAATAAGATATTTCATGTCTGCCATTAATTTTTTTTTTAAGAAAAGATTTTTTCTATTTTATTTGTGTGCACGATTGGCTAATGAGAAAGATATGTGAGCAATTTGATAATTAATTAATTTAAATAAATTAATTAAATAGTAATGTATTTATTTATTTAATATATATTCATATGATAACTACTTTATCATAATATATATTAAACTATATGTTACATCAAATATGACATATAAACTATAACTTCAATAATGTATCATATACAATATAATCTATAGTTTCTTTTCTCTTACTTATGGCATCTAATATAAATCATAATTACATTAAATTTAAATTATATGAATCTAATTCACATAATTAATATTTGAATCATATTCAAATATTTAATTCTTCTTAAACATGCTTTATAATCTATCAAATATATTATAGTAATTATATCATATATAATTAAATAAACTTAATTATATCACATATAATTAATTCCCTCAATTAACTTGAACAATTCAAATTAATCTAAAAACTGATCCTCATTAAATCCCATTAAGCTACTGAGGGGACCTCATCGACCTGTAGCTTGAAGCTTCAACAGTATCTGAATAATTAATTAAACTCTTTAATTAAATTATTCACCATCCGTTAACTGTCAGACACTCCACTTAAGATCGACAGCTGTGCTCTTCGCACTACAGATATATTTTTGTGTCTATTGGATATAACCAATCAACAGTACGATGACCCTTCACAAATTGCTTGTAAGTACATATGGGTCGAAATTATTGTTTTTCCCTTGTAGTTACATCTAACTCCTTAAGTACCACTGACCTCTATAATGAATGATAAATCATAGTCCAACTATGACTAAACCCCTCTCGAGACAGGAGAGGGTGTGGTGCTACATTGTTCAAGCCCTGGAATCAACCCTTAAGGGAGCAATTTATCTACTTGCTCCGACCTTGGGGAATGAGTGAATTCCTTCTGTGTAGCTGTATTCTCAGTTCCCTAATCAAACAAATCCTCAAAATGGTAGGCTTATTGAGTCGACGATCTGGCTACTTTCATCCATACAAATCAAAAGACCACCCTCATAGGTAGGAGTTCACAACTCACTTAGGATTCAGGTCATATTAATTGTCATCCTAGTGAAATGTAAGTCTTTATAATGAACGACGTTAGATAATGAGACTAAACATTTTGTGGTCTAATCTTATACAAACTCCTTTATATAGAATATCCCCGCTCACATGTCTCCACACGAATTATCAAAATCAGATCATTTGTAGCACTTTACAACAATGGTAATACCTACAAAGTGGGCCACACTCGTAGTGTTACTAGGATAAGGTATCCAGCCTTATCCATCTACTATAGACTATTTAGGTTATCACTTAAAGATGATCTACCTATATGTCTCTACATACATGTTTAAGCTACAAGATAACCCTGGATGTTAGTTTATTGGTTTGTGGTTAATGCAACTAATTTTGAAATAAAACATCAAATATTTTATTAAATAAATAATAGGTTTGTATAATACAATTACAAACTATAGGACTCTATGAGATTTAAGGCATCAACCCTAACACCCCTAATATTTACCAAATATTTTTACTCAAAAAATTGCTGAGTCCTAATTGGGTTTCTCATGGTAACCTTCTCTTTTCTAGATAATTAAGTCCTTTTAGGATTCTTTAGCTGTCTTTATAAAATCTTGCATCCAAATAATTATATGTAGTAGCATTGATTCACGTATTCTATTGTACATTCTTTATGTATTCCAATTAACCTAGAATCCTTGATATATATAGATTGATAATTGAATTTAAATATAGCATCAGAGAAAAACTTAGCTTGTGTTTTGCAATTTTGTAGAGGTATTTGAAGTTGAGGCTTTGAGATATGCTCCAATGATCATTGTCTCGGATTGGTTGTGATCTTGAATTCTAAATGGATTATCACCCTTTCCCATGCCTAAATCTTGTGCCTTACTTGTTACAACTCCTGAAGGACTTTGAGATTCAATGCGAAAGTGTGAATCGTGTCCCAATTTCAATTTCATAGAATTATAATTACAGAGAAACACAATATGCATTTTACATAAATTTTACAACATGCTTTTGAATTAAGTAGAGAAGGGAGATTAGGTTTTAGAATTTTACTTACCTTTGAAAAACAAATTAATCTTCACGAAATCTCTTCCAATTGATCACAAACTCTCCAATAAAAACTCGAATAGAACCAAAAACCCATGTGGATACTACCACAAGTGAGCCTTCTATATTCTACTTAGGAGTTGAGAATTAAACAAGTTGTGAGCTTTGTTAATTTTTAGGAGAGGGGGGAAGAATTTTGCTTGAGATGAATTATGTTTTTTTTTAATAGAATTTCACACAGACCTTCTATGTTTATCTTCTATGAAGAAGATGAAGAATAACCAAATCACACAACTCTCACTTCCAGGATTGAGTGAAGGGAGAAAATAGAAGGGGAAGGGGGGTTAACTCCCTCCTAAATTAAATTCAAAATTTAATTTAATAAAAGTTTAATATATATATATATATATATATATATATAATAACCAACTTATCATATATTATATATTAACTATATGTTATATCAATATAACACATAACCTATAGTTTTTATACTATATCAAATACAATATAATCTATAGTTTAAATTCTCTCAATCAATCCATGGTATTTGATATAAATCAAATTTATATTAAATTTAATTATATGAATCTCATCCATATAATTAGTTCATATTTGAATATTAAATTCCTCTCAAAATAAACTTTATATTATAATGTATTAAATACATTATATTAATTATATCACATATAATTAATTTAAATTAATTACATCATATATAATTAATTCACTCAATTAATTTGAACAATTCCAATTAATCAAAAATTAATTCTCAATAATCCTAGTTGAGCTACAGAGGAGACCTTATGGACATGTAGATTGAAGCTCAAATGGTAATTGAATAATTAATTAAACTATTTTAATTAAATTACTCGACATCCATTAACTATTGGTCACTCCATTAAAGACCAACAACTACACTCTTCGCACAATAGATATATTTCTGTGTCCATTGGATATAACCATAGAACATTGTAATGACTTCACAAATTGCTCGTAAGTACAGATGAGTCAAAATTATCGTTTTGCCCCTATAGTTACATTTAACTTCTTAAATACCATTGATCCCTTCAATGAACAATAAGTCATAATAATGAAGAAAAAAAATACCATTGATCCCTTAAATACTATTGATCCCTTTAATGAACAGTCATAAATGCCTTTGCTAGTTGAGGTTTAGGAACCTACCTGAGATAATAGAGGTTAAGTTGAGAATCAAATCTTTGACCTTTTGATCAAGAAGTTATATATATCTTGATTACTCTAAATTCGTTTAAAGTAATGAAAAAACAAGTTGCGGTCATTTAAACCATATAGTGTCCTCGAGTCACCTCCAAATATATAACTATACGTTTAGGGTTTGAATCATTTCAAACATGCATAAATCCAGACCTTTAATGGTGGGCTCATAGACGACTTTAGTGCCACCAAAAAAGCAGTCTCTTCCTTTTCTTTGTTTTCATTACATGGAACTAAATTCAACATCAAATCATGTGGGTTGAATATGGGTTGTACTATGTTAATAAATCAATTAGAAAGAACTTGATTTTGATTTTTCCATCAAAATCTTACCTTAGTTTTGTGCCTTCCAGATCAATGATTAGAAGGCTGTCTATGTTGCTTACAATTTTTTTTAAATACTAGGTTTTGGCATTTCTATACAAGAACATTAATTCAACCTTTAAAATTTAAATGCCTAAATCTATTTAATATTGAAACTATTGATATAAACCAATCAAATCGAGTGAGATTGAACCATATAAACTATATAGTTGGCTAGGTTTGGTTTTTAAGTTATAAAATTGAAAACTAGTCGTCGGTGGATTCATTTTGATTTTTATTGTTTTTCATCAGTCTTGTGCGTCGAGAGATACACCCTCTCTCAATATTGAGGATTTGACATCAAGAAAGGGTTTTATGAGCTTTAATCCATTTAGCATTGGGGGAACGAGATCTCTTAATGCCAATCTATTTTTGTGTTGATAGAGCCATTTCCTAACGATGTTTTGTTGACGGTTCAAATAGCGTCAAGAAAAGGTCAGATTCTTTATAGTTATTTTTGACATTTTGCAAAAGTCTATGATGTGGCACACATTTAAGGTTTTTGAGAGACTATCACTACAAGGAATTACACTTCTCCCTTGAAAAAAAACGTTTGTGAAAAGTCGAAAATGTGTTGAGAAAACTTTTCTCAAATGATATTCAAACTGTTGCCAAAGTTGTCAACAGAAACCCGTCAGAAAAAGGTCTGTTAATGCCAAAGCCCCTATTCATTGTAAATAATATGCAAGGTTTGAAATATCGAGGTTGATGGAAATATCGAAGTCTCGATTTTTATGGAAATATTGATGAAAATATCGATATCAATGGAAATTTCAAGAAACTTTATAGAAATTGATAAAAATTATTATAATTAGTTATGAAACTTTGATTGTGACCTAATTATACCATATTTGACCATTTTTAATCATCATTTCTATAAACTAAGACAATATTTAGAGGTATAAAACTCTCAATAAATGTCGATGCAAGAGTAGAAATTTTAAAAAAAAAATGGAAATATAATTACAAAATAATATCAATTTTTATTTTATTTTTCTAAGTCTTTTTCTTGAAAATGAAAACTTTGAATGGTAAAAGAAGCAAAAACTCACATCAATTTAATTCTAGTGGGAAATAATGTGAAAATTTAGTGGAAAAATGTTTGAATGAAATTAAAAATAAATATATGCTATTTTTATCAATTTTGGTTTTTTAGAAATGAAATCTTTAGACGGTAAACTTAAAAAAAAAAAATAAAAAATAAAAAATAAAAAAAAACTTATGCTATTTTTTATCAATTTTGGTTTTTTAGAAATGAAATCTTTAGACGGTAAAATAAAAAATAAATAAATAAAACTTACATCAATCCAATTTTGAGGTGAAATAATGTGAAAAATAAGTGAAAAAAATGTTTGAATGAAATTAAAAATAAATATATGTTATTAATTTTCTCAATTTTGGTTTCTTGAAAATAAAAGTTTTGGATGGTAAAAATAAACCTTACATCAATTAAATTTTAAGATGAAATTATAGATTGATGTGTGAAACTATACAAATTATATAATCAAGATAAGTCTATAAACCTTAAAAAACTTCCATTAAGCTTTGTTAGAAAAAATGAAAATTTCTATCAAAATTCTTGAAATTTCTATCAAAATTTTGATGAAAATTTTAAAATTTTTATTGAAATTTCAAGATTAGAGAAATATCGAAATTTCCCTTATTAAAATTTTGAGATTTCAACCGAAATTTTAAACAATGAGAATATGACTATGGTTGAACTGTAAATTACCGAAGTACACTCATACATGTAATTTATATTGATTTTTTGGTTAAAAGCCAACATCTTACCCACTTACATCTCTTACTATTATTTTTTAAAAAATAATGATAAAAATATTGACGTGACTTATTGATTATAATTTTGATTTAATTGAAGTGATGTAGAAATATTATATACTACTAAAGTGAGTGAGCTTTAACTCTGCGCAACTAACACACGAAATGTGCATTCTTGACCAAATTGTCTAAAGTATTCCAATCCTCCTCTTTTTATTTTGCGTACATCTTAAATTCTCATGAAATGGATATTTGGATTTCACTTAATTTATTTTGCAGTATTGTGAAATGTTTCAGTGTCTAAAGATTCTCGGACATAAGATGTCCAAATGAGAAGCATCTAGAAAGTTTTGGACGCCCTTCTGAAATATGGATTTTCCAGATTTCTGAATTGAGGGCATTCTCATTTTACTTTTTAGTCCTTCATTATATATATATATATATATATATATATATATATATATATATTAGTTTTATCGTAATTCTTATTATTTTTTCGCAATATATTCAATTTTAAATGTAAATTAATATTTATTTTATAATCTTAAATATGATATGTTATTTTGTTGAGAAAACAACATATAAAAATAATATAAATTGTATTAATTTTTAAAAAATCAATTATTGATAAAAATAAATATGTTATATAAGTTCAAATTATATCAAATTAATTATATAAACAGTTATAAGGGCATTCTTGAAATTTTATGTAAATTTAATGCATTCCTGAGTAGAAATCCTATGAGACAAATACAATTATCAAAACATTCCCAGATATCTGCAAAAATATTTCTACATAACAATTTAAAGATACCAGACATCTATAATTCCTAATATATATAATTCTGAACATCTAAGATTTCGATTATTTACATTAAACAAGCGGACCCTTAAAATAAAAATAAAAAAAATACATTCGTTCTTCATTAGATTATTAACAAGTATATCTCACTTTTAAGTTATTGTCATCAACATCTATTTATACCTTTTCCCTTCTAACATTTCTCTCTACACTTATTTTTATTAATCTATCCATCCTTGATCTCCCCTTTCTCATTTTTTCACTCCATAAACCTTAATTAATATAATTCTCTCCTTATATATATTATGAGTCTAAAAACTAGACTGAACTAATTCGATTTGGTTCAGATAATATTTTGTTAGAACAAGAATAGAATCGAACCGAAATCGAGTTGAAATTGGTTTGTTTCGGTTTGGTCCTCAATTGCTCGACCAAATCTACTAGGTTTTTCTTCATATTTCTTCAACCATCACATCCTTCTCTCGAAGGAAAAAAAATCGATCTTGGTGTTGAAAAGTGAAATCCCACAACCACGTTCTCTAAGTAGGATTTTATCCATAAAAAATTGATCCAAATCAGATCGGAGTCAAAGAAATCTGACCCAACCTAACCCGTTTACACTCCTACTATATATATAGTTGTGATATTTCTTCACTTTATCATTTTTACCTCTAAACATTAATAATTTCAAAAGTACTTTAGCGTTAAATCAAAAGCATTTTTGAAACATACCACACTATCCTAGACAAAAGATGTGGGACAACCCTAAAGGGATTAGGTTTTGTGATTTTTTGATGGGAAAGGAAACAAGTCCACGAGCAAAGGATATGCACCAAACAAAGACAGCTCTTCAAAGAGAGGATAAGAATTTAGATAGAAATAGGAGAGAAGAAAACGTTGGAGATATTCAAGAAATGTCACACTCCAAAAGCTTCTTCTCTCCTTCATAATTGCTTAACAAATCCTTTTATTGCTCTCTCTCCCAAATCCCAACTCATCCAAAGACAATGTTTGGTCCACTCGCTTTTAATCCCCTTCTTGACCTTTTCTTTTCCTCCCTACATAAAAGCTTTAGTGTGGAATATAAGATCCTTATTTTATTTCTCATTTTAGTACAACAATTAACGAATCCAGGATCAATTTAATTTTCGACTAAAAAAGAGGAAGGCCATATCAATTACTATCAAGCTAAACTCACTTTGATAATTCTTATTTTCTTGTGATTCTCAAGCGATACTTCTCGTGTCTAAGACCATGGTGCTCAAAAATCGAAATAAAACAAAAAAAAATTGTTATAAACATTTTTTGGTATCTGTGAGTGTCCGAGCCAACTTACGTGTCAAGAAAATTCGTATGATATTAAATCTAGATAAGTAGCCACCATGGATTAAATCCATAATCTCTTAGCTATTTATCATGATCATACCCCTATTTACCACGAGACTAACTCATGATGACTCATTAGTACTAAAAATTTGACCTAAAGCATGTTTTTATTAATTTATATATTAGAAGGTAGATGTGTTTATATAGCAAGTGGATGGTTTTGAAAGTGAACTTAATTAATTTGTTGAACAGTTGATGAAAAGTTAACAACAATAACATATAATTAAAGAATTTACTTTAAGTTTTTTATACGAGAACATAGGAAAAACTGTTACAATGACATAAACAATCAACAAGTAAATAACTAAACAAAAGAAATTGACACATACTTAAACCATGAGGTTGAGAGTATGAACATTATGTCACGTGTGTGCCACATCTACAAGTAGAGCTACTTATTATCTTGACGTGTTAATAAGCTACTTATTTATTAAAATTAATAGTTGAGCTACTTACACGATTAATTACTAATGATATGTTAGCTACATCTACAAGTAGGAGAAAAAACTATTTTATTATCTTGAGGAGCAACAAATTACTAAGTACAAAGAAATATGCAAGTAAGAATTGAAAGGTTCATATACAACACCCACTTTTTAAACGAAAACTGAATAATAATTTCATATTACATATTGAGGTCTGTATTTGGTCGTTCGAAACATATTAAATAATAGATTCAAAATATTTCAACAAAAATATATGATCATTCGAAAGTTTGAGAATATTGTGATATTAATATATAATATTTAAAAAGTTAAATAACTAAAAGGACTAATTATTGGTAGAATATAGAATCAAATGGTCAATAATCACTTTAGAAAACTACTTTTAATGTGTTGCATGCATGAATCTTGGGCTAATTATTTGTTTAGTTGGAAAGAAAAGCTCTCATATTTCAACCAACAAAGTGACATTTCAATATTCAAATTTCTTTTCCAAAGATTGAACCCAACGACGTGTTGGTTAAAGCTAATGAACATATGATATTTAATTCTCTCCCAAGTTTTTTGAGACATTGACTTAATTATTATAGTAAGTAATTATTATAATATATGAATTATAATAATTTATAAATTGTAATAGTTCGTATTTTGAGATACAAATTATTTTACTCTATATTATAAAATAATAAATATTGTAGATAATTATGGTTTCAAATAGTTTTACTATATCTAAGTGTGTAGTTATATATATATCTATACAAAATATTTTTTTAATGTAATAAAAATCGAACAATCTACTTTTGAGATGATTATTGATATTGTATCGAATTGACATTTCAACTTCTTTTTTGGTGTTAAATTTGAACTTCACTGACCACTAAATATTAAATTAAAATTTTAATTTTGATAAAATGGTGTGCAAAATTTTATGTATTGCAACTTTCGTAACTCTTACTTTGAAAATATCTTTATATATATATAAAATTTTATAATTTAACTTCTTGTTTGATAACGATTTTACTTTTAATTTATTAATTTTTGAAATTTATGTGCTTGTTTCTTTCCTAATTTCTTATTATGATTTTTGCATTTTAAAAAATATATATTTGACTTTGTTGGGGTAAAAAATTTAAAAATAAAATTACAATTCGGTTTTTGAAAATTATATATGCCCGTTCTCTCACAATTTTTTAATCATAATTTTATCTTTCCTAAGTAAACAAATGAATTCTTAACCAAATTTAAAAACTTGACTTGAATTCTGATGATACTGCTAAAATGTATGCAAGAAAACAAAGAAATCATTGGTGCAAATAGTGTTATCAAATGGTTACTTTTTTGAGTTTTCAAAACTCGACTTGATTTTTTATTAAAATATATATATATATATATATATATATATATATATATATATATATATATATATATATTAGTAGTAAATGAATAACAAAATAAAAAAAATTATAAGTGAAGGTCGTATTACTTAATTTTCAAATACAAAAAGATTAGAAAAAACTAAATATTATTAATTGGAAACCAAAATTTGGAGTTCATTCCGATTTTTGTTTAATTATAAAATATGATATTGATTTATGACTAATATTAATATGTTAAAATCAATATAATTCCACTGATATATGAATGTATTAGCGACCAAAAAGATATATATGATTTGAATCTTTCTATCTTTATTGTATTAGAAATAATTCTATATAATAAATTTTTTGTTCATATTGATTGATATTAGTATGTAATTTTGAAATATTGATTAATTGATTATGAAAAAAGAACTTGCCTGAATAGAAATTTGCTGCGAATCATTAATTAAATTTGAAGACAGAAACAAATATCGATTTTACACTGTTTAAGTGAAAATTTTTAGTGAAATGAAAGTGTATGATGAATAGATCAAAAAATGGCTATCGAAAAATAAGAATTAAAATATCAACGTCAATATCAAAGTTGTTATTTTAATTTTACTTGACATACCGATAAACTATCAATATCAAGATGAATAGTTTTTTTTTTTAAAAAAAAAGTTTATAAAAATTATTTAAATTAATAATTAAATTTTTCCAAACTAAATTATAGATATGATGCTAAAATGAATATAACTTAATTGACATATAATACGTGTTAGCGATTCAGAGATCTAAAGATTATATCTTCATTCTCAATATATTGAAGAAGTTATAGATCTTATTATTGATGTGTGTATATATATTTTATGAATATTAATAATAAATATCAAAGATATCAATAAATTTTTAATATCGATGTCAAATTTTACCAATTTATAAATAGATTGACAGATATATCGACGAATATTATTGTAACATCGACAAGAAATTGGGTTGTGTGCCCTTGTTTCAAGCCATCAGGGGATCTTTGAATTAGACACGTCTTTTGAATTTATAGCGTTGTCTAAAGAGTTTATTCACTATGATAAGTAAGTCTAAGTTCATGCATTAATATTAAATTTTATTTCTATATATATCAAAACCTTATAGAACTAATAAAAACAGTAGAAAATAGAAAGTATGTTTCTATATTATAGGGACATTGTAAATATAATAATTAAGTCCAAAATATTAATAAATATAGTACAGTATAAAAAATTTATAGATATAACAAAATTTAGATCAAACTCTTGAAGTTTATCAGTAGTAGACTATATCGGTAATTTACTTATGATTGAGGCTATTAATGATAGAATGTGATCTATCATTGGTAGATTTTGTTATATTTACATTTTTTTTAGAAATATAAATATACACTTAATTATTAGCCCTAAAAGTGTTATCCGTTGCAATTATTCTTTATTTTTATGTTTTACCTTAAACAAACAAATTATCATAAATCATTTAGATCAAATTTTAAGCTCTTGAAAACTCCAATTGTAGAAAAGAGATTTAAATTTTGGATGTTTGAGATGTTATAGGGAAGGAAAAGGTGTTAAGTTTGATGCGAGATTCTTTAAGAGTATAAACAAAGTTTCACATTCGTTAGATAAGGAAGTGATCTATGGTATATAAGTACGGACAACTATCTCTATTAGTATGGATTATTTTGAATGAAGTAACTTGAAACAAAACCACGAAGATTTATATTCAAAGTCGTAAATATTATATCATTAGAGATATGCAAATATTTATTATCTTAACAAAATTCAATTAAGAGGAAATTGTGGGAAGTTTGCCACTCAACCCTTCCAATGAGCTTGAAAAATATATAATTAAAACATTTTTTAGAGCTTGAAAAACAAAATAAATATGTCCATTATATATTTTTATTCTTTTGAAATCTAAAGTTCAAATCTCATATCTATATATAATGTATCAAAAAGAAAAAATAATTACCATATAATTTTATGAAAATATTGAAAACGTAGAAAAGTCAATGACTAGTTATGAACAAGATTTACGATGTTAAAAAAAATTAAAAAAAATAATTCAACCACTAAAATAATAGTTGGACAAATTTGCTTTTGAAAAAAAAAATCTAAAATGACTAGTTATGAACAAGATTTACGATGTTGATGTCGACAGGAATATTAAAATCTTAATTTTATGAAAATATTGATAGAATGTTGATGTTGATGAATATTTTTGAAAAAATTATAAAGATTAAAAAAAATTAAAAAAAATAAATTTAAATTAGTAAATAAATACTTTATGATTTTTAAACCACGTGTCTATTATTTATATTACATTTACGTTAATTTTGTTACTTATTTTTTATGTTTCATAGATTTTTCTATAATATAATAAAATTAATGATCCACCTCCCATATCGATACTGACTTATGAAGACGTAGAAAAGTCAATGCAAATATCTACATGTGAATCTATAGGATTAAGTACATGAATAGGGTTCTTTTAAAAAAGAAAATATTTGTAAACGAAGAGTTATCTTGAAACTATTTGCAAGAAAAGTCAATGCATTCAATGTTTAAAATATCGATGTCGACGAAAATATTAAAATCATAATTTTATGAAAATTTTGATGAAAATATCGATAAAAATTTGATTTTAATGAATATTTCTATTAAAAAAATAAATTTAAATTAGTAAATAAATATTTTATAATATTTAAACAAATTAACATGTCTATTATTTATATTATATTTACATTAGTGATATTTTGTTATTTATTATCATCATAGATTTTTCTACGATATTATGAAAATATCAATTCATCCCTTATATCAATATCAAATCTATCAAAACGTAAAAATATCCATGTTGGCAAAAATTTGATACTAAGGTTACATATTCAAAATGCCAAATTAACCATTTTTTTTTAATGAAAAAATGGTTATATGTAGATATGTTGACAATGGACAGATTTTTTTAGTTTTTTGACTGTTTTTCACCATCTTTGGTGGGCTCCACAAAAATTCAAAATTTCAAGGCAAGAATATTGAATTAATTAAAAAAAAAAAAGGTAATTAATGCAAGAAAATGAAGGATTCCATTCCATCAATTCTTGGGACACACGTGTGACATGAAACATGATGGACTTTGATTTGTGGGCCCTCCTCCCACACGTGTGTGTTTCAGTCTTTGGACTTGTACACATTGGCCCAATTAACTCAACACCCTCCTCCCTCCACCTTTCTTTGATCCATCTCTTTCATCTTTTATTTGCATATCCACATAATTTTGTTTTAATTTAGACATAATTTTCATTTCAATGCCTATTATTTTTAAAAAAATAATTAATTTACTCACATTAGTTGTTTACGTATATTATCAATTTAGTTCTCATAATTTTAAAATTTTGAAATAAGATTCATAAATTAATCAAACCTCACGAATTATCCTTATTACTACTATATTGATAATTCTTTCAATAACGAAATTGACGTCTTTTATTTGGCTTGAATAAAAACGACAATGGATACAGTAAGTGAAAGATGGATAGTGAAATTCAACCGAAACATAAAGATGAAATTGAAACTTTTAAAACCATAGAAACCAAATTTAAATATTCTCAAAGCTTGGACACTAAATTGTAATTCAATTTTTTTATAACAATACTAAAAAATTATTTTAAAGTTTTTTTTTTAAGAAATTACAAATATAATCTCGTTTTTTTTTTTTTTTTTTCAGTTCAACAAGAGGTAGGGAGATTCAAATCTCTAACCTCTTAGTTGAGAATATGACTTTATTGGTTGAGCTATACTCATATTAGCAAATATAGTATAGTATTTAGTAACCTTATATTGGTATTAAAATTTATAACTCAAATTTAAATAGAATCATATGGTTTTTTTTTTTAAAAAAAAAAAAAGTTAGAATCATATCTACTAATTCATTTAAGTTTTTTTTTTAATTATAAAAATACACAATAAAACTCTATTGTTACCTATTAAGTGAACTATATTAAGAAGTCCAAAAATCTATTAGAAAAAGAGAGAATCTATCATCCAGTTTGACAATTATTTACTTTTGAAAATTAAATTTATCAATATTATTCTATCCATGAATTTCTTTATTATGTTATATACATTCTACAATTGTTTTCAACATTTAAGTCAGCATTTAAAAATAAAAAAGAAATAGTTTTTATATTGAAATTTGATCCAACATTCAAAAGTTTAGAGATGAAAATCAAAATAAAATACTTGAAGAAAACAAGCAAAATTTAAAACTAATAACAAAATCGTTGCTCTTTCGTTTATCCCAACCTCCCTATGAAAAAAAAAAAAAAAAAAAAAAAAAAAATCTCACTTTCAAATTCTCAAATTTTAATATCTTCATTGTCGGTGTCAATAATCTTTTCTCTCTATATCAAGGCCCACTTATTACCCCTAACAAATAAATAAATAAGGCCTCTAAATGTTATTTCATATTCAATTTTTATCATTATAGTTTTGGTTTCTAATTTTTCCAAGATGAGTATATCTTCACGAGTGATTTTAAAATTATTAAAGTCACTTTTGTCATATTTAAAAGCACTCTAAAACACGCTTATAATCACTCAAAATCAATTTATCATTTAGTTTTACACTCTTAATTATATTTTTCATACTATTAAATTTGATTTCAAATAATTAAAAATATTTTCTTAGTGATTTTAAAAAGGAAAATGTGATTTTAACAATTTTCAATATTGGATTAGTTGAAAGTGTGCATTGCATGCAATTTAATAAGGTTCTATTTGGATTAATTTATGAAAAAAATATTTTTTAAAAAATTCATTTTTATCAAAACTGTTTAAAATAAACTTTAATAATGGTTGTTAAATATTTTAATTTTTTTAAATGACTTATTTTTAATGTGTTCTAAACACATTTTAAATTTGATTAAAATTTTATGTATTAATCCAAAAATATAGTTTATTGAATAAAGACACATCTCAACCATTAGATCAATTCCCATTGAATTTTGGCATTATGTTGAGCATTTGTATAATTAATTTATTTTAATGATGATCAGTATATATTTTTTATTTTACGTGATAACATTGCTAAATATAAATTAAAGATAAATCAAAATTTTGGCTAACATTCTTATTAATGGTAATAATTAATTTTACACATATTGTACTTTTATTATCTTTTCAATATTTTATTTAAGCCTCATAGTACAATTAGTAAGATGGAAAATAAAAAGATTGGAAAAGAAAAAAGAAAAAAAAAACCCTTTGAACGTTTATAATTATTATTTTGTTTTAAATTTGTAATAAATATAATTTAAGTTATTATTATTATTATTTTTTTTTGGAGGAATTGATTTAGAATTTCTTTCATTTATTGGGAAGAAAAACCTTTTGCATGAAAGTTTATAAGATTTTCCGTAGATGAGTCCTGATTTAACTTGGTCTAGCGTACTATTGTTTTCGGACATATATCTAGTTAGTTTAAGGTAATATAACCAAACCGATCGATCTAAAGATCATTATATTTTTATTGGTACAACATTATCGTTGACATGATCTAGGACGAGATTCTAAATAAAATTATTTGTTTATAGGAATTCTCTACCTTCAAATTTTAACTTCAAGAAAATTTTTGTTTTATATTCCACTATTTCAAATCTTTTAAAATATTATCATTATTGTATTAAATAATATTCTATACCAATTTCACCTAGAAATACACACATTATATCCAATTATACAAACATATTAGGCTTTTGAGTATTCCATTCAACTTCCTATCATCCATGAACAGATGCCATAATATTATTATCAATGTATATATCTTGAGATCTCTACTTTTAAAGAATATTCTTTTGATAAATTTAGGTGCATATGAGTCTAAGGTAATGCATAATCAAGAAAATGAAATTTATGGGCATTTGCTTGAGTTCTTTGAAATATTCTGTTCTTTTAAGACACCACAAAGTGGGCCTATCAGTCATATTTCATCAAAGTGCTATTTGTGGAGGCCAAATATCTTGAAATTGATGTAGAAAAATGGAGGCCATTCAATCCCTATGCAATCTAAATCCGTTAGTTTCTTATTTGGTAACTATTTGATTTTTAATTTTCTATTTTGGATAATTAAGTCTATAGATATTAGTTCTACCTTCAAATTTCTTTTTTTATTATTTACTTTTTACCAATAGTTTAAAAAATCAAGCCAAATTTTGAAAACTAAAAAAAATAGCTTTTAAAAACTTATTTTTGTTTTTGGAATTTGGCTAAGAATTCAACCGTTGTACTTAACAAAGATGCAAATCGTTGTAAGAAATAAGGAGGAATATGCTTAATTTTTAAAAACTAAAAATAAAAAATGAAAGCTCCATTTGGTAACCATTTAGTTTTTTGTTTTTGTTTTTGAAAATTAAGCCTATTTCATCCATATTTATTACAATAGTTTGCATCTTTCTTAAGTACAATGATCGAATTCTTAGCCAAATTTCAAAATAAAAAACAACATTTTGAAAGTTACTTTTTTTAGTTTTAAAAAATTGGCTTGATTTTTTACACCATTGGTGAAAAGTAGATAATAAAGGAAGAAACTTTGAGGTGAAAATAGTGTTCATAAGCTTAATTTTAAAAAACAAAAAATAAATAAAATAATTGTCAAACGGGTCGAAATGATTATTAAATTGGGCCTTAGTTTTTTTAAAATAATATTTTATTTACTTTTCTATAGCAGAGTTACAAATGAGGTGATGAAATTCAAACCCTACCTATCCAAAATGTAGGAAGAGTTTAGTAGATATTAAAATAAAAGAAAAAAAAAGTAGATATCAAGTTTAAGATGTTGGATATTTGAGAAGTAATAAATTTAATGATGTAAACGCTCTAATTCAAGGTTTGGAATCGAGATACAACACTTAATGGCCCCAATTGAATATCACTATCGCCACAAACTAATACGAGTCCTTTCAACATGTTTTGTATTACTCACATGCTTTTATGATTGGGTCATCAGAAAAGGAGGTACTTGATTTTAATTATTTTAATCATTTTTTAATCATATTTTCATATCCTCAATATTCTTCCCATTCAAATATGATTTCAATCCGTTCATAGCCCTCCGCATTATATTTGACATTTAATTTTTGTAAAAGAAACTCTCTTCCAATTACAAACTTGGTACATCATTTTTCTTTCAAAACTTCCTTGTATTTCTTTTTCCATGCACAATGTGCCCACATATATATATATATATATATTTTAAAAGATCAATGTATTAAAAAGTACTTGTAATTATAGCTAAACCATGAACTTCATACATGCATGAACTAACATTATTTTACCCATACCTCAAAAAACTAAATACATGAACGTCTACTTAAATACTTGTTCATGTATTATGGATAACGATCTAATTAATGACATATTTAATTTTTTTTTAACTAGATTACCAACTTCAACAAAGTTTAGTCAATTAAAATACTATATAGTTATTTTTTGAATTCACACTTTAGATATTGTTGAACTTAAAATAATTACAATAATAACAATAATCTATCAATCAATTTTATTAAAACCGTGTGATTGATGAATTAAAGTATTATATTTATATATATATTAAACGTATAAAAATGAACAAATAAGGACAACATATTTATAACTAAAAGTGGTAGAAAAATCTAAATTTTATAGAAATAGCAAATGACTTATTATTTTCATAGATCACTTATTAAAAAAAGGTAAATGGTGGATGATTTATTTGAGGGATTTTTTTAAGACAATTATTTGAGTGAGTTATATCATAATTTTTTTATTTTTTTTTTAAAAAAAAAGCAAATGGGATATATTAGTTTACTAGAACATTATTATTTTTCAACCATTATAAATCCTCAATTGACCTCATCATAATAAGTGTACTACCCATTTGATAGAACTCCCAATAACAAATCACTAATTACTCTTGTGACTAATTTATTTATTATTATTTTTTTATTTTTATGAATGATTATTATTGAAATGACCCTAAATTAAAAAAAAAAGTGTGAAATATATATGACATAATAATTAGAAAATAATAGAAATGCATGCATGTGTAATAAGGCTATAATTAATAACATATTACTCTTAAAAGAAAAGAGGGAAAAATTAAAAGGGAACATGATCATGGCCCATAAATATATATATATATATATATATATATATATATATAGATAGATATATACACACACTTATATTATCATTGAGACCAATAAAAGAAAAATTGACCATCATATACACATTATTATTAAAAGACTTAACTTAGGTTTCATATTATTATTATTATGATTAAGATTATGATTATTTGAATTGGTATCTCCTGAGAACCGACCAACTCCTTTGTCTGCCAAACAAGGTTCATAATGTTCTTAACTTAATCTTACAGCAATATGAACAAAGTCCTCAAAATTTGTTTAATTAATATATGCTATCTTAGGAAGAGGGCAAGACAATTTGACTACTATGAATATATTTCACAATATTTATATATTAAAAAAAAAATATTACCTTTTCTCTATGGTGGTTTTAAAATGATGACGGTGTCGGTTTTAGTTGATATATTGACAAATCAAATACATTAATTAACTATATTTAAATCATAATAAAATTGATACATCGATATGAATCACTTGATTGATTTCACCTAGCGATATCAATCATATATATTTCAATTCAACATTTTATAGGAAAAAAAAGTAATAATAAGGTTTGCTAAATTTTTAATTTTACATTTTAATTATGAAGGTCATTATTTCAGTTATAAATCTTACTAAATATGTCAAATCAAAATTAGATCCAAAATCTCACTACTCCCTTCATGTGTTGGCTCAAGATATAATCTAGTTAGTATATGGATTATCAATATAAAACGAATGGAGTTAACACATAATATTTGTACAAATGTAAATTCAATATTTTAAATTACTACGTAAAGCTCTCAAAAGTTCAAATAAATAAGTCATTGTAAATTTGATTTTTTTATCAAATATATATACGTAACAAGTTTGATCTCACACATGGATTCAAATATTAACAGAAGATTCAAAACACGAACAATTATATAAATAAAAAAAGTTCAAACTCAGAACTTCTTATACTTAAACTCGATAAATATATATATATATATATATATATATATATATATATATAACAACTTAGACAAAAATGGATGACATAATGGGATAGAACAGAGAAAAAAAAGGGGAAGGTAATGTGTTATATCAACTTTTTTTTTTCTTTTTCTTCGGACAAATATTGATATATACTCCTGAACTTTTGGTGTTGTATTAATTTAAACCCTAAACTAATAATTGTATTAATTTAAATCCTAAATTTTGAGGATTATATCAATTTAAACCCTAAACTAATAATTATGTCGATTTAAACCCTAAACTTTTATAAGTGTATCAATTTAAACCCTGAACTTTTATAATTGTATACTTAAACCTTTCATTATGTTTTATTTGGATGCATTTATGAATACTCAGAGTTTAAATTGATATATTTATGAAAGTTTAAGTTTTAAATTGATAATGAAAGTCCAGAGTTTAAATTGATATAATTATTAGTTTGGAGTTTAAATTGATACAAATCCCAAAATTTAGGATTTAAATTGATACAATCCCAAAATTTAAGGTTTAAATTGATACAATTCTTACTTAAAGATTTAAATTGATACAATCTCCAAAATTTAGGAGTATAAATTGATATTTATCCTTTTTCTTTTAGTAATTTCTTGTTGATTTGATTTATAAAATTTTTGAAAAAAGATTGGTATATTAAAATTTTCACTTGATAGAAATGGGGGAAGGGGCCAGTGGGATGCCCTGCACCATTGCACATGGGATAGGGTTTGAAACTTTGGTGACACAAACCCTACAACTTCACATGCCCATTAAGGTGGGTCCCACATTTTTTCCTTTCAAAACCTAATGAATCTAAGCACATGATATGCCCTTCCTTCTCTTCCATGTGGGGTCCTATTCCCCCACCAACTAAACTAGAGAATTCTTTGCAAACACTATTTTATATAAATTATATACCCTATATATTTAATAAACCCACTACAAGTTAGTGTTCTTTTTAGGGTTTTTAAAATCTTCAATTTAGTTTTTAAAGTTTGGTTTTGAATGTTTTCTTTGATTTAGTTAGACTTGTAATTTTAAAAGTCTTACAATGTGTTTGGAATATATTTTTAAGTGTTTAATTTAAAAAATAATTTTTTTTAAGGAATTAGAGTGTTTATTAATCACTCAAAATAACTTTTCAAGTATATTTTAATGAGTTTTTATCAGAAGTGTTTAAATAAAAAGAAATTTTCTGAAAAATACTTTTTCTCAATTCAATTCAAACGGACCTTTAATTTAGTTAAACTGCATGAGTCATTTCTAAATTATGTATTTTTATTACCATTTTGAAAAAATTACGAAATTGAGCCTTTAAACTCGTATATGACCTCCATTAGCTAGTATGGTTAGCTAAATAGAAAATATTTAAAATAATGTGTCAATATATGATAAACTTATATAGGGATAATTTGTGAGGGTTAACTAAACCGTAGAAGTTAAATCGAAACTTTTAAAATTATTTATATATTGACTATTTATATATATTGAAATATTCTAAATTGTAGGAGTAATTAAATCAAAATTTACTTGTAAAAGATATAGAACAAATTAAAATTAGTGTAATAATTGGATGCATTCCAAGATATATCAATTCCTATATATCCCCTTGTATCATTCATACGAAAAAAAGAATTAAAATATTTAAAAAAATAAAAAGAATTTGTCACATGAAAAATTATGAATGAACGAACAGCTTAATGAGACCCATAAAGATAGGTGTTGTCCTGGATACACTTAAGTATTTTCCTTAAAATTATATCCAAAATACAATAATCAAAATGTGATTTAGTTTTCTTTTTCTCATAAGGCAATATAAATTTAGAATATATATGTGTGTGTTGTATGTATACATACATATGCATAATATGTGCATATGTACAATATATAAGATATTTGTAATAGATAGAACAACAAGAGAACAAATTTGAAAATATAGTACCTCTTTAAGATATTTACAAATATAGAAGTGTTGACTAGTCAACTTTTATTTATTTATTTTTTTTTTCAATTTTGCCCTCCTTATTTTGTTGTATGTCTTGCTTCCATTTCTTTTTTTATTTTTTATTTTTTATTTTCTTTCCTTTTCTCCAACTTTTCCTTTCCTTTTTTCCCTTTCTTTTTTTTTCTTCTAATTTTCTTTCCTTTTCTCCTTATTTATTTTATTTTTTCCTTTTCTCCTTTTCTATTTTATTTTCTTTCTACGATGTTTTTTTTTTTATTTTTTTTTAATTTTCATTTCTTTCTCCGAATTTTTATTTTTTTAATTTTCTTTCCTTTTTCCGATTTATTTTATTTTTTATTTTCTTTCATTTCTCCATTTTTTGTTTTCATTTCTGCAATCTTCTCATCTCTCCAAACATTTTTCTCTCCCTCATCAACACTAACAAGCAATCTCAAATACTACATTACAAAATACAGTAGCTATCAATGATATTCTTTACATTGATAGCAATAGAAAGATATCACTAACAGTAGCTATCAATGATATCCTTTATGGCTATCAATGTAGAAGAATATCATTCTATACCTATATGCATCAATAACGACAATAACGACATACAAACACACTACATATATCAACAAATTAATCAAAAGACCATGATTATTTACAAACAAGTATAACAAGAAAACAAATTCAAACAACAAAAAGCATCAAAATATGATAGAAACATATCAACAATAGCCAATATTTAGCTATCATTGGTAGAAACATATCAGTGACAGCAACTGATAGTCCATTTCTCAAATTGTAAGCTATAACTAATAGCAACATCACTAATAACAATTATCAATGATAGCAACTGATAGCATATTTCTCAAATTGAAAGTCATCACTGATAGCAACTATTAGTTGCTATAACTAATAGCAGCTATCAGTGATATTCACCAATAGCAACATCACTGTAGCAGCTAATAGCAGCTATTAGTCATAGTAACTAATAGCACATTTCTTAAATTGAAAGTTATTACTAATAGTAGTATCACTGATTGCAGCTATCAATTGTAGCAACTAATAACACACATCTCAAATTGAAAGCTATCACTGATAGTTACTATTAGTCATAATAATTGATAGCACATTTCTCAAATAAAAAAGCTACCACTAATAATAGCTATCGGTGATCGCCACTGATAGCACATTTCTCAAATTGAAAGTTATCACTGATAGCATTTATCACCGATAGCAACTATCAATGATAGCTTTCAATTTGAAAAAACTGAGAAGCAGTGCACAAAATGGTGGTTGGACATGGGTTTTAGGTCTTTTACCATTTTTTGTTTTATATATGCAATTATTTTATCTTTATACTACATATTCTATTATTTTTTTTTTGCTTGAATTCTATTTATGCAACCAGTCTCAATATATATGCATTTATATATTTTTCGATTTGACATCGCTGCATTAGTTAAATGACACATAACTTATTTAATAGGTTTGTTTGAAATGATCTTTTAAATACTCAAAAATATTTTTTTAACTTTTAAAAATTCATCAATTCCAAATCAGTCCTTAAATCCTAATTAGGGTACAAAATTAGATTTGAGATTAATAGTTATGCAAACAAGTTAAAATTAGGCGAAGTGTAATTATCAGTGGGTTATACATTCTTCATTAAAATTTTATAAATTGTCCAATTTGATTGTTAGAGCACTCTCTATCCAAATTGTGTATATCTAATGGCATTAGTATATATCAACATTTTCATCTAAATTGAATTAAATGGTAGGAATTTCAATTAAAGTTAATAGGCTAATGATTCAAAATACATGAGCTAATTTTAGCTTAACTGTTGATTGAATACTTATCTTAATTAAGGTTATGTTTATCTCCACAAGAAATTATGAGAAATTCTCAATTCTTTAAATCAATAGTTTTTTTATAGTTTATTTTTAGAAAAATTTTCACAGATAGAAGAAATATCAAAGTATTTACAAAAATAGTTAAAAAAAAAAAAAACCACGTAAATCAGTAATAGACTTCTATCAGTTTCTATTACTGGTAGATATTGATAGACTTCTATCAGCCTCTATCAAAGAAAATTAAGATCTTACTATTTTGTATCAATAGTTTCTCTTATTTTTCTATTTTTGAAAATTTTCCTTCTTTTTATAGAATTAAAATAAATAAACAAATCACATATACTTTAATACCATACTAAAATCTTAGAGTAAATATCAATTGTAACCATGAAATTTGGAGGTTATTGTTGCTTTGCGGCGGATGCAATACCACCGCAAAGATTGATGATATGCTATATGTGTTATGCGATGCGATATCATAATCACGCTTCCAGATAATATATGCGATACTACAAAATTCACTGTAGAATGCGTTCATGTAGTTTATGCGTGTCACAAGTTTTCTTGCGCTGAAACCAAGTATAATTCCACCACAAGTTTCTCAGAGTGATTCGAGGTCGAACACGGGGATTGCGATGTTAATGCTACAATGATGTGATATATGCAACCGTAATCAAATTAATATTGTGAGGTGCTGAAAAGTAAAATACGCTGATAAATAAATAAACAGGTAAAGAGTAAAATGCGATGATAAATGAATAAATAGGTAAATAAATCTGAAGTTGCGCAAAGTGTGTGTGAGGGAATGCGATGGCAAGTCTTGTGGATAGAATCAGAATGAGAATGGGTTTGGGGAAAAGAACATCGCAAGTTCGTCAATCCCGTTGAGGATGAAGTTAAGCTTTCGTCTTCCCTTGGCTTACACCTCTCGGTGATCGCCTGCATCACCATATCTCTATGATGATCAGGGATGAACGTTTGTGAACGCAAGGTTGTTTCCATCTCTAGAAATACTTCTTGCTTTAGTTAATGCATTCTATCAACCTTCTTTTGAGAGGTGGATTAGCATCTTCACTTCTGCTCTCATAGGTGAAGATACCATTAAGCATGCATTAACTAAACTTAGCTGACTTCTTCAACATGGATTGACTTACTCGCTCAATCATTCCCTCGCACCCTGAAGGTTTAGTTACTCATGTTGAGAGAAATGGAAGATGAATGTGTTATGGTGAACAGAGAGATGAAAATGAACATGATAATTATATTAACTGGTAAAGATAAAGCGTTTGTTACAGAGATATGAATGAAAGACAGGAAAATGAACAACAATCGATGAACGAAAGGTAAGAATAAATGAGAACAGCGTGTCAATGTCTTGGCATGGATCCTGATCGGAGCTATTTTGCTTGCCGGCATAATGGAGGAATGAGGTGGAAAACTTCCTTCTCAGGAGAGTTCTCGAGGGAAGAGTTTCTCTTTTTTCGTGTGATTTCTTCTTTATATTCTCCCCTCCCTTTTTCTGAGTGTTGATGTTGCTATTTATAGACTTTAGCACTTCCTGCGTCAGTGGTCTCGCTCTGAAAAGTTACTTTTTCTTGTCGAGGCTTGGTGGGAATGTCCGCTCTGCTCCACGTTCAATTTGTCAGGTCGTACATCAGAAAAGCTGTACAATTTCAGAAATCCCTGAGAATGCGTTGCTCTTCTTGTCCACGAGCAATCGTCACATGCGGTGATACAAAATCCCCGAGAATGCGTTGCTCTTTTTGTTCGCGAGCAATCGTCGCATGTGGTGATACCTATTACCTGCAAAACAAAGATTTTGACATCTTTTTTGCCATCGCAATGCGGTTAGTGGGTGTTTTCTGATACTTTTACAATCTTTGCATTTCTAAGCCAATTTTAATATGTTTGACGCAACTTTTCCTTCCTATTGCCGCATATTCTAAGTAAGATGATATAAATAACTTGTATTTCTACAAGTTATCAGTT
Source organism: Benincasa hispida (assembly GCF_027475165.1). Taxonomy (NCBI): domain Eukaryota; kingdom Viridiplantae; phylum Streptophyta; class Magnoliopsida; order Cucurbitales; family Cucurbitaceae; genus Benincasa; species Benincasa hispida. The sequence goes on from NC_143486.1 coordinate 27,680,423, forward strand.
ATATTAATTTAAACACTAAAATAATAATCGTATTAATTTAAACCCTGAATTTTGGGAGTTGTATCAATTTAAATTCTAAACTAGTAATTGTATCAATTTAAACCCTAGACTTTCATAACTATTTTAATTTAAACTCTAAACTTTGAAGTATATCAATTTAAGCCCTCCATTATATTTTATTTGGATACAGTACTGATAAAGTTTAGGGTTTAAATTGATATACTAACTAAAGTTTAGAGTTTAAATTGATACAATTATTAGTTTGAGGTTTAAATTTTTATAATATGTATTTATATTGTAATTATGATTAGTTGTCCTTTATTGTAATTTTATATCTCCTATATTAGGGTTTCTTAGTTGCACATATATATATATATATATATATATATATCTTCAGCCTGATTAATATAATAAGATCATTATTCTCTCTAAAACTATTGAGAACATGGTATCAGAGAAGTCTAAAGTTTAGAATATTTGTACAACGGCTACGTTAAGGTTTACGCTTCTCATAAGGTTAGGGTTTGAGTTGATTCATCAAGTTTGAGTAGCCGTTTGTCTACATCACCTAGCCCTAGAGAAGCGTCGTCGACGTCCTCTTGAGTTTGCCGTCATTTGTCGTCGAAAACGTCAGTGCGTGAGGCTCACGCGCCGACAAATATTCTTCTCTGTTCCCACGTGCTGAGGTGTGGGAGTGTGTAGGACCACCTCTCCACGTTCCGTCAGTTGGATTCTTCTCAACTCATCTTTTCTGATTGTTCTCTGCATTTGGTTCCATTGAAATCTAATCAATTGTGAGTTATTTGGAAAAATACCCTTTTATGATTAGGGTTTGTTGTTGTTTTGTTTCAATTTGGAACTGTTTGTTCTTTGGTTCACCTTTGATTTTGGTTCTGATTTTTTCTTTCTACTTGTGGAAGCTACAAACTGTTTATTAGCTCATAATAGATGAAGTGAAGCATATGATATTATCTAGTGTAATTTTCCTAGCATCGATGATAATTGAACACAAGTTAAATGGATCGAATTACTATGATTGGTGTCAGACGATTCAATTTTATTTGCTTAGTACAGATATGGATGACTATATGAATGAGGAGCCACCAAAAAATGATAAGAAAAAAGCTTGGCTTCGCGATGATGCTCGACTTTTTCTTCATATTAAAAATTATATTGAAAGTGAGGTTGTTAGTTTGGTAGATCATTATGATTCATTGAAGGAACTCTTAGAATTCTTAGAATTTCTATACTTTGGAAAAGAACACATTCATTGAATGTTTGATGTTTGTAGGCAAATCTTTCTAGTTGAACAAAAACCAGAATCTATTACAAGTTACTTTATGAGACTTAAGAAGACAAGAACTAAACTTGCTTTACTATTGTCGTTTAGTCTCAATGTCAAAGTTCAACAAGCTTAACGAGAAAAGATGGTTGTTATGATATTTTTTAATGAACCTTTACTTGAGTTTGGAATGACTAAAACATAGATTCTTTATGATTCTGAAATTTCGTCATTAGAGGAAGCCTTCAGTCGTCTTTATATTAAGAGTTCTCAATCTGATTCACCTTTTTCTCAACCTAACAGTGCTCTTATGAGTAAGAATAATAATAACTCCCGGGGTATTTCAGGGATGACTAACAATTTTCAGAAGCCTAGTTATGATAATTGAAGATCATATTCTCAGGAGACCGTCTGTCACTATTGTCGTAAGCTAGGACATATGAAACTTGATTGTTGAAAATTGTTATATAAGACTCAACGATCTCAACATGCTCAGATAGCTTCCACTAATGATATGGCTGAGAAGTATGTTACCATCTCTACTGATGACTTTGCTAAATTGCAAGTGTTCCAGGAATCCTTGCAGGCATCTTCTTCATCAAGTCCTATTTCCACCATTGTAGTGACAGGTAATATAAAATGTCTTCTTACATCATCTATTAAATGGGTCATAGACTCTAGTACCATCGCTCATATGACAGATAATTCTAACTTATTTTCTACGTCTTTACTTCTTGTCTCATCTTCGTCTTTCACTTTGGCAGATGGATCAACCTCCTCTATTCTTTGATCCGACACCATTTCTTTCACTCCATCACTTTCTTTGTCCTTTGTATTACATTTGCCTCAATTGTCTTTTAATTTAATTTTTATTAGCCAGCTTACTCATTACCTTAATTGTATTGTCTCATTTTTTCCTGGTTATTGCTTGTTTTAGGATCATATGACGAAGAAGATTATTGGTAAAGGACACGAATCGGAGGGCCTTTACATGTTTTACCATCAGATATCAAAAGTTATGGCTTGCTCTGGAGTTACATTCCCATTTGAAGTCCATTGTCGTTTGGGTCATCCATTATTGTTCGTGTTGAATAAACCTTATCTAGAATTTTGTTTCTTGTCGTCTTTGAATTGTGATTTGTGTCTGTTTTCTAAATTTCATCGTCTTAGTTCTAGTCCTAGAGTTCTTAAACGAGCTAGTACTCCTTTTGAGTTAATAGTGACATGACCTGACTTTACTTATTCTCTGAATATTGTGAGTCAGTTTATGTCTTCCCCGACTGTGGATCATTGAGCTGCAGTTGAACAAATCCTATGTGTATCTAAAAGTTGCACCTGGATGTGGGATCTTATATAAAGATCAAGGTCATAAAAGGGTTGAATTTTTGTAGATGCTGATTGGGTTGGATCTCGAGAAGATAGGAGATCAACATGTGGATTGTTATTTTATTCGCGAGAAAATACAAGAAGGGTTGATATCTACAAGATATGTGAAGACTGAAAAACAATTGGGAGATATCCTTACTAAAGCAATAAACGAAGCAAGAATAAGCTATCTGTGCAACAAGCTAGACATGATTAACATATTTGCTCTAGCTTGAGGGGGGGTGTTATAATATTTATTTATATTGTAATTATGATTAGTTGTCCTTTATTTTAATTTTATATATCCTAGATTAAGGTTTCATAGTTGCTTATATATATATATATATATATATATATATATATCTTCAGCCTGATTAATATAATAAGATCATTATTCTCTCTAAAACTATTGAGAACATAAATTAAAACACGTTCTAAAGTTCGAAATTTAAAATGATACAATTATTAGTTTAAGATTTAAATTGATACAACTCTCAAAGTTTAGTATATAAATTGATATTTGACGAATTATTATTAAACTTAAAAACTTATAGTTGTGAGTTCTAGAATATTTCTATATATGCCAAAAAAATGTTCTAGAATATTTAAACTTTTAAAATATATACATTCAACAATCTGAAACAATATTGGAATCTATTCTTAATAATGTTTGTGGAGATCGCAAGAAAGATTTATGCAATACGGTGCTCATGTTGGTCTCTATTTTTATACTAATTAATTAATTAATTAAAATTAAAATTTTAAATATATAATAAGTTCTTCAAAATAATTTTTATGATTTTTTTATAATGTAGTTTTTTTGGGTTTTATGTCCTAAAAACACGCAGTTTGTAAAATGATAAACATTTTCTATTGTCAATATACTTGTTATTGATCTCATAAATTGTATGAAAGTCTAAATCCTAAGACCCATGACTATTGTATGAGTACTTGAACTTTATGTGGAGACATAAGAGTGGATTGGGTTCGAGTAAATAGTCAAAATAATCTATGGTATATGAATGAGATTGGGTACCTTATTCTGGTAACACCATTGGATGCGGCCTACTCTGTAGTTGTTACAAAGAGTTGTAAAGTGTTACATACGATGTGATCCTAATTCGTACATATTATGACATGAGGAGTGGGGGTGTCCTATGCAATGAGTTTGCATAAGATCAGGACCAAGAAATAAGTCACTCTTACTTTATAACGTTGTTTACTGTTTAAGACTGACTATTTCACCTAGATGACCTAGGTAACTCGATCTTAATCCTGAGCTAACAATGAACTTCTATTTATTCGGGATTGCCCTTAGATTTGTATAGTAGAGGGTTGGCTCAACAGCGCCGGCTCAATAAGACTCCCATTTCAGGGGTAAGATCGGATAGATAGTTGGGGACATAGGGTGCAAGACGAAGTTCACGCCTACCCGATTTAGAGGTAGGAGAAAGGTTGTTCTCTCAAGTACTGAATCCAGGTCTTGAATAAGAGGTCCCACCCTCTCACTAGGCTGAGAGAGTTTGGTTTGGTGATTGGATCACAAACTAGTTATTCATTAGATGATCAGTAGGGACTTGAGGAATAAGACGTAATCTCGGAGGTAAAACAGATATTTGACCCAGCCGTTATTACGAACAACCTGTGAAGGATAAATTGCTTATTATGGTTAAATCATGTGGACATAATATATCTACAGTGAGGGAAGTACAATAATGGGCTTTAGTGGAGTGACCCATTAGTTAACGAATGGGGACTAATTTGGTCTAATGAGTTTAGCCAATTAATCTCGGATCGTTGGAGCCCATGATTTGTAGGTCCGCGAGGTCCCCCTACTAGCTCGTAATGGACCAGCTCTAGAATAGCGTGATAAGTTAATTTGAAACGTTTAAATTAGAATTAAGTGAATTTATAATTATATGAGATATAATTATGTTTAATTTTAGAATTAAACGGAATAGGAGAATTTATATATTTAAATATGATTTAAATATATAAAGATGGATATGTGTTAAAATTAATTTAATATTTGATATTAAATTAATTAAATTTTATTTAATAATTAATTTATGAAATTAATTCATTTTTCATTTTTAAAATCAAATAGATTTTTTAAATCAAAATTTGATTTTTAGATAAAATTGAAAAAGGAAAAGAAAACTAAAACACAAAATGGAAAAGTGGGTTTTTCCATTATCCATTTTTGAAGTAGCTCACACATGAAGCAACCATTTGCCTTGTCTTCTCCAAGCATGAGCTGAAACTCATGCAGCTCTTCTCTTTGCATGTTGATCTGCAATATAATGAGAAGATTGGAGTGAAAATCGGGCATGCAATCTACAGAATTTTGAGAGAAAATTCGGTTTGAAGAATGGTTCTTCAACAAGGTTGTTGCAGTGAGCTTTTCTCCTTCATCCCTTAATTCAAGCTTGTTTTGAGTCCCATAACTCAATCTAGTGCACCAAGAGATTAGTGGGGGAGATCTTGAGGAAGATCTTGAGGTGGTCTACAACAAGATATGAAGAAGATTGCAGCTGGAAAAGAAGCTTTGAAGAAGTTCTACAAGAGGTATGTCTTGAAACCCATTTTTCTGTTGAAGCATGCTTTATATTATGCCAAAATTAGTGAATTTGAATGCTTAGATGATCCTTGTGCTTCCGCTGCTATTGATACAATTCTACCGTTTTTATTGGTCAACTCCAACTTTCTAACAATATATGGAGTTGTCAAAGCTAGGTTTTGTTGGATTGACCTCAGAAGCTAGGTTAGTGTGTTTAGAATAATTTTTTATTTTTTTTTTAAAAAACATGTTTGTTGAAATAAAAATTATTTTCCTATAAGTAACTTGAAACAAAGGTAATATTATAAAGTGAATTTAATATAGGGTATGTTTAAATTGATTAGAGAAAAAATAATATTTTTAATATATTCATTTCTACTTAAACTCTTTTGATAATTTTTTTTTTAAAATAATTAAAGTGTTTCAAAACCTATTTTAAGAGCCTGTTTGTTTTACAGATATTGCCATGAGATATTTTAGACAAAATTAATAGCACCAAAAATGTGCTATCTAACTCTACTTAATTTGGGATTATCCTAGGATTTTAGGTGTTTATTTTGCTATTTTGTAGGTTTCAAGCACTTAAAAGATGGATTGGGGTGTTAGTAGCGAAATGGAACTAAAACGGGCCAAATCGGAGCTTAATTGCATCAACTGGGAAATAAATGGCCAAATGACCAAAATTCCCCTGTGTGCTACATAGCAACTTCCTCCAGGCGTAGAGCTAGATCATTGGCAGAAGCATCACATCAGTTGTAACTTCATGACCCTACTTCTACACTGCATCGCTATGCTGAAATATTGAACGTTGAGAAGTAGAGAAACGTCGCTATGTTGCCATTAACATTGCAATGCTATGAACTTCAGACGCACAGTGCATCGATGAAAGCCTTGCAATAATGTGGCTAACACTATAAAATGTTGTTTATGCCGCAGCTAAAACACTCATTCTAACTTGGGTTTGTTAGGATTTTTCACCTATTTTATTTTTTTTTTTTTTTGAGATTTTGAACTAGAGATTTATGGTTTTCAGTTTCGATTCTATTTATCTAATGTTTATGATTATTTCATTTGATGCTTGGAAATGTTATAATTGTCGCTTTTGATTGGCATTGGATAAGTGACATGTAATCTTTTGTTAATCAATTAGAAGTAAAAGGTTAGGGTGGTTTGCAAATCACCTAAATGAGCATTGTTCTAACCAACCTAAGATCGAATCAACCGAATATTTAATTGGGGTTATTCCTTGTTAAATGTTCAACCTAACTTTGCCTTAGTTCTTAATGCAATTAGGTCAATTTAAATTACCATGTTGTTCATCCATTTAAACTAGGCTAATTAATTGATTAGATCAAATTAACTAGTTGTTCTAATTAATTCAGTTAGGTAAATTTAATCACGTGACTCTAGTAATGAGAATTCTATGATCAAGTTTATTGAATAGGTAAATTCCGTCAAAACTCGACCTAGGCCTTCTTAAACTAAATTTTAGCATTTTAATTTTACTCTCAACAAAAATTTTCAAAACCCCCATTTGATTATAATGGAATGAAAACATTTTAATTAAGAAATTCTAGAACTCCTTATGTCAGACTCGGTCTTGCCACTAAGACTCGTAGTTTTTTGTGCTTGATACGATTAATTATTAGTTTGAATTTGGGCGGAAAAATCCTTTCCAACCAAATTGGCGCCATTGCTGGGGATCCAATTATTTTTATTTTTTTTTAAGAGTTTTTGGTTCTTTGTTTGTTTTTGAATTTTTCTTCCTTTGTATGAACCTCCTCCCAGGATCAAAATTCTTTGTTGTATTTTACAGAGCTTGGTAGGGAGGAAAGGAGATGAAGAAGAGAAGTTAGAGAACTAAGAGCTTCACAAGAGAAAATCTGTGTAGAAGGCATATTTCAAGAAGAGCATTTTGAAGGAGTTTGAACAAGAGACAATGGTGTAGTTAGTCGAGCTCACCCTGAAGGAGCTTTTAGCTTCTGATCTTACTTAGCAGCCCCTCTGCATCATTTATCTTGAGACCACAGGTAATTTTGAATTAAAAACTAGTTTCATTCACTCACTACTTTTTTTTTTCTAGATGTGCAAGTGAGGATCCACACAAGCACCTGAAGGACTTCCACATCATGTGTAGTGAAATGCGCCATCACGGTGTAACTGAGAAGCAACTTAACTTTCGAGTCTTCCCATTCTCTCCAAAGGATGAGGTGAAAGACTAGTTGTACTATCTATCATCGGGATGTAACACAACATGGATAGAGATGAATAAGAGGTTTCTGGACAATTTTTTTTCCAACATCTCAAGCTGCTAGATTTAGAAAAGTGATTTACAGTGCCCTACAGGGGCATGGGGAGTCTTTATCAAGTATTGGGAAAGGTTTAAGTGCCTTTACGCTGGCTTCCCCAATCATCAGATCACAGACCAGCCCTTGATTCACTACTTTTATGAGGGATTACTGCAGTAGAATAAAAGTAACATCGATGCAACTGTAGATGGAACACTTGTGAACAACCCCCTCCACCCCCTCAAGCTATGAAGCTAATTTCCACCATGGCTGAAAATAACCAGCAGTTTGGGACTAGAGATCAGGTCTTTTAGTCAACCACATCTTCGCAAGAGGTAAATGACCTTAAAGCTAAAAACTTTCTACTCTTGTGAAACAAATTTTCTCTACAAGGTCATAATCTCAGGAGCCTAGTAGGTTGGACACCAAGTATGGGAAGCTTCCTTCTCAACCAGTGCCCAATGTGCATAATGTTAGTATCATCTCTGCTATGAAATGTGTAGGAAGCCCGAGGTGCCTATTGACAATCCAATTGAGGTTGTAAGTGAAAAGAGTGCTGAGAATGTTGATGAGCAGAATGCTAGCTCACCCAGAAAACAAGGTATAAGATTTGATCCACCTTTAAATTTTAAAGCTAATATCCCTCATGCTTCTTTTCCTAGCAGGTTGACTATTGCTCAAGGAGGATCACTCAAGGAGGTAGTGGAATCTGTACAATCTTCTGGTGGACAAAGCCCTACTGAAAAAAGCAAGAAGATTTGGGTTGAGGTTCCTAAATAGGAAAAGAAAGAAAAGATGGTCAAGCAGAAGATAATTATCACAAGCAACTTAATTATCACAAGTAACTTACCTATTAAGCAGGAAGACCCATGTATGTTTTATGTGCCTTATCAGATAGGCGGTAGGAAATTTGAGCATGGCATGCTAGATTAAGTGTCTGCTATTAATATTATGCTTGCTCCTGTCTTCTGTGAATTTTAATCTCATATCCTGCAGTCACCTAATATTTTAGTGCAATTAGTTAACCACTTTATTGTCAAGCCATTAGGATTAGTGAAAAACATGCTGGTTAGAGTAAGTGGTTTAATGTTTCCTATTGATTTTTATGTTTTGGGTATGAATGCTTCTTCTCCTACCTCTGGTTTATCTATTTTTCTAGGAAGACATTTTCTTTAGACAACTAAGGCTGTCATCGATGTGGACAAAGGGTCTCTACAAATTGATTAGGGAGGTAAAATTGAAAAAAAAAATTACGATTGATTCTTCTTCCCCCACTAATCCTATGTGTTATAGTACTTTTGTTTTTTAGGATAGTGGTCAACCTCCTAAGTTGGGGTGTGGGATGGAGACTTGGCGGTTCATGATGGTTATGGTTGATGAAGCCAAGTTGGGTCAAGCATACCGACCTTAAATAATTGCACTACCTAGAGGTGGCCAAGATTTATTTTTTTTATTGCTTTCTTATTATAGGTTTCTTTTCTATTTTTTTTTTCTTGAGCCTAATTCTTCCTATTTTTCTTGATCTTTAGGTTCTTGTTGTCTTTGAGAATATGGAGAGAATTATATTGATGAGCCAGATATCATCGTTGTCCAGTGTGCCAAAATTTTAGGGAAGTTTTCTGTTTTCCTTTGTTAATTCCGTCCCTTGTTTTCTATTCTTATCACATTGGGGACAATGATAGATTTTATGTTGGGGTGGAGTTTGTCTGTATTTTAGTTGGAGTCCTTAAGCATCTAAACTCGGTCTATCTTGTTCGTATGCTTATATGTATGTTGACTCATGTTTTGTGGTTTGTTATGATGACTAGTCTATGACACACCCCCTTGTGTTTTTAGTTTGTATGACATGATGTTTGATATGAGTAATCATGATTTTTAGCCCATTCTAAAAAAGATTTCTTACTTCTCATGCACACTTAAGTTCTTTGTAGTCTACATTAGATCGTGCATGTTCAGAATTGTATTACTTAGCCTGTATTTTTTTGTCACTCCGATAGGTGATACGTGTTGTTATGCGATGAAATAATGATAAAGAATGCGATGGTGGAAAATTCGTTGTGCGTGCAAGTTTTCTTAGCAAGATCTAAGTATAAATCCACTGAGTTGCCTGGTAAGCCCAGGGTCAAACACAGTAACTAAGGAAAACAGTTTGCGATGGTAATTTTAGATCACTTTGCGGTAACAAATAAATCAAGGGGTTGGCTAGTTTGTTGTTTATAGTATAAAGTATATGCGGCAGAGTTGAGAAAATAGTTAATAATACGAGAGATGCGATGAGTATGTGGGGGAACGGGTTGAGAAGGGGATCAGTTAACACTTCCTAGGATTGCGTTCATGTTATACGATCATGCTACATACATACAACAACAAATCATCTCTCAATGCAAATGCTACGACTTCTAGTTTTAGAAAGCATGCGATGTATGCGATGATGTCTATAGGACTTACATCTAAGCCTCTATTCTTGTCTATGCGATGACGAATGATACACACATATGTAAGGCGGGCATACTACCATAACCTATCTCTAGGGTTCATGCGATGCATGTTGACAAACAAAGCTTATCTCTAAGTCTCTATCTCTTGCTTATGCAGATCTGATATTGCTCTCTCGAGTCTAGATTCTTACCTAGCTCTCTCAAGTCTTAGGTTCTTTCTTTAGACTCTCTCTCGAGTAGCTCTAAAGGGTGATGGGCGCAACATAAGGCAAGATGATCGCATGCAATGAAGATCCTAGGTCATGTTAGCTAAGTACTTCTTAACCCATTCGACAGTTTTAGCTACTCATGCGTATTTTAAAGGGAGTGAACAAATGTAGAAATGAAAGTTTCATTCTATATATATAATCGAAGTACAGAATGGCAATGCGAAATAAGAATAAAGAGCCTGGTAGCAATTTCCAGCTTCCCAAGGCTTTTACACTGTTCTTCTCTACTTTGCTCAAAAGATATTCTTGCTCTCGTAAGAGTCGACCCTCTCTCTGTTTTTCCACGCTCTCTGGCACTCTCTTGAGTTGACCAGGATGATCTTCCGACGTCTTTTCCCTTCTCTTGCTTTTGCCTTCAACGTATTAGAGTACTAAAAACAAGACTAATTATCGTATATATGGTGAACTCTAAAATTGGGCGACTTCTTCAATGAAGGTGGCCTTCGGTATTTATAGAGCTTCAGGGTGAAAAGCTCTTTCTCTCTTATGATTGCATTGATGGGATGACATTAATTCTCTGTCTGATGCGCCGAATAATTGTCACCAAAAAGTTGAGTGTACTTGCTACATTAGGTCGTTAATGGCTTGTCAACTTATATCGAAATCGACCGTCATCAACTTTTTGTCCCATCATGATTTATTAAGCTTTCACCCAGATGCGCCCACCTTGATGCGCCAATCTATGTGGCCACCTTCTTGAGCAGATTTTCGCGAGCGCAAATGATCGCATAGCCTTGTGGTCGCAATATGTTAATGCGCTCGGACGTTAATTTCCTTGGATCGCATTTTCGCCTTGCACCAATGCATTTTCTACATAAGATAGCTATTTTAATGTAATGGACGCATGCAATCGCAATGTTATGAACTTAATGCTTTTGGACGCAATATTATATATTTTTACCATCGCAATCCTTCATTGTTTTATAATTTTGCATTGTAATAACGTGCATTTCTTCCCATTATCACACCCCCAAATTTAAAACAATGCTTGTCCTCAAGCATAAGCTAAAGATTTTCTCTAGAAAGTCGACCGCCTTCTTCTTTCCTAGATTTCCCAAGGTTTCCTTATTCAAATCCTATACATCAAAATCCCCTTAATTCTTATCTAGGTCTCTTCTTAAAATATTTCTAAAATTTAGGGACCGCAATTTAACCTTCAGAAAGACTTTACTAGATTCCAGGGCATCGCATGATTTATTTAAAAAAAAAAAAAAAACTTTTCCAACTGGGGTATTTTCAAATGATTTTCATCCTTGTGTATTTTAGATATATATATATATATATATATATATATATATATATATGTATGTATTCGTTGATCCAAGTGCCTAGCCTTCGTTCTGGCTTGCCCCCACGTGTGTCATGCGGACATCCAACTACAAGCAAGGCGCTCTTTCGCAATCTAAACTCATGCCCATTTGGCAGCGGAGTTGTAATCATTTTATTTATGCATTGATCATGATTCCTACCTTCGTTTTGGCTTGCCACCACGTGTGTCATGCGGACATCAAACTACGAGTAGGATCCGATCGCAATGTTATGATTTTTTCTTTTTTTGGAACCTAAAAAAAGCAAGTTTGAAAATGAATGCCGCACCCTCTAATTTAAACGCAACAATGTCCTCATTGCTGAAAGATTGAAAGCAGTCATGCAATGCTCTAAGAAAGTTCCGTAAAAAGTCAGTTTGAAAGAAAGTTGGCAGACCACTAACTTCTAGAAATATTTTATGAGTTGATTGTCCTAAAATTAAGTTGACTCTAGTATATATGGAACAATAGAAGCATGTGTTTCATCATTGAAATCATAATTGAGAAGGAGAAATAATGCGGTGACTTACTAAATTAATCAATGTTAAATGATTGCACCGACTAAAGAGGATATGATGATAGGATTTTCAAAGTTAAAATGTGATGCGATAGATCAAAATTTGGAAATAACGAAGTCAAGGAAAGATACAACCCCAAATTTACGCTGTCGCCCGCATTATTTGTGAACGCATCCTTCTTTGCAATGAACTGCTCTCTTTGATTGCGATGACAGAATAAAGTATTTTCGTCTTTCGTGTAGCTCCTCCGCAATCATTCACCATGATCGTTGCAAAGAAAACATAAAGAGGGTCAAATAATAAAAAAACAAAGTTAACAAAACGTCTTTTTTTTTTCTTTTTTTTTTTGGAAAAGTATAGATAGCGAAATGATAATACTAAAAGGAGATAGAGATAAGTTCATGAATTGAGGATTTCAATGGATACTTCATAAAACTTGCGTCCTTGATGAATTTGAATTGCATGATTGCGCAGGGACCGCCCACTTCTTTTTCAGTCAGAGTTTCTTAGGTGCATGGAGGCGACCTTGCGATGCCAGTCTTCTCTGCGATATATTTTCACTCTTTGCCCATTGATTTTGAATATGTTGGTCCCGTCTTCATTGGATAACTCAACCGCGCCATGCGAGAATACCTCTCTGACTATGAAGGGTCCGGACCAACGTGACTTTAATTTTCCAGGGAAGGGTCGTAGCTGCAAATTAAATAATATGACCTTTTGCCCGACTTGGAGATTTTTCTCACATAATTGTTTGCCGTGCCAGCGCTTTGCGCACTCTTTGTAGATCTTTGCATTCTCGTATGCGTGAGTTCTTCATTCTTCCAACTCAACCAATTGAAGTTTCCTTACTTCCCCTGCGGCCTTTAAGTCAAAGTTTAGCTATTTCACCGCCCACAGTGCTTTATGCTCTAGCTCAAGTGGTAAATGACATGCCTTTCCAAATACTAACGCATACAGGGACATGCTTATAGGTGTCTTATAGGCGGTCTTGTATGCCCACAAGGCATCGTCCAGCTTTGTTGCTCAATATTTTTGAGAAGGCTTCACCACCTTCTCTAATGTCAACTTGATCTCCCGGTTGGACACTTCAGCTTGACCATTTATCTGTGGATGATATGCGGTGGCCACTTTATAGAGGATATTATATTTGAACAGCAAATCTTTAACGATGTGATTAACAAAGTGGGAGCCTTCATCACTTATTATGGCATATTACCCGTGCATTGGCACCGGTCACACTTCATCGCGTAGTCTCTTGCATCCTTGAATAGTGTTGGTCATTAATACCCCCTTTGTAGTACTTTCACTGTTGTACGTTGGCCTCCAAAGTGCCCTCCATATGACGAGTCATGACATTGTGATAATATACGTTGGTGAGCAGCATCTGATACGCACAGGCACAAAATCTGGTCTGACCCTCTCTTATACAGATTTGGCTCATCCCAATAATATGACCTGCATTCATGTCTAAGCCGCCTCTTTTGGTGGTCTGTATAATCTTCAGGAAATTGTTTGCAAACCAGAAAATTTACCATGTCTGCGTACCATGGTAATTCTTCAATCTTAAATCGCTGCTTGTCTGGAATGTTGCGCTCACCTCCAACTGGTTGCGGTCAACTTCTGGATTTTCTAATCTGGATAAGTGGTCCGCAACCTGGTTCTCCGTCCCCTTGCGATCAATGTTTTCCATATCGAATTCCTGGAGGAGGAGAACCCATCTAATCAATCTCGGCTTCGCATCTTTCTTTGTCATCAAATATTTTATCGCCGAGTGATAAGTGTGAATGAGTACTTTAATTCCTAGCAAATAAGCTCTGAATTTTTCCAATGAAAATATCACAGCAAGCAATTCTTTTTCTGTGGTGGTGTAATTTGTTTGAGTAGGATTCAAGGTTTTACTCGTATATGCGATGGGGTGTTGCATTGTTTTCTTTTTCTGCGCCAGCACTGCTCCCATCGCATAACCACTTGCGTCGCACATGAATTCAAAGGGCTGTGTCCAGTCTGGTGCGATCAACACAGGTGCGGTTATTAATGCGTTCTTTAGAATCCTAAATGCATTGAGGCATTGGTCATCGAAGTCAAACTTTCGGTCTGCCTCCAGCAACACACTCAGTGGTCGTGCAATATTTGAAGAATCTTTGACAAAACGCCTATAAAAGCCAGCATGCCCTAAGAAGCTCCTGACAGCCTTCACATTCGCTGGAGGTGGGAGCTTTTCAATCACCTCAATTTTTGCTTTGTCCACCCCCAGCCCATCCTTGGAGACCTTGTGCCCAAGAACAATGCCTTCCTTCACCATGAAGTGGCATTTCTCCCGATTAAGCACGAGCTTCATCTCTTCACATCTTTTCAATATCTTCTCCAGGTTGTTGAGACAAACTTCGTATGTTTGCCCATACACAAAGAAGTCGTCCATGAAAATTTCTACATAGTCTTCGAGATATTCAGAAAAGATGGCCATCATACAACTTTGGAAAGTGCTCGACATATTACAAAGGCCGAATAGCATGCGTTGAAACTCAAATGTTCCATACGGGAAGGTGAATATGGTTTTCTCTTGATCTTCAAGAGCAATCATGATCTGGTTATAGCCGGCGTATCCATCCAAAAAGCAGTAGAAGTCATTTCCAGTTGGATGGTCTAACATTTGGTCGATAAAAAGCAAAGGAAATGATCCTTCTTTGTTGTCGCATTTAATTTGCGGTAGTCCATGCAAATCCGTCATCCCGTGATGGTTCTCATTGGTATCAGTTCGTTATTTGCATTGGAGACTACCGTCATCCTTCCTTTCTTCGGCACGCATTGCACAGGGCTGACCCACGTGCTGTCGGCTATTGGATAGATGATTCCCGTGTCTAACCACTTGATTACCTCCTTCTTTACAACCTCCTTCATCGCAGGGTTAAGTCTACAAGCATCCAGCCAATTTCTTTTACATACTTTCTCAGGATGCTCAGCAGCACATTTTTTTGGACTTCATTAAGTGTCGAGGAAATGATTAAAGGTAGCTTTTCATTCTGCCCCAGAAACGCATACTTCAGGTGGTTTGGAAAGGTCTTCAACTCTATTGTTGGTGGTTGTTCCAAGGATGGTTTTGTTGTTTATCTTTCTTCATTCACTGTCGGCTTATCTTCTTAGGATGTGATCATCTCATCTTCGTTGGTTGTTTTTTCTGTGATTGCATTGCATGTTACTATGGATGCAGTCGCATCCTCATCTTCATTTTCATCTTCAGACTTTTCTTCTTCACTCAAACTTGATTCATCATCGGATTCATTGAGGTCTTCTTCATTAGGATATTTCATGTCTTGGATAATGTCAAACCTGAGGTTTTGTCCATTCATGCTCAGTGTGATCTCTTCTTTGTACACATCAATCTGGGCACGATCGATGGATAAAAATGGTCGTCCCAAGATGATGGGTACATCCTTGTCTGTTTCATAGTCCAGGATGATGAAGTTTACTGGTAATATAAATTTATCGATTGTAATTAGAACATCTTTTACCTTCCCCTCTGGATGCACAAGAGATCTATCCACTAATTGGAGAGTCACCATCGTGGGCGCTAGCTGGCCCACATTAAGCTGTTTGAAAATTGACAAGGGCATCAAGTTGATGTTGGCCCTGAGATCGCAAAGTGTTTGACCGATGTAAAACCCTCCAATAGAGCAAGGTATAGTAAAACTTCCAGGGTCGCGCATTTTCGGTGGGATTATAGATTTTGAACCTTGCATCAAAGCCACCGTCATGAACTTACTAGTGCTTTTCTTCTTTGTCACCATATCCTTTAGAAACTTCACATATGCGGGCATCTATTCAATCGCCTTAGTGAACGAAATGTTAATATGCCACTGTTTTAGCATATCTATGAACGTTGATACTGTACCTCATCATTTTTCTTTCTTTTGAGTCTCTGGGGGAATGGTGGCAGCTGTATTCTTACGGTCCTCTGTTCTTTCGGCTCTAAGGTGGATGCAATCTCTGGTTCCATCGCCTCTTTTTCTTCTGTTTCTCCTCGAGTCAACGCAATCTCTGGTTCCAGTGTAATTGAAGTAGTCCAGCTAGGCTTCTTCTTCTCCCTCGCCACAGTCTTTCCACTCCACAATGTCACAATTTGACATTGCTCTTTCCCTGTAACCCTGGGTTGCGCGGGAGTTCTATTGAACTTGGCAGTGCCCCTTGCGGTTTATTCTTGAGTTCGCCCGCGATCTGGCCTATCTAAATTTCCAGGTTGCAGATGGACGTCGCTTGATTTTGAAGCACTATTTCGTTCTTTTCAATATATTGCTTCAACAAACACTCCAAAGAGGAAGATTGCGGCGCTTGCGAACTACTGGCTTGATTATGCGTTTGACCGTTGGTTCGCGGGAAAAATCCGGGTGGCCCTTCTTTTTGCGCCACTGATTGAAAATTTTGTTGTTGATTTTTCCACGCAAAGTTAGGGTTGTTCCTCCACCCAGGGTTGTACATGTTAGAAAATGGATTATTCTTCACAAAATAGATTGACTGTGTGTTTCTCGGGCATTCCTCCATTGGATGGCCTTCACCGCAAGTAGCATAACTTGTGGTCGTCTAGTTGATTGCGTTGATTTGCCCACTATGTGTTGTTGTGATATTGATTATGATTCCCTGTATCAAGTTCATCATCGCAGTCATTTGACTCTAAAGGGATGCGATGGCCCCATTATTCGTGTCAGTGTCCTTGATTCTCAATCTTTGATCGCTTTCTCTCCAGTCTTCATGATTTTTAGAAATGGGATCCAGGATATTCTTGACCTCATCGTAAGTCTTATCCAACAGACCTCCAGTTGCTGCAGCATTGGTAGCCGTCTGCGATGCAGTGTTTAATCCGTGGTAGAATATCTCCATCTGTAAGCAGTCTGGTAAGCCGTTATGCGGGCAATCTCTTACCAGCCTCTTAAACCTCGCCCAAGTGTCGCTGAGCGATTCGTCAATATCCTATTCAAAATTGGTGATCAACTTCCTTCTTCTTTAATTCTTCATCGGAGGGAAGTACTTCTTCATAAACTTCTCAACTACTTGCTCCCATGATGTAATCTCCCCTGGTTCAAGAGAATAAGCCCATTTTCGTGCCTAGTCACACAACGAAAATGGAAACAATGTTAATCGAACCTCCTCAGCAGAGATGTTTGGGAACACAAAAGTGTTGCAGATCTCAATGAAACTCCAGAAGTGGGCATGCAGATCCTCGCCACGCCTACCTCCAAACTGTTTGGCAGTTTGGATCATCTGCAGCATCACCAGTTTCATTCCAAACCTCGATCTGTCAAGAGCGGGCCTCATGATTCCTGGGGAGAAATCATAGAGGTTAGGCAACGCATAGTTCTGAATGGGCCTATTGCGGTCGTTCGCCAATATGATGGGATTTGCCATGATATTATTTTCATTTATGTTGGCTTTTTGGCCCTTAATCTCAAATTAATTAATTTTAATTAATTAATTAATCAATGTTTTGATGATAACAAACTAAATTTTTAATTACTAAAATTCTTAGTGTTTTAATATTTCCATATCGTAGAGCTCGGAACAACGATTCCAATACCTCTTCAATCACTCAAACCGGAGCTAAAACGAAGACGATATGACCGAAACAAGTCTATAGAGAAAATATCATGGTGGATGACGTGACATAACCAAACCATTTGCATGTAGACATGTGGCAGCATATTGGTTGAATGGTGGATCATTAAGAGATTAACATATGATGGACTTTTGATTTTTGGATTGATTTAAAATTTAAAAAAAATTGAAAAAAAATAATTAATAAATTTAATATTATTTTATGTTTGTGTCTAACGGCTAGTTTTTTACACGTGGTATGTTTTTTATTTTTGGATTGACTTTAAAAAGAAAATGAATTAAAAGGAAAATGAATTTAATATTATTTTGTATTTGTGTCTAACGGCTAGTTTTTAACACATGGTATGTTTTTTTATTTTTTGGATTAATTTTAAAAAGAAAATGAATTTCAAAAGAAAAAGAAT
This sequence comes from Benincasa hispida, assembly GCF_027475165.1. NCBI lineage: Eukaryota > Viridiplantae > Streptophyta > Magnoliopsida > Cucurbitales > Cucurbitaceae > Benincasa > Benincasa hispida. Next base: position 27,698,458 of record NC_143486.1, read on the forward strand.
TTAATATTATATTTTGTTTGTATCTAACGACTAGTTTAGTTTAAAATATCCACCATTAATTTTTCTTTTCCAAAATCCAATGGTCTAAATTAATTGTGGTTTCTAAAAACTTTTCCATCTCTATATAAACCATCTTCCTCTCCAAATTTTAAACTAACAAATTTTACATTTCATAATCCTCCAAAACTCAAAAGTTCCATTGTTACTCTCTCTAAGTTCCCAATTTTTTTCTTTTCATCTTATTCTTGAGAGAATGTTATTGTATTGTGAGGATAAATTTGTTGAGTGCTTAAACTTGTAAATCCACTCTAGTGAAAGTTGTATTGTGTTTTTAAAAAATTCCAATATTTGTAACGGTCTGATCCTAAACCGTGGAAAGGATCGGGTTTGCTCTTGAACCCGTAAAAGGAGCGGTGGTGTAACGGATGGACTCTAATCCGTGGAAAGAGTCGGAAAGATTTTATTCAAATTCCCAAGAGGCGCTTAGGGAGTGGAGTAGGTCGAGTTTGACCGAACCACTATAAAAATTATGGTGTCTTCTTCTCTAACTCTTTCCTTTTTATTTTTGCAATTAATTTAAGCAATTTATTGTATGTTTTAGTTTGTTCTTATTTATTTGCTAAAATTTGATAGAATTAAATTATCACATTTTTTTTCGTCTTATTTGTTGTATAAATTGATTTTTTCTTATATTTATAAAAAGTGTATTAATTAGTTTAATTGGGTTAATTTAGAAAAACAAGTTTAATTAAACCCTATTCACCCCCCTCTAGGGTTGCCATATTGATCCAACAATTGGTATCAGAATGGGTTGCTCTTCTTGAAATATTTATTTCCTGATAAACTTAATTGTTTTTTAGCTATGACAACTTTAGGTTTTATCCCTTTTACCGATAGTCAATCTATTACAAAGCCTCATTTCTTTAATGGTACTAATTATAGTTATTGGAAAAATAGAATGAGATTTTTCTTGCTTTCTATTGATTATGATTTATGGGATATTGTTGAGGAAGGTTTTAAAATTCCAACAAAAGATGTTGATGGTGTTAGCACTATAAAACCTAAGGAAGAATGGTCAATAAATGAAAAGAAAGCATGCTCTTTAAATGCCAAAGCTATTAATTGCTTATTTTATGCTTTGAATGAAGTTGAGTATAATAGAGTGTCTATTTGCAAAACCGCTAAAGAGATATGGGATAAATTAAAAATTACTCATGAAGGAACTAATCAAGTAAAACAAACAAAGATTGACATGTTAGTTCATCAATATGAAATGTTTAAAATTGATGAAAATGAAGCTATTTCCGATATATTTATTAGATTTACTAACATTGTCAATGCTTTAGAAGGACTTGGGAAAAAGTATTCAAATCTTGAGAAGATAAAGAAGCTATTGTGGTCTTTGCCTAAAAAATGGGAGCCTAAAGTTACTGTCATTCAAGAGGCAAAGGATCTCAAATCTCTCTCCATTGATGAACTCATGGGTTCGTTGTTGACGCATGAGATAAAGATCAAGAAAAACATGGAGGATGAGAAGAAAAAGAAAGAAAAGAGTATAGCTTTAAAGACCATCTCTTAGAAGTTGACTCCCAAGATGAAGATGACCTTGATGAAGATGATGTTTCCTATCTTTCACGTAAGTATAAGAACTTCATCAAGAGAAAGAAGCAATTCAAGAAGCATCTCTCCAACCAAAAAGAGTCAAAAGGTGAAAAGAGGAAAAAGAATGAGGTAATATGCTATGAATGCAAGAAGCCGGGTCATATTAGAACCGATTGTCCTTTTCTCAAATCATCCAAGAAATCCAAGAAGAAATCAATGAAGGCTACTTGGGATGATAGCGATGAAAGCAAAAGTGGGAGTGATAATGAAGAAGTGGCCAACTTTTGCTTCATGGCTCATAGTGACAAAGAGGATGAACAAAATGATGAGGTTTGTTTGAAAGCCTCTAAGAAAAATGAGTGGTACTTGGATAGTGTTGAACGAGGCACATGACGGGAGACCCATCCAAGTTTGTCTCTTTCTCCAAAAAGGATGGAGGTCTTGTAACCTTTGGTGACAACAAGAAAGGTAAAATAATTGGTAAAGGTAGTATAGGTAATGAATCTTTTATTTTAATTGAAAATGTACCTTTGGTTGATGGTTTGAAGCATGATTTACTTAGTATTAGTCAATTGTGTGATAAAGACTTTAGAGTTGTGTTTGATAAAAATAATTGTATCATTGAAAATGCTAGTGATAGAAAAGTTATATTTGTTGGAAATAGAGATGAAAATGTTTATACTATTGATTTGAATGATTGTCCTATTAATGATAATGTTTATCGGTTTTGTATAATGATTCTTGGTTATGGCATAGAAGACTAGGACATGCTAGCATGCACTTAATTTCAAATATTTCCAAGAATTCTTTGGTTAGAAGTCTTCCCAAATTTAAATTTGAAAAAGACAAAGTTTGTGATGCTTGTCAAATGGGTAAGCAAACTAAGTCCTATTTTAAATCTAAAAATGTAATCTCTACAACTAGACCCCTTCAACTATTACACATGGACTTATTTGACCCTTCTAGAATTGCTAGTTTTGGAGGGAACTATTATGCCTTTGTGATAGTTGATGATTTTTCAAGATTTACTTGGGTTTTGATGCTAAAACATAACAATGATGCTTTGAAAAACTTTTCTAGTTTTGCAAAAAGAGTTCAAAATGAAAAAAGTTTTTTGATTTCTAAAATTAGGAATGATCATGGAGGAGAATTTGATAGCAATGCTTTTGAAACTTTTTGTGAAAAAAATGGTTTTTCTCATAATTTCTCCGCTCCAAGAACTCCTCAACAAAACGGTGTAGTTGAAAGGAAAAATCGTACTTTGCAAGAATTTTCTAGATCAATGTTGCATGAGTATGGTTTACCTACATACTTTTGGGTGGAAGCTGTTAATACCGCTTGTTATGTTTTAAATAGAGTTTTAATTAGATCTTCTTTGGATAAAACTCCTTATGAACTTTGGCATAACAAAATTCCAAATATTGGGTATTTCAAAGTTTTTGGTTGCAAATATTTTATTTTGAATAACAAAGAAAAACATGGAAAATTTGATTCTAAGACAGATGTTGGTATTTTCCTTGGCTATTCCTCTACTAGTAAAGCTTATAGAGTTTTCAATAAAAGAACTTTAGTAATTGAGGAATCTATGCATGTAGTATTTGATGAATCTTGCAATATTATTTCTAATGAGCCTATTTATAGTGATGTTTTAGAAGGAAAGTTTGGAGATTTACTTGTTAGTGACAAAGGCAAGGAAATTGTTTCAAGTAAGCAAGAGGTGAGTTTAATCGAAAAGAACGAAGTTGGTTCTTCATCCATGCCTAAAGAGTGGAGGTATGCTCCTTCCCATCCCAAAGAATTAATTCTTGGTGATCCTGAACAAGGTGTGAAAACTCGTTCCTCTCTTAATATGTTTAATAATCTTGCTTTTGTTTCTCAAATTGAACCAAAAAGTTTTAAAGATACCAAAAATGATGAATTTTGGATTTTAGCTATGCAAGAAGAATTAAATCAATTTGAAAAGAATAAAATTTGGGAGTTAATCCCTAGGCCCTCTCATGCTTCTATAATTGGAACTAAATGGGTCTTTAGAAATAAAAATGGATGAAAATGGAAATATCATTAGAAATAAAGTTAGACTTGTAGCTCAAGGTTATTGTCAAGAGAACGGAATAGATTATGAAGAAACTTTTGCACCCGTTGCTAGATTAGAAGCTATTAGAATGTTGCTTGCTTTTCCTTCTTATAAGAATTTCATTTTGTATCAAATGGATGTGAAAAGTGCATTTTTAAATGGTTATATCATGGAGGAAGTTTATGTAGAACAACCTCCAGGGTTTGAAAGTTTTGATTTTCCTAATCATGTCTATAAGTTGAAAAAGGCTCTTTATGGCTTAAAACAAGCTCCAAGAGCTTGGTATGATAGACTTAGTAATTTCTTGCTTGAGAATGGATTTAAAATGGGTAAAATTGATACTACTCTTTTTATTAAGACTAAAGAAAATGATATGATTTTAGTACAAATATATGTGGATGATATTATTTTTGGTTCTACTAATCCATCTTTGTGTGAAGAATTATGTTTAGTGTATGTCTTTGTGGTATGATTGGATCTTTACTTTATTTAACCGCTAGTAGACCAGATATTATGTTTAGTGTATGTCTTTGTGCTAGATTTCAATCTTGTCCTAAGGAATCACATTTATATGCCGTTAAAAGAATTTTTAAATATTTGCTTGGTACTATTGATTTAGGCTTATGGTATCCTAGAAATGTTGAATTTAATTTGGTAGGATATTCCAATGCGGATTTTGCGGGTAGTTTACTTGACGACCGTAAGAGTACTAGTGGGACTTGTCAATTTCTTGGTAATTCCTTAGTTTCTTGGTTTAGTAAAAAGCAAAATTTGGTTGGATTAAAGTTTCATAACATGCCTATATTTTGTGATAATACTAGTGTTATTAGTTTGACTAAAAATCCTCAAATCGGAGCTGAAACGAAGACGATATGACCGAAACAAGTCTATAGAGAAAATACCGTAGTGGATGACGTGGTATAACCAAACCATTTGCATGTAGAAATGTGGCAGCATATTGGTTGAATGGTGGATCATTAAGAGATTAACATATGATGGACTTTTGATTTTTGGATTGATTTAAAATTTTTAAAAAAATTGAAATTTAAAAGAAATTTAAAAGGAAAATAAATTTAATATTATTTTATGTTTGTGTCTAACGGCTAGTTTTTTACACATGATATGTTTTTTATTTTTGGATTGACTTTAAAAAGAATGAATTTAAAAAGAAAACGAATTTAATATTATTTTATGTTTGTGTCTAACAGCTAGTTTTTGACACATGGTATTTTTTTTGGATTAATTTTAAAAAGAAAATTAATTTCAAAAGAAAAGAAATTTAATATTATATTTTGTTTGTATCTAACGACTAGTGTAGTTTAAAATCTCCACCATTGATTTTTTTTTCCAAAATCCAATGGTCCAAATTAATTGTGGTTTCTAAAAATTTTTTCATCTCTATATAAACCATCTTCCTCTCCAAATTTTAAACTAACAAATTTTACATTTCATAATCCTCCAAAACTCAAAAGTTTCATTGTTGCTCTCTCTAAGTTCCCAATTTTTTTTTTTCATCTTATTCTTGAGGGAGTGTTATTGTATTGTGAGGATAAATTTGTTGAGTGATTAAACTTATAAATTCACTCTAGTGAGAGTTGTATTGTGTTCTTCAAAAATTCCAACATTTGTAACGGTTTGATCCTAAACCGTGGAAAGGATCGGGTTTACTCTTGAACCCGTAAAAGGAGCAATGGTGTAACGGTTGGGCTCTAATCCGTGGAAAGAGTCGGAAAGATTTTATTCAAATTCCCAAGAGGCGCTTGGGGATGGAGTAGGACGAGTTTGACCGAACCATTATAAAAATTACGGTGTCTTCTTCTCTAACTCTTTCCTTTTTATTTTTGTAATTAATTTAAGCAATTTATTGCATGTTTTAGTTTGTTCTTATTTTTTTGCTAAAATTTGATAGTATTAAATTATCACTTTTTTGTCATCTTATTTGTTGCATAAATTGAATTTTTCTTATTATTTATAAAAAGTGTATTAATTAGTTTAATTGGGTTAATTTAGAAAAAAAGTTTAATTAAACCCTATTCACCTCCCTCTAAGATTGTCATATCAATCCAACAATTTGGTGCTCCATTTCTTGATTGTTCCGCCATGTTATCTTTCTCTTGTTGTTGTTGTTGGCGGTTGTCTTTCAATCTTCGTCGGAACGTTCTTTCAATCTCTGGGTCGTAATTCGTCAGAGATTGACAGCTGCAAAGAAAATAAAAAAATTACCGTTAGCACAAGGTATTGCCGAAGTCCCCGGCAATGGCGCCAAAAACTTGATGCGTGTTATTATGCGATGAAATAATGGTAAAGAATGCAATGGTGGAAAATGCGTTGTGTGTGCAAGTTTTCTCAGCAAGATCAAAGTATAAATCCTACTGAGTTGCCTGGTAAGCCCAGGGTTGACTACAGGGATTAAGGAAAACAATCTGTGATGGTAATTTTAGATCACTTTGCGGTTACAAATAAATCAAGAGGTTGGTTGGTTTGTTGTTTACAGTATAAAGTATATGCGGCGGAGTTGAGAAAAGAGTTAATAATACGAGAGATGCGATGAGTATGCGGGGGAACGGGTTGAGAAGGGGTTCAGCTAACACTTCCTAGGATTGCGTTCATGTTATGCAATCATGCTACATACATACAACAACAAATCATCTCTCAATGAAAATGCTACGGTTTCTAGTTTTAGAACGCATGCGATGTATGCGATGATGTCTATAGGACTTACATCTAAGCCTCTATTCTTGTCTATGCGATGATGAATGATACACACATAACCTATCTCTAGGGTGCATACGATGCATGTTGGCAAACAAAGCTTATCTCTAAGTCTCTATCTCTTGCTTATGTAGATCTGATCTTGCTCTCTCGAGTCTAGATTCTAACCTAGCTCTCTAAGTCTTAGGTTTTTTCTTTAGACTCTCTCTCGAGTAGTTCTAAAGGGTGATGGGCGAAACATAAGGCAAAATGATCACATGCAATGAAGATCCTAGGTCATGTTAGCTAAGTACTTCTCAACCCATTTGACAGTTTTAGCTACTCATGCATATTTTAAAGAGAATGAATAGATGTAGAAATGCAAGTTCCATTCTATATATATAATCGAAGTACAGAATGACAATGTGAAATAAGAATAAAGAGCCTGGTAGCAATTTCTTGCTTCCCAAGGTTTTTACACTGTTCTTCTCTACTATGCTCAAAAGATATTCTTGCTCTCGCAAGAGTCGACCTTCTCTCTATTTTTCCATGCTCCCTGGCACTCTCTCGAGCTGACCAGGACGATTTTCTGGCGTCTTTTTCATTCTCTCGCTTCCGCCTTCTACGTATAAGAGAACTAAGAACAAGGCTAACTATCGTCTATATGGTGAACTCTAAAATTGGGTGACTCCTTCAATGAAGGTGACCTTCGGTATTTGTAGAGCTTCAGGGTGAAAAGTTCTTTCTCTCTTATGATTACACTGATGGGATGACATTAATTCTCTGTCTAATGCGTTGAATAATTGTCACCGAAAAGTTGAGTGTACTTGCTACAGTAGGTCGTTAACGTCTTGTCAACTTAATTCGGAATCGACCGTCATCAGCTTTCTATCCCGTCATAATTTATTAAGCTTTCACCCAGATGCGCCCCCTTGATGCGTCGGCTCTATGTGACCACCTTCTTGAGCAGATTTTCGCAAGCGCAAATGATCGCATAGCCTTACGGTCGCAATCTGTAATGCGCTCGAACGTTAATTTCTTCGAATCACATTTTCACCTTACGCCAACGCATTTTCTGCACAAAATACTTAAGGTAGCTATTTTAATGTAATGGACGCATGCGATCGCAATGTTGTGACCTTAATGCTTTTGGACGCAATATTGTATATTTTTACCATCGCAATCCTGCATTGTTTTATAACTTTGCGCTGTAATAACGTGCATTTTTGCCTGTTATCAATAGACCCTACTGATGGGTTGTAATGTAATACTAAGGGAGTAAAAAAGTGATTTATATGCCTGCTAAAAAAAGTCAACTGATATATGTTTGCATTGAAAAGAAAATATCATGAAAAAAATGAATAAAAAAATTATGAATTTGTAATGTTATGCGTGACAAGGGGTAGAAAGAGCTACCTTGCTATAATTAATTAGGACACTCGCAAGAAAAGAGTGAGTATAATTCCATGCAGTCTTGTGTGAAAGCTAATACCTCTAGGTAAAATAAATGCAAGTTTAGGGATCCTTAGAGTTCAATTTTAGACACCTTAGTTTAAATATTACCGTATTGATTGTTTTGGTACTTGAGGTTGGTGCATGAGCCAGTGTAGGGAAAAACAAATTGAGTGCCATTTAAAACCATTTCGGGTTGATTAGGACTTAATTAGAAGGATTTTGAGCTCACGCTTACATAATAAGTCTAGAATTAATTTTAAATTGTGCTTCATTGATTGGCTATGATTTTATTTCATTGCTGAGTGCAAATTAAATCCTAGGATACTATTGAGGCTTGAGAAACGAACCATGACATTTGAGTGAACATATCAATTGTGTGACTATGTGTTTTATTCTACCTTTCTCGAGGACAATCAAGAACTAAGTTGAAGGTGTTTGATAGTACCGAAAATGTACTATCTAGCTCTGATTAATTCGAGATTGTCCTAGGATTTATGTGTTTGTTTTTCTATTTTGTAAGTTCCGAGCACTTAAGAGGCAGAATGTGGTGTTACTAGCGAAATGAAGCTAAAATGGGCTAAATGGAGCTTAATTACATCAACTAGGAAATAAAAGGTTAGTTGAACAAAATGCTTTTATGTGCAGCGTACGAACTCTCGTCCAGGCGTAAAGCTACGCTCATTGGCAGAAGCATCACATCGTTTGCAGCTTCGTGACCCTACTTCTAACTGCATCACTATGCTGAAAGATTGAACGTTGAGAAGCAGGGAAACGCTGCAATGCTGCCATCAGCATTGCGATGCTACGAACTTCAGACGCCTGGCGCTTCGATGAGAGTGTTGCAACGCTGCAGCTATAACTTTAAAATATATTTTTTTTCTATTTCCTAGGTCCAGGGAGTGACGATTTCTTCTGATTCCAGCCGGCTACTTCTTTGATTTTTCTCCACTTTTCTTCTATTTTTGTTTGAGAATGTATCAAGACAATACCTTATGTTTTCCATGACGATTATGGCTAAAGTACTCATTCTAGCTTTGTTTTGTTACGATTTTTCACCTGTTTGATTGTTTGTGAGATTTCGAACTAGGGATTTATGATTTTCGATTTCAATTTATGTTTATCTAATGTTTATGATTATTTCATTGAATGCTTCATAATGTTATAATTATTGCTTTTGATTGACACTGGATATGTGACATGTAATCTTTTGTTAATCAATTAGAAGCACTAGGTTAGGATAGCTTGCAAATAACTTAGATGGATATTGTTCTAACCAACCTAGGATCGAATCAATTGAATGTTTAATTAAGGTTGTTCATTGTTGAATGCTCAACCTAACTTTTTCTTAATGCAATTCGGTCAATTTAAATTAGCATGCTTTTCATCGATTTAAATTGGGCTAATTAGTTTATTAGGTTAGATTAACTGGTTGTTTGAATTAATTTGGTTAGGTAAATTTAATCGCATGACTCTAATAATGAGAATTCTGTGATCGATGGTATTGAATAGGTGAATTACGTCAAAATCTAAGCTATACCTTCTCAAACTTTATTTCAAAATTTTATTTTAGTTTATGCCTTTTAATTTTATTCTCAACAAAACCATTTTTAAGACCCCCCCTTTTGTTACCATGGACTGAAAACATTTTAATTATAAAATTCTAGAATTCCTTGTGTTCAACCTAGTCTTGACACCAAGACTAACAGTTTCTTGTGGTAGATACGGTTAATTATTTGGTCCAGATTTGGCGACGAAATCCACTCTGACCAAACATTTAGCATATGTATTTGTTTTACATGATTTCACTTTTTTTATAACCTACGATATTATTATCCATGGAACTTTAAAACCTATATGGCATGGGTTTTTTGATACCCTCCATACTTGTAGGATTTTTATACTTGGGAGATGAATAAAGTCTAATTAATTAATAAATTTAATCTCAATTAATTATTACTATTAATTTTAATTAATTATTAAATATAAATATATTCTTTAGACTTAATATCAATTAATACATTTATCATTGATATTTTATTTTATCTTAACTATTTAATAATTATTAATATTCTAATTAATTAATATTTATTTAAGTATTTTATTAATTAAATAAAATAATTTAAATGAAGTTTAATTAAGAAATATTCATTTTTTAATATTTTAAGTGATTAAATAATTAATCAATGTAATAATATATTATATAATTAAATTTAATCTTGACTACATTACTTTTCCTGTTACATTTGATTAAACAATTATTTAGTTTTAGTTTCTCTATATAAAATTGGTAAATCAAACACATTTATTTAACTTCCGGGCATTAATTATCTTAAAAATCTAAACATAGATATTAATTATCCTAGACATTTAAATTCGAGACATTTAATATCCATACCCATGAAATAATATATGTCATCCAAACGGCTCTTAAGTGGCTGTCAAACACTTCAACTTTTCTAAAATGACTTTGTTCGCACGAGGTTTTCGGAGAAACTTGTATCGTGGAGTTGAACTTGAGTTGGTGTTGATGTTGATGTTGATTTGATGCGATGTGGTTCGATCTCTAGTACTTGATCCTCTTATTTTGAATGTGTGGCTTAACTTGAACAAGTGAAGCGCGTGACGTTCTTGAAGTCAAAGTCTTGAAGAGTCTTTTTGTGTCTTCAAGGAATTAGTAGCTTCAACAATCTAGGAGTCTTCTGGTTGTAGATGGATCCTCTGCTCCTCTATTTATAGATTTTTTGGTGGGCCTTATAGGCTTGGTTGGTCCATAGGTCTAATTAGTTGGACTTCGACTTGGTTAGTTCATAGATCTAATTAGTTGGACTTTGGCTTGGTTGGTCCATGAGTCTGGCCTTTGGGCCCAATTAGTTGCATTTGGACCTGATTTTATTTTGGGCTTAGTTGGACTTTAACCCAAATAATAATATCAAATTGGGTCAAATTAATCTTATCTGATTCAACGGTTATGATGAAACCACGAGGCTTCATCAGAATTTGTCTTCAACTTCAATTTGGGACACATGTCAACTTCTAATTGGTCCCAAATTTGATGATTTGGAATTTCATCATTAATTTAGTGAATGGTGTTGTGATTGGTTCAAAATTTCTCATTCAACATACTAGAACTTAAGGACACAATTGTATAACTTAAAGAACAAATCCTATTCAAATAAAGTCATCTAAAATGACTTATTTTCAAAATTAAACACTTGAAAAGTTAAATTAAATACATTTATAGTTTATTAACAAAATTTACATCGTCAAAAGTATTTTACTAAAGGAAATCAATAGAGAAAAAACATTTTTTCAAAAGAAACTTGGATTAGTTTCAAAATAATTTTTAAAGAAAATTTTGAAGATGAATTGTAAAAAAATAACTTTTAAGTGACAATTTCACTTTTTTTTTTTTATTTTCTATTTCTAAAAATTGTATACTTTCCCTCGTATATATTCTCACAATTTTTTTGTCTGCATAATGTGTGAATTCTTAGCGAGATTTTAAAAAAGAATAACATTAAAAACTAAACTCATTCGATAACCATTCAAATACTACTTTTTGAAATTTTCTATTTATAAGAATTTTCTTTTAAAAAATAATAATAATAATTTAAAAATACTACTTTTTTGTTCTTTCTTTTTTTTGTTATCTACTCTCATAAAATAATTTAAAAATCAAGATTGAGTTTTGAAATCAGGAAAAAAAATGTATAATTTTCGAAAACTTGTTTTTTTTTTTAAAAAAAAAAGGCTAAAAAAAAAATATTTCTTTTAGAAAGGTAGAAACTAGATAGAAAGGTGCCATGAAGATCTAGGAGTATGAGCAGTACGAGCTGCTTCTTTTTTGGCCAAATCCGAATTTCGTTTTGCCTTTCTAGGTCGTCGAGCCTGATCGACTCGACTCTTTTCTCTGTCTCTCGACCTCTCACTTCATTTCATTCTTCTTTTGCATCGTCGCTTGAATGAAGACACCTGATTGACCCAACATTCCTAAATGCTCACCACCGGCCCTTCTCCTTTTTGGGTTTGGATTTTGCACGTCGTTTTAGTCATCGTGGTCGACGAGAAAGAAAGAAATGAATGAATGTAATTTTTTTTTTTTAAAAAAAAGAAAGAAATCTCTATCAAATGAGTAGAGTTATACAATTGATAATGGAAAGTGGAAGATTTGGAAGATATTTAAAGAAGTATTTTGTAAATTAAATTTCAATGGAGGAGAGTTATACAATTGATAATGGAAAGCTGTTTTTTTTTTTAAAAAAAAAATTGTCAAAAATAACCCTCAAATGTTTTCATCTTTCACAACTAGCACTCTGATGCTTCTTGGTCGTGATGGACCCATAGATTCAAATAAAAAATTTGACTTCTTTTTATCGTGCATCCAAACTATCGATTTTTTTGGGTTTTCTCGATAGAATCTCAACCACGACGAAAACGAAGATTGTATCTATTTTTTTCCAAGTCATAATCATTTGTAGAATTTGATTCATCTATATTTCTCAAATCATGTAATTTTTCAAAAATATTTCGTTCAAAAGAATCAAGTACACGAATGAATATTTGGTTCAAAAGAGTTAGTTATCTAGAGATTTAATTCACTATAAATATTAAAACCAATCATTAAAAATCTTTAAAATCCTTTAAATTTCAAGAAGATTATATATTAGGTAAGATTTGAGAAATAGTATACACATAATGTCGATCTTCATCCTAGTCGAGATTCCAACAAGAAACCCAAAATAATATGAAAAGATGTCAAATTTTTATTCGAATCTTGAGGTCGATCTCAACCAGGAACGACTGAGAAAAACTATTTCAATGAATTGCCAAAAAGGGTACTAGTTATGAAAGATAAAAAAATCTTTTGGAGGTTATTTCTAATAATTTTTCATGTTTTTTAAATGGAGAAATTATATTATGATGGTGGGTGTTTTTCTAAACCAATAATAGATGGAAAGAGATAGATAAAGGTTTTTTTTTTTTATCTATGCATGTACTTGTTTTTAAAGTATAAAGGAGATAAATTCGAATTATAAATTTCTTAGTTATTACATACATACTAATGTTAGTTAAATTATGCTCGCTTTAATTTTCTTGCATGCATTTAATCATCGTCAAAGTGATAATATAGTACTAATCATGTAAGGTCAAATTAACTTAAGGGATGATCTCTTTTTATTGTTACCAAACACTTACCCACCCGATCTGTGTGTATATATATATATATGTTTGTTATAACAAAATCGACTTTGAACATTTTAATGGTCCTATCCCTCTTAGGGCCCGTTTGGATTAATTTGAGAAAAAATTTTTTTTAGAAAACTCATTTTTATTTAAAGGCTTTTAATAAAAACTGATCAAAATACATTTAAAAAACTATTTTGAGTGGTTGTCAAACACTTAAATTTCTTCCGAAATGACTTATTTTTTAAATTAAATACTTGAAAATGTATTCCATGTTAAATTTGATCCGCATCCTCCTATCCATTGCAGCTTATTATGATTATGAGATATGACAAATGGACATCAAGACGGCCTTTCTGAATGGAAACCTTGAGGAGCCATTTACATGGTGCAACCCGAGGGATTCATAGCCCAAGGTCAAGAGCAAAAAGTTTGCAAGCTGAATCAGTCCATTTATGGGCTAAAATAGGCGTCTAGATCTTGGAACATACGGTTTGATACTGCAAGTCGTATGGCTTTGACCAGAACGTTGATGAACCTTGTGTCTACAAGAAGATCATCAACGCTTCAGTAGTATTCATAGTGTTGTATGTAGACAATATACTACTTATTGGGAATGATGTAGGTCTACTGACTGCAGTTAAGAACTAGCTAGCAACCTAATTCCAAATGAAAGATTTGGGAGAGGCTCAGTTTGTTCTGGGTATACAGATCTTTCAAGATTGTAAGAACAAAATTCTAGCACCAGGCATCGTACATTGACAAGATCTTGCTCAAGTACTCGATGCAGGACTCCAAGAGGGGCCTACTGTCGTTCAGGCATGGAGTCACTTTGTCTAAGGACATGTGTCCTAAGACGCCTCAAGAGGTTGAGGAGATGAGACGAGTCCCATATACATTTTCCATTGGCATTTTGATGTACGCGATGCTCTGTACTAGACCAGACATCTGGTACGTTATGGGCATAGTCAATAGGTATCAGTCTAACCCAGGCCAGGGTCACTGGACCACAGTGAAGAACATTCTCAAGTATCTTCAGAGAACGAGGGACTACATGCTCTTGTACGGATCTAGATATTGGATCCTTACTGGATACGCGGATTCTGACTTTTAGACTGATAAGGACTCTCGCAAATCCATGTCAGGGTCAGTCTTTACTCTTAATGGAGGAGCGTAGTGTGGCGAAGCACTAAGAAGGGGTACATGCCGACTCCACTATGAAAGCGGAGTACGTAGAAGCTTGAAAAGCTGCTAAGGAGGCCGTCTAGCTTAGAAAGTTCTTGACAGAATTGGAAGTTGCCAGATATGTCTAAGTTCATTACCCTCTATTGTGATAATAGTTGGGCAGTGGCGAACTTTAAGGAGCCTAGGAGTCACAGGCGCAACAAACACATAGTGCGGAAGTATCACCTGATCCGCAAGATAGTGCATCGAGGGGACATGATCGTCACGAAGATCGCTTCAGAGCACAATGTTACTGACTCATTTACAAAGGCTCTCATGGCTACAGTGTTTAAGGGTCACCTTCAGAGCATGGGTCTACAGAATCGCCCGCGGTTGGACTAGGACAAGTCGGAGATTTTTTTGTATTAGGCTTTTATGCCCTAGTTTATTGTTTTGTACTAGTTTTTATACACCCCACTTCGCTTTAGGACAAGAAGGAGATTGTTGGGGTTGATACCCTAAAGTCTCGTGTCCTGTAGTTTGTAAACAGTTTGTAAGAATGCTTGTGATGTATAATATATGATATTTTACTTCACATCTTGATTTTGCTCAGTTGAATGTTTTATTTGCTTTACCACAAACCAATAAACCTAAAATCCCTGATTATCTGGATGTAACTTAAGCATGCATGTGGTAACATACAAGTGGATCATGTCTTAAGTGATAACCAAAATGGTCTGTAGTATATGGATGTAGGAGGGAAACCTTATCCTGATAACGCTACTGATGCGACCAGCTTTGTGGAATGGTCACAAGTGTTGTGACTTGTCACAAATGATCTGATCGTGATCATTCGTGTAGGGGACATGCGAGCGGGGGCGTCCTATACAAAGAGTTTATATAAGATCTAACCACGAAGTGTTAACGTCTTGTTATATAACACTGTTCATGACAAAGACTTCATTAAACTAGGATGACCGTAGGTAATATGACCTCAATCCTGAGTGAGTTGAGAACTCCTGCCATTGAGGGTGGTCCTTTGATTTGCATAGGTGCGAGTGGCCAGGTCGCCGACTCAAACTTACCACTTTGGGGATTCGTCTGATTTAAGAGCTGGGAACTCAGTTACACAAGATGGAATTCACTCCTTCCTCAAAGCAGAGGCAAGTAGATAGATAGCTCCCTTAAAGGCTGATTCCAGGACTTGAACGATGTGGCGCCACACACCTTCTCTTGGCCCGAGAGGTGTTCACACATAGTTGGACTATTTTTTATTATTCATTAGAGGGATCAGTGGTACTTAAGGAGTGAGATGTAACTACAGTGGTAAAACGGTAAATTGACCCAGCTGTACTTACGAGCATCTGTGAAGGGTCATCGTACTCATGTATAACGATGTTCACAGAAATATATTTGTGGTAAGAAGAGTTCAGCTATTGGTTTTTAGTGGAATGCCTGACAATTAACAACTAGTGCATCTCGTGGCTAAAGAGTTTAGTCAGCTATGCACGTACCGTTGGAGCTTCAAGCCATAGGTTCATAAGGTCCCCTTGGTAGCTTAGATAAAGTTGAGAATCAGTTTTTGGGTGATTTTGAAATGTTCAAATTGACAAGAGGGAGTTCGAATATATATGATATAATTGAAATGGTTAATTACATATGATATAATTGACTAAATGTATGAGATACATTCTATGGAGGAAATTAGATATAAATTTGATTTATATCATGTAGAGGATAAAATACTATAGTAGATATATGATATCAAACTATAGGTTAAGAATATAATATGATTATATTCATTATTTAATTAGTTAGGCGGTTACGAGATAATTGACCGAGAATTTCTCCGGAATCGTGCAAAAGTGGGAAGATTAAATTCGATTTTTGTAACTGAAGAATAAAATGAAAATTGTTTTCATTTTTGAAAAGCTTGGCAGAAAATTCGCTCACGGTGTGAATCCATGGTCACTTAACGTTGAAAGCCTATACAATAGTGCCCATCGTCCTAAACGATCGCGCACCCCGCACTAAATGATCGCACGCAATTTCTAAATGATCGCTTACCTTTCCTAAACAATCGCTTAGCGCGCCGAGCAAACATAAATGATCGCTTACCATTTGCTAGACGATCGCTTAGTAAAACCCGCATAATCATGTACCGGTTCCTAAACGACAAGCATACAACTATACGATAGTCTTCTACTATCTCCCACTTGCTTGTTCGTACTACACGATCGTCTTTTCCTCCTTCCTCTACCAATTCCATCAAAGTCCACCTTTTGGATTCTCACTCCAAGAATACCGAGGGCTTTGAGTGGTGGTGTCATACCTGGTTACTATGGGTTCATGCGCTGCCGATCGTGTAGACGACCGTGGTGCTGTTAGGCGACTTTTTGTTGGAGTTTGCTTCTATTGGACTGAGTTCGATTGAAGATAGTCTTCAACTGGTATGTTTACTCAGTCTTTTGTATATTATTTATTAAAGCATACCTATAATTAGTGTTACAATGCATATCTGTTTGTTAGAATGTATGTGTGGTAATTTTGTCACGATAAAATCGGAAAGATCCACATCTGCTCATGGACACTCTTGTTTAAGAGTTCCTTCAATTGGTATCAGAGCCAAGATATTCCAATTTCATTTATGCAAAGAATTGCATATGCATTCGCGGTGGGTGCAGCATATCTACTCTCTGTTTAATTGTTAAATTATTTGTGGATGTGCAGATTAATGAAGTTTTTTGGGATGAAACCTTGGTTTAATTAATTCTTTTGCATTTTCGGTTAATTGTAAAGGCCCTTGCATTTTTTGGCATAATTAATTCTTATCGAGTCTGTAATTCAAAGTTAGTTTGAGTCTTGAGTCATTTGTGAAGAAGTTCCGAGCAAGGGTTGATGTTCTTCGAGGAAGAAGACGATCAAGAGTTGATCGGGTCGTGTGGACGATAGGATCAACGATCATTGAGTATCGAATGCTCAAGTGTCATTTAACATGCATGCACACTAGACGATCGTTTAGCTCAACAAGCTTCATCGCTTAGTAACTGACTAAACGATCGCAAAGCAAATCTCATGGTAAAACGTTTACCTTTCGCCGCGTTAAGCGATCGTCCAGACGATCAGGCTTCGTAGCCTCGTTGTCGTCTAAGCGATCGTTTAGCTCTTTCGTTCTAACCGATCATTTACTTGCAACGTTTACTAAACAATGGAGTTCACTTGGCGGTGCAAGACCCGGTTCTCATGCGAACCAGTTTGCTTGATGGAAAATGTAATAAATAGACTTATGTCATTCCGGTTTTGTAAAGATTCATCCCCGTCCATTAATCTTTGGTTTATACATGAGATGTATGGTTATTTATATGTCATATGGTATGTACATATAGTAAATCCCACCTTAGGTTATGCATTGATCATGCATCATCTCTTTATTGTAAATGTTATAATTTAGAGAAGCATGATTTAATTATGTAAGAGCATGCTCATGCATCATATAATATAAGAGTTATATTTATGCATGCATAAACAGCATTGACATGCATCATCTTTATATTATAACTGTTATAGTATAAGGGTGTATGAAAAGTATTTTTCCTTGGTTATTACGTGTATAGTAATAACCAGACATTGCATGAAGTATGACACATAAGTTTCTTTATAAGCGTTATAAACACCTAGTTATGCGCAGTGTGTTTTAGTTGTTTCGTTTTAAAGGTTAAAGAGAAATTAGAACTAAAAGCAATAAGAAAGACATGCATGCTCACTTAGGCTTAATTCATGGTTTTAAAATGTTTAAAACTTGGATGACATAGACCTAAGATCACGGTAGGCTTTAATCTTTTAATCAGTTTAATAGGATTAAATTGACTAATAAAAGGTTAAAGTGTGGCAAATCTATCTATAAGGGACCTTTTGTCTAAGGCGGGTTCTGGCTAGACTAGGGTATTTAAGTTGACGGAAGCGTAACACCCCTACCTAGGAATCTACCTGGAAAGGTAAATTAGATAGATTTGATGCATGCATACAAGTTCAGGACAGTCCATTAAAGTGTTTAAATGTGACAACTTAAACTTGTTTAATTCATAGACAAAGCATACGCCCCGTAACCATCTCAACTCCTCTAACCACAAATAGGTCATTGACATTCTCTCTAACTAGGACCACCTTAGAGCCTTTGATGACTTCAAGAATTCCTCCCTTTCCTTTGCATTCACTCCCAATAGCATCTAGCATTCCTAAAAAGATCAAGTTCCTTTTGAGAAATGACACATGTTTTACATTCCTTAAGAGTTCCACAAACCCATCTTGTAGCTTTAATGAAACTGATCCAATCCCAACTATTTTGCAAGCTTGATTATTTTCCATGTAGACCATTTTTCCTCCTTGTAAGTGTTGAACCACGGTTTAATAGAGATCACATGGTAGGTGCATCTGGAGTCCAAGACCCAATCATGTTTCCCAAAGGGGTTAATATGATTGGTTTTGGCTTATGTTGAGGCTAGTGCATATGAATAAACATAGGATCCTTCCACAATTGAAGCTTCAGGCTGTTTGCTTTTAGCTTCCTTCTCTTTCTCTTGATTTTTCTTCTTGAGAATGAAACAATCCTTGATTAGGTGACTTTTCTTCTAGCAATATTTGCATTTCAACTTTTGTTTACACTTGTTTTCATCAGTATGTTGTTGTTTTCCACCTTTTAAGTGATTAGGTTTATAGTTCCCTTTAAAAAATAGCCCTTCACCATTTGGTTGTTCCTTTTTCATAGATTATAGCTCAAGTTTTCTTATTCTTAATGTTGTGATGATGGCATCTGTGATTGTGGAATCTCTTCCATATGTCAATGCATTCTTTAGTTCTTTGTAGGAATTTGATAGGGAGTTATGAAGCACATAGGCTTTATTGTCATCACCGAATTTTTTTCCCTTAGGTTTCTGAATTCAGAAACAATCTTCTTGAATTCATCAAGGTTGTCTGACAAAGATCTTGATGAATCCATCTTGAAAGTGAAAAACTTCTCCCTTAGGTATATCTTGTTTGGAAGATCCTTAGTGGCAAATAGGTCTTCCAATTTAGTCCAGATCTTGTAGGTTGCCTCTTGACTAGGACTTACCTCAAAACATTGTCACTAAGATTTAGGACTGAAGTACCATAGACTGCCAGCTCCCAATCTTCTCTTTCTTGTGTTGCCACTGTATTCGGAAGTGTAGATGGATCTAAAAGGGACTTGTAAGCCTTTTATGACCGAGGATGGCTTTGATTTTCGTGTTCCATAAGCCAAAATCACCATTTCCATTGAATTTTTCTCCTTGTAAACCATTTTAACTTTCTGTTATAACTACCATGTAAAATCATCATATATATAAAGGATCAAACAGAGAGCTAAGTGTGGTAGAAAAATACTAAGAATGTTTGAGAGCTTATGTAACATCCCGCGCCTTTTTATTTAATAATAATGTAATTTTTCCCATTTCAGTAATTGTCCTTAGTGGAAGGACACGTTTGGAATTTTTGAATTTAAAGTATAAGTGCGAGGATTTAAGTGTTGGCATGAAAATTATTCAAATTCTTTTCAATTGTCAAACTCAGTTTGGAAATTTATGGCAAGAATTTATTTTTTTGGAAAAGGAAAGAAATTTAAATGGTATAAGGTGGAATAAGGAAAGGATTTAATTATAATTGTACTATTTTCCTTTTCTTTATTATTATTATTATTATTTTAAAATAAAAAGAAGAACCCTCTCCCTCACGCCTCACTCTCACACGAAACCTCCCCACCTCCTTCGTTTTTCTTCTCCTTCACCGCAAGCGCCGGTCAGACGCCCCATTAGTCGCTCCACTCCATCCGCCGGTCAGACGCACTGACAGTCGCCCAAATCTTGTCGGTCGGACGCGCCGGCAGTTGCCCAACTTCACCCGCGTCTTCCCTCACTGCCTCATCAGACCACCGCCGCGCCTCCTTCGTTGCTCAGATCCAAAGTTTTCGTTTGTCATGCCCCTCTGTCGGAAACCCATCGTTTCAAGCCCTCAGCCTAGCTCGCCGTTCGTCCGATCCGTCCAGCTGCCGCTCCCTCGCACCTCGCCGGCCCAGACCCGATCAGCTACCGCCTCTTCACGCTTCTCCAAACCCAAATCCGTTATCGGCCATTTCTCTTGTCACCGTCGAATCTGTTCTAGGTAAGGTTGAGGTAGTTCGGTTCGATCTCTTAGCCATTAACGTTACGTTTCGTTATTTTTGATTCACAGTTGTTGGGTTTTATGTGAAAGTGAGTTTTAACGAAGCTTGGACTTAGAGGGAGCGTCGTCAAGGGAGGTTTGAAGTGATCTTCATCCTTTGGGTAAGTTTTGGATATTTTGGACTTGGGTCCGAAGTTTCACTATTATGGTTGAATTGAAATTATTTGAGTTGTTTTCAGAATTGGGACCGCTATTTCGGGTTGCCGTCATAGTTTGACCGTCTGATTTTTTGTTATCCATAGAGTTTCGTTTGAGGTAAGTAATCTTACCAATGGAACTGCCCATGGGCCAGGCTTTAGTTGTATGCTAGCATGATGAGTGTATGTTATGGTAAATGTTAGCATGTTGATTAATAGTACGACATGTTCTGATTTGTTTAAATATATACCTAGGCACTTGATTGTTAGTAAGAGGTGGTATGTGTTTCCGTATGTTGGTATCTGATCTGCTGATGTTGAGGCATACTTGTATGATGTGGATCATGATGTTAAGGTATACATGAATGTTGTAGAATATGTTGTTGAGGATTATGTGTATGTGGTAGAGCCATGGTATCGAGGATTACATGTATGTCATAGATTCGTACGGTATTGATTTTTGAATGTTGAGACTATGTGAATGTCCTCACTAATTAGTTATATGCTCATCAGTTTTGTGTTTCCTTTGAGATTCACCAGTTTGTGTTTCCTTCAGAATTCACCAGTTTGTGTTTCCTTCAGGATTCACCAGTTTTGTGTTTCCTTCGGGATTCACCAGTTTGTGTTTCCTTCGGGATTCACAAGTTTTGTGTTTCCTTCAGGATTCACTAGTTTTGTGTTTCCTTCGGGATTTACCAGTTTGTGTTTCCTTCGGGATTCACCAGTTTGTGTCTCCTTCGGGATTCACAAGTTTGTGTTTCCTATGGGATTCACCAGAGGTAATGGACATACTTAACTACAGTAGGATAGGACTCAGTCTCTTACCTGTTTCATGTGTGTATATGTATCATAGGTGGGTATCTAGAGGACATAGATGCCTAGGCTGACCCCAGTGATGGGGTTACTTACTGAGTATTTCATGCTCACTCTTTCTTATGTTGATGTTTCAGGTAAGGGTAGAGATGCACCAACGATGGTGCAGCGGAATTCGTGATCGTGCCACTGGGACTAGTTTTTTTCGCTTCCGCATCATGAAATTTATAGTCCTTATTTTTCCCTTAATGTTTAGTTTTACTGTTTGTAACTTATTGTGAAGGATTGTTTTTTTTTTATACTTTTAATAGTCTTTACGAATTATGGGTACCCTATTATTGTTTTAACAATTGCATTTAATAAATGGCTTTTGAACTTCTCTTGTCTATTTAGCATTTATTTCAACATAACTGAGTGTCATTTCAAATCCTATGCATGCATTTATTTTAGTAACGGCCTAACCTAAGTCCTAGGGGATCGGGTCATTACAGTTGGTATTAGAGCCCATGTTTTGAGTTTGTAGACTGACTTACTATGTAAGTCTAGATTGTCCCTGTGGCCCATGAACGGATTCCTCGTCATCGTCAGGTATGTCCTATCAATTACAAGTTTTATGATAGTTGTGCATTAAAATATTTGTTTAGCTTAAATGCACCAGTTATGTTCTAATGTTAGGACAGTGACTCGTTAGAAGTTATTATAAGAGGATTATCAGGTATGACACTACAAAAGGAGGAAAATAAAATAAAATAAATTATGAGGTCACTTGGCACTAGTTTATCTCATGGGAATTATGTTAGAAACGAACAAATACATATACCTCAGTTCAGAGATCTTAAAGGTTGACGAAACTATGTAGAGTTATGATAGTTTAGAAATAAAGGTATTTATATGTTTAAGCCAAGGAATAAATTGTCGAGACAAGAATTGACCAAGGACTAGTGTTATGTTATGTGTTGGATAGTGCAATTTGTGGTAGTATAAATACGCAAGCCAGTACTCAAGTATAAGGTTAAAAATTGTTTTATGGATAAGAAGGACAAGAAGAAGAGACTATGGATCTATTAAAGGTTTTGAGATATTAAAAACCCAACATTTCGAGAAGAATTTTAGAAAGGATTCATAAGTCATAATCATTTGGGTAATACTACAACTTGATGAACGAGGAAAAGTATATGTGTTAATATGAAGAATTATTTTGGAATATTTAGCTAAGTTGATGTCATTAAAGGAAGCTAAAATGTTGGACATGACCTTGGACTTAAAGGGGATAAAGTAAGGTGTTATTTGTTTAGGTTAAAGGATTATTCTAGTATACCTAGACAAAAAAAACCAAAGCCTTATTGTGATAAGGAGATCCAAGTTGGGTAAATTTAAACAAACAAAAGTCTTTCGGAGTCTAAAAGCATGAAAATTGGCCAAGGAGAATTCGACAAGATGGAAATTCTTAGTGAGAGATATAAGATTTATGGAGGAGTTAAGTAAAATATAATTTAGTAAAGAGATTATGTTCCAATTGGATAGTGGGAAAAAAAATGTCTTGAATTTAGTAGTTTTATCAAAGATAAGTGTAAAGGAGAGAGAAGTATCCAAGGAAGTTTACTTTTTGGAAAGAGAAAGGAATTTAATGTGTTCGAAACTCCTAGTTAAGTATGGTTTGAAGGCTTGATAAGAGGGGTTACAAGGTATTTGTTTTGGTGTAAAAGAAGAATACCCCATTATCATGTGGAACTTTAGGACAATATGTGTTAGATGGAAAGATAGCTTAGATAGGTGATTGGTATGGAACTTTGTTTTAACACAAGAATCTGTTACCGAAATAGAAGGTTGAGAAGGGATAAGTTAAAATGGAGTTACTAGTAACAGTAGATGATCGAGAACTATTGACATGGTATGTTGAGGATTCATTAGTTAAGACGTAAAACATTAAACTATGATGCAAATGTTGGGCATTAGTAAGATTTAATGGATTTTGACTTTGTGTGCAAGTGTTGGAAACATGAACTAGCAAGACCATCAATTTAATTGAGAAAAGAAAATAATCCAACTCGAGGTAGACAATAATGGTATATGCACAAAAGTAAGTAAGTTAGACCTTCCAATATAACCATTAGTATAAGGGATAGACTTGGCAATAAAGTTGAGTTGATAGTAAGAAGTTACTAAAAGTGGGTTTGGAGCATTACAAGATAGTATGTATTCTCTTGCATGGGCAATGAGTTAACTAGCTTTAGGGAGTACGAGTAATCCAAGCTAGGACTTATGAATCAAGAAGGTTTTATCGTAAAAACTGACTTCAGGGATCAATTGTGGTTATTACGAGGTTATGGAAATGTGTTATCAATTGACTGGCGCTTTAGCATCCAAGGACTTCAAAACCTCATTTTCAGAGGGAATTTTAGACTCATCCACAACAGGGTCTAAGTAATGATATGTGATTGTTTTAAAGCTAAAGAATAATAAGAGGATTGGCTCAAGCCAGTTTTATAGCCCATGATAGTATAGAGCCTTATGATGAGTTTCTCATGAATGTGAGGCTTATTTAGACAGAGTTATTCTCAGACATGTAGACCCTAAGAAAGACACTACAGTTGGCGCTTCTAGAGTAGAAGCAGTTTTTAGTTGACCAGATTTGTTCTGGTACGTATCTTCAGATGACACATTATATCGTATGACCAGTTTCTCCACTACACCTATGAAGTTTTCCTTGTGACAAAATGGTAAGCTCAGATATCTGTTTTTAGTATATAAGACTTTCTTAACTTTATGATCGTTTTCACAGTTCTCAGCTCAGACGTGTAAAAGTGTTGCTGATTTTTCAACATCTTAAGTTTCATAGTTATTTATGGAAGGGGTTGTTACACCTCTTTCGGTACTAATTTCAGCTATGGCAAACGATGACCCTTGTTTTGCATCTAGTTTTTTTAAAGAGTCTCCAGTTAGCATTAAGTACTCGATTGGATTTTGGTACAATTTTTTCACACATAGACTGATGGTCAAATAGAACGTCTGAACCAGATATTGGAACATATGTTATGCGTTTGTGCACTAGAGTTTTCAGGGAGTTGGGACTCTCACCTGCATTTAATGGAATTCGCATATAATAATAGCTATCAGCCTGCCACTGGTACATTGCCATTTGAGGCCCTATATGGAAAGAGTTGTAAGTCTCTAGTATGCCAAGGTGAGGTTGGTGAGAGGAAGTTGTTAGGACCTAAATTGGTGCAGACCACGAATGAGGCATTACAGAAGATCAGGACTCGTATACAACCATCTCAGAGCAGACATAAAAGCTATGCCGATGTAAGATGTAAGGACTTGGAATTTGAGATTGGTGTGAAAGTGTTTTTAAAAGTGGCACCCATGAAAGGTATTATGAGGTTTGGCAGGAAAGGGAAGCTGAGTCTGAGGTTCATTGGGCCTTTCGAGGTCTTGGAGTAAATTGGCCCCGTAGTTTACCGATTGGCATTTCCTCTAGAACTGTCTTTAGCTCATAATGTCTTCCACATTTCGATTTTGAGGAAGTATGTGACAGATCCATCCCACGTAGTCGACTATGAGCCCTTGCGATTGAATGATAACTTGAGCTACAAGGAGAAGCCCATAAAGATCCTTGCCAGAGAAGTAAAGACATTGCGCCGATGGGAAATTGCTTTTGTGAAAGTCTTGTGGCAGAATCACCAGTTCAGGGAGGCCACCTGGGAGCGAGAGGATGAGATGAAGGCCCAGTACCCGGAGCTTTTTCAAGGATGAACTTTCGAGGACGAAAGTTCTTTGAGGGGGGAAGAATGTAACATCCCACGCCTTTTTATTTAATAATAATGTAATTGTTTCCTTTTCAGTAATTGTCCTTAGTGGAAGGGCACGTTTGTAATTTTTGAATTTGAAGTATAAGTACGAGGATTTAAGTGTTGGCTTGGAAATTATTCAAATTATTTTCAATTGTCAAACTCAATTTGGAAATTTATGGCAAGAATTTATTTTCTTGGAAAAGGAAAAAAATTTAAATGGTATAAGGTGGCATAAGGAAAGGATTTACTTATAATTGTACTATTTTCCTTTTATTATTATTATTTTAAAAAATAAATAAAAAGAAGAACCCTCTCCCTCACGCCTCACTCTCACGTGAAACCCCACCCCCCCTCGTTTTTCTTTTCCTTCACCGCAAGTAGCGTTTAGACGCCCTGTTAGTCGTTCTACTCCAGCCGCCGGTCAGAGGCGCTGCTAGTCGCCCAAATCCTGCCGATCGGACGCGTCGACAGTCGCCCATCTTTCGTCGCGTCTCCTCTCACTGCCTCATCAGACCGTCTCCGCGCCTCCTTCGTTGCTCAAATCCGAAGTCGTTGCCGCTCGCCCAGCCAATTTCTCCTCCATTCGCGATCGCGTGACCCAACTGAGGGCGTCGTTTTCGTTCATCATGCCCCTCTGTCAGAAACCCATCGTTTCAAGCCCTCAGCCTAGCTTGCCGTTTGTCCGATCCGTTCAGCTGCTGCTCCCTTGCGCCTCGCCGGCCCAGACTCGATCAGCTGCTGCCTCTTCACGCTTCGCCAGACCTAGATCGGTCGTCGACCGTTTCCCTTGTCGCTGTCGGATCTGTTCTAGGTAAGGTTGAGTTAGTTCGGTTTGATCTCTTAGCCATTAACATTGGGTTTCGTCATTTTTGATTCACAGTTGTTGGGTTTTATGTGAAGGTGAGTTTTAGCGAAGTTTGGACTTAGAGGGAGCATCATCAAGGGAGGTTGGAAGTGATCTTCATCCTTTGGGTAAGTTTTTGGATATTTTGGACTTAGGTCTGAAGTTTCGCTATTATAGTTGAACTGAAATTATTTGAGTCATTTTCAGAGTTGGGACCGCTATTTCGGGTTCCCGCCATAGTTTGGTCGTCTGATTTTTTGTTATCCATAGAGTTTCGTTTGAGCTAAGTAATCTTACCACTGGAACTTCCCATGGGCCAGGCTTTAATTGTATGCTAGCATGATGAGTGTATGTTATGGTAAATGTTAACATGTTGATTGATAGTACGACCTGTTCTGATTTGTTTAAATATACACCTAGGCACTTGATTGTTAGTAAGAGGTGGTATGTGTTTCCATATGTTGGTATCTGATTTGCTGATGTTGAGGCATACTTGTATGATGTGGATCTATGATGTTAAGGTATACATGAATGTTGTAGAATATGTTGTTGAGGATTATGTATATGTGGTAGAGCCATGGTATCGAGGATTACATGTATGTCATAGATTCGTATGGTGTTGATTTTTGAATGTTGAGACTGTGTGAATGTCCTCACTGATTAGTTAGATACTCACCAGTTTTGTGTGTCCTTCGGGATTCACCAGTTTTGTGTTTCCTTCAGGATTCACCAATTTGTGTTTCCTTCGGGATTCGCCAGTTTGTGTTTCCTACGGGATTCGGCAGAGGTAGTGGGCATACTTAACTACAGTAGGATAGGACTCAGTCTCTTACCTGTTTCATGTGTGTATATGTGCCATAGGTGGGTATCTAGAGGACATAGATTCCTAGCCTGACCCAGTGGTGAGGTTACTTACTGAGTATTTCATGCTCACTCTTTCTTATGTTGATGTTTCAGGTAAGGGTAGAGATGCACCGGCGATGGCGCAACGGAATTCGTGATCGTGCCACTGGGACTAGTTTTTTTCACTTCAGCATCATGAAATTTAGAGTCCTTATTTTTTCCTTAATGTTTAGTTTTACTGTTTGAAACTTATTATGAAGGATTGTTTTTTTATATACTTTTAATAGTCTTTACGAATTATGGGTACCCTATTATTGTTTTAACAATTGCATTTAATAAATGGCTTTTGAACTTCTCTTGTCTATTTAGCATTTATTTCAACATAATTGAGTATCGTTTCAAATCCTATGCATGCATTTATTTTAGTAACGGCCTAACCTAAGTCCTAGGGGGTCGGGTCATTACAGCTTATCTATTTATTTTTTCCCTGTATCTTCACTAAGATTTAATAATCTAACTTCTCTCCTCGACGTAGGCACCGCTTTCCAAACCATGTTAATCCTTGATGTTTCCTCTTCTCATATCTCTTTTTTGTTTCTTCATCTCTATCCCTCACATTCTATACAAGTTTATTTGTCTGTTGAATGTTGATTAGACTGAAGAAGATTGAAGGAAAGGTGTATACCTTATGTGTTGCAGCCTCTCAACTACATGGATCAATCTTGATCACACATTGTTGCAGAAGTGTGATATTTTTCCTTCATGTTGGATCAACCTTTCACTTCATTTCGGCCTCAGTTGAAAATTGGAAAAGCCTAACAAATTGGTATCAGAGCCTACAAGAACAAATCAAAAACTTCAAGAACATTAAAGAAAGTAAATCTTGGAGCTTAGAATCAAGTGGAGAGGAAAGATAATGGCAGTAGCAAGGTAGAATATTGAGAAATTTGATGGCAAAGGAGATTTCAGCCTATGAAAGGTCAAAATCAAGGTTGTCTTCAAGCAATAAAAAGCTCATAAAGCCTTAGAAGATCCTTTAAAGTTGCCTAAAATAGTGACTGCAGATGATAGAGAAAATATGAAGCTGGTTGCTCATGGAACTCTTGTTTTGAACCTATCAGATAGTGTGCTTCAACAGGTAATAGATTAAGATACAACATTTAAAACGTGGTCAAAATTAAATGAACTCTATGAATCTAAGGATCTTCCCAATAAAATGTTCTTGAGGGAAAGATTTCTTACATTCAAGATGAATCCATCCAATATCTTGACCGAGAATCTTGATGAGTTTAAGAAGATCACAACAGATTTTAAAACTCAAGGTGACACAATAGGGGCAACTAATGAAGCTTTTGTGCTTCTCAATTCACTTTTTGAAGTCTATAAGGATGTGAAGACAACTCTATAACATGGAAGAGATTCATTCACCACAAATGTCATCATTTCAGTACTTAAAATCAAAGAAATGGAGCTGACATCTAACAAAGAAGATAAGCCAAGTGCTAAGGGTTTGTTTGTGAAAGGGAAGAATAAGTATCACAATAAAGAAACGGGCAAACAAGCTTCCACAGATGAGAATAGGGATAAATCTAAAATTAGGTGCAAATATTGCAAGAAAATGAGGCATTTAGTTAAGAATTGCAGAGCCCTGAAGTGGAAAAATGAGTAAAATAATAAAATTCAAAATTAGAAAACTCAACCAACTCAGTCAGGAGAAGCTTAGTAGAAGAAAATTCATTCTTCTATTCAGATGTCTTAGTTACCTCCAATCAAAAGGCAAAACTTTAAAATCCAGCTAAAAGCCTTTATTGGGTATTAGGCCCAGGGTGTTTCTTTCACATGACACCTAATAAGATTTGATTCAATACCTATAAGGAGATGGATGGAGGCTCAATCTACATGGGTAACAACAACTCATGTCCTGTGATTGACATTGGCTTAATCCCTTTGAAACTAGAAGATGGATCAACAAAATTACTCAGAAATGTTAGGCATGTGCCCAAATTAAAAATGAACCTGATTTTATTAGGCATGCTTGACTCAGTGGGTTGTGAATACAGAGGGAAAAGGGGCTATTGTGAAGTATGGAAAGATTCCAAGCTAGTCCTAAAAGAAATCAAGGTGAATGGTGTGTATGTTGTACAAAGAGTGCAGAACATCCAGTCAACCTTGATTGCAACACCTAAGGAACCTATGATGGAGACCTATGGCACAAAAGACTTGTCCACATTAGCGCCAAAGATCTTCAAGCTCTATCTAACCAAGGAATTCTTCCTAGGGGGGTTCATCGAGACCTATCTCTCTTCTGTGAGCACTATATAATTAGGAAGGCTACAAGGCAGAGTTTTGTTAAAGATCAACATACAACCAAAAGCTATTGTTGACTATGTTCACTCAGACCTTTACGATCCCTCACCTTTTCTATCCCTAAGTGATGTCAGGTATTTCCTAACTTTTATTGATGATTTCTCTAGGAAGAGCTGAATATATTTTCTTGAAACTAAGGACTTAGATTTTGAGAAATTTAAGGAATCTACTTTAAAAAATTATAATAATTATATTTTCTAAAATGATGTCATGCTTCATGCATTCCATTTTAATTACAATATACATAGCAATTATATAATAAAGTAATGAAAATTAAATAACATCCACACATTCATCTAAACTAAATTTTATAATATTTATAATATAACTGATGTATGGGCATGTTATTAATGCATGCTATCATATCATATAACTATTATATAAATGATGCATGATCATGCTTTTCATTAATAATATAACTCTTATATTTATATTAATGAAACTGTATTAAATATACGTTTATAATATAACTCTTATAATAAAAAATACATGAACATGTTTAAAATTCATATAACTATATAATATAACGCTGATATTAAATATGATGCATGAATAATGTTTATCCTAAGGTAAGATTTTATACTATAAGATTTGAAGCGAAATTGTGGGCTCGCTTTGATTAATTTTGGAAGAAAGGGAGTACATGATTGCTAGAGAGAAAATCACCATAAGGGAGAGCCACAAGAGGTTAAAGATGGAATCCTTGTCTCTCTGTGTAAATGTGAACCAACTCTCATGTATGGAGAGGTGGGATTAAGAGATTAATGAGAGGAAGTTACTCCCAAATTATTTAATATTGAAATGAAATAAATAACAATATAATTAAAAAAAATTATTATATATTAATAAAATTATATGTTATATCATATATTATTCTATGGTTTATATTATATCACATATAATATAACTTATAGTTTATTAATCTCTCATAAAACTTTATAGAATTAATATGAATCACATTTATATTAATTTTAACCTATAGTTTTTATATGAATCATATTCTTATAATTAATATTTGAATCATATTCAAATATTTCTTTCTCCCATAAAACTTTATAATATAATGTATCACATACATTATTTTAGTTCTATCTTATATGAATCATATTCATATAATTAATATTTGAATCATATTCAAATATTTATTTCTCTCATTAAACTTTATCTTATAATGTATCTTATATATTATATTAATTATATATATATATAATTAATTCCCTTTAATTAATTTGAACAATTCAAACTAATCCAAAATTAATTCGATTCTCATTAATCCTAATTGAGCTAATGAGGGGACCTTATGAATCTATAGATTAAAGCTCCAATGGTACTTGATTAATTAATTAAACTCTTTAATTAAGTTCATCAACTTCCATTAACTACCGGTCACTCTACTAAAGATCAACAACTGAATTCTTTGCACTATAGATATATTTATGTGTCCATTGGATATAACCAATCAACAACACGTTGACCCTTCACAAATTGCTCTTAAGTACAATTGGGCCAAAATTACTGTTTTTCCCATGCAGTTACCTCTAACTCCTTAAGTATCACTGATTTCTCTAATGAACAATTAACTATAGTCCAATTATAACTGAACCCCTCTTTAATCAGGAGAGGGTGTGGCACCATATTGTTCAAGCCCCAAAATCAGCCCTTAAAGAGCAATTTCTCTACTTACCCTAACAATAGGGAACGAGTGAATTTCTTCTTATGTAGCTACATTCCTAGCTCACCAATCAGACGAATCCCCAAAATGGTAGGCTTATTGACTCTGCAAAATTTACCACTTTCACTCATGCAAATCAAAAGACCGGGGTATGAGTTCACAACTCACTCATGATTCAGGTGAAGTCACTTATAATCATCCTGGTGAAACGTAAGTCTCTTCTAGCAACAGTGTTATAAAGAAAGACTATTCATTTCGTGGTCCGATCTTATACAAACTCTTTGTATAGGATACCTTCGCACACATGTTTCCACGTGAATGATCAGGATCAGATCATTTATAACACTTTACAACACTTATAAATAACTACAAAACGGGTCGCATCCTAGTGTCACAAGGACAAGGTACCCAATATTATCCATCTACTACAAACCGTTTAGGTTATTACTTAAACATGATCTACCTGTATGTCTCCACATACATGTTTAAGTTACATAAAATAACCTAGGATATTAGTTTATTAGATTGAGTAAATGCACATAAAATAACAATTATTTTATTGATAACAATTTATTTATAGAGGTTTATAAACTACGATAATATAAGAGACAATCCCAACATCACATGCATTCAACGAAAGAGAAGGAGAAGAAGGTGAACACAGAGGTACGTGGTTCGACAAACGAAAACCTACATCCACAAAAAGGAGTTCTTTTATCTCTTGAAGACTACACAACCAGAAGATAAGATTTCTCTCTATAGATTTTCACTCACACAACAAATTATGTCTTTCACTTTGCTTGCGTTTAGATCTATTTATATGTATACATGTTTAGATTTGTTACACAAGTTGTTGCGAAAACTATTTTGTAAAAGTCAAAGTAGTCGTTGGAGATCAAATTTCTTCAAAACTATTGTAAGAATTTGAGAGGACTTAATTTCCAAAAATCAAAAACCAAAAACTAAGGTCTATTTAGTAACTATTTGGTTTTTTTATTTTTTTTATTTAAAAATTAAGCGTATAAACATCACTTCCATCTATTGGTTTTACATATTTTGTTGTTTAGATTTATAAGTGTTTTTAAAATCAAAACCATATTTTGAAAACTAAAATATGTATTTTTTAAAAACATATTTTTGTTTTTGAAAATTTACTAGAAATTCAAACGTGTGTATAAGAAATATGAAAAGCATGAATAAGAAAGTGTGAAAAAACAAGCAAATTTTAAAAAATAAAATAATTATAAAACGAGAAGCCATCATAAATCTAAATAGAGGTTTGTCCTTTTTGGGGCTGATCGGTTTCTTGAGATCATGTCTCTCATGTCATTTTATTCACCTAGTATATAATATATGGATTGCTTGTGAAGTAAAAAGGGTAAAAAGTGAAAACCCAAATGTTTTGATCTAGAGACCTGAAATTAAACATTTGGACAGTACTCAGCTTTATGTACAAAAAGAAAATACAAATGAATTTCTTTGTATTCTTTTCATCGGTTCAACAATTATAGGTCTGAAATATTAGACTATCGATAATAATGATAAGTTTATCTACTAAATTATATGCTCTAATTGGCTACAAATTCTACTTTTTTAGCATCTTGTTTCTAAACTCTTCCTTTTTCCACTCTTATCTATGGTTGAATATACACATATCGTGCATTGTTGTGGTTGTCTCACTATCGATAATAATGATAAGTTTATCTACTAAATTATATGCTCTAATTGGCTACAAATTCTACTTTTTTAGCATCTTGTTTCTAAACTCTTCCTTTTTCCACTCTTATCTATGGTTGAATATACACATATCGTGCATTGTTGTGGTTGTCTCCTTTTGTAACGTCCTGAATTCAAGAGGGGTACATGAATGAACCGATATCACATCTGAATGAGAGGACACCTGAGGACATGAAAGTATGATTAAGAAATACTTAAAAAATTGAAAGTTACTATCTATACCAACAAGGTGCACCTTCCTTTTCTGTGGCTCAATCATAAGAACTTCAAAATTAAATTTTTTTTAGGATGCATGTGAGTGAGGACAAAGCATAGCATTCAGGCTACTTGATATATATGCATATAATCTTTTATTGTTTGTGCATCCACCTTTTTTTTTAATGGTAGCCACTATCAATTTCTAGAACAATGATGGCTCTAAACTTTGAAGGGTTCTAAATGCCAACTTCCCTTCATCAAAGCAATCAAAAGAAATAATGAAAGTTAAATTAGAAGTTTAGACTTGTGACGTTTTGTCAAAAATAATAATAACAAATCATGGATAATGATTAGGTATAACTTAAACTTAAGTTTTCCATTTCTTTATACAAAATAATAATAATAATATATAAATAAATCATTTTTTAAAACCAAAATTCCCACATGACCTTTTTTTTTTTTTTTTTTGTTGAGCGGTTGTTTAGGCCGCACAGAAATAGTTATGTGTAACTCAGGTGACATCTAAGTATTTTTTTTTATAAAATTATGTCTAGTAAGTTAGGTATTTATTGGATACAAAATTAAAGACCTATATATATCAATCACTTTTGAAATTTAAATATTTAGACACTAGTTTAAAAACTTTATATACACTTTTTAAAATTTGGATATTTATAATATACAAATCTCAAAGAGTTTAAAGAATGAAGTGTGTGTTTGTATAACAAACAGAAATTGAATATAATTCAACTAGTCGTAATTATGATATATTTTTCATAAAAAAATTATCAAAGATTCAAATTTCCATCTGCCAAAGGCATTGAACTTAAAGTGTATATATACATATAACCCCAATAAAAGACATTTATAATTTTTAAAATGATACCTCACCTCAAAGAATCACTATAAACAGACTTTTTTTTTTTTCCTAACATAATATTATTTTAAATTTCAAATAAGTACTATTATATATCACCATTTTCCCCACACTACAAGAATATATATTTTTAATGATAAATTTTTAGTAGCGCAAGCAATTTTTGTTAGTAAAAGACGACTTATTAAAGATATGTCACAAACTATCATTATCAACGACGTATTTTTAATCTGCGTCACTAAAAGATTTTGCAACACATCAATTAACACTATTAAATATTATTGCTAAATATATGGCCAAATTATCCCCCCATATTTAACTTTCACTTTTCCCTTTTCCTCCTTAATTTTACTTTACATTTGCCTCTCAAGAAGCCCTCCACGCCAACAGCAAGGATGCTGCTCCCACGGGAACAGCGCTGAATGCCGACCACTCCTCACGCGAATGGCTCTGAACGTCGGCCACTCCTCACACGAACGACGTTGAA
The DNA here is from genome assembly GCF_027475165.1 of Benincasa hispida. Classification (NCBI taxonomy): domain Eukaryota; kingdom Viridiplantae; phylum Streptophyta; class Magnoliopsida; order Cucurbitales; family Cucurbitaceae; genus Benincasa; species Benincasa hispida. The sequence continues at coordinate 27,732,628 of NC_143486.1, forward strand.
CGTCGACCACTCAAACATCGATTTCACTGCTTTCAATCGCCGACTTCCGTGGATTGCACGAGAACGCTTATTTCATTACTCCCAAACATCGATTTCACTGTTAGGTGACCAAGTCTTTAAAGGTATGAATCTTACTCAATCTCTCTATCTTTACTTTACCCTTATTACTTTTCAATAGACATTGGTTCAAAGAAGAAGATTATGAGATGATGTTGTTGTTTGTTTGCTATTTGTTGATTTTAGGGGAAAAAAGGGAGGGAGAAAATCTTTGATTAGTAATTTGATTGTCTATCAAACAACGGTTGATTGAACATGGGATTGGTGTTTGGCTATGAAGATTACCAGTGGTTTTAGGGTTTTGGGTCTTTGAAATCTAAGGTTTCTGATATAAGAATTAAGGATTGGTAAGAAGGAAGAGTTGTTGGGAGTGAAAATGGCATCAGAAATGGGGAAGTGATTGAAGTAGGTTGATATTACATTGGGATTTTTGTCATCCAAACTTGTGATCAAATTAGGATTATTTCATTTTGTTTCAAAGATGGTGTTTTGATGTTTGGGAATGTATGCATCTTCATTTATAACTTTTTGTTATATGTAAAATGACTAGTCAATTCTTAAAATGTTTAAAAGATTATTACATTTTAGATTCTATAACATATTCGTTTGAAAGGTTTTTTGTTATAACAGTTTCCTATTTTTAGCTTTCTGTTTCCACTTTGCTGAATTGTAGTAAGAGTGGGTTGCTATTTTTTCTCCTTTATTTTCGTGGATGTAGTTTAGCTACTATTTAAGCTTAGCAGCATTATCAATAAAAGACAGTTTGTTGTGCAATTCTTTTTTGTTCTCAACATTCTGGTATCAGAGCCAGGTTGGTTTTGATTTTTCAAAGCAGCAGCCTTTGAAACTTTGCAACAAAATGACTACGGAAGGAAATAAGAATGAAGAAATTTTTGTACAGCCGGCAATTCCACGTTTCGATGGTCATTATGATCATTGGAGCATGTTGATGGAAAACTTCCTTCGATCCAAGGAATACTGGGAGTTGGTCAAACCTGGATATATTGAACCAGCTAGCGAATTGTTGCAAACAGAAGCCCAGCGAAAGAAAAATGATGAGATGAAGCTGAAAGATTTGAAAGTAAAGAATTATCTTTTTCAAGCTATTGATCGTACAGTTTTAGAAACCATTCTCAAGAAGAACACTTCTAAAGAAATATGGAATGCAATGAAGAAAAAGTTTGAAGGCAATGCAAGGGTCAAGAGGTCTCATCTACAAGCTCTTCGTAGAGACTTGGAAATTCTTGAGATGAAGTCTGATGAAGAAGTGACATAATACTTCTCCAGAGTCATGACGGTGGCAAATAAGATGCGGATTTATAGAGAAGATATGCAAGATGTGAAAGTGGTCGAAAAAATTCTATGCTCTTTAACAGAAAAGTTTAACTATATCGTTTGTTCTATTGAAGAGTCAAAGGATATCGATACTCTCACTATTGATGAGTTGCAAAGTTCTTTGATAGTACATGAACAAAAGTTTCAGTGACGAAGCGGAGAGGAGCAAGCCTTGAAGGTGACGAATGATGAAGGAAGAGGTCGAGGTCGAGGCAGCTACAGAGGAAGAGGAAGAGGAAGGGGTCGAGCAAATTTCAACAAAGCAAATGTGCAGTGTTACCGATGCCAAAAACTTGGGCATTACAAATATGAGTGTCCTGAAAATAAAGAAGCAAACTATGCCGAAATCAATGAAGAAGAAGAAATGCTTCTAATGTCCTATGAGGAATTGCATGGAGTCAAAAGAGAAGATACATGGTTTCTTGATTCCGAGTGTTCTAATCATATGTGTGGTGATCGATCCATGTTTAGTGAGCTCAATGAAGATTTTCGACATTCAGTGAAGTTGGGAAACAACACTAAAATGGATGTGATGGGCAAATGAAATGTGAAGTTGTTTCTAAATGGAGTTAATCATGTTGTTACTGAGGTATACTACATTCCAGAATTGAGTAACAATCTTTTGAGCATAGGACAATTGCAAGAAAAAGGTTTGACTATTTTGATCAAGGGAGGGGAATACAAAATATTTCATCCAAAGAAAGGCTTAATTATTCAAACAAAAATGAGCAACAACAGGATGTTTATTTTGCTAACCCAAACTTCTTCTCAAACACAAGTTGATCAGTACCTTCAAACAAAAGCTGAAGCTGAAAGTTTATCTCATCTTTGGCATCGACGATATGGACATTTGAGTTACAAAGGTTTGAGAACTCTACAGTGCAAAAACATGGTATATGGGCTTCCTCAATTTAGTGCCTCAAATGCTACATGCACTGATTGTATCAAAGGGAAACAACATCGAGATCCCTTTCCAAAGAGGAGAACTTGGAGAGCAACACAAAAGCTGGAACTTATTCATGCAGATATTTGTGGCCCAATCACCCCTACATCTAATAGCAACAAAAGGTACATTCTGTTGTTTATTGATGATTATAGCAGGAAAGCATGGGTATATTTTTTGGTAGAAAAGTCAGAATCTTTTAACTCTTTCAAATATTTTAAGTCCTTGGTTGAGAAAGAAGCTGAGTTGCCTATTAAGTGTTTACGCACCGATAGAGGAGGAGAATTTAATTCAGTTGAGTTCAATGATTTTTGCAAACAAAATGGGATCAAAAGGCAATTAACAACCATCTATACTCCGCAACAGAATGGTGTAGCGGAAAGAAAAAACAGAACGATAATGAACATGGTTCGTTCAATGCTATCGGAAAAAAATATACCCAAAACCTTTTGGCCGGAAGCAGTAAATTGGACCATCTATGTCTTAAATAGATGTCCTACCTTGGTGGTCAAAGATATCACACCAGAGAAGGCTTGGAGTGGGATAAAACCCTCAGTAGATCATTTTCGGGTTTTTGGATGTGTAGCACATGCACATGTTCCAGATGCAAAAAGAACCAAATTAGACAATAAAAGCATTTCTTGTGTGTTATTGGGAGTTAGTGAGGAGTCAAAAGGTTACAGACTATATGATCCGGTCGGTGAAAAGGTTTTTGTGAGTAGAGATGTAATTTTTTAGGAAGAAAAACAATGGGATTGGGATACAAAACAAATAGTAGCAGTACACTTAGATTTGGGTGATGGTGATGATGCAGATGAGGAAGAAAATGTGAGTGAAAATGAACTTGATAGTGATAGAGAAGATGGAGTTAGGGAGGAGGATCACATTTTTGGTGATGGTGGGCAAAATGTGAGGAATTTAAGGGAATCTCGTGAGAGGCGTCTTCCTACATAGATGGATGATTATATTAGTGGAGAAGGTCTTTCAGAGGATGAAGCTCATATGGTACTAGGGATATTAACTGATCCATTGTATTTTGAAGATGCTATACAAGATGGAAATTTGAGGCTAGCCATGGACAATGAAATCAGATCCATTGAGAAGAACAAAACGTGGACACTTGTTGAACTACCAATTGGAGCTAAAAGGATTGGAGTAAAGTGAGTCTACAAAATCAAATACAATGAACACGGAAAAATTGATAAGTACAAGGCTCGATTGGTTGCTAAAGGCTACTCTCAACAATATGGAGTAGACTACACAGAAGTTTTTGCACCAGTGGCAAGGATGGATACAGTAAGGATGATTATTGCTCTAGCTGCACAAAAGGATTGAAATATTTTTCAGCTTGATGTTAAGTCAGCTTTTCTCCATGGTGAGTTAACTGAAGATGTTTATGTAGAGCAACCAAAAGGGTATCAAAAGAAGGGTAATAAGCACTTAGTTTACAAATTGCACAAAGCTTTATATGGATTAAAACAAGCTCCATGTGCTTGGTTTAGTCAAATTGAAACATATTTCATCAATGAAGGATTTCAAAGGTGCGATAGCGAACAAACATTATTCACCAAGAGAAGTTTGGAAGGAAAAATTATCATTGTAACTGTGTATGTTGATGATTTAATTTTTACTGTGATGATGAAACTATGATGATTGATTTTAAAAATTTCATGTTGCGTGAATTTGATATGACCGATTTGGGAAAAATGCGATTCTTTCTTGGGATTGAGGTGTTACAACAGTCTTCTGGATTTTTTATATGTCAAAGAAAATATGCATTGGAGGTTTTGAAAAGGTTTGGCATGCTGGAAAGTAACTCTGTGAACAGCCCAATTGTTCCTGGTTCCAAATTGAGTAAAGCTGGAAATGGGATCCCTATTGATGATACATATTACAAACAATTGGTGGGAAGTTTAATGTATCTTACTGCCACAAGACCTGATATGATGTTTGCTACTTGCCTTATAAGTAGGTACATGGAAAAACCAATGGAAGATCATCTTCAAGCAGCTAAAGAATATTTCGGTACTTAAAAGGGACTGTGAACTATGGAATTCATTACATAAAAGGAGGAAATGCTGAATTGTTGGCATATACAGATAGTGACTATGTTGGAGATTTGGAAGATCGAAAAAGTACATCTGGGTATGTATTTTTAATGAGTTCAGGTGCTGTTTCGTGGTGTTCAAAAAAACAACCTATTGTGACCTTATCAACTACAGAAGCTGAGTTTGTAGCTACTGCAATTTGTGCTTGTCAAGGAGTTTGGGTGAGGAAAATTTTGAAGGAGTTGGGCCATCCAGATGAAAGTTGCATTACCATATTGTGTGACAATAGTTCAACCATCAAGCTGTCAAAAAATCCAGTTATGCACGGTCGAAGCAAGCATATTGATGTGAGGTTTCATTTTCTAAGAAATCTTACAAAAGATGGTGTAGCTGAATTGGTTCATTGTGGAAGCCAAGATCAAGTGGTAGACATTATGACCAAACCCTTAAAGTTAGAAGTTTTTCAGAAGCTTCGAAGGTTGTTGGGAGTATGTGAATTTTCAGAGGAAAACTAATTGCTTCTGAGCATTTAGTTTAAGGGAGGGAATGAAAGGTTTTTTGTTATAACAGTTTCCTATTTTTAGCTTTCTGTTTCCACTTTGCTGAATTGTAGTAAGAGTGGGTTGCTATTTTTTCTCCTTTATTTTCGTGGATGTAGTTTAGCTACTATTTAAGCTTAGCAGCATTATCAATAAAAGACAGTTTGTTGTGCAATTCTTTTTTGTTCTCAACATTGTTCACATATTAAATTGAGCATTGTTTTTTTTATTCAATAAAATACTTTTAGCAACGCTTTATATAACGTTAGTAAATCATTATTTTCTTTATAAAAAAAAAAAAAACTATAATTTATAATGACACAAAATATAATCTTTATTGACGCTTGTCAATGTCGCAAAAGATGCTTGTAATGAAATTACCAGAAATTCATATTTAGCAACAGTCTTATACGTCACTAAAACTTAACATTTAGAGACAAACTTGTCACGTCACTATATAAAATAAATAGCAACAAATCGTGTGTTGCTAAGAGTATGCTTTTAGTAATGCTTTAGAGTTTGTAAAAGTCGTGTTTTAGCGATGCGTACTAAAATGTATCACTAAAATTTTTAACTACACGACTACTACGATATTCACAGTGACGAGTCTCTACATATTGCTGATATTTTTAGTGGTGTTTTTTCGCTTTTAGCAACACATTTTATTCGTCATTAAAAACTATTTTTCTTGTATTGCTACCATCCTCAACTAATAAATACCATAATCATATATATCACACTTATGAACTTTTCTCAGCACGTGCATGAGATTTCACAATCTTCCATATATTTTTCATTCTCTAAAAGCAAAACATGATATAGTTTAGCATTATGGAAACCAAAAAAAACCAAGCATGGGCAACAAACAGTGACAAAACCCTTCTTCTTCTAAATATATACTTTTTAGTTCATCAAAACCTAACTAATAAAATCATTCCACAGTTCCATATTCCTTTTTTTCTTCCTTCCCCTTCATAATCATCATTATCATTCCAACAAAAACACACACATAGAGATTTTCCTATTCATTATTTTCCCTCACTTTCTCACCATCCAATTAAACACCTATATATCCATCATCCATGTGGTTGATATATTGAAAAGCAAAATAAAGTAATGATTTTTATGAAGTGGGGTATCATTATTAATAATATTATTATTATTTAGGTAAATTGTGAAAACCAACCCCAAACTTATACAAATGTTAAAATCGGGCGCAACCACAAACTTACATAATGATAAAAATTGTAACAATTGTATTAAGTTTTTTATCGTTTTGGAATCCAGTTTCTGCAACTATCGTAAGTTTGAGGGTTCAAACTTTATCGTTCGGAAATTCAATTTCTACAACTATTATAAGTTTGAAAGTCTAATTCTAACACTTGTAGAAGTTTTAGGGCCTAACTTTTACATTTGAAAGTTTAAAAGTATAATTGTAACTACCATCGTACTTCTAGAGTAGTTTCCACTATGTGTCTTTATTATTACTATAATTTATTTTTGGATTGAAAGTTTGTGAATGTGGCCACTATGTGAACATGGGCATGCAATTTTGGGAAGAACATCTCAAGCAAAACTCCACCCAAAATTTTCTCTATTGTGCGCATGCTCTCTTTTAACACATCAAACAATTTGGCCTTTTTTTTTTTTTTTTTTTTTTTTTTTTTAGTGTGACTCTCTCCATCTCTCTGATATAATTGCAATAACTTCCTTTTCTTGTTTGTTTTTTTCAACAAATAGTTTTGGGTGTTCTTGCTACCCATTTTTAAAGGCTTGGTTTTTATTCTTTTCTCATCTTTTTGAAGGCAAGATAAAGCACTTTGCTACACATAAAGGGCACAGCCCAACATCTCCATATTCCATGTTTTTTTCCCTTTCCAAGCCACTTTTTAGTGGGTGTGGAAAGGAAATAGCATTCAATGAAATTTAATTAAGAGCAAATATTTCTATGAAAGTTGGTTGATTTGTTATTCCCTTATTTTTATTTATTTGGATCTTTTTAGTTTTTCACCTTTATAACAAAAGGGTCATCAATCAATCCATTTAGCAGCTTGTAGCTTAAATGTATGAATATATTTGAAAAAAATATAATTATAAGAAACATTTAATTGGCTAGTGAAATTATTCTTCTAACCCCATCACATCCCAAAGCTAGCTTTATTGATAGGTTTATGATATATTATTTAACTTAAAAAATATATATATTTCTAGAGAGGTAGCTTGTTAAGTTAATATTAAATTTAAAAGTTTAAATCGATGAATTTAATATACCAATAGATGTTCCTACTTGATACTACAAAATATTAGGTTAAATCTTACTAAACATGACAACCCTATCTCGGGCTATTTAGCATGTTTGTAATCATTAGTTGTAGGTAGATTGGTGTTTCTCGACTTAATTTGACTTTGTTGGGATTGATGTCATAAATCTCGTGGGTCCTGTAGTTTGTAATGGTAAAATACAAACAATTTATTTATCTAATAAAATTTGAGGCATTTTGTTTGACATTTAGTAGCATTAACCCACAAAACCAATAAACTAAGATCCAAGGTTATCTTTTATAACTTAAAGATGTATGTGGAGACATATAGGTGGATCATGTTTAAGAGATAACCTAAATGGTTTGTGGTAGATGGATAAGGCGAGGTACCTTATTCTGGTGACTCTACAAATACGGTCTGCTTAGTAGATGTTACAACTATTGTAAAGTGCTACAAATGATCTAGTCCTGATCATTCATGTGGAGACATATGAGTGGGGTGTTCTACACAAAGAGTTTATATAAGATCGGACCACGAAATGACTAATCTCATTGTATAAACACCATTGATAGAAGAGACTTACATTTCACCAAGATGACCATAGGTGACTTAACCTGGATCCTGAGTGAGTTGTGAACTCCTTCCTATCAAGGCAGTCCTTTGATCTACATGGGTGAGAGTGGCAAGTGTCACCGACTCAATTTACCTACTATTTTAGGGATTCGTCTAATTGGGGAGTTAAGAACGCAGCTACACAAAAAGGAATTCACTCCTTCTCTATAGTTAGAGAAAGTAGAGAAATTGCTCCCTTAAGGCTAATTCCAAGGTTTGAACAATGTGGTGTCACATCCTCTCTTGGCCTGAGAGGGGTATGGTCATAGTTGAACTATCCTTTATTGTTCATTAAAGGGATTAGTGGTACTTAAGGAGTTGGATGTGACTATATAAGGGGAAAACGGTAATTTTGGCTCAGGTGTACTTATGAGCAATTTGTGAAGGGTCAACGCACCGTTGATTGGTTTTATCCAATGGACACAAAAATATATCTATAATGCGAAGAGTGCAATTGTTCGTCTTTAATGGAGTGACCGGAAGTTATGGAAGTCGGGTAATTTAATTATAGTGTTTAATTAATTATCCAAGTACCATTGGAGCTTCAATCTATAGGTCTATAAGGTCCCTTCGGTTCAACTGGGATTATTGAGAATCAATTAATCTTGGATTAATTTGAATTGTTCAAATTAAATGAGAGAATTAGTTATATATGATATAATTAATTAATTATATGTGATATAATATAGTATATTTGATGCATTATAATATATAAAGTTTATTCTGAGAGGAATAAATATTTGAATATGATTCAAATATTAAATATATGAATTGGATTCATATAAAACTATAGGCTAAATTTAATATGAATTTGATTTGATTTATATTAGATACTATAACTTTAATGAGAGAGTTACAAACTATAGGTTATATTATATTTGATATAAGATAAACTATAGGTTATATGTTATATTAGATATAACATATAATATGATATATGTATTATATAATAAGGTGGTTATTATATAATTATATATTATTAATTAAATTTAAATTAGTTTTAATTTTATTTTATTTAAATTTTGAATTTAAATTAAATGAGGAAGTTATGCAACTCTCTCCCCTTATTTCTCTCCCCCTTATTTCTCTCCATCAAATCGTGGGAATTAGGGAGTTACATGAGATCATCTTCTTCCCTGAAAACCTCAAACTCCCAGTGTGATACTCTGAAACATTTTTTTCTCCTCTCAAAATCTACAATTCTCTTGCCAAAATTATCACGAAGCCCACAAAAACTCTCGTGAATTCTCACCCTATAGAGAATACTGAGGTAATCCGATGGTGGTGTCCAATTTGGTTTTTGACAGTGTTGTGATTTTGGAATTCGTGGTCTCAAGGAGATCTTTGAGATCGTGACCGGAGAGGAATTATGGTGAAGCTTTGTAATTTCAAGGATAAGAGTCCTCTAACCTATGAAACACAGACACAGATACGACTATACAATACGGATACGATCAGATACGACGATTCGTCAATTTCTAAAAAACTAAGATACGGATACGTCTAAGGATGCGTCATTTTTTTAATATATTTTTTAAAAATATATATTTCTAAAAAACGAGGATACTGATACGTTGAAGATACATTTTCTTTTTCTTTTAAAAAAATCTATGATATAGATAAATTTAGCATATAAGTTAATAACAATAGCACAAAATAGAATACAAACATTGAAATACAATACAAAAAAAAAAAAAAAAAAAAAAAAAAAAAAAAAAAACAACAACAACAACAACAACAACATTTAAGATGTTGAAGTACAATAGTTAATAAAATGCAATAGAAAAGTGACTCATATTACAAAGAAGAAGAAGAAGAAGAAAGTTAGAGGGAGAAGTATGAAGATAAACAAAGAACTTATTGTTGAAGATATCCAAATGGTTTATATTTTTGTAGACTTTGTGGGACTCAAATGTGAAGATGAAGATTAGATGATTCTAGTCTAGGGTTTTATGTATATAAATAGATACGTTAAATCGCGTGTCAGATACGTATCTGGGAAGTATCTGGAAGTATCAGTATCTGATACATGTCTGATACTGATTCTTTGTCTCACATAAAGTATATGTGCTTCATAGCCTCTAACTCTAATTTCCTTTTCTCTTTTGTTTAAACATGTTAGTTTTGTTGAATGCATAATGATTTTCAACTCTGTAGTTTTATATTTCTATAAAAAAAAATAAAATTGGAATCTGATCTCGCTTCCTCATGGTTTTCATAAATCTTTAGACTTGACTCGACTTGACTCTCCTAACACAAACATGACACTCTATTCATCACCTAATGTACTGTAAACTATGAATGTTAAGAATGTTAAATTGATTATTTATTCTTGTATATATTCTCACTATATCACTTTAGAGTTAAGTAGGGTTTGAGTTAATTGTAGAAAGAAAAAAAAAAGTATATCATGAGCTACACTTATCTTTGTGCACTCCACCCGATTATCTTAATTATCATTTTATACAAGAGTGAAGTGGGACAGTAGGTGCACTGGAATATCTCAACTAAATTGACACATCCTTAGTACCATCATCATACTCCACGCCCAATATAATGCATTCATTCAAAGAGAAGATGGTTCAATATATATAAGAAGAGTTAGAGAATAGCTCATATCAAAAGGAAAGCACAAAAATACTAGCGAAAAGTCATCGAGTTAAGGACTATAGAAGATACATCATAGTTACAAGAGAGATCGGACTTGGTGCTCCACAATGGAGCCAGTGAAATGATATCATCCCATAGATAAGCACAGCAGTTTTATCAACACCTTGGAATTGTTGTTCTGTTTCTTTCGAGCCATATGTACCTCATTATCTTATCATACTTTAGGGTTAAGTACCCAACTTTAGTTTCTAACCATTTAATTTTGTAACAATTTTTAATCTTTATACTTTAGTATATAACAATTCAATCCCCACTTTTTAATTTGTAACAATTTTTTTGTAATAATTTAATATGTGACGGATAAAATTTTATCAAAACTAAATATCAATTTTTATTATTTAATAATTTAGACCTTTGTAACTTATAAACATAAATGATACGTAATTAGTTTATCGATCTACCTAGGTAAGAAATTTCATTAAATCTTAAAATAATTTCAATGAAGATTAAGGGTCCATTTGGATTGATTTAAGAAAAAAAATGTTTCAAAAACTCATTTTTATTTAAACACTTTTGACAAAAAATTATTGAAAATATATTTCAAAAGCTATTTTAAGTGGTTGTCAAACATTTCCATTTTTTTTCTAAAATGAATTATTTTTTAAATTAAACACATGAAAATGCATTCAAAACACCCTTAAATCTTTATAAATTTTAAATTACAATGATAGCTAAATTGTTATATACTAAAATTTATAGAATAAATTATTTAACAAAAAAAAACAAAAGGAGCATAAAACCACCACTCCATTGTATAATTTTCATAAGATTTTTATTTATATATTTAGGCATTGTTTGGTAGAATTTCATTTTTCTGGCGCGTGCAATACAAACATGAGCTTTAATAACTAATAATTATTAGCCAATCATAAACTAGGATGCACAGGGAAACAAATAAACAATAAATCTATTAATTATATCAATACTTGTATATATATACATATATAAATAAAAAATGAGAATCCTTGCTAAAGGTGGTTTGTTCTTTTAGTAAAAAAAAAATTCTATCTATTCGATAAACATTTTGTTTTTTATTTTTAGTTTTAAAAATAAAGTCTCTCTTTATTTCTTATCATGATTTTGCATCATTATGAAGTACAATGCTTGAATTCTTAACCAAATTTCAAAATTAAAAACAAGTTTTTGAATTTTTTTTTTTTAATTTGACTTGATTTTTTAAATCATTAATAAAAAGTAGACAACAAAAAAATAAATTTAAAGATGTAAATAGTATCTATGAGTTTAATTTTCAAAAACAAAAAACTAAAGACAACACCTTAACATCTGGCTCAATTAGTTAAATGATGATGTATTATATTTATATTGGATAAATATTAATTAAATATTTAACAACATAACAAATAAAAAGTGAAAAGAAAATTAGAAAAAAAAAAAGAATAAAATTAACCTCCTTTTATAGACTATATACCACTCTGTATGGCCTAAGTTCCCCATGTATTTCCATAATTTGATAGATACACTCATCATAATACAATTTTATTCAATAAACATGTCATGTTTATCATTTGGTCAACAAAAACAAATCAAATGAATCTATATATACAAGTCATCATTCAAAATTTAGGTTTAGTTGTACAAAATACTCTTAAATTTTGGATTTTTAAAAGATTTCATTTTATTTTTTAACTTTAAATTTTGTTTAGAAAGATGCCATTGAACTTTGAAATTAGTCAAGAAAATATAGGCGTATGTGATATTATTTATAGTTAGAAGTAAGTTTTAAAACGTCGATATCGATGAAAATGTTAGGATCTCAATTTTACAAAAATATTGATAAAATGTCTATGTTGATAATAAATTCAAAAAAATATCTACACGAGTGACATTTTGTGTTTATTCTTTTGTCCTGGATTTTTAATGATATAATGAAAATGTCAATTCATCTCTCATGGCAGTTAAATTTATGGAGATGTGAAATGTCGACAGAAATTTAATATCGTAGTTAGAAGATTTCAAATCATTGTTACCAATTTATTTCATATAAAACTAAGATATATTATTAAAATTATTTACCTAATAATTTTTTACTCATCAATTGTCATGTCAATTTCTTCGTGAATAATTTGTAAATCGTACATATATGTTTTTTAATTTTACAAATTAGTCATATATTAATTTCCACCTTATTTTAATGGAAAAAATTCTCACAATTATTTTTTTAAAACAAATTTCAAACTTGAAGGATAAAAGATGAAACTTCTCAATATAATAATCAAACATATGTTCCAAAATTAAGGAGTATTTTGTACCATAATTTTACTCAAAATTTAACAACTGAATAAATTTAAAGAGTAAATAAGTATACAACTAACTATCTAAATTAATTATAGATTATATAATGTTTGAAAAAGGCAAATTCTCACTTACTGAATATAACCTTTGAAAAAAAGAAAAAAGCAAAAAAAAAAAAAAACATAGTCAAAGCCAAGAGAAAGCCAGAGAAGACGGTGGGTTGCTCTTTATTTATTTATTTATTTTCTTTTTTAATTATCCCTACTTTTATAATGAAATGTTAACATCACCCACCGGTCATTTATCCCACAAAACTTGGAAGAGTCCATCTCATTCCACCCTCCACATCTCACAGTCTCACAAATCCCCCACCCCAAAACCCCCAATCCTTTTAAAAAATAAAATAACCTACGTCACCGCCATGTAACTTTAGCACACAGCCCCCCTTCTCACCGGCGGGTTATTTTCATCTTGTTTCCATTATTATAACCACATACAAAACCCAACCAAACAAAAAATAAAATAAAAGAAAAGAAAAGCTCTATCGTTTCCACTCATAATTCAAATAGAAGAGAGAGAGAAAAAAAAAAAAGTTTATGGAGAAGAAGAAGATGGGGTTTGAAGAGACGGAGCTCCGGCTAGGTCTACCCGGTAACAACAACATCGGAAGCGGCGAATTGGGAGAGGTGGCGGCTCGAAAACGAGGCTTTGCTGAAACTGTCAGCAGTGAGACCATTTCGAAGGTTGATCTCAAGCTCAATCTTTCTTCGAAAGAAACTGTCGACGACGACGTTGCCATCGATTCCAACCCCGGAAACAAAGACAAAACCGTCCTTACCGCCGATCCGGCCAAACCTCCGGCTAAGTAAACTCAATTATGTCATTCTGTTTCGAAGGAAAAATTATTCAATGTGACCACTACGACACGAAAGGATTCGTAGTTATTATTTTTCAATCTCCTCGAATAATTTCTCGTGTTTTGGTGGATGTGTAGGGCACAAGTCGTGGGATGGCCACCCGTTCGATCATTCCGAAAGAACAACATGTTGGCGTTCGTGAAAGTGAGCATGGATGGGGCGCCGTATCTGCGCAAAGTGGACTTGAAGATGTACAAGAGCTACAAACAACTCTCTGATGCTCTTGCTGCCATGTTTGGCTCCTTCACCACCATTGGTAAGCTAATATAATTAAGCAAAATTTTACGAGTTGATTGGAAAGAAAATTATTGAACGAGGCTTCCATAATAACTGTATTAGGTTTTCTCGTAGTAACAGTTTTAGAAAACTGCTCGAGATGTAAGTTTAATCAGATTCTTATTTCTCATACATCCAATAGTGAAAAACTGTCAACCACATTGTGACGATCTCATCAAATAATTTCATTCGTCAAATATTTTTTTCACTTCTTTAGTAACCTTTTGAATCCGGGTTTTGTTTACACTATTTGAGGTAACTGTGGATCTCAAGAAATGAAGGATTTCATGAACGAGAGTAAATTGATGGATCTTTTAAGTGGCTCTGATTATGTTCCAACTTATGAAGACAAAGATGGTGATTGGATGCTGGTTGGAGATGTTCCGTGGGAGTAAGTTTTAATATCTTTTGGAGCTATTAATTTTAATGTCAACATGTACCAAATTCAATTATAAACCAATCTTTTGATGTCTTTATTTCGACAAAATATAGGATGTTTGTTGAATCTTGCAAACGTCTACGCATCATGAAAGGAAAAGAGGCTATTGGACTTGGTATGTGTCTTCTTATCTTATCTTTTTCTTGTCTAAAATCTTCTCAATCTTAGAACAAGATTTTAAGAGATTTTTTTTCTTATTACTTTTCAAATATAAGTTGAGTGAATTATGGATACTATAGGTAGAGTTACAAACCCAATAAATTTAGATGCATGAATAGTTTTCAGTTACTTTTAAAATAATAATAATAATAACAATAAGGTAACTAAGGATAGAAAACTATTAAACTACCACTAGTCTTTAAAAAAAAACGTTATAATGTTGATTTTTTTTTCTTTTTTAGTTATTTTCTTCCCTTGTGAGCTAAAATGATATAAAAATGTCAAGATCTTATTCAATTTATAATATAAAAAGGAGTGTTGAATCTTAGAGCATAACTGATAAGTTAGGGCAGGTTAAATTACCATTTTAGGTCGTTTTATAGCTTGTGTTTATTATAATTTCATTCTTACAGTAATTTGGTTAAATTTTCTTAAATACTAGTATCTTTTAAGGGTGATGTGGAATAAAACTTTGTAACAAATGCACGACTCTAAGTACATAGTTTATGTAAGATTCATACTAACAAAACTGTTAGAAATATTTTCAAATATAACAAAATATTATTGTCTATCGGTGTCTATCACTGTTTACACTAATAGATGTCCATTAGTACCTATTATTAACTATTATTATCCATCACTAATAAACAATAAAATTTTGTTATATTTAATAATATTTTTCAGTAATTTTTTATATTTTAAAAACAACAAATTTTTAGTGACAATGTTAATATTTGATACAATGAAGTTTTTTTTTTTTTTTTTTTTTTTTAGACTTATTTAACTAAATTGTTGGAATAGATATAGTAACTTTTGAAATTAAAGGACAACCATGCAATGATACAAAATAGAACCTATAGGATTAAAATGAAAATATAATCATTAGGATAAATTTAGCGAGTATAATCATCTAACAAATAAAAATATTTATGTGAAGTACATTTATGTTCTAAATGATACACAAATCATTCATTTCAGCACCAAGGGCTATGGAGAAATGCAAGAACAGAAGCTAAACAAGAAAAAAAAAATGCTAAAGTCAGCTTCAAAGCCTGCAGCTTCTTCTGTCTCGATTCGATCTCGAGTCTTAACTTATCTTAATTATTGAAACGTCGATGATCTAGAAAAAGTTTTGATTCAGATAAAAGGATTTGAGGAAAGAATATGCAGGTTGTTTGTTTGGGTGTTTCATATATATATATCATTAAGTTGTAATATTATTCTATATACCAAGATGTGAAAACCCTTTAAGTGGTAGTTTTATATTTGTCATATACATACTTATTTGTTTAAGTTCCAAGTCTACTTGGCTTGATTTGTCTAACAACCTTTGTTTAAGTATGGATGGATTTGGGTTTAAATAATATAAACTCCATGTTTGCTTGTAGTTATATATATTATTTGTTTTTTTTTTAATTAATTTATATTATAATTTTTCAATGATTGATTCTTGAAATTTCTTCTTATATATATATATATATTGGTATAAAGTAATAATAATGGCTGATATAAAATAGAGGAGAGGGCCAATAATTAAATGGAAATGTTCCATATGGATGTAGCAATGACATGTTGAGTATAGGGAACAAGATCATGTGGATTGTTGAAGAAGGCATTTATGCGGATGACCCATTTATGTTTTGAGTTTGCTGTTTATATGTTATATAGTGAAAGATGTCTCTGTTTTTTTGCTAATAATGCAATGGTTAAGCTTTTAAAAATTTGTTAAATGACACAACTTCAAGTATTCAAAAAAAAAAGGGTGTATTAATCATACTTTTTAATTTGATGTGTCCCTCATTGTCTCTCTTCCACATGTGGATTGTGACTATATGTGTTCGTGATCGATTAATTATGTGTCGCGTGTGCCCGTCTTTTGAGTGTCTTTGCATGTGTGATATTTTGAAGTGAATCATGGGTCATTGTTTTCAATTTTATTTTAATTTTTAATATTTTAGAGGTTTGAAATTCCATTATTTGTATATTATATTTAATTTTTTTAATCAAGTTTTATTGTATCATAAAATGTTGGAAGTTCTTTATGTGACGATTAACAAAGATGATGATTTGACATCAAAATACATTTTATTATTTGAGCAAAAATATAATTTATTTTAATTTGATATATAATATATAAATAATAATGCACGTTCAAGAAATTAGAAATCTATTCATTACTTAAATATGATTTGATCATTCGTTGTCTTTAAAAAAAAAACTAAATCAACACCCATTAAAAATGTTGTTACCATAAACAATCTCAAAAAAATAAATAAATAAAACTAAGAGCTTCCATAAAATATATATATATATATATATATATATATGTATATATGTATGTATATATATATATGTATATATGTATGTATATATATATATATATGTATGTATGTATGTATATATATGTATGTATGTATGTATATGAGGACAATATAGGAATGGTTGAAAAATATAATTTAAAAAAGAGAATATAAAATTAAATAAAGGGAAAAAAATCACAAAAATTATGTACAAAACACAAGAGATATGATTTTAAGGACAAAATAGCCATTATAAAGTTAATGTCTAGTGATAATTATAAAAACGTTATTGACGAAGATAAAATTTAGGTAAAAATTTTTATAGTTGAAACATTTTCTAAAAATATATAATTGAATTGTAATACTTTTATTTGTATACAATGCATATAATAGTTATATAAATTTGATTTTATTAGGCTATAGTTGAAAGAAATCCATGCAAATTAGATTTTGATAAATTTTATAGCAATTTTAAAATTTAGGTTAGTTTACATCTTATTTAAAATTCGAACAATAAAATTTGTAAAATATATAATGACATTTAATTTCTGTAATCAGATACAAATATTTATTATTCTAAATATTAATATTCGGTTTATAGTAGAATTATTTTTCAACCAAAAACATCAATGAGTTTTATTTGCTTTCTTGTCTTTTTCATTTATTTTTAGGTTTGGGCTTTAATTATCATATTTTCCATGTTAGACTTTGGTATATATGCTAATACATTCAACATAGAATTACAAGCTTCTTTGGATTGCCTTGTAAAAAATGTATTTTTCAAAACGTCATTTCATTTAAATATTTTTTATAAAAAAATTGTTGAAAATTATAACTATTGTGGGTTTGGTTACACAAGTTTTAGTTTTAGTTGGCTATATGATCAAAGTTTTTCTACCCATTTTAAATGGTTATAAAAGACGATTATTAAATACTATATTGATTCAAATTTGAGTTTAAATCACTTAAATCAGTTAAGATTTTTTTTTTTTTTTCTATTTTGAATATGGAGTTAGTCGTTGCAGTTAGTTGTATGGTAGGTTGTCGAAGTAATCTAAGGTATTTTTGTAGTTGTTATATAATTAGAGATTTATACTTAAAAATTCAAAATTTTATATTTTAAAAGTTGATTTCAAGTGTTATGCTCAAACCAACTTATTCTACCCTCACATTTTATTAAAAAATGTTATTTTTTAGTAGTTGACGAACACTTTAAAAAGGAGGATGGGATTAGCCTAAATTTTCTCAAGTTTCCCTCTTCTTTTCTTCTTAGTTAGCTGGTTATTTTAAATTTTACCATATAACAAAAGGAGGGAAGATATGAAATAAGCAAAATAAATATTAGTAAAATATATTCTTCAAGATAGTGCCTCTTTAGGGAGTTCACCAGTTTTAGATTGGATCTCTTTTTTTTTCTTTTAATCCAAAGCTGGTGTTAGACTTGATAGACTATAATACCATATTAGACAAATATGTGGTTAAATCTCAAAATTAATTGATCACGAGATGGATACCTCATGTATCTTATATAGATTGAGTGGTATTTCTATCTTTCCAATGGATATGTCAACTTTTGTTTTGAGAGAATGTTTTGTTTAAACTTTAATTGCTTTTTTTTTTTTAATAATATGTGTGATAGAGAGAATCGAACCTCTAACTTTGAGATTGAAAATACAAATTCTATGGCGGTTGAGTTGTGCTCATTTTGACATAAAATTACTCTAACTAATTTTGTGTGAAACATTTTCGTAGCTTTTCATTCCTTTGGAATGTAGATTCATCCATGTTTTTGAAATAACGGCGAAGTCCGAATGTGGAAGCACAGATAGTTCCCAATTCTCAATTTTCACAGAATACAAAATTACAGAGAAACATATAATTATGCTATGCATATAATTTACAACATGCTTATAGATAAAAAGGAGGAAGAAGGGTTAGGGATTAAATTACCCTTGAAGAACAAGATCTTCACGAAATCTCTCCTCGATCTGTCACGAACAACTCGATGACGAACATCCAATGAGGACACCACCAAGCGGAGCTTAATATATTCTCTTTTTGGTAGAGGATTCTCAAGAGTGTGGGTTTTGATACTTTTGGAAGAGGGAGGAAGAAATTTTGAGAGGAAAGATTTTTATAGGAGATTCTTCTAGGTGCGTGCGTGTGCGTGCATAGCCTATAATTTTTGTATTGTATCAAATACAATATAACTCATAGTTTATAATTCTCTAAATCATTTGTAGTATTTAATATAAATCACATTTATACTAAATTTAATTATATGAATCAAATTCACATAATTAATATTTGAATCATATTATCAAATATTTAAATCCTCTCAAAATAAACTTTATATTATAATGTATTAAATACATTATATTAATTATATCATGTATAATTAATTCTCTTCATTAATTTGAACAATTCAAATTAATCAAAAAATTAATTTATAATAATCCCAGTTGAATTATAGAAGGAATCTTATGGATTTGTAGATTGAAGCTCCAATGGTACTTAAATAATTAATTAAATTACTCAATATCCATTAACTGTTGGTCACTCCATTAAAGATCCGCACTACGGATATATTTTTGTGTCTATTGGATATAACCATTCAACAGTGCGATGACCCTTCACCTCTGTAGTTACATCTAACTTCTTAAGTATCACTGATCTCTCTAATGAACAATAAGTCATAGTCCAATTATGACCAAACCCCTCTAGGGTCAAGAGAGGATGTGAAGCTACATTGTTCAAGCCTGGAAACTCTTAAAGAGCAATTTATCTACTTACCCCGATATTAAGAAATGAGTGAATTTCCTCTTGTGTACATGTGTTCCCAGCTCTCTAATCAGATGAATCCCCAAACTAATAGGCTTATTGAGCCGGCGATTTAGCCACTCTCACCCATACAAATCAAAGGACCATCTTCATAGGTTGAAGTTCACAACTCACTCAAGATTCAGGTAGGTCATGTCACCTATGGTCATTCTGGTGAAATGTAAGTCTCTACTATTAGCAGCATTATATAATGAGACTATTTATTTTGTGGTTCGGTCTTATACAAACCCTTTTGTATAGAACACCCCCGCTCACATGTCTCCACACGAAAGATCAAAATTAAATCATTTGTAGCACTTTACAATAATTGTAACATCTACAAAGCGAGTCATATTCATAGTGTTACCAGGATAAGGTATCCAGCTTTATCCATCTACTATAAATCATTTAAGTTATCATTTAAACATGATCTACCTGTATGTCTCTAAATACATGTTTAAGCTATAGAAAATAATCATGGATGTTAGTTTATTGGTTCTAGGGTTAATGTTACTCATGTCAAATAAAATATCTCATATTTTATTAAATAAATAAATCGTTTGTACATTATAATTACAAATTACATGACCCATGAGATTTAAGGCATCAACCCCAACAGTTTTTACATATTTTGTAAGGGTATTAGTGGAAGAATGTATAATTTTTAAAGCATTAACATTTACAAATCTTATGATGTCGAACGACTATATTTGCATTTTAAAAAATGTTGAACATCTAAATTTCTTTAAAACGAACCAAAATGCTCGACTCGACAATCATTACTTAAGTCCTGTTTCATAACATTTTGATTTTAGTTTTTGAAGTTTTTGGTTATTTTCTCCTAATTTTCTTGCCATGGATTTCACTTTTTTTCTAAGAAAAACTTGAAATATTAGTCAAAATATGATTATTTTTTTTTAAAAAAAAAAAAAGAAAGAAAAAAAGAAAAAGAAAAAAGTGAACAACAGAACATTACAACATAGAGGCGAAAATAAAGTTAAAAACTTAATTTCAAAACAATAATAAAATAATTATCAAACAGATGAATCTATATTTACACACCACCTCCCAACTCTTCCACCCATAATAGTTTGATCTATATCAAAATTCTTCCATTACACAATCTTGTAATTTCTAAGAGAGTAAACACTCTTTTGTTAAGTTAAACATCAATAATAATAATCTGGATCAATTTATTATGGAAGTTTAATCACTAAATAATGTTCATATTAGTGACTGATGGTTGAATTATTGACCAACAAATACCACACTAGTATTAATTAAACTTCTTCAACTATTTTTTCTCCTAGCCTCACCATGATTTACTTTCAATAGGTTTTGACACCTGTTGGTTTGCATTTTTTGTTTTTAATTTACTTTTTATCCTTCTCTATTTTGGTGACTTTTAGCTTATTCAAATGGCCTCAAAGTTTAAAGCACAAATTCTTAGTTCTTCCAACCCATCTTTTGTCTATCTATGAACAGGAAGAGAAATAGATCATTTGAGTACTCAATTATTGGCACTCTTATGAGCTTAATTGAGTAGAAGTTAGTAATTAAGCAACAGAACAGGTTGACCTCAAAAAGACCAATCCAAATAAAATACTTTGACATCTAAGTTTTCTGTTAATTGATTCCAGAATTAAATTATTAGTTTATTAGGTCCATCAATACCTTAGAATGTCTCTTCTTTAAATTCTCCCTTCTTGATCACTTTAGTTACCTTCTTAAGATTAGTTTAGTTTATTTTGTATCACAAATCGATCCCCTTACTAAAATTAAAACAAGTAAAAAAAAGAATTAGGATCTGTTTGATTCACATTTCAGATTCTGTTTATATTTCAAATTTACTAAATTCAATGAATATATGTTTCAGTCAATCCAAATTTTGTTTCTAAAAACTATTTTCGAATTCTGCAATCTAGACAAGGTAAATTCTAATAACAATATTTTTATATTTTTATTATATCTAAAATTTGTATTTTAAAATTTAAAATGCATAATTACATTAAATAATATTAAAAATATTTAGAAATATAATATGTCAGTTATAAATTCAATTCAATTTTTCTAAAAAAAATAAAACATTTATTATGTAATATATTATAAATTAAATTAAATTTCAAATTTGATCTTATAGTTAAAAGAAAATTAAAAGTTAGTCCATAAAATTTAAATTTTAATTTCTACGGTTTGAAAGAACTTCATACATAATCTCTATGATTTGTTAAACCCTTTTAAATAATCCCTACCATATAAACTATTTGTGAAACTTTTATCAAATCATAGGAGATAAATTCAAATTAATCATAAGACTTAAATTTTAACTCCTTCCAAACTTTAGGGATAAAAATTTCAATTTATCCTATAAATCATACATTATTACAAAATAATAATTTTACAGTTTTTTAATAATAATTCTCCTACCAACCACATATTTGAAAACATGAAATACAACTCTATTATTATATAATCCTTTGTTTTTAAATTCTCTACCAAACAGATCTTTAATAACCCAAATTCGAAGATAATACTCGACCTTGGTTGTTTTAAACCATACTCTAATTGAGTTTCAAATAAGAACCATCATTCTACATAATAAATCAAGGGATATATATCTAATGTACTTACTGGACTTCCATTGAATCAAGGCATTAGTAGTCTACAAAATGGCTTTGCCATATGCATCGATTAATCAAAGCATGAAGCTGATGAATCCAAGAGCCTCACCAGTTGAGGCACCATCAGAGTTTATAAAATCGGTCAAGAGGACTATCTCGAGCCCAAGAAATTATTCGAAGCTGAATAAATGTGACTGATAGTTTTATACTGTCGAGAAAGAAAACATTGTAGTTTGACAACGCACCCAAGAATTTGGAGCAATCACCTAGTGAAGGCCACCTGCCCTAAACTCACTTCTAGAACACGAGGAATCTCTCAAATCATATGATTATAAATAATTATTATTCTTTATTGGAAAAAAATGAACTTATAAACCTTGATAAATGTATGACTTGGCTCTGGGTACTGGACTCAGTTCTATACTAAAAAATATGGTTTTAAGAGAGTGGCAATGTTACATAGCGAAATGTTTATACAGGCGAGGCACTCTGCCTCTAACCCAAATGGCTGGCAGGTGCACTCTGCCTTCACTGGCTAATTCACAATGCTCAAATATTTTATCAGTGTCCGAGGAAAAACAATCACAACTTCTGAATTGTTCAAGACACAAGAATCTTACACTGATGGATTCCGACCTTTCTTCGTTTTGTATAATTATCGGATGACTGCCAACAAAAACAGGGAAAAGAAAGAAATTATATCACGTGAATTTGAATATAGGACTTCTTATAATGATACCATATTAAAATACTACTAAATTCGTTAATTACCATTAAGCGCAAGTTTATGCTAATCATGAAGGTGTATTAGATTTCTTTTTGTGTCTTAGGAACCACCTTTGTGTTTAGACCGCTATTCAAATAACTAGAAGTTCCGACTTACCAGTGAAACAAGAGGTGGAACTCTAATGCGTTTTGAGCCATCTGCCAAGCGTTTACATGAGAGTACGTTCTCCTCAGGCGCAGCAGCCTTATTAAGCTGAAATGGACAAAAGAAGTGCATATTAAGTTAACATCGGAATTCAAATCCTTCTTTAAGCAATCTACCATGTACATGGAATGTTCCCAATCTTCCAGATAACTAATCCTCAAATTCAATAGGAGATTAAAGTCAAGTAATCGATTTGTGTACCTGACTTCGAATAGCTCCAACCAATAACTCCTTGCAATCTGATGCGTGCACATTTCGTAAACCAGGGCACTGAAGTAGCAATCTCTCTGGAAGCATGAAAATATTTAATAATATTAGGTGTAGAACTTTTCATCAGATATATGGATTATAGTCACTTTCAAGGAGATATATGAATTATAGTCAGTTTCAAGGAGATCAGTTAAGGGGTAAAAAAAAAATAATTCACCTGGATGCAAATTTTTGCAAGAGTTCAGGTTGAGATCATCTAGTTGTGGGCAGTTAAGATATAGTGCCTGCATGTGAAGAACAGAATAAAAATGGAGAAAATGATGGCATATAGATTTGATAGGTAATGGCTAGAGTCTCACATCTAAACCGGAACAACCCCATAAACTCAGCTTTTTCAGGTTGTTGTGTTTGATGATCAGCTTTTGGTAAATGAGGTGAAACTTAGAGTTTGGCGGTTTTGATAACTCGTGATCACCAGTTTCAGATGTCGAATCCTGTGCATTAGGGTCACAAATAGTCATCCCACAATCCATGAGTTCAAGAAGTGGCAATTCAGCCGTTGCAAATTGTATGCCACCTGAAGAGCAGGAAGCAACTTCATCAGTAATTGGAAACTGAGAGCCAGCATAATAAAAAGTTTATACAAAGATGAAAAATTACACAAAAATCGGATATAAAGATGAGTGATTACTTGAAGTGACATTAGGACAGAGGGCAAGGAGAAGTCTAGACAATGAATCTGGGAAAACATTACAGATCATTCCTATGCCACTGTCACTGATGCTAGACCTGAAATCCAAATCAATGGCCGATTCAGATGATCTCTTTATACTAATTATGCCGTCAGAATAATTTCATATCAATAAGCTTGCTTCAGAGATTTAACTTTTAAGTAAGCATTTAAAAGAAAGAGATGATAAATTCTCCAGCAATTCACTGCAAGATCAGTTCTATTATCCACTCAAGCATGTGACCCTTAACATTGACTCCTTGCACCAATCACTTCAGCACTTCCTAGATTAATCTCAAAATTATAATGGCGTGTGAGATTAGTAAAAAACAAAAATGCATACCCGCTAAGATCAAGCAATTCCAAGTTTGGATAGCTTGAAGCAATAGAAGCAACTGATGCATCAGTGATGTCAGCTCCAAGAACAAGTGAAAGCATCCGCAATCCCCTGATCAATGCAAAAACAAAATAAGAATCCACAATAAACATTAATGAGAACAAAAGTTAACCCCTGAACATTCAAAAAAGGATGGAAGTTTACTTGGCACAAGCTCATTGCAATGCTAAATTAGTACTAGTAGGACAAACCTCAATTGTGCAGCTGTCAGTGCTAGTACTACAGCATGAGAAAGACGGACAGACGATATGTGTATGTTTTGTAATCTCGGACAACCCCTTCCCATGCCATCAACCATCGCAACAAGATCAGTGCTATCATTTTCTTGACGTGAAAACTCTAAGGAAATCTCCTTTAAATTGGGGCAATTGAAACCCTGTCAAAATAGTAGATGAATGAGCAAACTTACTTTTCTATCAGAGGTAGTCATTGTAAGAGATAAAAGGACAAGAGATATAACCATCTTAGAGAGGGAGCAAAGATCAGAAAGCCAAAGTGTGCCAAGACTTGATGAACAGAGGGAAAAACTCCCCAAACTAGAACAACCTTCCATCTTAAGACTCTTAAGACAACGTTTATCGGCAACAAATCGACCAAGTTCACCACTGCATATTACAAATAAAAAGAAATGGCCAAACATCAGTCATTGGAACACATTTTCTGTTATGAACTTCAGCTATCAGTATTCTTCTGATCATACCACTTTCACACAGTCATATATTCACAGATCAACAAACAGAACAAATAAAAAAAAATCAGTACAAAACAAGGTAAGACATATGTATACAGAATTACCCTGTGATGCGATTTATTGATGATTTAGACGTAGTGATCTCCAGAACTTCAAGATTAGGACACGAGAACGCAATGCAAGCCAACATCATCGAATCCAAGTCACTGCTACATCAAGAAACTCATATGTTAAAACAATCTGATCTTCAAACACCATCACCTATTAGTGTTCATTAAGGCCGATCTCTAGAATTCCATATAAATCTTATTTTTAGAGAATAAACAGAAGTCATCAAGAAAGATAAATAGTTACGAGCTAGCTAGCTAGTCAGTAGTTGCAAGCTAAATTTAGAGGAAAATTGTTGAACAAGAACAAGAAAGTCAACCCCATTGTATGACAGTGGATAAATTTGATCAGAATTTAAAGTCATCAACTACAAGTGCTATTACCATAAAAAAACCATGGAATAAAAAGATCAGGTCCTCATTTCGCTAGTTCGTCACAGATCGAAGCCCAAATCATTTCATCTACCTAATTTTTGTCACATTTAGTTCAACAACATCCGGATCCAGTTCATTTTTCACATTTCAATTAAACTCATTATCACATTAACTCATCAGAACCCGATCGTCAACTTAACCGATAGATCTAAACCGTCCAATCAAGAACCCTAACCTTTCCAATCTAAGCGAGAGGGTCACAAGTCCAGAACACTTCTGCAGCAACGAACCAACAAATCCAACCTGAGCCCTAGACGGAACTCTCAATCTCAACACCTCCGCCGCTCTCCAAATCTTCCTCGTCGTCGCTCTCCACCCCTTACAAACCCTCGCCGCCGATAAAATCCCAGTCGGCGGCAGCCTCCTCAGAACCTCCCAAAGACAAGTCGCAGGTAAACATCCAGAGGAGTCCGGATCGATATCGGGATAATCAAAGACCGGCTCAGCCTCATCGATATCGTCAAGGTCAGAATGGAAGCCGCTGCGGAGATCGTCAGCCTCGTCAAAGGAGAGAGCGCGACGGAGGTGGGAGTGGGAAGCGGGGTCAATAGTGGAACCGCGAGCGGAATTGGTAGAATCGGTGGTGGGAGTGGAAGTAGTAGCGGCGGCGGTGGTGGTGGTTGTGGTAGAGGTGGTGGAAGAAGTGAGGTTACAAACATGGCCTTTCTTGGGGAGACCACATCGGCCGCAGTTGTAGCTACCACGTTTCTTGCCGCGCTTGAGGTCAGAGTTGGAGATGGTGGCTGTGGCCGTGCTGGCGGCGGATTGGGGGTGGTGGAAGCGCTCCATAGCGGCGGCGGGGACTGGGAGAGAAAATGAGAGATTAAAAGAGGAATTAAAGGGATAAAAGAGAGAAATAAGAGAGAGAAAAGGCGCGGGAGAAAGGGTTGGATTTCGCGCGTTTATTTTGAAAGATTTCGGGGGAAAATGGAATTTATAGGTGGAGCGTGTTTGGGGTTTTTTTAGTGAAATTACCTAATTGCCCATTTCCGTTGATTTCGATGAGTTGGAATTTGGAGAAAAAGCATGTGACATGGATTCTTCTTTTTATTATTTTACTATTCCCTCAAATCTATCCGTTACTAGTTACTCTATTTTATTCCTTCTATTAAATTTTCATGATATTTTGGGTAATGATTTTAAGAAAAAAATTCAAAAAAATATCAAACTATTTATAAAAATAGTAAAATAAAATAGAGAACTTCCATCCGCATCTATCTATGATAGACTTCTTTCAATTTCTACCGCTATAGTATCAATGATAGACTTTATCTGTCTTTATCAAATAAGATTAAAATTTTACTATTTTATGTAAATAGTTTCCCTTATTTCCTAATTTGAAAACTTTCCATATTTTAATTGGTAAAACTGCTAAAAATATTTTTATTAGATAGATGTCTATCACAATTTATTATTAATAGATAGTAACATTTTGATATATTTATAAATAAATTAGTTTGTTTTTTTTATTTGAAAACAACCCTAATTTTCATAAAATATAAAAAATAAAACATAATTTCAATATTAAATACTTTTAATTACTTTTAAAATATAATTTACTTATTTATTAATATGAAGTTCTTATATAATTTTTCTTCCAAAAGTTCCAATATCAACCTTTTATTAACATTTTCATAAAATTGAGATATCCGCATCGTTTTTATTTTTTTTTCTTTAGGTTTTGGTTTATGAAATTTGGTGTTTGTTTTATTATTTTCTTTTTTTCAATTGTTGGACTTTTCTTGAAATGTATGTCCTTAGTTTTTCAATGTTAGGAAATATAGTCATTCTGTCTTTGTCATTTGTTTTGTAATTGATTAGATAATATGCATCTAATTTACACTAGATTTTTGGGGTAATTTATGTGACTTTAATGCATACTCATCATCTTAACATATTAATGTGTGTATATTTCAAATCATATCATTTATTGTTAAAGAAAAATAAAGTATGGATCAAAATAGATATTTTGAATATATATATACAAAATCCAATGACTTTGAAAATTTAAAGACCGAAATGGTTTTGTTATTATTAATTTTCATTAATTATTTTAAAGGAAAAAAAACCCAAAAAAGTTTTAAAACTCCTGGTGTACATGTGATTTTTAAAGAATTGCCAATTTAAACATATACTCTATCAAAACAGAGTATGTATAATGTATCCACATGTATGATTCTTTTTTAAATATATATATATATATATAAAATAATTTATGCAAGAAATGAAGGTTAAAAGCTAAAATAGTTATTATGTGAAATTTAGAAATTAGAATAGAATATTTAAAATGTCAAAGATAACCAAAGTAAAATAAGCATTAATCTTTTCGTGAAATTGAAACCATAAATTTGAATTATTTAATTATATTAATATCATCAATGAGTTAAGTTTACACTTGAAAAATTATGATAAAATAGGTAAATATTAGGTCCTCTTGAATTTTCCGAAGTGATAAATATATGACTTTGATAGAGAGCTAACAGGTCATGGGTAGATAAAGAGGTAATATACAACCATCATTTTAACTATTTTAAAACCCCGCTCAAATATGCACTCAATTTAAAAATTTCGTAGTTGAGTTTTAACCTTCTTTTATCCACTTAATTTTGTAGTCAGATTTGTATATTTTTGTAGTTTTTTTAATCTTTTTTTCTCCAGTTAATTTTGTAGTCAAAAAGAGAAGTCCAACTACACCCAACATCTTTCGAAATGAAACAATCACAAGTTCCAACAGAATTTATAAAATCAGTATCAAATTGGGCCATACTCAGAGCAGCTCTATTATACACATCGGGATAGACTCGATCCTCTCACCGAATCTCAAAAAATAAAAAAATAAAAAAATAAAAAATAAGGTTGAGCCAAGTACAAGCTTTAGAAATAAGGGTTATGAGTCAAAAGTAAGATGGAACATATACTGCATCTTTAATTTGTGTATCGTAACAGAATTTGAAGTGGAATCCTAAGTTCAAAAGATCAAATATATATTTCTTTTTAAAAAACTGTCAGTATAATGAGCCAAGTGTATTAAACCAATAACCCTCTTAGAGCTATTATTAAAGAGTGATATAAAAATAAATAAATAAATAAGTAGTTGGGGTATTAAAAAAAGCTAGCTACCTAGGCATAGTTTTGGGATAGAAATTCAAAACCATAATCTTGTAGTAGTTGAAAGAATAAGGCAAATTATCTGAGCTCATTTAAGTCAATTGAAGAGTGAAATGTTTTTATTTTGTAGTGATAACAAGAGAGACTACCTCTCATGATTTTTTTTCTTCCAATGCTAAATTGGATCAAATATTCACGTTAGATTTATAATTCCCTTCATGATCTCTAATATAATAATTAACTTTTATGAACAAAACCATATTGGAGACTAAAAATAGAAAAATATTTTAAAATTTTGAATTGAAAATTGTTCAGAGAATATATAGAAACTATTTGATTCGTTACTTGGTATATATGATTTGCTTCATGACTATTCTAAGGCCATTACAAGAATTATGGTTATTTTCGACGCCATAAAAAGCATCGGGTGGTCTCATTTTCCCTGACGGTACATGGAGGTGTTGGGAGAAAATTCAATCCTCACAGAAAGTTCACTGACATCGGGATAATCGATCTATCCTAACGGTCAATAAACCTACGGTCAAGCTTGTTGAACTCGCCCAATGGTCCCAGGATAGTCGAGAGTTGTTTAGTTTTTTAAAAAATGAGAAAATTACAATTTATTCTTCTCTTGATGGTCGGAGTAACACCATCGGGGGAAAGTCCCTTTGCCCGATGGTTTGGAACCATCAAGAGGTAGCGAAATAGAAAATTAAAAACGTTATGGGGAAATTGTAAAACTATCCCGACGATCCTCAAGTGACCATCGAGAGTTTCTACTTCCGCCAATGGTGATGCAATCGTCAGGTTATTCTTAATTTTAAAAAGATATTTTTAGACTTTTTATTCATCTATCCCGACGGTTTGGATAATGTCGTCAGACAAGGTTTAAGTTTTAAGAAATAATAAATACAAATAAAAAAAAAATTGAGAAGTTGTCAAGTTTTGCTCGACGGTATTCAAGCATACTGTCAGGATATAGTTGAGTTCGCCCGACATTATTTGAGCGACCATTGGGAGTTCGTATTTTCACCGACGGTAATTAAGCAACTGTTGGGATATGGGTATTTAAATAAAAAAAAAAAACATATGGGTAATTGTAAAGTTTATGCCAATAGTGTGTAAAAACACAGTTGGGATAAGGTTGAGTTTGCCCGACAATTTTCGGGAGTTTGTAATTAGGCTGGTGGTATTTGATTGATCGTCAGGATGTGGGTATTTATCCCAACTGCTGACCAAACAACTGTCGAAAAAAGATCGTTAAAAACCCTCCCCAACTCCCTGCCACCCACAGTCTCTTCTTTTCCTTCTTCTTCAATTTTTTTCTTCTCCTTCATTCTGTCTTCTTCAAAACCCATAGTCGAGATTCTCACAGCTCGTAGTCCGCTTGCCGTTTGCTCACCGTCAAATTTTGGTACCATGAACTTTTTTTTCCATTTTTTTTTCGTTTTTTATTTTCCTTCTTTATTATTTGTTTGTTACTGTTTGTTTTGGAAAACAATAATTTGTTTCTTGTTGTGTATGGTTTGTTTTGGAAACTAATTTGTGTACTGTTTCTTTTTATTTTGGAAAAAAGAAAAGGAAACTGATTTCTTAATACCATATTGGCTCTGGTGATTGCCAAACTAGTTAGTTCTTAGTTTTGAAAACTAGTTTCTTTTTGTTTTGGAAAAAAGAAAAGGAAAGTGATGGTCAAACTAATTAGTTCTTAGTTAAGTGAGGTAGTTCAGAATAACAATTCACCTAACGCATTTAAAATTTTCACATTTCATGATTGGTTGCATACTATTATCTATTTCAATTTTCTAAGTTGGATTTTTTAGTGCAACAATTACAAAGATGTGTGGGGTCATATCTATAAAATCAGAGGAGGAAGTACATGTGTTAATTATTGCTAAGTAGATTATTTTTGTTGTCCAATTTGGATTTTAAAAGAATTTAAAAATTAGTTGTCACTAGTTACATCTAAATATTGTTTAAACATATTGATTAAAAATTAGTTGCCACTAGTTAATTATTGATACGTAGATTGTCTTTTTATTTATTTGTTTTATTTCTTTTAGCATATATCATAATTAGTTGAGTTATGATCAAGTTCGAATTGGTTTCTACTTATAAAGGATTAGCATAGTTAATTGTATAAAGTATGATTTATAAAAATAGCAATAAGGGTATGATTTAGATTAAGATAATTGTTTTAAATAGTAAAATTGCTAAAAATATTTTTAATTTTAGCAAAATATCACTGTCTATCAGTGATAGACTGCAATAGACTTCTACCATTGATAAACAGTGAAATTTTATTGTATTTATAAATAAGTTGGCTCATTTTTCCTTATTTGAATTTTCGAGTAAAGACAGTAAATATGGAGCAAGGATTAGGATTATGATTTATTTGTACTTGGACCTTCAGCTACATTGAAGATGACTTGATGAAAGAAACTCTTTATGGGCTTTTTGGGTCTCTTCTAAATGGATTACATCTTCTACACATATATCAATTACATGATTGTCGAAACTTTTCTAAAATGTAATACAAGACTAGTCCACGATATAACTAATTATAGAAGAGTAAATAAATACTCACCTAATGCATGTTACAACAACTTAATTAGGACGAGGTTTAAAAAATTAAACTTCAGCTATAACAACTTAATTATGATTATTTTCTATAATGAGTTCGTAGTAGTAGGCTTTTCAACTTTCCTTTGGTGAGATTGAAAGACATAAAATAAGAAGGTTTTAGATTTCATAGACCTTTTTGTATTATATTATTAAAATTACAGCTCATTATCTAAATCATACAGGTTCAACTTATCACATATATTATTAAGAATGTATAAAGAGTGGATTAAGATTAGGAACAATTTATCAATTAAGTATGCAGAAGGAGTCTATCGATTCCTTGAAGTTGAAAAACTTCATGTTAATAACTCGGGAAAAACAAGATGTCCATGCAGAAAACGTATGAATGCAATGTGGGAGCTAATAGATGGAGTTAAATGACATTTATTCATAAATGAAATTTCTCCATTGTATTATCAATGGGTATATCTTGGAGACCCCGACGACTTGTCTAGGGGATACGAGAGTCACACATCTCAATCGATACATGATGATGGTTTAAGTACGACAGAGATGAATGTTATAGATGATGAAAATGAAATTTTGAATATTATAAATGATCTACAGTGTCCAATTGTCGATCTAAATGAAGAAGAAAACGAGAATGAGATACACACCAATGCCTAAGAAAGAGATAACAATTCAAGCTTATTTGAAGACTTAATAAATGAAGCACACAACCAGTTGTACCCTGATTGTACAAATTTCTCTTCATTGTTGTTCTTGGTGAAGTTGATGCATATTAAGGTTCTTAGCAGTTGGACTAACAAGTTGTTTGATTTGTTAATTGAATTGTTAAAAGTAGTATTTCCCGTTGGAGCATCTATACCTAGTTAATTTTATGAAGCTAAAAGAAAATTACGTGACTTGGGACTAGGTTATGAGTCTATTTATGCTTGCAAATATGGTTGCATCCTATATTGGAAAGAATTTGTCAATTTGCAATAGGTCCAGTATGTGGTGAATCTCGATACAAAGTTGATTCTGGAAAAAGTAAAAAGATTCCACATAACATTTTTCAACATTTTCCTTTAATACCAAGATTGAAACAATTATTTGCATCTAAACATATTCCGCTTGAAATGAGGTGTCATAAAAATAAACTTGTTGAAACTAATGGAGTGTTGTGACATCTAGGTGATGTTGAAGGGTGGAAGCATCATTTTAATCATGAGTTTTCTAAGTTTGCTTCAGACCCACGAAATGTTCATTTAGGACTAGCTTCAAATGACTTCAATCCATTTGGGAATATGAGTACTTCGTATAGTATGTGGCTAGTGGTGCTCATTCCTTATAATGTGCCACATTGGAAATGCATGAAAGAGATAAATTTCATTGTTTCCCTTCTTATACCCGGGCCAAAATCTTTGGGACAAGAATTTGATATTTACTGACAACCATTGATTGAAGAGTTAAAGGAGTTATGGAACGATGGTGTGCACACTTATGATTATGTTAGCAACGAATACTTTCAATTACGTACGAGCTTATTATGGACTACTAATGACTTTCCTGCGTATGGTGACCTATTTATATGGAGTACCAAAAGTTACCAAACATGCCCTATTTGTAAAAAGGATACATCATCATTGAGGCTAAGAGGAAAGCAATATTTGATGGGACATCAACGTTACTTTCCAGATAATCACAGTTGGCACAAGAGCAAACAATATGATGGAAAATTGGAACGTAGATCTCCTACAGTTTTCATGGATGGATAAAATATCTTACGAGAGGTGAACTTGTTAAACTTTTCCATGCTTAGCAAACATCCAAAGAAACGTGATAAAAAACAGAAACAAAGTTTAAATTGGAATAAAAAAATATATTTTTCTAACTTTCATATTGGTCGAAACTTTTATTGAGACATAAGTTGGATGTTATGCATATTGAAAAGAATATTTGTGATAATTTTATAGGTACATTGTTAAACATTGAGGGAAAGAATAAGGATACAACTAATGCTTATTTGGATTTAGAAGATCTAAATATACGAAAAGAACTACACCTGCAAAAGATATAAGATAAAGTTGTAAAGCCACACGATGCATACACATTGACTACTAATGACAAGGTTGCATTCTATAAGTGGATGAAATCAGTCAAATTTTTTGATGGGTTTGTATCAAATATATCAAAATGTGTGAGTGAGAAAGATGGAAAGCTATGGGAGCTAAAAACTCACGACTCGCATGTACTACTTCAGAGGTTTCTTCCAATTGGTGTTTAAGCATATTTAAAAAAAGATGTGTCCACTGTTGTTGTTGAGTTATAAAAATTTTATGTGATCTATGTGCAAAAACAATATCTATAGGGGATTTGAATCAATTACAAAGAGAAATTATAATCATACTTTATAAATTAGAAAAAATATTTCCAAAAATATTTCCACCAATATTTTTTGAAGTAATGGTGCACCTAGCAGTCCAATTTCCTTATGAACAGAAGTTACAGGTCCAGTTAGTTATAGTTAGATGTACCCTATCGAAAATGAAGGAAATCTAAATAGAGATCTCCATGAGCAGTGGAAGTGAATCGTTCCAAATCCCATTCAGATTGAACACAAAACAATTACAGTCTTAAACAGAAACGAACAAATTATGCATAAACAGAAATTATAGCATGCTACAAGAAGATACAAGGGATAAAGTACACGTACTTTTGAAGAACTCTTCTTCAAATATCCCTCAATTGTTCAATAAATCATTTAGTTAGCACGAACACGAACACGAACACAACGAACGAAACAGTCAACAGCACGAACAACTGGATGCACCTCGAACCCAATCGAGTCCAACTCGATCCATGAATGAACTTAGAACACCACCAAAATGGTTACCTTGGTATTCTTGGTGTGAGAATCCAGGAATTGTGGCTCTGTATGATCTTGAATTAAGGAAGACAGAAGGTATACGATCGAGTAAGTGAGAGATGAATACTGTCTATGGTATAGACGATGTACTCGATTGTTTAGAAGATGAAGCCTCGTTTAGAAGATGAAGCCTATCGTATAGACTTTGCTACTCGATCGTGTAACAACGATCAAATGAGTAACTATCATATAGTCAACTCGTAGCTCGATCGTGTATGCTCTCAACGCTATCGGTTAGTAAAAACACTTTTTACTTTATAGCTTTTTTGTGAGATTAATTCCGAATGAATCATCAACTAATTTTGGAAAACAATTTTCTTTTTTATCTCACAGTTACCATAAAACTTCCAATAACCTCCCATTCAATTCAGTTATTAGAGAAAAAAAATAATTATCATATAATTAATATATTATAAATAAATATGATAACCAACTTATCATATTATATTTATAACCTATAGTTTTAATATTTCATCATATAAAACATATAAACCATAGTTCTTTTTCTATTTTATATTATTTAATATAAATCATATTTATATTAATTTCTCCAATTAATGTATCTAATACATCATATCAATTATATCATATATATAATTGAATTTTCTCTTGTTAATTTGAACATTTCAAACTAGCCCAAATTCTGATTCTTAACTTGAACCCATTGAGCTACCAAGGGGACCTTATAGACCTGTAGCTTGAAGCTCCAAGGTACGTGAATAACTGATTAAACTCTTTAACCATGAGATCCACCATCCATTAACTGTTGGTCACTCAACTAAAGACCGACAGTTGCACACTTTGCACTACAGATATATTGTTGTGTCCATATAACCAATCAATAGTGTGATGACCCTTCACAAATCGCTCATAAGTACAGTTGGGCTAATTTACCATTTTGCCTCTATAGTTACATCTAACTCCGTAAGTACCACTAATTCCTCTAAAGAACAATAAGTTATAGTCCTACTATGACTGAGTCATCTTTTCTAACTCATTAAGTACCACTAATTCCTCTAAAAAACAATAAGTCATAGTCCTACTATGATTGAGTCCTCTCTTCTAGAGAGAGGGCATGGTCACTATGTTCAAGACCTGGAATCAGCCTTTAAGGAAGTAATTTATCTACTTACCCCTGCTTTAGGGAAGAAGTAAATTCCATCTTTATAACTGATTCCCAGCTCCCCAATCAGAAGAATCCTAAAAAAGGTAGGCTTGTTGAGTTGACAATGTGGCCACTCTCACCCATACTAATCAAAGGACTGCCCTCATAAGTAGAAGTTCCCAACTCACTCAGGATTAAGGTCAACCTATAAACATTTTAGTGAAATGTAAGTTTCAATTATTAACGACATTATATAAAGAAACTAATCATCTAGTGGTTCGATCTTATACAAACTCTTTGTATAGGATGCCCTCGCTCGCATGTCTCCACGTGAATGGTCAGGATCAGACCATTTGTAGCACTTTACAACACTTGTAACATCTACAAAGCGGGTCGTATCCGTAGTATCACCAGGATAAGGTATCCCTCCTTTATCCTTATACTACAGACCATTTAGGTTATTTCTCAAGGCATGATCCACTTGTATGTCTCACATACATGCTTAAGTTACATGAAATAACCACGAATCTTAGTTTATTGGATCGACTAAATGCTTATAAAATAATATTTATTTTATTAATAACAATGTGTACAAAATGTTTACAAACTACGAGACCCCCCGGAGAATTAGGACACCAATCCCAACAATCTCCCACTTGTCCTAATGCCTCGGGAGATTAATGTACAATACATAAAAACAGTACAAGATACAATAAACTAGGGCATACTCTATACCCCAGTATCATCTCCCACTTGCCCTAGACAAGGTATCTCATGTCCTGTAGACCCAAACTCTCCAAATGACCATCGAACACTTTAGTCGTGAGAGTCTCTGTAAACGGATCAACAATGTTGTGCTCTGACACGATCTTCGTGACAATCACATCATCGTGATGCACAATCTCCTTGATCAAATGATACTTCTGTTCAATATGCTTGCCTTTTCAGTCATATTCTTCCCCCTTTAAACAAATTCATTGCATGTCGATGTCACGTCAATGTCAAGTAGTTTCTCCTGTCCAGATTTTGACATCAACACCTACTGATAACTTGTAGAAATACAAGTTATTTATGCTGTTTTATTTAGATTATGCAGCAAAAAGAAGGAAAAGTTGCATCGAAAGTATAAGAATTGGCTGAGAAATACGAAAATTATAAAGTGTCGTGAACACACCCACTAACCCCATTGCGATGGCGAAATGGAATGTCCAAGTCTTTGTTTTGCAGGAAATAAGTCACCGTATGTGTTAATTGCTCGAGGAAAAAAATGAACAATGCATCTACTCAGCATGCAACAATTGATCAAGAACGAAAAGATCAACGTAATTGAGCGTATGCGACGATCGATCATGGATTCAAGCGATCAACGTATTTCCACCGCATGCGGTAATCAAAACAACTACATCGCATGCGGCGATTGATCGAAGATGTGAAGAGTAACGCATTCGCGTGCGATTCTGACAAGTGTACAACTTTTCTGTTGTACAATTCTGACAAATTGATCGTGGAGTAGAGAGGATTTTTTCATTATGCTATGGTAGGAATTATCAGAATTACAAAGTGGGACCACCAATATAAGAGCTGAGGTCTATAAATAGCTTCCTTGAATTCATTGCAAAGAAGGCTGGTCTGAAGAGACTTTACAGAGAAAATCCGAGAGAACAATGAGACAAGGCTGAAAGGTGAGTCTCTGAGCAAGAAATTCTTCCCATTCCCGAAGCTGAAGCTTTGTGCAAGAGGTCACTTCCACCGGAAAAACAAGCCTGAGAGGGAAGCTTTCCACTCCATCTCATCCACACGCTGGCAAGCACAACATCTCCGATCGGGATCTGTGTCAAGACATTGACACTCTTTCCGTATTTGTTTCTATTATTTCATTCATCTATCGTGTTCATCTTCTTTAATCTTTCATTCATAAATCAAACGCTGATCTTTAGATTTAAATATTATTATCGTCATCATTATCATCTCTCTGTTCCTTTCCATACAATTATAGTCCATTTTCTCCATCATGTGTTCTTAATCCCCTGGGTAAATGGGAAGGATTAAGCGAGTGAGTTAATCTTTGTTAAGGTAATCGACTAAGTTTAGCTAAAGCATGCTTGACGACATCTTCACCTATGAGAGCAGAAGTAAAGATGTTATCCGCCTATCGAGATAAGGTTAGAAGAATGCGTTAACTAAAGCGAGAAGTATTTCCAGAGATGGAAACAACCTTGCGTTCATTACGTTCATCTCTGTTTCACCATAGACATATGGAAACGCGACCGATCACTGAAAGGTGTAAGCCAAGGGAAAGCGGAACCTTAGTTGCATCCTTAACGAGATTGACGAACTTGTGATGTCCTTTCCTTCTACTCATTCTTTTTCTGCTTCATTCACAAGACTTGCCATCACATTCATTAGATTCTTTTGTACAACTTCATAGTCAGTCCTCACTCTATATCATTAGTAGTTTAGACATTTATTTACAACACAATTTACTTTTTTGCACAAACCAAATTCTTTATTCTTTATGATAAACCGGTCACATTTACCACAATAGTATTGTATCTAAACAACAACAATCTCCATGTTCGACCTCAGGTCATTCTGAGAAACTTGCGTTGGAATTATACTTGGTTCCAGCGCAAGAAAACTTGTGACACGCACTACATCATCACATACTACGAAGCATATCATCATCAACACATACATTTAGAACGTAGTATCGCAAAATATCTTTATCGCAAAGCACTTGAGCGCATAGAGCATCATCATAATCATTCATAAGCAACACAGTAGAGATAGATAAAGATAAAAGATATATATTACAAAATTTATGATTACAAGTTTGTGATGTCGTTGCCGGGGACAAGAACTTGAATCATCCATTCTTTCGTCATTCATTGTGCAACAAATTTGTTCATAGCAAAACATTTTCATTTTTATGATTACACCTGCAAAGGTCCATAAAGGACCAAAGACTTGAAGACATTTGCAAATTATTGAAATTAAACGAGATATTGACTTATAATCAACCAATAAATTTAATTCACAAAAACTTTTCCATTTATTCTATCTTGTTGAGATTTAATTGATGAGGTTGGTTGGCTAGATTTTTTAATATTTAATTATATTTTTAATACAATAATGGTGAAAATGGAAAAAATTAAGCTAATCTTCAATCTCAAAAGAAGAAGTGCATGACAATCATCGTTGAACCAAACTCCAACATCAAATCTTTCATTTGCCATTTGAGTGATGTATTTTAATTATTTTTTGTGTCACACATTTAATTTATAAATAAAATTGAGCTTTAGTATTGACAATACCCATTGATCTTAGGAACTCAATTCTAGAGAACTGCATTCTTCCGTCTCATATGATCATATAATAAAATTTGACTTTATATTCTTGCAATTAAACATTACACAAACATCAACCAAATTAAAATAATAAACTATTAAGAAACACATTAAAATTAAGCCGAAATGATCATATACAAAACAAATAAAACACTTCCAAAAATAGTTACAAAATAATTTAAACTTAAATTCTATTATATTATAAACGCAATAACTTCTTCATATTGAGTTCCTTCTCACAATAATAACAAATAGAAGCATTTAGGAATAAAGTAACATGCTTGCTTAAAATTTCCGCAAAGACAAAAAAATTAAAAATAACTAAATAATTTAAAAAAAGAAAAAAGAAAAATGGAGTCAAAGACATGCTCGCGATGATGTCCCAGCTCAACAGAAATATTCAGGGGTAGTTTGGGTAATTCACTGCCAAAAATGTGAAAGGCGTGTCAGTTCGCACGTGCCACTTTTTCTCACTTGACAAACAGACACTGCGCTCAGTGAAGGGCGCTTCCCCATCCTTTTACTCAATGTCTATAACCCACTGTCTTTATTTACACGCATGAAAATAACAATATAAATTATAATATTTACTTCATTAATGGAAAATATATGATTGATCAACCATATTAAATTTTAGAAAAAAAATCAATTAAACTCATGAACTTTTAAGTAGAAATCAATTTAAACTCTTAATTAAGATTTTTTTTGAAAATTTTTCATACATCAATTCTGATCGTCTATTTTATTAATCATCCATCTGAAAAAGTTTATACATGTATAATAATAGAATGCATCGACACTTTTCAATTATAATCTTAATAAAGAGTCTAAATAATTGATTAACTTATAACATTTGAGAAATTTAATTTGAATACTTATATGATATTTTTCAAAATAAGTCTTATGGCATACATTCGTAATAGGGACGCATCAATCCAACACACAAATATATATCTAAAACAAACAACATTGAGAGAAAACATAAAATCAATATGCATTGAGTTCAAAGAACAGAAATCTTAAGAAATTTAAAGGTTCTTGCTCCCAAAACTAACTAGAAATTACCTCAAGATCCCATGGACAAGAGGAAGAGGAGAAGTCCAATCCATGTTTACAATCTAAAATAAAATGTAGAAACTAACCTAAAGATGCTAAAAAGATAAAGAAAGAAGAAGAAATTTGAGTTCTACTTCGATCTCCATCAAATTCAACATGAAAAACCCTAAAAGGAATGAAGAGATATTTATAATCGTTAAGGAGAGCATAGCTGCACTTTGGCTTTTTGGCCCGAGTGCGTGCATAGCGCATTATTTCTCCTTTTCCATGAAATTTTGCAGCGCTGTCCTGTTTTGTTGCTCTTGGCCTTTGAGTGTCGAGCACAATGCATGGCTAGCGCCACTACACTTGGGTGCAGGAGTATTTTCGTCATTTTGCTTCTTTGAAGCTTTGGATGGTCAATTTCACTTCTAATAGCTCCAAATCGACCCTAGACGGCACGTACACTCCAAAATGCACGATTTGCTCGAGGTTGGTTCTGTATCTGACGTACATATGCAATGGCATGCACAAACATTATAACTGATTACGCAATGAGTATTCTTAAGGAATCAAAATTGATGTCTAAAACATATCGTGTTTCCCTAGTGGATATGCATATAATTAATGTGGATGATGGATATTTGGGAGCGGGGTTGGTTGATCTTCGTTCACGAACATGTGCTTGTATGAAGTTTAATTGCATCGAGATCCCGTGCTCCCATACAATATCTGCAGTGACCCTGAGAAACATTAATGTTCAAACATTATGTGAAAAATGATTTATAGTTGAGTCCGTGTTTGTTGCTTACGCCAAACCAATCTTCCCAGTTGAACACAGACAAGAATGGCGTCGAAGACCAGATTTTGAACCAATTCTACCACCACGAAAGGTAACAAGTATAGGTTGACGTCGAACCATCAGGATACCTTCAATTGGAGAGGAGCCACGAAAAATACATAGGTGTACACGATGTGGTCAGAAAGGACATAACAAGAAAACGTGCAGACAAACATTGATAACACCTGACACTGACCCATTTAGACTGAACGACATGTAATTTTTTTGGGCAATCACCTAGTTATTTTTGTATGATCGCTTAGTTATTTGTACGTGATTGTTTAGTTATTTGTGTGCGATCGCTCAGCTAATTATGTATGATCACTTAGCTACTTATGCGCGATCGTTTAGATAGTATTAAACGATCGTATAGATTTTCTAAACAATCGGTTAGAATTTTCTAAACGATCGTTTAGATTTTCTAGACGATCGTTTACATATTCTTAAATGATCTTGCTCATAATCTTAAATGATATTTTACTTAATTTTGGGCGATTTCTTAGTTATTTATTTGCTTAGTTAAATGTACAACACCAATTATATTCTACAAATTTAGCACAAATTTATCACAAAAATATTACCATAAATATTTATTTGCCCACAATTGGGCAACATTTTGTTTCCTATACAATTCCATATTCACATGTGTTAAGTCAGCCCTACCAGCCTCAGTTACATAATATTCTATAAATTTAGCACAAAATATTCCACAATTCAGAGACTTTCCCTCTAGGAGGGCCACATTCGATCTCCTAACTTCCCATTGCCCGTACTTGAACTTCTTATGTTATTTGTCGAATCTAACATAAATCAACATGGATGGTATTGCTCTGACCACAAGCATCAGATGGTCCTTAACTATGTCGCCACCGATATAGTTCGACATGGAGTCGAATACAAAGATCGTGCACCCCTATAGATCGATGGTAAGCATAAGCCAATGTTGTTTGATGTTGATTGGCCCAAATACGATGTCAACGTTTGTCCATGTTGGTTTGTATTCTTTGTACTGTCCAAGCATGTAATCAAGGAAGAAGTAAGAGTCCGCCTAAAACCTCATGTGTGCTTCTTGATCCAACCAGTCTGCCACTTTGCCATTCTCTATTTCAATACCATTTGGATGGATCTTAGAAGCAACACCCTCTGGCTCCATCAAAGCATACTGGGAAAGGCAAGATGTAAATACATACTTGAGTTAACAGTAGTTTCAAAAGATATGTGAAATTTCCATATTGTGAAACTTGAATCAATAACCGTGAATCGAATCATACAGAGGTCAGGTTTCGAGTGCAACTTCTGATACACGTGCATCAAAAGGAGATCAATAGTCTGGTATAACAAAGAAAAGTATAAGTTGAGCTTAAAAGTTACTAAAAGAAAATTATAAATGATCGTTTAGAAACTTCTAATTGATTGCTTAGAACTTTCTAATCGATCACTTAGAACTTTCTAAACGATCGTTTAGAAGTTTCTAAGCAATCGTTTAGAAACTTCTAATCGATCACTTAGAACTTTCTAAACGATCGTTTAGAAGTTTCTAAGCAATCATTTAGAAACTTCTAATCGATCGTTTATTAGAATTCTAATTCTAATCGATCGTTTAGAAACTTCTAATAGATCACTTAGAACTTTCTAAACGATCATTTAGAAAATTCTAATAGATCGTTTAGAAAATTTTAATTGATCGTTTATTAGAATTCTAATTCTAATAGATCGTTTAGAAACTTCTAAACGACCGATTAGAATTTTTTGAACGATTGATCTTGGTTAATGAATTAATGGAAATACTTATGTCTTCAAGCACCCATGTGTTCTGCTTAGGCGTTTTGAAGAAATCTTTGGTTCTAAATGTATATACTACTGTTCGCTCCTTTTTTTTTTTTAGGATGGCTTTTCCATTTATTGTATGCATTCCACAGAACATCAGAGATTGGGAAGCATGAGGCATAGGAACGAACGATCCTTATGGGAAACTCAGGTACAGGGACCAAGGGGTTGAGATTGATAATACCAGTGGCCGATTTCGGTGCCACTATAGATGGTTCAGCTTCTTTAGATTGGGGCTGAGGAGATCTTGGAGGTGAATGAGGTTGAATTGTTTCGTTTGAGAATGGGGCTAAGAAGATTGGGGCCGAGAATGTTGGGGTTGAGTTTTAAACTCCTTCCCTATTTTGAAACACTCAGGTGGGAACTTGGCTGGTTTTTTCCTTTTCCGGCACTCTTAGCCATTTATTTCCTATATTATAATTATAAATCAGTGGTAGTACAACTTTAATAATACTAATTCATGCAATAGTCGTACCTCGACTTCATTGGCATTTTTTTCAGTTGATGTCCCTGAATTGAAATGGACCCTAACACTGAACGCTTTAGTTGATGTCCCCACAACTGTCTCCAATATTTCATCAGCAGTTTGAGGAACTGGATGTTCATTGATAGTTGGTTCATTGATAGAGGTGTCCATCAATTCAGATATTGGATCTTGATCGTTGACAGTTTTGGACTACTCACTGATCGTCACAGCTGGCTGTTCACTTGGGTTTCTTGGTGGGTCTGAGGGGGATCTTGTGCATCGGTCTATAGGGGATCATCATCATTATGAGGTTCTTGATTATTGTTACCATCACCATTATTATCATCATGAGGTCCCTCATCATGATGAGTCCTTGTATTATTACTATCCTGAACAAATCAAACGAACTATTCCGTCAAGGGAGGTAATTGATCGTCTAAGAATATGTAAACGATCGTTTAGAATCTCTATACGATCGTCTATGAAATCTAAACGATTTTCTATAAAATCTAAACAATCGTCTAGAAAATGTAAACAATCGTCTAGACAATATGAACGATCTTCTAGAAAATATAACTGATTGTTTAGACAATCTATACAATCGTCTAGAAAATCTAAATTATCGTTTAGACAATCTATACGATTGTCTAGAAAATCTAAATTATTGTATAGATATTCTAAATGATCGATTATAATTTCTAAATGATCGTCCATTTGAGAATATCTAAACAATTGTACAGAAATACAAACCTTACATAGACGATAGACCATCATCTTTATCTCGTTTAGTTGTTGGCTCATCAGATGATGTTGGACAATAAATGTATCACCCATCTGGAGGACCATGGTAGTCAAGTTTACCAAATCTTTCCAAACTTCTTTTATTTCCTCCCTAAGAATCTTGTATGATTTGAAATGACGATGTCTGGAGGACTTTTTTTATTTATGTGGTTCCGACTCTGTTTGGTTAGTTTGAATCGAAATACGTGGTTCTAGCTCTATACGTTGCACATTTACGGAGCTTTCTACATGGGGTTCATGCTCTTCGTACCCACCAAAGGACTCGTGAGAATCGAAAAAAAAAAAAAAAAAAAAAAGACTCGCGAGTGTCAATGGAGTGTTCAACCTCTTCAATCCTCCTTTCTTCAACAACAGGAACCACATTAAATCCTTCAAGTCGGTCCTCCTTGTACCTTAACTCCTCTGTGCTAGGTACAATTCTTGACACAACAATAGTCTGTACATAAACAAATGAGCAAGTCATAATCCATGAAACTATAAATAAATGAGCAAGTAAGAAATGATCGATTACTTACTTTTTTGGGTGGAAAACTTTATAGCTCAATGATTTATAAGATGGAGCACGAGAACAAGTCCATTTAAGAATTCTAAGAATTTCATCCTTGCTGACTTTGGTGGCTATGAACTTGCTTGATGTGGATAAAATTTTGTAAGCCCAAACCTACGATATGGAAACTTTGTTACATGTACATAACACACAGGTTCAATGTATATTAAAGTGAGTAAGAATTACATACCTGGAAAGCAAGTATGAATCATTTTATATAGTAATGTGAGGCATGGTGATCACCTTTTGCTTTCTTTGAATCATATGCCTCCTTCTTCCCGCGCATGATAGTCTTCATGCTTTTCAATGTATGTCCATAAAAGAGGGAAGATTAGTCATAATGTACGAAGACGTTGTGGTCATCAATAATCCCAAATATATTGCTATCAACCTGGGTTTTCTTGTTTTTTTCCAATCATCACCGTTTCAATGAACA
This sequence comes from Benincasa hispida, assembly GCF_027475165.1. Classification (NCBI taxonomy): domain Eukaryota; kingdom Viridiplantae; phylum Streptophyta; class Magnoliopsida; order Cucurbitales; family Cucurbitaceae; genus Benincasa; species Benincasa hispida. The sequence goes on from NC_143486.1 coordinate 27,777,390, forward strand.
ATGTCAATGCAACCTTGACAACATCTTCGTCATATGTAATATTGAAATTCTCAAAGGCGATCTCCACATTCTTGTAAGAACTATCCTTTCCATTTGGGTCCTTGGGTCCAAGAATGAGTTCTCGCAGCCTTTCACCATTGTTTCTCTTTCCACTGTTTCCTTGGTCGGCCACAACCCAGTTATCAAGTTAAAATCCTCTAAGGAAAATGTTACCTTCTTCCTTAGAATGTTGAATGAAATAACGTCTGGGTTCGCACTTGCTACCTCCCTTAATAGAAAGTGGTACAAAAGTTTTCCATTGAAAACAAGATCTATATCCAACAGAGGACCAAAGGTCGTTTGCCTATACAGTCTCATTTATTCTTCTGTCAACTTTTTCTTAATGACAGGGGCAATTTTGTGAACTTGGCAAGTGATTGTAGCAGGAAAATATTTTTCAGCAGGAACGACCATCTTACCAATCTAACAATTCTGTACATTACAAGAATTAGTAAGCAATCGCATAACAAAAACCAAGCAATCGTATAACAAAAACCAAGCAATTGCATAACAAAAACTAAACGATCGTATAACAAAAACTATCGCGTAAAAATTAGCTAAAGGATTGCATTGATGTCTTAACGACCGCGTAATAGTTTGCCAAAAGATCGCATAACGGATATCTAAATGATCGCGTAACAGTTAGCTAAACGATCACATAACAGATGTTTAAAACGATCGCGTAATAGTTAGCTAAACGATCGCATGATATAAACCTAAACGATTTGATCACTTAGTATTCTCTATATGATTGCTTAGTAATCTCTATCCGACCGCTTAGTAATATCTAAACACTCCCTTAATATCCTCTAAACGTTCGTTTAGTATTCTCTATCCAATTGGTTAGTATTCTTTCAACGATTGATTACGAACGAACACATGATTAAACCCAAAAAGATAGTCAAACATTAAATATCAATATGCATTCTTCAAGAAAAAGAGTCTCATATCTTTTAGATCATGACAAAGGTGACAAGTGCATAGAGATGACCGACGAGAAACCTGCGAGGAGTGCTTGGCTTTGGAGAGAAAACAAGAGCGAAATTAAGAGTAAACACTTCTAAGAGAAATTCTTTGAGCAGGAAATGAATGAATTGAAGGGAGACCCTATCGTTGTAAAGTATTCGTAGAGACGCACATTCACCAAATGGTCAGAAGGTTTTTTTAAAACTGGGGATAATTTTGGAATTTCGCATGGGTAAAAGGTTAGTGGTAGAAAAGTTTTTAGGAAGAGGTCATTGGTAGAAAAGTTTTTGGGTTTTGGGTCATTTTGTGAAATTTTTTGGTTTTCACTCCCTTTCTCAAAATGGTAAGTGTTACGGCTGCCCTCCCAAAACTCCTTCTTATGAGCTAAATGATGGGTGCCTTAAATTGGAGAAGATCTAACTAATTTCAAAAAGCCACAAGCCCATAATTACAAGACTGCCATTGGGCCTTTAATTCCACCAATTTCCCTAATAAAAGCCCACTTAAATTACTTGTTATTTTCTACAAATTTCCCTCATGACAAGAATATTTAAGTGTCAAGCTGATTCTCATATCTCTCTATCATCTGAATTTAATATTTAGCTCATATAACAAGTATTTAAACCTATGATCTAGAAGGATCTTGGTTTACATATTTGATAAATTATCAACTGTATGAACCTGACCAGTTCAACATCTTTCTGAGCAACAACTTCTCTAATAAAATAAAATTTGACATTGATATGCTTAGACTATTCATGATGAGATGGATTCTTTGCAAGATGAATAGTACTTTGGCTATCACAATAGACGATAGGAATAAACTCCTGTGACAACAACTCACAACAATACGTTTCGACCACGCTGCCTCTTTAACAAGTTCATGCACTGAAATATACTCTGATTCAGTAGTTGAAAAAGCAACAACTGATTGTAGACAACTCTCTAACTGATTACATTACCATACATTTGAAAAATGTGACATGATAACGACTTTTTTTTCAAGGTCTATAGCATAATCTGCATATGTGAAGCCTTCAAACAATGTTGATTTATCACAATCCCTGCTAAAACACAGTGATACACTGGCACTACCTTTCAAATACTGAAGCACCTATTTAACTACATTCCATTGCTCCTTCCTAGGATTTGACATAAACCTACTTATCATACTCATAGCATATCCCAAGTGAGACCTAGTACAAATCATCATATACGTAATATTTCCAACAACATTACAATAAGGAATATTAGACATCTCTAACATTTCTTGTTCAATAATAGGACATTGAAACAAAGAAAGTCCAAAATGAGATGCTAAGGGTGTCGAAACTGCCTTACAACTGGACATGTTATATTTCTTAAGCAGCTCATGCACATAACTCTCTTGTGAAATGGTTAACAAAACTTTCTTCCCATCTTTTTTCACATCCATGCCTAAGAATTTTTTCAGTTCACCTAAATCTTTCATCTCAAACTCACTACTCAACTGACTCTTGAATTCATAGATTTCAAAATAATCCTTAGACACCAGGATCATATCATCTACATACAACATTAGATAAAAACACGTGCCTTTCTAAGATAGTTTCCATTAAAAACAAGCATCACATGAGCTCTTGTGAAACCCCTGCTTTAGAATAAATGTACCAAACCTAATATACCATTGTCTCGATGATTGCTTCAGTCCATAAATGGACTTGTGAAGACGATAAACCATGTCTTCCTTTCCTTTCACCTCATAGCCCTTAGGTTGAGCCATGTAGATAACTTCCTACAAATTCTCCATGAAGGAATATTGTGGTGATGTCCATCTATTCAATAAACATATCAAAGTAAACAACAATAGATAAAATTAAGTGAATGGACAAATGCTTCACCACCGGAGAGAAAATCTCATGAAAGTCAACTCTCTCCTTTTGTGTGTAGCCTTTGTTCACCAGCCTAGCCTTATACCTAGGCTTACTGTTGCCTCCTGTACTTGGCTTGATTTTATAAATCTACTTTGACTGAATGAGTTTCTGATTAGGAAGCCTTGGAACTAATGACCACGTTTGATTCTTTTGCAAGGAGAACAACTCTGCTTCCATAGCATCTTTATATTATTTCTTTGAATCAGATACGATTTCCTCCTTAAAAGTAAAAGGCTCTACTTCAATACTATTAGCTATGTAGGTAAGAGCATAAGCAACTAAATCATCATAACCATACCTCGTAGGAGCCTACTCACCCTTTGAGACATATTAGGTGTAAACTGATAGTTTTGTAGGTCATTGCTACTTGAACGCTCTTCACCGAAATCTCCCTCATTTATCAAAGTCCTCTGCTGTTGAGGCTATCCACCATCAGAACTGTACTGCTGTGAAGATTTTGATTGTGAAAATAGGGGTGACTGATCACTAGATTCACCTTAACTAACTGATTGTCGTGCTTTAAAATCAACTCTAACCTCTTCCTCAACCTGATTAACTGTCTTCTGTTTCTGCTGCTCTTTGACACAAAATGACATCTCTGTTTCATTAAAAGTCACATTTCTGCTAATAATACATTTATTTCTGCCCTCTTCCAAACACCAAAGCTTATATCCTTCACACTTTGAGGATAGCCAACATACTTTTCACTGCCCTTTTATTCAGCTTTTCTTCCTTAACATGAGCATAAGCTGAACATCCAAACACTCTGACATGATCTATACTTAGATATTTTCTTGTCCATATCTCCTGAGTTGTTTTTAAGGCTAAAGTAGTAGACGGACTCATATTAATGAGATAACAAGCTATTTGGGCAGCTTCCTCCCAAAACTTCCAGAGTAATGAAGCATTTGTCAAAAGACATCTTGTATGCTCCATAATTTTTTTTGTTAAACCTCTCATTTAAACCATTTTGTTGTGGAGTGTACGTAATAAAAAAATTCCTCATAATTCCCTTAGATATGAAAAACTTATCAAATTTGTGATTAACAAATTCTAAACCATTATCTGTCTTCAGATACTTTACCTTTTTGCCTGTTTAGTTCTCGACCTGCTTCTTCCATTCAAAGAATTTTCCAAATGCCTCATCCTTTTGTTTCAGTGGATACATCTATACCTTCCTTGAAAAATCATCAATAATTGACATGAAGTATCTCAAACCTTCCATAGAAGGTACCTTAGTAGAACCCCACAAATCTGAATGAACATAACCCAGTATACCTTTACTAGAATGCTACCCTTTCCCAAACTTCACTCTGGTAGACTTTCTTATTAAGTAATGTTCCGAAATGGGAGTTCAATGTTTTTTGAAGGAACTCTTATACAAGAGTACCTCTGAGTGGAAGCGGATCGTTCCAAACTCATTGTGACAGAATTACCGCATTTACAATCTAACATAATAGATATGCAATATACAACAAATTACCGGCATGCTTTTAACAATTAAATAACAAAGAGAGGAGATATGTACCAGTTGAAGAACTCTTCTTCACCAAAATCTCACTCTCGTCCAAGGAGCTGCTCCTTTCGCTCTCGCTGGAACATTCAAGCAATCATTCACCAAAACATCGGTCGTCTACCCACGAACGGACTCCACATGAACACAGCAATAGGGATGACACTACCACTTAGAACCCTCGATATTCTCGGTGTGAGAATCTAGGAGGAGAATATTCTCGATATTCTTGGAAGGAGGAAGTGATCGTATACCACGACTAAGTAAGTGGGAGAAGGCTGATGTCTATCGTATAGATGATGCTTAATCGTTTAGGAAATGACATGCTAGACGATCGTTTAGCAAATCCTATGCGATCGTTTAGAAATAAGCGCGTGTGTATACGATCGTGTAGAAACGTTGAGCTATCGTGTAGGCTCTTGGTTTGCTATGCGATAGGTAGTATATAACTCATGAGCGAGTTCTTTGATCTCTCTGCAAAATGAAAACGATTTTAATTTTATTCTTCAGTTAAAAAAACTGAATGAAACCTCCCACTATCACACGGTTATGGAGAAAACGCCGACACAATTATCCCATAATTGTCCAATTTAAATAATAAATATAATCATATTATATTCATTAACCTATAGTTTAATATCATATATAAACCATAGTGTTTTCTCCTCCACTAGATATAAATCATATTTATATCCATTTTTCTCCAAATAATGTATCTCATACATAATGTCAATCATATCATATATAATCGAACTCTCTCTTGTCAATTTGAACACTTCAAACTGACCTAAAAACTGATTCTTAACTTGAATCCACTGAGTTACCAAGGGAACCTTATGGACCTGTGGCTCGAAGCTCCAACGGTATGTGAATAGCTGACTAAACTCTTTAGCTACGAGATCCACCATCTGTTAACTGCCAGATATTCTACTAAAGACCGATAATTGCACTTTTCTCACTACAGATATATTTTTGTGTCCATCGGATATAATTAATCAACAGTACGATAACCCTTCACAGATGTTGAAAGTATAAATAGGCCAATTTATCATTTTGCCCCTGTAGTTACATCTAACTTCTTAAGTACTATTGATCCCTCTAATGGACAATACAACATATTCCTACTATGTGTGGACACCTCTTAGGCCATGAGAAGGTGTGTGGTGCCACATCGTTCAAGCCCCAAAATCAGCCCTTAAGGGAGCAATCTATCTACTTACCCTTACTTCGGGGAATGAGTGAATTCCATCTTGTGTAACTGAGTTCCTAGCTCCCAAATTAGATAAATCCCTAAAGTGTGAGGTTTGAATTGGCGATCTGGCCACTCGCACTCATGCAAATCAAAGGACCGCCCTCAAAAGCAGGAGTTCCCAACTCCCTTAGGATTTAGGTCATGTTACCTATGGTCATCCTAGTAAAGTGAAGTCTCTATCATGAACGACGTTATATAACGAGACTATAACACTTCGTGGTTTAGTCTTATACGAACTCCTTTATATAGGATGCCCCCGCTCACATTTTCCCACATGAATGATCAGGATCAGACCATCTGTAGTAAGTGACAACACTTGTAACTATTCTACAAAGCGGGCTGCATCCGTAGCGTTACCAAGATAAGGTTTCCCTCCTATATCCATATACTACAGACCATTTTGGTTATCACTTAAGACATGATCCACCTGTATGTCTTCACATACATGCTTAAGTTATAAACGACAACCAGAGATTTTAGTTTATTGATTTGTAGTAAAGCAAATAAAACATCCAATGTTCATAGACAAAAAGTGAAGAAAATATCATATATTATACAAAACTTTGTTTACAAAATACAGGACACGAGAGTTTAGGGCATCATCCTTAACAATAACTCCTCTAAGCAAGCCTTGTTGTGAAAGAGCTTGAAGACCTCTTTCACTCACAAGAGCTAGTCTCTTGTGCCATAACATAGACATTGAAGGAAATCTGACATGAGGATTTCCATGAGCAGCGGAAGGATCGTTCCAAATTTCAATCGTAATTGAACATTCACAATTACAATCAAGAAACGGAAACATACGGTCATGCATAAAGCGAAATTACAACATGCTTTTCTAAAGATCAAGGGAAGAACAAACATATCTTTGAAGACTCATCTTCAAGATCCCTCGATCACGAACGTCGTTCACAACAAGACGGCAACACACAAACGCTCATCCACCACAGCCACAACATAACATGATCAACAAAGAGCTCGAACACCACGATCTCCAAGATCACGAACACAGTGGACTCCACATGAACACCACGAACAACCTCCAAAAAACCTCGACTAGTGTCGAGTTGAGTATGACACCACCACAATAGCTACCGTAGTATTCTCGGTGTGAGAATCCATAAGTGTAGGCTCTGTGTGGACTTGGTTAGAGGATGAGACCAGAGAAGAACAATCGTGTAAATGATTGAGCAAGTGAGAGATCACAGATATCTATTGATAACGGGTAGAAATACAAGTTATTACAACTCAAATAAGTAAAACAATGAGAGAATGCGATGGTAAAATAAGCAATATCATGTCCAAAAGCACTAAACTGAAAGGAATTGCGATCGCATGCGCACATCACATAAAAGCAGCTAATTTACTTGTTTTTTGCAGGAAAAATGCGATAGTGCAAGTGAAATTACGATTCAAAGGAACAAGGCATCAGCACGCATGAAGATTGCTATCGCAAAGTCATGCGATCATATGCGATCGTGAGAAGTTTCTTAAAAAGGTGGCCGCATAAAGACCCCGCATCAAGGTGACAACATAATAAATCACGATGGGACAGAAAGCTAATGACGGTCGAATCTGAATTTAGTTGACAAGCCATTAAAGCAACATTTTAGCAAGTACACTCAACTTTTGGTGACCATTAATTGACGCATCAGAGCAAGAGAATTAATGACCGCCCATCATTGCAATCATTAGAGAGAAAGGCTGCTTAACCTTGAGCTCTATAAATACTGAAGGCCACCAGTGTAAAAGGGTTAACAAGCTTTAGAGTATAGAAGAAGTTAGAAAGCCGTTAGTATGTTCACATACATACTCATACTTATACTTAGAGAATGGAGACGAGCAAGGGGACGAGGAAGCCGAGAGATCATTCCCGAACGGATCGAGAGACTACCGGAAAGCATTACAAAGAAGAGAGGGCCAACACTTGCGAGAGCAAGAATTCGAGAACAGAGTTGGAGTGAAAAAGAACAGTGTAAAAGTCCATGGGAAGCAAGACATTGCTTACCGGGCTTCTTATCTCTTAATTCCATTTGTTATTTTGTATTTAGTACTTTATTTATAGAAAATTGAAATCTCATTTCAATCTATGTTCTATCTCTCCATATTCCGCATGAATAGCTAAATTTCTAAATGGGTTGAGAAGTACTTAGCTAGCATGACTTAAGATTTACATTTTATGCGATCATCTTGTCTTATGTATGTATCATTCACCCTTTAGAGATACTTGAGAGAGTAGTCTAAAGATAGAATCTAGACATAAGTTCTATTGCTATTAACACATCACATGCACCCTAAAAATAGAATATGATTGTATGCGGTCACCTTGTTTTATGTGTGCATCATTAATCATTGCATAGACAAGAATAGAGGCTTAGACATAAGTCCTATCGACTTTTTCGTATACATCGCATGCGTTCTAGAAATAGGAATTATGGCATTCTGCATTGAGAGATGATGTGCTGTTATTTGTGTGTAGCATGATCACATAACTTGTGCATAATCTTAGGAAGTGTTAGCTAAACCCCTTCTCAACCCCTTCGTTGCATACTCATTGTAACTCTCGATTTCATCAATTCTACATCCAACTCCATCGCATAGGAAAAATTCTTAATCAAAACACCATCCACTTCATTTGTTTTTACTACCGCAAGAGAATCAAAGTGACTGTCACATATTTACTTAGTAGTCTTTGTGTTCGACTTTGGACTTACCATGAAACCTAATAAGGCTTATACTTGGGTCTTGTTAGGAAAATTTGCATGATCACCGCATAACACACATCACCGCAAAATCACATCATAATTGCACGCATCATCTATCGTATAGACGATGCCCAATCGTTTAACAAAATCTATGCGATAGTTTAGCTAATTGGTCAGCTGAGTGTCTATCGTATAGAAACACTCTAAGATCGTCTAGTCTCTCCAAGCTGTCATTTAGCAAATCTACTTTACTTGATAGACTTTTCGTGAGTAATTTTCGAGAATGGAAATCTCAAAATGAACAATTACTAAATTTAGGAAAACATTTTTCCTTTTATCTCACGGTTACCATGAAACCACCAATAACCTCCCACTCAATTAGTTATTAGAGAAAAAGAGATAATTATCCAATAATTAATATGATTATAAATATAAATGATAACCAACTTACCATCTATATTTATAACTTATAGTTTTAATATTTCATCTCATGAAACATATAAACCATAGCTATTTTTCTATTCCATGGTACTTAATGTAAATCTCATTTATATTAATCCTCCACTAGATGTATCTCATACATCATACCGAGCATATCATATTGAATCGAATTACCTCTTGTCAATTTAAACATTTCAAATCAACACCATGAACTGATCCTCATCTTGAATCCATTGAGCTACCAAGGGGACCTTATAGACCTGTAGCTCGAAGCTCCAATGGTACACGAATAATTGACTAAACTCTTTATTCACGGGATCCATCTGTTAACTGCCAGACACTTCACTAAAGTCCGACAGCTGAACTTTCCTTACTACAGATATATTATGTGTCCATCTTAACCAATCAACATTACGATAACCCTTCACATATCACTCGTAAGTATAGCTGGGCCAATAACCGTTATGCCCCGTAGTTACATCTAACTTCTTAAGTACCATTGATCCCTCTAATGAACATAAATCATAGTCTTACTATGACTGAGTCCTTTCTTCCAAATAGAAGTTGTGGCCACTATATTCAAGCCCCAGAATCAGCCCTTAAGGGAGCAATCTGATTCTCAATTTGAATCCATTGAGCTACCAAGGAGACCTTATAGACATGTAGATTGAAGCTCCAATGGTATGTGAATAACTATATTTTCGTGTCCATTGGATATAACCAATCAATAGTACGATAACCCTTCCCAGATCACTCGTACAGTTGGGCCAATTTACCATTTTTCTCCTATAGTTACATCTTACTCCTTAAGTACCACTGATTCTTCTAATGAACAATATATCATAGTCCTACTATAAGTGAACACCTCTCGAGCCATGAGAAAGTGTGTGGCACTACATCGTTCAAGCCTCGGAATCAGCCCTTAAGGGAGCAATCTATTTGCTTACCCTTACTTCGGGGAAGAAGTGAATTCCATCTTGTGTAGCTAAGTTCCCAGCTCCCTAATCAAACGAATCCCCGAAGTGGTAGGTTTGAGTCGACAATCTGGCCACTTGCACCCATGCAAATCAAAGGACCGCCCTCATAGGCAGGAGTTCCCAACTCACTTAGGATTAAGGTCATGTTACCTATGGTCATCTTAGTGAAATGAAACTCTCTGTCATGAACGACATTATATGACGAGACTAAACATTTTGTGGTCGGGTCTTATACAAACTCCTTTGTATAGGACACCCTCGCTCGCATGTTTCTACATGAATGATCAGAATCAGACCATCTGTAGCACTTTACAACACTTGTAACATCTACAAAGCGGGATGTATTCGTAGCGTCACAAGGATAAGATTTTCCTACAGACCATTTAGGTTATCACTTAAGGCATGATCCACTTGTATGTCTCCACATACATACTTAAGTCACAATGATAACCAAGGATCTTAGTTTATTGGTTTGTGGTTAATACAACTGAAATATCTCATATTTCATAGACAACAGTGAAGAAAATATCTCATATTATTACATCACAAACGTTTGTTCATACAGGTGTTTACAAAGTATAGGACCCTACGAGATTTAGGGCATCAACCTCAACAGTTCAAGGGGTTCGTGATCGTTCGAGGAGTTCGAGTTAGTTCGAGGGATTTACTTGAAGAAGAATTCTTCAAAGATATAATCTCTAAACCCTTTTTCTTGTTCAAAAGCATGTTGTAATTTATGTTTTGATACATAATCTGTGTTGTTTACTGTAGATGTTTGTTTGAATCGAAATGGGATTTGGACGATCCACTTCCACTCATAGGTTCTCTATAAAACGAAGTCCTTCAGTCTGCAAATAGTAAATCGCCTGAGTTATGCAACTTATATGGGTTTTTGTTTGCTTTCTAGGTTTGTTAATTTCGTTTAATCATAATTGTTATTGGTACTTCGACTTTATCATGTACAAATGGGTGGTGTCTGCTTTTTGAATTGTTAGGTTTGGGCGTACGGGACAATTTTATTCCTTAACGGATGAGTGGTGAATAGGGTTTTCACTGATGCAATACCACGCATCATGTGATGGAGTTTCATGTATTCACCTGGAGAAAAGGTGATTTAGACATAGGCTTTTGAGTCTCAAGCGGTAAGTCATTCTTCATTAAGTTTTATATGATGGCATGCGGTTTAAAAGTTTATAGGGTTTAGGGTTTATGGTTCTAATTTTTTTTTCTTGTTGTTTACATTAGGCTCATATAAATGACGTGTCATTCCGATTGAGGAGGAGAAAGCCTACTTTGGTTGTATGTTGGACCTTCTGACATTAGATGGGTATGTAGAACCTCCCCTTTCTCTACCAGAGAATGTGGTTTGTGGTCCTGTTGAGGATGTGGGTTAAGTATGGGTTGAGGGATCAGTGATGGGTGACAGTGATGATACTGTGATGGGTAATACAATTATTGATAACCCATCGAAAAGAAAAGGAAGAAAAAGGTGAAACCATATGATCTGATGGCTAAGATTCCGGCCAAGTTTGACAACATTTCTTTGAGTATCTTGGAGACTTTAGGCAATCAATGACACTTCGAGAACTGTACGAAGCTCACGGAAGCTGTCGTGGTTCATTAACTTACTTGGATACATTTATTGACGACAATGGAAGTAAACTTTCATTTAATGCGTTATTTTGGCGTGTTTCGATTGACAAATAATTTTTTTTCTTGTAGACAATTGACACTTTATTTTTGTTCACTCAGAAGAAGTTAATGGACAATGCTGATCTAGCCCATCTAAAGAAGAAGTTTATTCCGACTGACAGAACTATCTCGGTGAGTACATGTATTTACATAATATGTATATGTATTGTCAAATAAGCGTAAAACCTAACTCTCTAATTATTGGTATGCATGAAGGGATTGAATACAGTAGCGGAAGCATTTAATCGATTTTGCCCCAATTCTTTTTACAGAATAAATACAGAACTAAGATACAACCAAGAATTAATCATGCATATATATAGTATTTTTTAAGGGAGTAAAATAGATTACCTTTGATGAACACTTCACAGTGGCTTATCCCAATCAACTGTAAAACTTGGTAGGTGCACTTTTTGGTATCATGAACTCTTTTCACAGCCAAGATACCACCAAAAGGACTTCTCTTCTATTCTCTTGGACAAAGATGAGTTTGTGGGAATGCTTGAAAGAGAGGGGAAAAAGTGTTTTCTTCTGAGAAAAAATGTGAGTAATTTTGAGAGCAAAAGTGAATGGTCTTTTCTTTTCTTTCTGGACAAAAAATCAACACTTTGATTTGGACTCAACCCATAATATAATACGTGAGGGCAGTCTATAACCATTGGGGTTGATGCTCTAAGTCTCATTGGTTTCATAGTTTGTAAATTATTTTGTATATAAATGTTTTATTTAAGAAAATAAAGTGTTATTTTATTCAATGTTTAATTTGCATTAACCCAATCCACTAAACTAAGATCCAAGGTTATTTAATATAACTTAAACATGTATATAGTTGACATACAAATGGATCATGTTTAAGTAAAAACCTGAACAGTATGTAGTATATGGATAAGGTTGGGTATCTTATCGTTGTGACACTACGAATATGACCCACTTTGTAATTGTTACAATAGTTATAAAGTGTTACAAATAATCTTATCCTCATCATTCATTGTGGAGACATATGAGTGGAGGTATCCCACAAAAAGAGTTTGTATAAGATCGGACCGTGAAATGATTAGTCTTTCTTTATAACGCTGTTACTTAAAAAGACTTACATTTCACGAGGATGACGTAACTTGACCTTAATCCCAAGTAATTTATGAACTCCTACCTATGAGGACAATCCTTTAATCTGTATGGGTGGGAGTGGTAAGATTCGTCGACTCAATAAGCCTACCATTTTAGGGATTTGTCTAAGTGGAGAGCAGGGAACGTAACTACATAAGATGACATTCACTCATTCCCGTTTTGAGAGTAAGTAGATGAATTGCTCCTTTAAGGGCTGATTATAGGTCTTCAACAATGAGGCATCTCACCTCTCGCTAGCCAAAAAGAGGTCTAGTTTATAGTTAGACTAATTTTTCATTAGAGGGATCAGTGGTACTTAAAAAGTTAGATGTAACTATAGGAGTAAAAACGATAATTTGATCCAATTGTAGTTATGAGCGATTCGTGAAGGGTCAACTCATTGTTGATTAGTTATATCTATGGACACATAAATATATCTACAGTGCATAGAGTGTAGCTATCGATCTTTAGTGGAATGACCGACAATTAATGAATGTTGGTTAATTTAATTGAAAAGTTTAGTTAATTAATCTTATATCACTGGTGCTTCTAATCTGTAGGTCCACAAGGTTCCCTTGCTAGCTCGCTAAAGATAAAATAAAGGATAATTGTTTTTGGAATAATTTGAATTGTTCAAATTATTTGAGGGAATTAAAGGTGTTTATTATATTAATATGATCAATATAAAGTATAATGTATTTTGATACATTATAATATATAGTTAATTATAAATATGATATATAATTAAAACTATATAATATGTGAGATATATTTGAATAAGATTCAAATATTATTTATATGAATATTATAGGTTAAAAATTAATATGAATAAGATTCGTACTAAAACTATAGGTTATAAGGGAGAGTTGCATTTTAATATAATTAATATGCAGAATAAAAGATTATTTGATTAATGGTTAATTAATCAACCATATTATATAATTAATATTATATTTTGGATATAATATTAATTTTATGTTAAAACAACTCCCCATTACAGGGGAGTTAATGGGAGTTATACATGTAATTGTGTGAGAAGGAGTTATCATAACTCCCCTCCTCTCTCCTCAATGTCAGCAGTGCGAGGAAACAAATATGGTGGGATTACAGAATTCATTCTGAGAAACACGCAAAACTCTCTCCAAAAACTCTCTTATTCCCTCTCAAATTCTCTGCCTTTCTCTTTTCCCAAAAATACTAAAGGAGATCACACTCTTACCTCTTGTCCTGAGAATAACAAAGGCTTCAAATGATGGTGTCTTGAACTCTGGGAAAGAAAGTTTTGTGTTCGTGTTGTACTTTTTGAGGAAGAAAGACACTGTTCATGATTTTAGTGGAGGAGAATCGACATGTGAAGAGGAATATTACAAGGGTAAGCATTTTTCTCTTCCATTCCACTAGAAAATATGCTTATAGATTTTTTATAATGTTTATCCATTTGTAATTCTATATGAATTTCTCTGCATTTCCATTTTTTTTCAAATTGAACTTCAATTGCATGATGTTCATGCACTTTTGCAAAGGAATTCTGGAATTCCTTTAGTAACTCTCACCATAAACCATGCACCATTCCCCTACTTTGTAGGGGAGTTATTTTGATTAATAAAAATAATAAATATATATTAATTGAATCAAATTTAATTAATTAATTAATTAATTAAATATTAATTAAATAGATCTAATTAATTAATTAATTTAATTAGTTAATTGATTGAATATCATATATTTAATTTAGTGTATATATTAATCATATTCTAATGTACATATTCTCTCATAATTTATAGATTTAATATGAATCCAATTCACATTAATTTTAATCTATAGTTTAATATGAATCAAATTCACATTAATTTAATATTTGAATTATATCTAAATATTAATGCTCTCATATTATAAAGTTCTAATTTGAAAAACAACAACTTTATATTATAGTTGCTCTCCTATAAATTGTAGTATATTTATGTGTCCATTGGATTAACCATATTTTGTAAGTCAACCCTTCGTAAATTATTCGTAATTATATCTGGATCAAATTACCGTTTTACTCACCTCTTGTACCTTAAGTACCATTGTCATTGATCCATTAGTGAACAATTCCGTTTATGATCCAACCATAAACAAAGTCCCTCTTGGGCCAGTGAGAGGGTGAGGCCTCATTGTTCAAGTTTGGAAAAAAGTGAATTCCATCTTGTGTAGCTATGTTTCTAGCTTCTCACTCGATATCATTCCCAAAATGGTAGGCATATTGAATTGGCAGCTAAGACCACTCTCACCCATACAAATCAAAGAACGACCCTTATGAGTAGAAGTTCATAACTCACTCAGGATTGAGATCGAGTTTTATGGTTATCATTTGAAATATGAATCTCTTCAATTAACATTGTTATAAAGAGAAATTATATTTCGTGGTCCAGTCTAGACTCATTTTGTATAGGATACATCCACTTGCATGTCAACGCATAAACAATTTGGATCAAATCGTTTGTAGCACTTACAACTATTGTAACATTTATAAAGTGAGTCGTATCCATAGTGTTATCAAGATAAGGTACCCAACCTTATCCATATACTATAAATCTTTTAGGTTATTCCTTGAACACGATTTAGTTGTATGTCAATCACATACTATTCAAATTACATTAAATAACCTCGAATCTTAGTTTATTGGATTTTAGATTATGAAAATATAGAATACTTTATTCATTAAATAAACACTTTATTTATTTACAATATTGTTTACAAATTTACACAGACTACGAGATCAGGATATAATAACAATGCAAAATTTCTTGAGACGTGGCCCAGGGTTGTATGATGAGATTAAGAGGGGCACTAGTCCTTTGGACGTGGAATACAATTGGGTGAAGGATGCTACAAATCTGAGATACGTACAAGGAGAACAACTAGATGCAAGCACATCTTGGAAGGTGTCTGGGAGTCAGATTTAATAGAAACATTGTTGCATATGATCACTGACTCAAACAAAGAAATATAATCACCGATCCTAAGACTTATACAAAAAACATGCAGTAAAAGTAGTAAGAACGGGATTAAATCCATAGGGAAACTATTGACTAGCAAAGTTGATTAAAGAATTCATGTGACAGGGGGTTTTGGATTTTTTTGTGAAAAAGGAATTAAAAAGTAACATGCAAAAAAAAAGAAGTTTGAACGATAGTTAGCACACAATTGAGTTGGAGTTAATCAATAAAATGGGACTTGGAGATAGTATAAATGTCCAGTTTCAATCATTAGACACTAATTAATGACACCAAATCCGTGAACAATCTATTAAAGATACTACTAGCCCAATTAGCCAAATTCAATATTAAACCAAATTGCCCCTAATTTAATTTAAAACTCTTCTTTCTCAGCAAAATCCAAGTTAAAATTAAATTGCATTACGAAAGGGTTCATGCGTTGAGACATACTACAAGTTGAAAAGCCTAATCTTATAACATGATTAATTGGGCAAGATTAAACTAGGGCAAACATGTGTGAGATCAGAAACAGTCTTAGTCGACACATGCAATCCTAGTTTGTGCAACTAAATCATCAATTATGTATAACACCATGAAGATTTTGCAAACAAGAATTTAATATATTCGATTTGTTAGATCAATTCAATAAAATTCCATTGAATATAATCCAAATCAAACCCAATGAGCTCACAGAATCCAGTACAATTAACTAGAAATCTTCAAGAAATTGAACATACAACTAAACCCAAGAAAGAATTTACCTAGCTTTACATAGGACTATGGAAAAAATCAATGAATGAAGAGGAACGAATGATGAATCTGGTGAAAAATCGCCCAAAAAGCATCCTAAATGTTGCCCAAAATTGTTCTTTCGTATTTTTCTTCACACCCTCTGCTGTAACCAAAACTCTCTATTTGTATAGTGTCGCAATGCTACTAAGAGTGTTGTAACGCTACTGTCGAATCAGACCTTAAGCATCGAAGGAGAGGCATAATCTGACCGTGCATTGTATTCGCATGCTGAAGCCACTTGTTCGTTGGAGTTTGTAGCCTTGCAATGCGACCTTCTTCGCTCATTTCTATCCAACAGCGTCGAGCTGGAGCGTTGGCTAGGCATTGGGACGCTGACTGCTTGTCCTGAAATCCATGCTCTCTGCCTTTTTGCAACACGTAAGGGTCAAGGGAGGGTTGCAATGCTGCCCTCAAGAGCAGTTTGGTCATTTTGACGTCTTCACTCAATATGGTGCATCCAACTCCTGTTTATTTGCTTCTTTTTGGATCGATTTTCATCCTAACAACACACTTGCTCTCCGGGATCGATTTACCTACAAATAAGACAAATAAAGCATAAGAATTATTCAAATAAGTGGGATTAAGAACATAAAATTAGCTATTTTTTAGTGCTAACAAACACCCCTAACTTAGCACTTGAACCTCTCGAGCAAGGTCATAACATTCAATCATGCAATCAATAAAGTATTGTTCACTCTATTTAATGGTCACCAACTCAAATCTTAACAGTCTTTCGAGCTACACAATAAAACACATGACAACCTAATTCAAACACTCAATTGAGGCTCATTGTAAAAGATACGTAAACTCATGTATAAATGAACATTAAGGCCATGAAAATTTTTTCCATAAATCAAAGAATACCCATAAAAGTTTTATCCTACTCCCATTTCATCTTCTCTCTACTCTTGCTCAGCTATCAGCTAAAGACATACCGTTCTTGCTAATCAAAGAGCAACACTTAGCCAAGAGTGCCTAAAACTCACACACACAAAACATAGAGGGCATCAATTTTACCTAGAGGGCTAGCTTTCACAGTCAACCGTCGGGAATTTTTCCACTCTTTTCTAGCGAGGCCCTAACTAGACATAGTGATAGTAGCTTCTTTCTCCTTTATCCATGCACACACGACACTAATTTTTTTCTACAGGCAAACTAGCTTTTGCCTCTTTTTTTTATGCTTTTTTTTTTCAAGCAACTAATTTGCTTCTTTTTCTTATTTTTTCTTTTTATTGACACTAGGCCTCTTTTTTGTCAATGTCTAATTTTTCTCTCCGATACTAAAAGTTACTTCTAAGCTAAAAATGGGCCTTTCGTGGTGACAACGAAAATCCGAAAGAGATAACCCGTTTCTAAGACTCTTTAGGATTTATAAAGAAAAATTTTTCGATCTAGGTTAATCATGCATTAGTTTTCATGAAAAGATTATTTTAGAAAGAGCTCAAAATCATGAAAGAATTTCTTTCTTTAATGCATACAATTCAGTGAGTGCATCATCGACTTGTCATGGAAAGGAAACGACACAGAGCGAACAGATCATGAAAAACCAAATAGATAGATTTTCAGCATAGAGATTCTTATTTCATTTCACAGTAACCAACGAAAAATTATTTAGATCACAAAAAGCGGAGTTCAGATGCTCAAGGCTAACCAGAGAACACATGAATAAAGAATCAATTCAATTATAAAAAAGAATTCAACAGTTGTGTTTCATTATACCAAGTATACCAAGTATCAACTATCCTAAAAAACTTATATGGTAAATGCTATGCACAAAATCAAAAAATAAGAAGCATGCTTTGCATCCACCCCCAACTTTAAAATTGTAACAGGAACTAAGAATATAAGATCAAAATTTATCTAATGCGAAAACAATAGCCAAAAACTCTTTCTCAGTTGTGATGTAGTTTACTTGGATAGGATTGAGGGTCCTCGATGAAAAACATATGACATGACTTTTCTTGTCAACCCGCTGCCCCAGAGCTGCTCCCACTGCTAGATTACTAGCGTTACACATTATCCTGAATGAAATGTTTCATCGTGGGGGCTGAAGAATTGGAGTAGTGGTAAGCTTTTCCTTCAAAGTGTCAAAGGCTTTCTTGCACTCCTTATCAAACTCAAATGGAACATCTTTCTGCAGTAATGTGGATAGAGGAAGAGCCAACTTAAAAAAGTCCTTGATGAAATGCCTGTAAAAACATGCACTACCAAGAAAATAATGAATTTCCCGGATACATATAGGATAGGGAAGGTTAGCAATAACATCTATCTTTGCCTTGTTAACAGAAACTAGATGTCCCAGAACAATACCATGTGAGGCCATAAAGTGACATTTTTCATAGTTAAGCACAAGATCAATTTCAATGCAACGTTTCATCACAAGGTTGAGATTATGTAAACAATCATTGAAAGACTCTCCATAAACTGTAAAATCATCCATAAAAACCTCGATGCATTTTTCTATGAAATATGAAAAAATGCTCATCATACACATTTGGATTGTATTTGGGGCACTGCAAAGCCCGAATGGCATCCTCCTGAAGGTGTAAGTCAAATAAGTGTAGTGAAGGTCATCTTTTCTTGGTCTTCTTGAGTGATTGAGATTTGGTAAAATCTTGAGAATCCTTAAAAAAAAAAACAAAAGAATGGCTTCCCAGCAAGCCGTTCCACCATCTGATCAAGAAAAGGAATTGAAAGATGTTTTTTTTTCATTACCTCATTAAGCTTTTGAAAGTCGATGCACATCCTCCATCCCTTCTGAACGTGCATCAGCACCATCCACCTTTATCGTTTTCCACAATCGTCATATCGGTCTTCTTTGGTACCACGTGAATTGGACATACCCACTTACTGTCAAGAACTGGTTAAATAATGCCAACCTTGTTGAGCTTGATGATTTCCTTAAGCACAACCTTCTTCAGGAAATGGGATTAAGCCTCTTTTGAGGTTGAATTGCGGCTTTGGCTCCATCCTCCGAGGTTATTCTATGCATGTAGAGAGAAGGCCTTATCCCTTTGATGTCATCAAGGGTCCATCAAATGGCTTTCTTATATGTTTTCAAAGTCTCCATTAAAGAGCTCTCTAGGGTGGGTGTTTGTTCTTGGGAGATTATCACAAGAAAGGTGTTTCCTTTGCCCAGGTTCACATACTTTCGATGATTAGAGAGAGCCTTTAACTCAATCCCTTGTACCTGGGAATCACCAAGACCAATGTCCCAAGAAGGTTTATCATGATTGCTAACATCAATAGAAGAAAGGGATAGGTCATGTGAATCCAAACCAATACAGGGGGTAATCAACTCATTAGAATCATTTTCATCATGCAAAACAATCTCTTCCACAAAATCATGAGTTTCAATAATGCAAAGAGACAAATATTCTTTAGGAAACTACGTTGCATTAGATATATTAAATGAGACAACTTCTCCATTAAATTCCATCGAAAGACATTCTTTATCAACATCAAGTTTTGTTTTTGCAGTTTTCATAAATGGTATTTCTAACAAAATTGTAGAAGAAGTAGGGGTAGAGATCTCATCCATTTTCAAAATGTAGAAGTCAACAAGAAAAAACTAAATAAAAATCTCAATCAGTTCTTCATCTTTGTTTTCCTGCTTCGGTTTTGCCAACCTACTAGGAAGAGGAGCCTTATGAACATAAGGTTCAACTGAAGGCGAGGGAGACATACTTACCTCGGGAGTCGATGGTGGTGCCTCAGATTTTGCTTCACTTTTCTCATTTTGTTGGACTTCCTTTTTGGACTTACCAGAAGGTGCCGAGATGTCTGAGGAGGGTGACGGAGATGGAAGCTCTTTCCTACTCCTAAGTATGATGGCACTCACATTCACATGGTCCAGTTGAGCAGGTAGCTTCCTCGAACTCTTGCCTTTTAAACGACCCACCACTATGGCTAATTGAGTAACTTGAGTACCTAAATTTGCTAACCCCGTTATGGTCTCATGTTGCAATGCCTTGGTGTCTTGTGACAGCTGAAAGGAGTCGTTTTGCAATGGATGAATGTCCTGTCGAAATTTTAAAGAATGGTCAGCCAAAGATTTAACAATGTCGACATACCTGAAGAAGATGATGATGGTTTTGGAATCGTTTGAACTATGATGCCCTTGTCCTTGCCTTCCCCATTTGAGGTTGGGGTGATCTCGCCATGTTGGATTGTATACGGAGCATGAGGGTCATACTTTCTTTGGTAACCCCCAACTGCATTTACTTGGGCCGGAGAACATGCTTTAGAAGAGTGTCCTAGTGCTTCACAAGCTCCACAACTCTTTACTTGGGCTACATTTCATTATGCCATTTTCGTAACAAGATCAATCAAGTTAGAAAGTTGTGATCTCAACTCTTTTACTTTAGAAGTAGAAGATGAGTCAAACTCAGTAGCCCTGGTCCCAAAATTTTGATCATTCTCACCCATGCGCGAGATGAATTCCTGGGCCTCCTTAGGCGTCTTATCAGCAAGAGCTCAACCATTAACAGAATCAATGGAACTTCTATCACTAGAATGTAAGCCATTATAGATATATTGGTTTAGTAACTGATCAGATATTTGATGATGAGGAAAATTAGCACATAGACGTTTATATCTTTCCAAGTATTCAGACAATGTTCCTCCAATATTCTATTTAATTCCATAAATATCTTTTCTAACTGAATTGGCTCTAGAAGCTGGATTTTTTTTTTCAAGAAATTTCTTTTTCAATTCATTCTAGGTAGTTATTGACTTGAGGGCTAAGTAGTATACCCAATCCTTAGCACCATCCTGTAATGAGAAAGGAAAGGCCCTAAGGTTTAATTGTTCTTCTGTAACTCATGGGGTTGCATACTTACGTGTACCATGTGGAAGTCTTTGATATGTTTGTGGGGGTTCTCTCCTGAAATTCCCCTGAAGATCGGCAACAAATTAACCAAACTAGGCTTGAGCTCCAATGCCACAGTGGTTGGAGGAAAGACCATGCACAAGGGTTGTTGATATTGGGATTGGTGTCCTAATTCTCCCAGAGTCTCGTAGTTTGTAAACTTTGTACACATTGTTATTAATAAAATAAAATTTGTTTTATTTGCATTTACTCATATCCAATAAAAAAAAGATATGTGGTTATTGTATGTAAACTTAAGCATGTATATGAGATATGTAAGTGGATCATGCCTTAAGTAATAACCTAAAAGGTTTGTAATATAAAGATAAAGAAGGGATACCTTCCTTGTGACACTATGGATACGACCCGCTTTGTAGAGGTTTATAAGTGTTGAGAACTACTACAGATGATCTGATCCTGACTATTCATGTGGAGACATGCGAGTAGAGTGTCCTATACAAAGTATAAGACTGAACCACGAGATGATTCGTCTCTTTATATAACGCCGTTGATAATTGAGACTTACATCTCACTTAAATGATCATAGGTGACATGACCTTAATCTTGAGTGTTTTGGGAACTACTGCCTATGAAGGCAGTCCTTTGATTAGTATAGATGAGAGTGGCCAAATTTCCAATTCAACAAGCCTACCTTTTTGGAGGTTTGTCTAATTGGGGAGCTGGGAACTTAGTTATACAATATGGAATTCACTCCTTCCCTGAAGCAGGGGTAAGTAGATAGATTACTCCCTTAAGGGCTGATTTCAGGTCTTGAACATAATGATCACATCCTCTCTTTGGAAGAGAGGACCCAGTCATAGTAGGACTATGACTTATTGTTCATTAGAAGAATTAGTGGTACTTAAGGAGTTAGATGTAACTATAAGGGAAAAAAAGTAAATTGGCCCAGCTGTACTTACGAGCGATCTGTGAAGGGTTATTCCACTGTTGATTGGTTGATATGGACATAGAAATATATCTGTAGTGAGAAGAGTGCAATTGTCAGTCTTTAGTGGAGTGCCCAACAGTTAACAGATGGTGGATTCTGTGACTAAAGAGTTTAGTCAGTTATTCACGTACAATTGGAGCTTCAAGTTACAAGTCCATAAGGTCCCCTTGGTAGCTCAATGGATTCAAGTTGAGAATAAGATTTTGGGGTTGATTTGAAGTGTTCAAATTAACAAGAGAAAATTCAATTATATATGATATAATTGGTGTGATTTATGAGATACATCAAGTGGAGGAATTAATATAAATATGATTTACATTAAGTATCATAAAATAGAAAAAGAACCACGGTTTGTATGTTTCATGACATAAAATGTTAAAACTATAGGTTATAAATATAATATGATAAGTTGGTTATCATATTTATTTGTAATATATTAATTATATGATAATTATTTCTTTTTCTCTAATAATCAATTGAGTGGGAGGTTATTGGTGGTTTTATGGTAACCATGAGATAAAAGGAAAATTGTTTTTCTAATTTTTTGGAGAAGTTGCCTCATTCGGAAAGTTCTCACGGAGACAAGCTATCAAGTGAAAAAGTTTCACTAAGCGATAGTGTTGATAGAGACTAAACGATCATGTAGAGTTGACTATATGGTAGTCATTCAGCTGATCGTTGTTACACGATCGTGTGGCTAAGTCTATACGATAGGCTGTCGTTTACTAAACGATCGAGCACATCGTCTATGCGGAGCCCACAAGCCAATCCAGTTGCTTGATCGTCTACTCGATCGTAGACCTCTAGTCTCTTCCACAAGCCAAGATCATACAGAGCCCACAACTTCTGGATTCTCACACTGAGAATACCAAGGTAACCATTGTGCTAGTGTCCTCACTCAGTTCGTGGATCGAGTTAGACTCGATTGGTTTCGAGGAGATGTTGGCCGATCGTTGTGTTCGTGCTGTGTTCTGTTCATTGCTTTTGAGGGCTGTGTTGGATGCATTGTAGATTGATCAAGGGACTTTTGAAGAATGATTCTTCAAAGGTATGCATTATCTATCCCTTGCATCATCGTCTAGCATGCTGTAATTTCTGTTTTGCGCATAACCTATTAGTTTCCATTTTAGACTGTAATTGTTTATGTTCAATTCGAATGGAATTTGGAATGATCCCTTCCGCTTTGCATGGAAATCCTTGTGTTTTATTTCCTTTAGTTGATCCATGTCTAATTCAGTTTGCTTCCATAGAGTTTTCTCCCAAACCTCTTCTGCCATGACTTCTATTGGATTGTCAGCAACTTGATAATCTTCTTCTTCTAGTGTCTCTCTTTTGCATTCCTTTCAAATTTGCCTCCCCTCTTGAGCAATATTTGCTAAAAAGGTAATCTCTGCATTCCCAAAGGAGCGGGTCATAAACCAAAGGAAAATAATAGCACACCTTTTTTTTTTTTTTTTAAATTCTAAAATTTTCCTAGGCTAGTTACCAAGTCTCCCCAGCAATGACTCTAATTGTTTAGGAGTCAGATTTAATAGAAATGTTGTTGCATATGATCACTGATTCAAACAAAGAAATATAATCACCGATCCTAAGACTTATACCAAAAACATACAATAAAAGCAGTAAGAACAAAGTTGAATCCACAGAGAAACTACTGACTAATAAAGTTGATTAAAGAATTCATGTGACAGGGGGGTTTTGGTTTGTTTTTTGAGAAAGGAATTAAAAAGTAGCATGCAAATAAAAGAAGTTTGAACATTAGTGAGCACACAATTATGTTGGAGTTGATAAATAAAGTCCCATATGTCCAATTTGAATCATTAGATACTAATTAATAACACCGAATCCATGAACTCCACAACTTATTAGAGATACTGATAACCCAATTAGCCATATTTGGTATTAAATAAAATTGGCCTTAATTTAATTTAAAACTCTTATTTCTCAGAGAAATCCAAGTTAAAATAAAATTCATTACGAAAGGGTTCATACGTTGAGACATACTACAAGTTGGAAAGCCTAATCTTATACCATGATTAATTGGGCAAGATTAAACTAGGGCAAACATGCATGGAATCAGAAACAGGCTTAGTCAACACATGTAATCCTAGTTTGTGCAATTAAATCATCAATTATGTATAGCGCCATGAAGATTTTCCATTAAATATAATCCAAATAAAATCCAATAAGTTCACAGAATCCAGTACAATTAACTAGAAATCTTCAAGAAATTGAACATACAACTAAACCCAAGAAAGAATTTACCTAACCTTGCATAGGAAATATGCAAAAGATCAATGAATGAAGAGGGAAGAATGATAAATCTGGTGAAAAATCGCTTAAAAATCGTTCCAATCGTTGCCTAAAGTCGCTTTCCCTTTTGTATTTTTCTTCATACTCTCTGTTGTAACAAAAACTCTTTATTTGTAGAACAATCGCAATGTCGTAACACTACCAAGAGTGTTGCAATGCTGCTACTGAATCAGACCTCCAATGTCAAAGGAGAGGTGCAACATTGCTGTGACGGTGCATTGCATGCGTGTGGAAGCCACTCATCCGTTGGAGTTCGTAGCATTGCAACGCTCAGCTAAGCATTGTAACGCTACCCTATTCTCTCTCTTCTGTCCAATAGCGTCGGGCTGGAGTGTTGTCTAGGTGTTGTGACACTGATTACTTGTCCCAAAATTGATGCTCTCTACCTTTCAGTGTCAAGCGAGTGTCAAGGGAGGGTTGCAACGCTGTCTTCAAGGCTAGTTTGGTCATTTTAACGTCTTCACACAATATGATGCATCCAACTCCTATTTTTTTGCTTCTTTTTGGCTAGGTTTTTATCCCGACAACACACCTACTCTCTAGGATTGATTTACCTACAAATAAGACAAATAAAGCATAAGAATTATTCAAATAAGTGGGATTAAGAACATAAAATTAGCTTTTTTTAAGAGTTAGCAGAAGGCGGTTGACTATGTTTACATGTCGTATGACATTAGTGGGTGCCATTGGGTGCTTTTGGTGATTGACATGGTCACAGGGCAGATACTCATATGGGACTCCCTGATCACATTGACATCCGATGTCTAGCTATCGAAAGAGCTGGATAACAGGTAGACGATACTTCCAGCTTTACTGGATAGGGTTGAAATCCTAACAGCAAAGTCGAACCTACCCGTGACATCGTGGAGAGCGTATAAAGTGGCGGGGGGTGGGGGGGGGGGGTTGGAGGATGACTGTGGGGTATTTTGTACAAAAAATATTTGAATACGATGTAACCTAGATTTCCTTAGATACGGTTAGACAGGATAATATTCCCTTGTTTCGCATCAGCTGACTATACGGTTATGGGCTAGCAGAGCCTTCTTGTAATCGTTTATATAACTACTTTTAGTAAAATATGAACTTGTTGCATTTTTAATATAACAACAACCCAATCTTAATGATTGCATCAAATTCACAATTTCATTTAATCTCGGGGTAAAAGTTGTTGAGATCCAGCAAGATCTAAAGAAAGATGGCATTTTGTATTAAATCTCAAGGTACATGTTGCCCAAGATTAGGGGTGCAAGGAAAACCTAGGAACCGAAAAAATCGCTTAAGCTGACCAAAACTGCTCGTTGGTTCGGGTTGAAATCGGTCATTGTGATAGTTTTGGATTGAAAATATAAAATTGAACATTTTCGATCGGGTTTGGGTTAAGGAAAGAAAATCATTCTAGAAAATTGAACCTATCGATAACACTATATATAATAACCATCCTTTTTTTCTTTTCTTTTTATTTTTTATTTTTTTTATTATTATTATTTTCTTATAACAAAGTGTGTTGTTGGCTGAGTTGGCGATTGAGCACTCTTTGGAACTTTAGGTTGTGAGATTGAGCCATTGGAGATGAGGAGATTTTATTTATTTTATTAAAAAACTTCGTGCTTGAAGTCCTTGCCGAACACTCACAAACTTGTTGAACTGAAATCTGAGTCGACCCAAACTATCGGTCTAAGTGGTTCGAGTGGCGTGGTTTCTATTATTTTAGGTTCGATTTCGGTTCACACATGTCATTCACCGATAAAATTAGTTCGGTTCTGGTTTTCTACCAAAATCGGTCCAAATCGAACCATTTACACTCATTTTCGAGATCTAAAGAAAGATGACATTCTTTATTAAGTCTCGGGGTACTTGTTTCCTGAGATGGCCCAAGATCTAAATACTAATGACCTTATGTATTAAATCTTGGGGTACATGTTGCCCGAGATCTAAAGATTAATGGCTTTCTATATTACATCTCAGGGTACATGTTGTCCAAGATCTAAAGATTAATGGCATTTTGAATTAAATCTCGGGGTACATGTTGCTGGAGATGGCCCGATATCTAAAGACTAATGGTTTTCTGTATTAAGTTTTAGGGTACATGCTACCTGAGATGACTCGAGAAACAATTATAATGGCATTATGTTTTACAACCCGGGCTAAAAACTGCCCGAGATTTATTGAGAACGCAAGAAAGAACAGTTTATTTTTTCATTTCGATGTGTGTATTATTCGAGATGTTCCTGAGAATTGATGAAAACAACCATATAAATAAAGGAAAAACTGAATTCAAGATACTTCATATGAGTACACAACATTGTACTAAATATATTAGGGTTAAGAAAAAAGCCATCTAAGTGTTCTCTTAGGGGTGTACATGGGCCCAGTTGGAGGAATTTTATGGAAAAGCCCAAAAATTCGGGTTGACTTTAAATTAATCCTATCGGTTCATTTTTTAAGGGTCAACCCAACCCAAAATTTATGGGTTGGGTTGCCGATTTTGTTTTGTTTTTTTTTTTTTTTTGAATTTTGACTGTTTTTTGAAATTTTTTTCCTTACTTTCTTTTCTATTGAACAATTTGATTTTTACGGGTCAATAAACCTTCATATTTATAGAAGTGAACTAATTATAAATATATTACATCAATTATTAAAAATTTAATAATCAAACAACATGTAATCTATGCAAAATTTTTAGCATTTATCTTAAAATGCAACTACCATAAATTCAATATAAACTTGAAAAGAAACTAACTCAAATCATTCAAATGTTCAAGTTCAAAGTTCATACTCAAAATATTCAAAGTCTACATTCAAAATCATTCAAAATAGAAATAAAAAGTCCAAGTTTCATAATAACTATTAGCCTATTACATAAAATTCAAAGTTCAATAATAATCATTCAAAAGCACCATGAGGTATGGCGAATGACTTGAGTGAGTTTTCTTCTTCGTCTTTGATCTTTTCACTTCTCAATGCCTGCAAAAATTACAAATACATTAAATCAAGAGGATCGTTTATAAGTAATAATAAAATTTGATCTTATGATAGTAAAACTTACAATTAAAATCATCATTATGCTCCAAGTCCAATTCCTTATTTCAAAATAATAGAGGATGATGGGCTTTCTACAAAAAAAATCATTCAAAATTATTTGAGCATAATATAGATATGTATAATAAACAGGTTAGATATGTACAATAAATTCAATATTTTCATAAGCTCTTCAAGTTGTGGATGGAGATCTAGTAACACTGAGCCGCCACGAATCCAATTTTGTGTACATATCAAGGCCTCTATTGTTTTTGGAGTCAAAGAACTTCGAAAGGAATCAAGAATCCTCCCTCCTATACTAAATGCAGATTCAGAGGCCACTGTGGATATTGGAACCGTCAAATCATCTCAAACAATTTTTTATAAAATGTGATATTTGTAGCCATTCATTTTCCACCAGTACAAAATCTCAAAATCATCTTTATCTTCTATCCTTGTCAGACAAATAAGAAGTTAAATCATTCTCCACTTCCAATGAACTTTCTTCTTCTCTCAATCTCTTAAAAGTTATCCACGGATCATCTATTTCATTGTCCACACCATGATCATCTTCATTTATAGTGACAGTTTTTGATTGTTGAGAATCATTGGTACTATGACTACGTCGAGGTGAAGTGTTATGTGATTTGTAAAAGTCATATAGACGATACAATATAACTTCATACTCTCAACCATATCCTTAACAATATCACTCTGATAAACATTGGAAAGACAATAATTCAAGTATTTTAACTTGCACCGAGGATCAATCACCATAGCCACAAACATCAATTTATTCATTTTTTCAAGCGAACCCCAATACTTATCAAACTTTGTCTTTATATTCATAGCCATCATACTTAGAACATAATTGGTATTGTTGCTCCATTTGTTTAAAGCAAACTTAATTTTATTAATTTTCTTATAACCAACATTAGAAGTCACATATGAAGATCCACTTATCTTTGTGGTGGTTTCATAAAACCTTTTTAAAAACTTAATAAACACACCTACAGTCAACCATCAGATATACTGTGGGGCCCAATATTTTATTTCCACGGTCATCTTCCTCGAAGTAATCAACAAAATCTAAGTCCTCTTTCTCTTCCTCTAAAGTTCTAAAAGCTTTCTCAAATTTAATTGCATGTTCAAGCATTAAATAAGTAAAATTCCACCTAGTTGCCACGTCTAAACAAACAAGAGCCTTACATTGAATTTTTTCTTGTTTCACACAAGTTTAAAATTTTTCCATTCTCCTAGGTGATGATCGAACATATCTCACAACATTATGAACACTGGCAATAGAATCATGCATATCTTTCAGTCCATCATTCACAATAAGTGTTATTGTGTGAAACAATAAATTTTTCCTCTAACTTTGGGGGTGGGGAAGGTCTGAGCAGATGTGATCATGTGGATGCGGTCATTAGAAAAATGCGTTCATTTTCATAATAAAAATTTTAAAAAAAAATTCATATAGACTCCAATGTCAACGCAAGGAAAATTCCAAAACAATCTCAACCTGATAAGAGTTAGTTGTGAAAGGAACCTGCTCGTAGTTGGATGTTTGTATGACACCTGTGGGAGTAAGCCAAAACGAAGGTGGGTTTCCAAAAACGACGCAACATGAAAAGAAAAAAAAATGAGAGAAAAATAAAAGAAGATAAGAGACAACTCCTCTAACCAGCAAAACTTAAACTTAGCTGAAAATCAAGAGTTGAAGTAGAGATTGGCACACAACCATAGTTGGATGTTCGCATGACACCCGTGGGAACAAGCCAAAACGAAGGGTGTAACCATGATCAATAGTCTCTAATAAAATAACGCAACCCAACCACCGCATTCAAGTCGTACCAAGTTGTTTTTGCATGAAGAGGTAAACATTCTTTTTAAAACTAGAAGGGAATTTTTTAGTAGAGATTTGTTGTATAGAAGAATAAAGTAGGCCTTGTTTATGAATTATCAAGGATAGAAAGAAATTGCGTTGTTAAGTGATGTTGCCTAGGGGGAGCATTCAGATAAACCAATCGACACAAAATTTAAGATAAGAACTGAACAATATTGCCTTAGTAGAAGATATGTTTGAGGACAAGCATATATCTAAATTTGGGGGTGTGATAACTTATAGAAATACAAGTTATTTATATTGGCTTATTTAGATATTGCGGCAAAAAGAAAGAAAAGTTGCGTCGATAGTATAAGAATTGGCTACGAAATGCAAGAGTTATAAAATGTCGTCAATACACCCACTAACACCATTGCGATGGTAGAATAGAACGTTTTAATTTCTGTTTTGCAGGAAATCAGTCACCGCATGCGTTAATGGCTCAAAGATAAAAGAAACAACGCATTACGCCCATCATTCAGGAATGAAGAGATGATCAACGCAATGACGGCGCATTCGACAATCGATCAAGAGCTTAGCAATCAACACAAATTCAATCGCATGCGATAAAAAAAAATAACACCGCATGCGGTGATCGATCGAAGATGTAAAGAGCAACGCATTTGCAGAGGATTCGGGAAATGTACAGCTTTTAGTTGTGCATTTCTGACGGGTTGATTTCTTAACAGAAGGAATATTCACTCCACCATTTTAGGAACTACCATAACCATAAAGTGGGGACCACGAAGTCAAAGAGCCAAGCTTCACCTATAAATAGCTTATCCAAACTCACTGAGAGATATACTTGAATACATAGAGATGTGTATATACGGATCTGAGAGAGAGACTGGTCTGAAGCGATTTCTAGAGTAGATCCGGGATAATTACGAGAAAAGGCCGAGAGGTGACTCTCCGGGCAAAGAATTCTTCCAATCCCCACTGTCAAAGCTCTGTACGAAGGTCACTTCTACCAGAAGAGCAAGCCTAAGAGAGAAGCTCTCCTTTCCATTACTTCCACACGCCGGCAAGCATAATCTCCGTTCAGATCTATGTCAAGACGTTGACACTCCTTCTGTATTTGTTTCAAATCTCTAATTCATCACTTGTATTCATCTTCTTAATCTTTCATTCACACCATGTGTCGAACGCTTAATCTTAGTATTAAATGTTATGATCATTACCATTATCATCTCTCTGTCTATTTCCATTCATCCACAATCCATTTTCTTCATGATGTTTTCCTAATTCCCTGGGTGATTAGCAAGAATTAAGCAAGAAATAATTCTGCCTATCGAGAGAAGGTTGGAAGAATGCGTTAACTAAAGCCAGTAGTACTTCCAGAGATGGAAGCAACTTTGCGTTCATCACGTTCATCTCTGTTTCACCATAGAGATATGGGAACGCAACCGAACACCGAGAGGTATACGCCAAGGGAAAGAGGAACGTTAGTTGCATCTTTAATGCAATTGACAAACTTGCATTGTTTTTACTAATTACTCTTTCTATTTCTGATTCATCCATAAAGACTTGCCATTGCATACCATGATACTTTGTATAACTTCACAATCAGTCTCGACCTCAGTATCATGTATCATGTATCGTGTATCTTGTATCATATTAGTTTAGGAGTTTATTTTATTAACGCAATTTTATTTCACCGCAATTTACATTATTGTATAAACAACCATTCTTTATTAATTGTAAAAACTGGTTGCATATACAACATGAGTAAAACATTAACGAAAAAAATCCCTATGTTCGACCTTGGATTATTCTGAGAAACTTGCGTTGGAATTATGCTTGGTTTCAGTGCAAGAAAACTTGTGACATGCATTACTCCATCGCATACTACAAGCATATCATTAACAACGCATATTTAGAAGTAGTATTGCATAAAGATTAAAGATATAAAAACATCGTGTCAAGTTTATGGCACAGTGCACGCATAATAAGGAAATCATTCTTTACTGTTTACAGTCGTGTTTAAGATTGTTCGAGGAGTTGTTTGTGTTCAAGATCGTTGGAGGAGTCATTCGTTGAAATATCAAGAGGGTCGTTCTAGGAGCTTGAGAATCTACAAAGGTGAGAATGATTCTTTACTTTCTCTAAAGCATGCTATTTCCAATGTTTATTCTATACATATTCTGTTTTAGTACATTGGTTTTGTTCATGTAAAAATCGATTTGTGGGATGTAAGGTGTTCACACGTTTTCGCTCGGGATTTGAATCCCACCAATTGGTATTAGAGCCCAATTTCTTGCATCTTCGTTCTTTATTTTTTTTTAAACAAAAATCAGTTTAGAGGTGAGTTAATAAATCTCCATTTTGAATAAAGGTTTGCAAGATTGGATATTTTTTTTTATTTTGGCACTTAGATTACTTTTAATATGATTAAAATGTAAGAACCTATTGTATTTTATTATTTCTTCGAGTCTGTAAGCCTGTGTTGATCGATAAAGCAACTGCTGCTGAAGAGATCGGAATAAATAGAGGTGTTCGGGCCAAGTTTGCAGACGAAAACGTGCAAAACATAGGCATTCTACCTTTCAGCGTCACGATGTTGCTATCCCAACATTGCAATGCTAAAAGGCAAGGCGGTATGGTGCAACACATGGAATTTGTAGCATCATAATGCTGCCCCTCAGCATTGTGATGTTACGGACTTTGACGAAATTGTGGCGGCGCATGCGCGATGAGCAATGCAGCTGTTGAAGCATTCGACCTAATTTTTCTTTTGTATTTAATTAATATTAATTGATTAAATTGATATAATAGTTATATTAATTTAATTAATTATTTTTACATTAGGGTGCCAAAATTGATCTAATTTTTGCTGGTTAAATTAATTTATTATGCATTGGATGTATGTTTAGATTAATACTTGAATTCATGTTACATATTGTATATCTTTTAGATTCAAAATACCCACCTTAGGATAAAATGTACATGCATCATAATTAAATATAAGGATTATATTTTATGGATGTATGCTTATGATGGGACGAACATATGTGTAGTGGAAGAAAAATGGATATAAAGTACTCTAATTAGATTAATTAAAAAGATAAGCATGCATGCAATAAAACAAGACAAAGGGGGAAAAGAATATAACCTTTATAGTCTTTGAATCTTCTCCAAATCAGTTCTAATCTCCTCATGAACGATTCGTAGACCACAATGAGAGTCTTCTCGACTATTCTCCGACCTTAGAATAGGATGGTGGGATCCGGTGAGTGACTAATTTGAAGAGGAAAAATGCTAAAGCTCTTAGAGAAAAAAGGGATGAGATCATTACATAATCTCATCAAAATCTATTATGACCAAGAGTTCTTTAAAAACAATAAACACTCCCTTTTAAAGACCATTACATGTAAACAAGTAACTTTGAGTTTGATGAGAATTTTACATTGAAAAATCCACTAACTCAAAGTGGGATTTAGTGAGACAAGTGTCTTTAAATGAAGACAACACTTAGCCATGCAAAAGTTGGCATTTCCCACTCAAAATGTTGGATCTTTCCACTCATTTGGTCAAAGTTTGACTCTCAAAGTTCAAAGTCAACAAATTTGACTTTTTGACTTCAAAAGTCAAAAGTCAACAATTTGACAACCGCTACTTTAAGTTTACTAGCTGCCGATAAGTTAATAGGAGAAAACTACACTAGTTGGAAAAATACAATCAATACTATTCTGATCATCAATGATCTTCGATTTGTCTTGATGGACGAACGTCCACCCATTCCACCTACCAATGCTCCTCGAAATTTTTGAGAAGTATATGAGCGTTGGACACAGGCAAACAAAAAGGCCCGAATGTACATCTTGGCAAGCCTTAATGAAGTCTTGGCTAAGAAGTATGAGCCCATGCTCACAACACGTGAGATCATGGAGTCCCTTTAGGGGAATGTTCGGACAACCGTCTGCACAGCTCAGGCATGATGCTCTGAAATACATCTTCAATGCCCGTGTGCAAGTAAGGGCATCTGTTCGAGAACATGTTCTCAACATGATGATCCACTTCAACGTGGTGGAGATGAATGGGTCAAGCATTGATGAAGCTAGCCAGGTTAGCATAATACTAGAATCTTTACCTGAAAGTTTCCAGCATTTTGTAGCAATGCTATTTTGAATAGGATTGACCACAACCTGACCACACTAATCAATGAGCTATAGACCTTCCAATACTTGTTGAAAAGCAAGGAGAAGAAGGGTGAAGTAAATGTTGCTTCATTTTCTAAGTTCTACTAAGGTTCAACCTCTGGAACGAAGTCTGTACCTTCTTCCTTCGGTACCAAAAAGTGGAAGAAGAAGCAGGGTGGAAAGGGGAAGGTTAACCCAATAGTTACTGCAAATAGGGGTTGACAACCCATCAAGGTTGACAAAGGAAAATATTTCCACTATAACTAAGTGGGCATTGGAAAAGAAGCTGTCCCAAGTATTTGGCAGAAAAGAAGAAGGCCAAACAAGGTAAATTTGTGTTACTTGTATTGGAAACTTGTTTAGTGGAGAAATGTTGATTCTACCTGGATTATTGACTCTAAGGCCACTAACCATGTTTGTTCTTCATTTCAGGGAATTAGTTTCTAACGACAACTATATGTAGGTGAGATGATGTTATTGAAGGATCTCATATCGAAAGTTCCGTGTGCATGTTTTGATCGCTCCGATTTCATAGTGATCGAAATACAAAAGATATACATTCAACATATACAGTTATGCATACTAATCTAATTATTGGCATGTTCAGAACACAATAAATAATAGGGAAAGGGTTCATACCAGTTGAAGACTCTCTTCGAACTTCTGAACCCCAAGCAGCGGAAACCCTCAAACGGATCTACCAACACCCAGCGGGTATGTGGACTGCAACAGCACGATCAGTACGAACACGAACACTGCAGCAGGGATGACACCACCACTAATGAAACCCGGGTATCCTCGAAGTGAAAACCCAAAGAGTGGGCTTTGGAGAGTTTGGTAGAAGATAGAGGATAACGCGTCGTGTAGACGATAAGCAAGTGGGAGATAAAACTGTGTTATCGCATAGCAGAAGTGCTTATTGTATAGAAGAGCTACACGATCGTGTATGAAATGTTGAATGATCGTTTAGGAAAAACGTATACGATCGTTTAGAGAAAACGTGAGGTAGACGATCGTTTAGATGGAAGAGCTACTATCGTATAGGCTCTCGCGATCGTTTTCATGAATTCTTTTTGGGCGGATGAAAATATGAATGCACTCTATTAAAAATGAAAACGCTTTTCATTTTTAAC
The DNA here is from genome assembly GCF_027475165.1 of Benincasa hispida. NCBI lineage: Eukaryota > Viridiplantae > Streptophyta > Magnoliopsida > Cucurbitales > Cucurbitaceae > Benincasa > Benincasa hispida. Next base: position 27,812,075 of record NC_143486.1, read on the forward strand.
CCGCCGGTTACCATAACCAACGCATCCCACTACCCACATGAATGTGGAAGAATTGGTGAATTATCATATAATTAATCAATTAACTCGAAGCTCCAAAGGTATGTGAATAGTTAACTAAACTCTTTATCCATGAGATTCACCATCCGTTATCTGTCAGTGATTCCACTAAAGACCAATAGTTGAACTCTTCTTACCACAGATATATTTCTGTGTCCATCGGATATAACCAATCATGAGTACGATGACCCTTCACAGATGCTCATAAGTACAACTGGGTCAATTTATCACTTTGTCCCTGTAGTTACATCTCACTCCTTAAGTACCACTGATTCCTTTAATGAACAATACAATATAGTCCAACTATATGTGAACACCTTTTGGGCCAAGAGAAGGTGTATAGTGCCATATCGTTCAAGCCCCGAAATCAGCCCTTGAGGGAGCCATCTATCTACTTACCCCTGCCTTGGGGAAGGAGTGAATTCCGTCTTGTGTAGCTGAGTTCCCAGCTCCCAAATCAGGCGAATCCTCAAAATGGTAGGTTTGAATCAGCGACATGGTCACTTGCACCCATACAAATCAAAGGACTGCTCTCAATGGCAGGAGTTCCCAACTCATTCAGGATTGAGGTCATGTTACCTATGGTCATCCTAGTGAAGTGAAGTCTCTGTCATGAACGGTGTTATATAACGAGATGTTAACACTTCATGGTCAGGTCTTATATAAACTCTTTGTATAGGACGCCCCCGCTCGCATGTCCCCAACACGAATGATTAGGATCAGACCATCTGTGACAAGTCACAACACTTATGACCATTCCATAAAGCGGGCCACATCCGTAGTGTTAACAGGATAAGGTTTCCCTCTTTTATCCATTTACTATAGACCATTTTGGTTATCACTCAAGACATGATCCACTTGTATGTCACCACATACATGCTTGAGTCACATACAGATAACTAGGGATTTTATGTTTATTAGTTTGTGGTAAAGTAAATAAAACAAATAACGGAGCAAAATACAAGATGTGAAGTAAATATCATATATTAACAACACAAGTGTTTGTACATACTGTTTACAAACTACAGGACATGAGACTTTAGGGCATCAACCCCAACAATCTCCCATTTATCCTAAAGCGAAGTGATGTGTACAAAAAACTTAATCTAAAACAATAAACAAGGGCATAAAAGCCCAGTACAATAAAATCTCCCATTTGCCCTAGTCCAGCCACGGGCGATATTGTAGACCCATGCTCCGTAGGTGACCCTCAAACACCGTAGCCGTGAGAGCCTTCATAAACGGGTCAGCAAAATTGTGCTTCGAAGAAATTTCCACGACAATCACGTCCCCTCGATGCACTATCTCGCGGATCAGATGATACTTCTGCTCTATGTGTTTACCGCGCCGATGAATCCTTGGCTCCTTGGAGTTCATCACTACCCTACTATTATCACAATAGAGGGTAATGGGCCTAGATATATATGGAAAAACTTCCAGGTATGTCAAGAACTTCCTGAGCCAAACGACCTCCTTAGCAGCTTCGCAAGCCACTACGTACTCTGCCTCCATAGTGGAGTCGACGATGCACCTCTGCTTAGTGCTTCGCCATACTACAGGTCCTCCGTTATCAATCTGAAAGTCAGAATTCGTGTATCCTGTAAGGATCAAATCCCTCGAACTATACCCGAGCATGTAGTCCCTCGCTCTCCGAAGATACTTGAGGATGTTCTTTACTACGGTCTAGTGACCCTGGCCTGGGTTAGACTGATACCTACTGACTATGCCCACAGCATAGCAGATGTCTAGACGAGTACAAAGCATCACGTACATCAAATTGCCAACAGAAGATGGAAATGGGACCCGTCTCATCTCCTCAACCTCTAGAGGCATCTTGGGACACATTTCCTTATATAAAGTAACTCCATGCTAGAACAAAAATAGGCCCTTCTTGGAGTCCTGCATCGAGTACTTGAGCAACATCTTGTCAATGTACGATACCTGAGACAGTGCTAGCACTTTGTTCTTACGATCCCAATAGATCTAGATACCTAGAACAAACTGAGCCTCTCTCAAATCTTTCATTTGGAATTAGGTTACTAGCCAATTCTTAACTGCAATCAGTAGACGTATATCATTCCCAATGAGTAGGATATCGTCTACATACAACATTAAGAAGACTACTGAAGCGTTGATGATGTTCTTGTGGACACAAGGTTCATCAAGGTATTGGTCAAATCCATATGACTTGATCGCAACATCAAACCGTATGTTTCAAGTTCAAGGCCTGTTTCAGTCCATAAATGGACCGATTCAGTTTGCAAACTTTTTGCTCTTGACCTTGGGCTATGAATCCTCTGACTGCACCATATAAATGGTCTCCTCAAGATTTCTATTCAGAAAGGCCGTCTTGACGTCCATTTGCTAGATCTCACAATTATAATAAGCTACAATGGACAGGAGGATGCGTATCGACTTTAACATTGCAACAGGTGAGAAAGTCTCATCATAGTCGACTACCTCTACCTGGGTATAACCCTTTGCCACAAGTCAAGCCTTGAAGGTCTGTACCTTCCCATCAGCACCCCAATTGCACTTGTAGATCCATTTAAACCTATAGGGCGAACCCTATCAGGCTGATCTACAAGATCCCATACTGAACTGAAGTATATCGACTCCATCTTGAGATCCATGGCCTTGACTCATTCATCTCGGTCAACATCCTCCATTGCCTTTTTATAAGACAACGGATCCTCAACGCGCCATCTACTACCATAGCAAGGATTTTCATGAAACCCAGATAGCGAATGGGTGGGTTCGCAACCCTCTCACTACGCCGAGGTTCCTTCCATTCTTGAGGTGGAGCCGACCTACTGGAAGAACTCCCATCAATAAATTTTATTGATGTAGCAGGCTCTTCAACAACTTTTGTTGAAGTTTCAGTAGTTTTGTTGGAAAGCTCACACAACACGACTTTGCTTCGTGGCTGTGCTCCCTTATATGATCCTCTTCCAGGAAAGTAGCGTTTTTTGAAACAAACACCCTATTTTTCGTTAAATCATAAAAATAACCCCCTTGTGTACCTTTGGGGTAGCCTACAAAGAGGCATAACCTCGACTGTGGTTCCAACTTCTTGGGATTAGCCTCAAGCACATGTGCAGGGCAACCCCAAATGCGGAAGTGACATAAACTAGCTTTACGCCCGTTCCATAACTCCAGAGTTGTTTTTACAACACTCTTGGAGAGAATACAGTTGAGTGTGTACACCGCAGTATCCACTGCGAAACCCCAAAACGAGTCCGGTAAGGAAGCGTAACTCATCATCGAGCGAACCATGTCTAACAAGGTTTTATTTCTCCTCTCCGCTACATCATTCTGCTTAGGTGTACCCAGCACTGAGAGTTGAGAAACCATGCCATGTTCTTTCAAATAGTTCTGGAACATAAAGTCCAAAAACTCTCCACCCCAATTCGATCGAAGTGTTTTAATTCGTCTATCTAATTCGTTTTCAAATTCAGCCTTGAACTCTTTGAGCTTTTCAAAGGATTTAGACTTCTGTTGCATAAGATAAACATACCCGTACCTGAAGTAATCATCAGTAAAACTGATAAAATACACATAGCCACCTCGGGCCCGTACATTCATAGGACCACAAAGGTCAGAATGTACTAACTCAAGAGGCTCCTTGGCTCTAGAACCCTTTCCAGTAAAAGGTCGTTTAGTCATCTTACCCTCAAGCCAATATTCACACACTGGCAAAGAATTTTTTTCTAACTCACTTAGAAGTCCATTCTTCACCAATCTCTCAATCCTATTGAGATTGATGTGTCCTAAACGTAGATGCCAAAGATGAGCATTTTCTTTTGGAGAAATTCGTCGACGTTTTGATTGAGTTAGAAAATTCTGAACATTTCAGTATTATGGAGGGAATTAATGGCTAACGGCATTAGCACATATAAGTTCGATTCTAGATTTGCTGTGCAAATAAAAAGCATCTTTATGAATAAAAGCTTTATTCAAATAAAAAGAAACAGTGTATTTACATTGCAATAAACACTTTACAAAAATAAGGTTCCTTTTAGTTCAGGAACAATATATACATCTTTTAAAATAAGAAACCTATTCTGTAAAGCTAACTGGAGTCCTCCCACTGCCACAACGAAGACGACGTGCCCGGTGCCTACTCGCATCATCATCTCACCAACCTCCAGCTGTCGCCAAGATCTAATCCCCTAAAAGAAGAACAAACATGGTTAGTGGCGCCTGAATTAATTATCAGGCTGAATCATCATTCTTCACTAAACAAGTTTCAAGCATAAGTAAATCACATTTACATTTATCCGCCTTGGCCTTAGCCTTAGCTGCTTTCTTCTCCTTCAGATAATGAGGACAGTTTCTCATCCAGTGTCCATCTTAGTTGCAATGGAAACACTTTCCTTTAGCAACTTGTGGACGCCTCCTCGGGGCGACAGGCGGTGGGTTAGCAGGTGCCTTCCCTTTTTCCTTACCACTCTTCTTCGTCTTCCCCTTTGCAAAGTTAGAAGTAGAAGGTACAAACTTCGTTTTTGAGGTTAAACCTCTATGGAACGTCCTGGAGGACGAAGCAACATTTGACTCACCTTCTGCCTCTCCTTACTTTCCAGTAAAGATTAGTATGTTTGCATCTCGTTAAGGAGAGTTGTAAGGTTATATTTCACTTTGTTAAGAATCACATTGCTAACAAAGTGCAGGAAGCTCTCTGGCAAAGAATGCAGGATTATGGTAACCTGGCTGCCCTCATCGATGGTAGACCCATTCAATTCCGCCACATTGAAGTGGATCATCATGTTTAGCACATGTTCACGAACAGAGGTGCCTTCTTGCATTTTGGAGTTGAATATGTATTTAAGAGCCTCATGCATAAGCTGTTCAGACGGTTGCCTAAACATTCCCTGCAGGGACTCCATTATCTCACAGGCTGAGACCATAGGCTTATGCTTCTTGGCCAAGTCTTCAGAAAGACTTGCCAACATATAGGCTCGGGCCTTCTCATTCGCCCTTGTCCATCGCTCGTACTCCCGAACATTTCGAGCGACATTTGGAGCTGGAATAGGAGGACAAGCCTCCGTGAGAGCAAACATGAGATCCTTGATGATTAGGATTGTCGTGATCATGTGTTTCCATGTTGAAAAATTATTGCCATTAGTTTTTCGGCGCTTAACAACGATAAGGTGGTTGTAGCCATTTGAAAAAGTTGCTGAAAAATACAAACAAAACTTTATTAGACTTTTGCTAAACCACTTTTAAACCAATCAGTTTTGCAAAACAGTTTCAAGTTATAGACTTTTATTTTGCAATGATGCCTCAATGAGTCAGGACAAACGCCACCGGTGGGGTGATCAGTTGCCCCTTCACTGGGATGAGACATTCTCAACCATTAGGCAAAACCAATTCTTGGAACTGAACCTAACAACCACCATTTTTTGGTCCAGAATCGTTAACCTTTAACTATTCGATGTAAGTGTAACCCCTCATTTTTGGTGTCAGAGTCTCGCCCTAATGCGCTTACCATAGGGAAAAGACAGATTAGGACAAGAGACTAAGTTACCTTATCCTCTAACAAGAGATCAAATAAAGGAATGCGCAAAACTGCCATCCTTTAGGGGGACACTCCTAGGGTGCCTCGAGGCGATGAGCAGTAACTTTATTCAACCTAACGAGGGAGACCGAGGGATATGCTGTCACACTTCCCGCTCCCACTTACTATGAACATTCTCTCCATCTACCCTTATATTGACCTACCCAAACACCATCCATTGGGGGGACACGCCAAAGGTACCGTGAGGCCAAGGATAGATCTCACGGTGTGGACTATTTAGGAGAAAAGTGAAAGGTTTAAGTGAAGCATCTTATGCCTTAAGTCCCTCCCACTGAATGTTCTACCTAGGGATTCATTAACCTAGACAATCTAGCTACTAATTTTAGTCTAAGTCGTCTTTTTAAACTTTGCTCATAAACAACGTTTGTTTATGAAATATAAACAACTTTAAGTAGTCACATTTAAACATTTTAATGGACTGTCCTTATCTTGCATGCATGCATCAAATCTATCTAATTCACCTTTCTAGGTAAGTTCCCAGGTAGGGGTGTTACGTTTTCATCAACTTAAATACCCCAGCCTAGACAAAACCCACCTTAGACAAACGGTCCCTTATAGATAGATTTGCTACACTTTAACCTTTTGTTAGCCAATTTAATCCTATTAAACTGATTAAAAGATTAAAGCCTTAGGGTTTCTAATCATATTAGAACCGTGATCTTAGGTCTATGTGATCCAAATTTTAAACATTTTAAAACCATGAATTAAACCTAAGTTAGCATGCATGTCTTTCTTAGTTCTTTTAGTTCTAATTTCTCTTTAACTTTTAAGAAAGAAACAACAAATAAACATTTGCGCACAACGAGGCGTTTTATAACATTTATAAAATAACCTATGTGTCATGCTTCATGCAATGTCTGGTCATTACTATATATAATTTTTATATAAAATGCGTAATAATCAAGCAAACATGCTATCATTCACCCTTATACTATAACATTTATAATATAAAGATGATGTATTCAATGCTTTTTATGCATGCATAAATATAACTCTTATATTATATGATGCATGAGCATGCTCTTACATAATTGAAATCATGCTTCTCTAAATTATAACAATTACAATAAAGAGATGATGCATGATCATTATATAACCTTAGGTGGGATTTACTATATGTGCATACCATATGACATATAAAACATACATCGCATATAATAAACAAACGATTAATGGACCAGGATGAGCTTTTACAAAAAAAAAAAAAAAAGGAATGAAAAACCCTATCTCTTACATTTTTCATCGAGCAAATCAATTCACAGGCGAACCGAGTCTTGAATCGCCAAGAGGTCTTCATTGTGTAGCAAACTCTAGTAGGTAGATGATCGTTCAGTGCGCACTAGACAATAGGAACATAAGATAACAATCGTGTAGATGAAGACGAGGCTGCGAAGCCTGATCGTCCATACGATTGTGTAGTGCGACGATAGGTAAACGATTTACCTTGAGTACTAAGCAATCGTTTAGTCAGTTACTAAGCGATGAAGCTTGCTGACCTAAACGATCGTCTAGCGCGCTTTAAACAATACGTGAGCGTCTCATCGTCTAATCGATGCGTGTAACTTAGTAAACGATTTACCTTGCGATGCTAAACGATCGTTTATTCAGTTACTAAGCGATGAAACTTGCTGACTGATAATAGGTAGAAATGCACGTTATCATAGTGCTAAGTTCTTAAACAATGTTGGATTACATTGATGAAATATGTTAAATTACGTCCATTAAGCATAAATTCTATAATATTGCGATCACATGCATTCAGCGCATTAGAACTATTGATTTTTGTATTTTTGTGCAGAATATGCATGAACACAATGCAAGATTACGATCATAGGAAATCATCGGTTGAGCGCAACTTCACTGCAAGGATTTGCATTGATCGTGCTCACAAACATTCGCCCGAAAAGGATCGCCATAACTTTGCCAGCGCAACTTGGTGGGCGCATCCGGGTGAAAGGATAATTAAGAGCGATGGGACAGAAAGCTGATGATAGTCGAATCCAAATTAAGTTGACAGCTGATAACGATCATAAAGTACATTCAGCTTTATCGGTTACAATTATGCGACACATCAGTCAGGAATTAAAGTTGTCCCATCTATACAACCAGAAGAGAAAAGCCGTCTTTCACCATAGATGCTCTATAAATACCAAGTGCATTCTTTAGAAAAGGGGTTCACCGTTTTTACTATCTTTTGTTCCACAAGTCGCACGTCTGTGTTCTTAGTTTTCTTTCATTTTATGGTGGACGAGAGGGAAGAAGTTGTGCCGGTAGATCGTTCCGATAAGCTTGAGAGCGTCAGAAGCTCCAAGGACAGAGAGATGGCCGACGTCTGCAGAAACGAGAACATCTTTAGACCAGAATAGAAATTTCAGTGTAAAAAGCCTCGGTCAGCAAGGAATTGCTACCAGGTTCTCTACCTTTACTTTCCATTGTCATTTTGTACTTAACTCATATAAGAATGGATTTTTTTCTCTATATCTGTTCACTTTTTGTTATTCACACATGAGTAGCTAAATTAGTTGAATGGGTTGAGAAGCATTTAGCTAGCACAACTAGGGAATCTTCATTCTTGCAATTATCTTGTTTCTGTAAGCTTCATTTGTCCATTAGAGATACTCGGGAGGGTAGTCTAAGGACAGGATCTAGACTTGGGAAGGTAAGGTTAGAATCTAGTCTCGGAAGAGCCAGATTAGAACGCATAAACGAGAGATAGGCGCTTAAGAATGACCACTATTTGTTATCAATGCATCGCATGCATCCTAGAGATAGGATATGATTGTATACGGTCACCTTTTTTTCATGCATTTTGCATCATCGCATGCATCCTAGATCTTCTCAACCCATTCATCGCATATTCATTGCATCTATCAACGCAACTGTCTTTTCTCAAATCTGCCACCTTCATTTATTTCTTTCCATCAATGCAAACAAAAAACCCAACACTTATTTATTTACTTGGTTACCACAAGGTTCTCATCAAAATTACCAACGCAATCTATTTTCACAAGTCCCTGTGTTCGACCCTGGACTTACTAGGAAAATCAGAGGAATTTACACTTGAATTTTGCTGAGTAAACTTGAGTGCACAATACAAATCCATCAAAGCATATCATTCATATTTCCACTTCATAAATACGACCATCACTGACCTAAACGATCTCTAGCGCGCGCGTATTAAACGATACTCAGCGATCGCATGCCTGATCGTTAACTCGATACAACCAACTCCTGATCGCATACCCCATCGTTTAACCGATGTGTTCAACCACGATCGCATACTCCTTCATCTTTATGATGCGATGGACAGCGATCGTGTAGAACTTCTTCTGCACGATGCGATCAACCCTAGATTGCCTTCTTCCTCGAAGATCCTCAATGCTTGCCCAGAACTTCGATGAACAACTCAAAACTTCAAATAAACTTTGAATACAGACTTGATAACGATTATTTATGCCCAAAAACGCAGAGGCCTTTACAAATAACTGCAAATGTAAAACGAATTTAAACAAACCGAGGCAATTCATCCCGAAAACAACCATTAATCTGACACATCCACAATAGATTTCACAAATAAAATAGCGTAGAAATGCACCCACAATGAATGTATATGTTATTTCGTTGCAACAAATTAAATCAGAGTATTAGAAACCTAGCTCTAATACCAATTGAAGGATCTCATACCTAAAGTTCTGTGAGCGTGTTCAGATCACTCCGATTTCACAGTGACCGAAATACAAAAGATATACAATCAACATATATAGTTATGCATATTAATCTAATTATCGGTATGCTCAGAACATAATAAATAACAGGGAAAGGGTTCATACCAGTTGAAGACTCTCTTCGAACTTCTGAACCCCAAGCAGCGGAAACCCTCTAACGGATCTACCAACACCCAGCAGGTATGTGGACTGCAACAGCACGATCAGTACGAACACGAACACTGCAGCAAGGATGACACCACCACTAATGAAACCCGGGTATCCTCGAAGTGAAAACCCAAAGAGTGGGCTTTGGAGAGTTTGGTAGAAGATAGAGGATAACACGTCGTGTAGACGATAAGCAAGTGGGAGATAAAACTGTGCTATCGCATAGCAGAAGTGCTTATCGTATAGAAGAGCTACACGATCGTGTATGAAATGTTGAATGATCGTTTAGGAAAAACGTATACGATCGTTTAGAGAAAACGTGAGGTAGACGATCGTTTAGATGGAAGAGCTACTATCGTATAGGCACTCGCGATCGTTTTCATGAATTCTTTTTGTTTTTAACCCGCCGGTTACCATAACCAACGCAGCTCATTATCCACGTCCGAATGAGGAAGAATTGGTTAATTATCATATAATTAATCAATCAATTAATTAATATATATATTTATATCCTATAGTTTGATATCATATATCTACTATAGTATTTTCTTCTCTACTTGATATAAATCATATTTATATATAATTTCCTCCAAATTAATGTATCTCATACATTTAGCCAATTATATCATAAATAATTAACTAGTCCAATTATATCATATATAATTGAACTTCCTCTTATCAATTTGAACATTTCAAATTAACCCAAACACTGGTTCTCGACTTTATCCAAGCTACCTAGGTGACCTAATGGACCTGTGGCTCAAAGCTCCAACGGTATGTGAATAACTGACTAAACTCTTTAGGCACGAGATTCACTATCCGTTAACTGTCGGTGATTCCACTAAAGACCAACAACTGAACTCTTCTTCTCACAGATATATTTCTATGTCCATTGGATATAACCAATCATGAGTATGATGACCCTTCACAGATGCTCGTAAATACAGCTAGGCCAATTTACCGATTTGCCTCTATAGTTACATCTCACTCCTTAAGTACCACTGATTCCTTTAATGAACAATACAATATAGTCCAATTATGTGTGAACACCTCTCAGGCCAAGAGAATGTGTGTGGCGCCACATCGTTCAAGCCCTAGAATTAACCCTTAAGGGAGCCATCTATCTACTTACCTTTGCCTTGGGGAAGGAGTGAATTCCGTCTTGTGTAGCTGAGTTCCCAACTCCCAAATCAGACGAATCCCAAAAATTGGTAGGTTTAAATCGGTGACCTTGCCACTGTCTCTCTTACAAATCAAAGGACTTTCCTCAATGGCAGAAGTTCCTAACTCACTCAGGATTGAGGTCTTGTTACCTATGGTCATCGTAGTGAAGTGAAGTCTCTGTATTGAACAGTGTTATATAACGAGATGTTAACACTTTGTGGTCAGGTCTTATACAAACCCTTTGTATAGGACACCCCCGCTCGCATGTCCCTAACACGAATGATCAAGATCAGACCATCTATGACAAGTCACAACACTTGTGACCATTCCACAAAGTGGGCCGCGTTCATAGCGTTACCAGGATAAGGTTTCCCTCCTTTATCCATTTAATATAGACCATTTTGATTATCACTCAAGACATGCTCCACTTGTATGTCACCAAATATATGCTTAAGTCACATACAGATAACCAGGGATTTTATGTTTATTGGTTTGTGGTAAAGAAAATAAAACAAATAACCGAGCAAAATATAAGATGTGAAGTAAATATCATATATTAACAACACAAGTGTTCGTACATACTGTTTACATACTACAAGACACGAGACTTTAAGGAATCAACCCCAACTGATATGAGTTGGAACCAGGCATGTCATCTCGACTGTGGTGGTGGGGGGTCTCCGATTGACTTTACAGAATAGATTTCTTGTATTAAAAGATGTATTTGTAGTTTCTGATTTAAAAAGGAACATTGTTTCTGTGAAGTGTTTGTCAGAACAATTTTATAATATCAACTTTCTTTCCAATAAAGTGTTTATTACAAGAATGGTGTTGATATTTGTTCTGCAAAACTGAAAAATATTTTGGATGTGCTAAGTCTATTAGCAACTACTGCCCTCCATAACTCGGAGTTGTTTAAAACTACTATAACTCTTCATAAAAAGACTTCAAATTTCTCCCAAGAAAAATGCCCAACTTTGGCACCTAAGACTAGGACACATCAATCTCAATAGGATTGAGAGATTGGTAAAGAATGGACTTCTAAGTCAGTTAGAAGAAAATACTTTACCTGTATGTGAGTCATGCCTTGAAGGCAAGATAACTAAGAGACCTTTTACTAGAAAAGGTCACAGGGCCAAAGAACCTCTAGAGCTAGTACTTTCAGACCTCTGTGGTTCGATGAATGTAAAAGCTAAGGGAGGTTATGAATATTTCATCACTTTTACCGATGATTATTCAAGATATGGGTAGATTTATTTAATGCAACATAAATATAAATATTTTGAAAAGTTCAAAGAATTTAAGGCTGAAGTTGAAAATGCATTAATAGAATGATTAAAACATTTCGATCTGATCGAGGTGGAAAGTTTATAGATTTACATGGTGCAGCCTGAGGGATTCATTACCCAAGGTCAAGAGCAAAAGGTTTGTAAGCTTAATCGGTCCATTTATGGACTGAAACAAGCTTCTCGATCATGGAACATAAGGTTTCATACTGCGATCAAATCTTATGGCTTTGAGCAAAATGTTGATAAGCCTTGTGTATACAAGAAGATCATCGACAGCTTAGTAGTTTTCTAGTATTATATGTAGATGATATCCTACTCATTGGGAATGATGTAGGTTTACTGACTACAGTTAAAAACTGGCTAGCGACCCAATTCCAATTGAAAGATTTGGGAGAGGCTCAATTTGTTCTCGGTATTCAGATCTTTAGAGATCGAAAGAACAAAATGTTAGCTCTATCTCAGGTGTCATATATTGACAAGATGCTTGTCAAATATTCGATGTAGAACTTTAAGAGGGGCTTATTGCCTTTCAGACACGGAGTTACATTGTCTAAGGAACAGTGTCCTAAAACACCTCAAGAGGTTGAAGAGATGAGATGGATTCCCTATGCATTTGCTGTGGGTAGCTTAATGTATGTGATGTTATGCACTAGACTTGACATCTGCTATGTAGTGGGGATAGTCAGTAGATATCAGTTTAATCCAGGATTAGATCACTAGACAATCGTTACATGCTTATATATGGTTTTAAGGATTTGATCCTTACGAGATACGTGGACTCTTATTTTCAGACTGATAAGAATTCTAGAAAATCCACATCAGGATCAGTGTTCACTCTTAACAGAGGGTCTATAGTATGGTGAAGTAACAAGCAAGGGTGCATCGCTGACTCCACCATGAAGGCTAAGTATGTAGTGGCTTGTGAAGCTGCTAAGGAAGCCATTTGGCTTAGGAAATTCTTAACTGATCCGGAAGTTGTTCCAGACATGTCAAAGTTCATCACACTTTATTGTGATAATAGTGGTATTGTGGCTAATTCCTAAGAGCCTAGTGTCACAAGCATGACAAACATATAAAGCAGAAGTATTATCTCATCTGAGAGATTGTGCATCGAAGGGGCGTAATTGTCATGCAGATAGCTTCGGAACACAACGTTGCTGATCTGTTTACAAAAGCCATCACTACTACGGTGTTTGAGGGTCACCTGCAGAGTATGGGTCTATGGGACAGGCCAGGTCTGGACTAAGGCAAGTGGGAGATTTTGTACTGGGCGCGTGTTATGCCCTAGTTTATTATTTTTGTACTTTTTATTTTGATTATATTGTACACCCCACTAGCTTTAAGCCAAGTGGGAGATTGTTGAGATTGATGCCCTAAATTTCGTAGAGTCCTATAGTTTGTAAACATTATTGAACAAACTCATTATGTATTTAATAAAATATATGATATTTTATTCATTGTCTATAAAATATATGATATTTTAGTTGCATTAACCACAAACCAATAAACTAACATCTAAAGTTATCCTTGTAACTTAAACATCAATGTAGAGACATACGGGTGGATCATGTTTAAGTGATAACCTAAATGGTCTATAGTAGATGGATAAGGCGGGTACGTTATCCTGGTGATGGTATGAGTATGACCTGCTTTGTAGGTGTTACAATTGTTGTAAAGTGCTACAAATGATCTGATCCTGATCATTCATGTATAGACATGCGGTGGTGAAATTCTATACAAAGGGGTTTGTATAAGACCGGACCACAAAATATTTAGTCTCATTATATAACGCCGTGCATAATAGAGACTTACATTTCACCAGGATGACCATAGATAACATGACCTGAATCCTGAGTAAGTCGTGAACTCTTGGTTATAAGAGCGGTCCTTTGATTTGTATGGGTGAGGGTGGCCAGATCGTCGACTCAACAAGCCTACCATTTTGGGGATTCATCCGACTGGGGAGCTAGGAACACAACTACACAAGAAGGAATTCACTCCTTCCTCGAGGCTGGGGTAAGTAAAAAATTTCTCCCTTAAGGGCTGATTTCGGGTCTTGAACAATGTAGTGCCACACCCTCTCTTGGTTCGAGAGGGGTTCAATCATAGTTGAACTATGATCTATTGTTCATTAGAGGGATCGGTGGTACTTTAGAAGTTAGATGTAACTACAGGGGAGAAATGGTAATTTGGCCTAGTTGCACTTACGAGCAATTTGTGAAGAGTCATCGTACTATTGATTGGTTATATCCAATGGACATAGTAATATATCTTTAGTGCGAAAGTGCAGTTGTCGGTCTTTAGTAAAGTGCGCAACAGTTAACGGATGGTGAATAATGTAATTAAAGAGTTTAATTAATTATTCATGTATCGTTAGAGCTTCAAGCTACAAATCCATGAGGTCCCCTTAGTAACTTAATAGAATTAGTTGAGAATCAGTTTTTGGATTAATTTGAATTGTTCAAATTAATAGAGGGATTTAATTATATATGATATATTTAAGTTGTTTCAATTATATGTGATATAATTGTCATAATGTATTTGATACATTATAGATTAATGAGAGGAAATAAATATTTGACATTCAAATATAGTTTCTATGAATTGGGTTCATAGTTGTTAAATTTAATATAAATATAAATATGATTTATATTAAATGCCATATAAAAGAGAAAAGAAACTATAGTTTATATTGTATGTGATACAATATTAAAACTATAGGTTATTTGTTATATTTGATATAACATATAATTTAATATATATATAATATGATAAGATACTTATCATATTTATATTTATATTGCTATTATTATTTTAGTAATAAGAAAGGGAGTACAACTCCCTTCCTTTTCTTTTCTTTCCACCCACGTAAGTGGGTGGTGGTTATTCTTGGCAAGTAGAAAAGAAAAAGTTTCTTCTTCTTCTTGCAAAGGCTTGTTAATTGATTTTGACAGTAAAGAGAAAACAACAGAAGAGTTCTGTGTGTTTAAGTTTTTGAGAGAGTTCTCAATCTTTCCTCCTCTCCATTAAGTTTTCCCTTATATCCAAAATAGTCATATCCCACAACTTTTGGGTTCTCACCTTGAGAATACAAAGAAAACATTCGTGGTAATGTTCAATCTTGTTCGAGGTTAATCTTGAAGAAAGTCTTCAAGTTATTCATGATCTATTCGTGGGAAAACGTAAAGAAAGGTCTTCAAAGTTGAGGTTTCTTGAGACCCTTTCTAAAGCATGTTATAATTTAGAATTAAATGCATATCTTGTTTATTGTTACTGTAAACTTTGTATTCAATGAAAATGGAATTTGGTTGATCTGCTTCCGCTCAAGGTTCTCTCTCGTTAGATTTCCTTCAAAGAGTTCTTCAAAAACAATAAACAGTCACTTTTAAAGATCATTACAAGAAAACTTGCAACTTTGAGTTTGATGAGAATTGGCACTAAAGAATGCACTAACTCATAGTGGGATTTAGTGGGACAAGTGTCTTCAAATGAAGACAACATTTAGCCATGCAAAAGTTTGCATTTCCCAGTCATAAATGTTGGATCTTTCCACTAACTTGGTCCAAGTTTGACTCTCAAAGTCCAAAATCAACAAATTTAACTTTTTGACTTTCAAAAGTCAAAGGTCAACAATTTGACTTCCATTGCATTTTTTACCTAGTCAACAATTTGACTTTTATTGCAATTTTGACCAATTCCATTTTATTTCAAAATTAATTCTAATAATCAATTATAAAATTAAATTAATATTAAATAATTAATTAGAAATTTTAATTAATTTTAATATTAAATCCAACAATAATCCTGATCAATATGAACCACTATTCATAATCATGATATTTAAAACTTATTTAAATATCTCATATTTTCTCTCTCTTTATGTTTAATTCACAATTAAGCATTAGGTTAAATATATCGTATATATTTAGCACTTTGCTCCAAAAACCAAATTTGAACACTTCAAATTCGTTCGTCATACTATTCTAAGGTTTAATCTGTATGAGCTAAAAGGGGAACCTCATGGACTTATAGATCATGGGCTCTAACGATCCACGATTAACCAGCTAAACTCTTTAACCTAATTAACCACCATCCCGGGTTACTCCATTGAAGCCTAGTAGTTACTTTCCCCTCATTGTAGATATATTATGTTCATCGATATAACCATGATTTGTAAATTAACCCTTCACAGGTTGTTCGTAATAATGGTTGGGTAAAAAACTGTTTTACCCCCGAGATTACATCTTGCTCCTTAAGTTCCACTAATCCTCTAATGAACAATTGATTTGTGATCCAATCACTAAACTGAGTCCCTCATTGGCCAATGAGAGGGTGGAGCCCCTTTTTCAAGACCTGAAGTCAGCACTTAAGGGAACAACCCTTTTACAATCCCTAAAAGTGGGTAGGAGTGAGTTCCGTCTTGCACCCTATGTCCCTAGCTATCTATCTGGTCTTACCTCTGAAATGGGAGGCTTATTGAGCCGTTGCTGTTGAGTCAATCCTCACCCATGCAAATCTAAGGATAATCTCAAATAAACAGGAGTTCATAGTTAGCTCAGGATTAAGGTCAAGTTACTTAGGTCATTGCTTTGAAATAGTCAATCTTAAATAGTAAACAACATTATAAAGTAAGAATGACTTAATTCTTG
Organism: Benincasa hispida; assembly: GCF_027475165.1. NCBI lineage: Eukaryota > Viridiplantae > Streptophyta > Magnoliopsida > Cucurbitales > Cucurbitaceae > Benincasa > Benincasa hispida. The sequence continues at coordinate 27,828,684 of NC_143486.1, forward strand.
GTCTGATCTTATGCAAACTCATTGCATAGGATGCCCTCACTCCTCATGTCAATACAAGAATTTCTAACAACTACAGAGTGGTCCGCATCTGATAGTGTTACCAGAATAAGGTACCCAATCTTTTTCATATACTATAGACCGTTTTGGCTATTTATTGAACTTTATCCACTCGTATGTCTCCACATAAAGTTCATGTAATCAAATAATAGCCATGGAACTTTAGTTTATTGGATTTAGACTTTACAAGTGCAGTTCACATCAACAGTTTTATGGAATAAACATCAATAACATCTTTATTGATAATAGAATATGTTTAATATTACAAATTGCGAGTTTTAGGACATACAACCCAACAAAATAAATTAGTGATAACTCAAAAAAAGAGCTATATTTCCTAACTTAATTTGAGCTCGTTGTTGGACTTTATGTGTTTATTGTGTTATTTTGTAGGTACCGAGCAATCAAGAGGTAGAATTAATCATTTGGTGAAGAACAGGGTCAATTTGGAGCAATTTGGAGGTGATTTGCACATCCTGGGTGCAAAAGAGCAAAAATTACAAAATTCCACTATTACAGGGTTGCAACACTAGCTTGACTCTTGCTTGACACACTATAGCGTTGCAACACTAGCCTGACACTATAAGGTAGAATGTGCAGTGTTGCGACGCTGTAAAGATTTCTATAAATACCTCCCTTCATCTTTAGGTCAAAATATGCTGAATTTTGGGGGTTGAACTGATGGAGGTCGAGGTTAAGTGATAACTTGTAGAAATACAAGTTATTTATGCTGCCTTATCTAGATATTGCGGCCAAAAGAGAAGGAATGTGCGTCGATTATATAAAATTAGCTCAGAAATTCAATAAGCATGAATTATCATAATTACACTCACTAACATCGTCAAAATGGTAGAAGAGGATATTTTTACTCTGTTTTGCAGGAAACAAAGTCACTGCTTGCGATCAAGGCTTAACGAAAAACTGAACAACATCTCTGTCACATTGCGCCCGTCAATCCACAATGAAGATGAATTTCAACCGCATGCGGTAATAAAAACAACACCATATGCGAGCAACCGATCGAAAGATGCAGCTGAGTAATGCAAACGCGGAGGATTGTGACATGTGTACAACTAACCGTTGTGCAGATTTAACGGTCTGATTGCGTAATAGAAAGAATATTTATTCCTCCATCTTCGAAATTGGGGTCCACAAGCCAAGAGTCAAAGTTTTTCACCTATAAATACCCCCATAGAATTCAGAGAAGATATACTGGATACAAGTATAATTGATATGAGGGCTAATTAATGCTAGATTATTGAGAGAAAGGCTGAGCTGAGTACTGATCGAAAGAAATTCGGGAAAAGAAGAGACAAGGCCGAGAGGTGAGTCTCAGTGCGAATCTGCCAGATCCTCGCCGTGAAGCTCTGTGCTTAGATCCCTGCTACTGGTTGAGTAAGCATAAGAGGGAAGTTCATCCATCCGTTCACTCCATCAATTCCAGTAAGCAAATCTCCATCCAGATCGGCGCTAAGACGTTGGCGCTTATTTGTATTTGTTTCTAACTCTACCTCATCAAGTGTATTTCATCTTGTTAATCTCTTCATTCACAAATCATGTATCAAACGCTAAATAGTTTTATTGAATATCTCGATCACTTTCATTTCCACTTTTCTGTCTATTTTCATTCCTCCATTAATTGTTTTCCCCATGAAGTTTTCTTAATACCTTGGTAATTAATATGGATTAAACGAGTAACTTAATCTGTGCTAAAGAGATAAATGCGTTTAGCTAAGGCATGCTAGACGACATCTTCATCTGTGAGAGCAGAAGTGAAGATGTCATTTTGATCTGTCGAGAGAAGGTTGGAAGAATGCATTAACTAAAGCAAGTAGTAATTCCAGAGATGGAAGCAAACTTGCATTCATTACGTTCATCCCTGTTTCACCACAGAGATGTGGGAACGTGGCTAATCACCGAGAGGTGTACGCTAAGAGAAAAGTGGAACAGTGCTTATATCTTTAATGCAATTAAGAAACTTGTGCTGTTTATATTAGTTATCTTTTCTGTTTCTACTTCGCACGTAAGACTTGTTACCGCATTACATGATCTTTGCATAATCTTCACAGCCAGCCTTGACCTCAGTATCTTGTATCATGAAACCTATATCTTGTATCATCTTAGCTTAAATTTGCTTTATCGCAATTTACTTTAATGCAATTTATGGTATTATCACATTTTTACCGCTTACTTTACTTTATTGCATGTTTAATTACTTGTAGACAAAAATATTTTATAAATTGAAAAAACCCCTGGTCACATATATCACAAAAATAATGCAATAACCTAAAACAGTCCCTGTGTTCGACCTCAGATCACACCGAGAAACTTGCGGTGAAATTATACTTGGTTTCATCACTAGGAAACTTGTGACAATGCATAACATACTACAAGAACATTCGTTAATAACGCATATCTAGAAGTATTATCAATTATCATTGCATAAAATCTATGTCACTAAGTTTATGGCATGGACATGAATCATAGTACAAAACCTACGTTACATTAAGCTCTAATCTTCTTCTTTTTTCCTTCAGATTTTAGTATATATATATTTTTTTGGGTTGTAATCGACGGATTGGATGTATATCTCGAATTTTTTTAATATGATTAAAATGAATTAATCAAAAGATTAAATTTATAAAATAATTGTTCATAAGGGACCTTTGTCTAAGGAACGTTCTATTTAGGTGGGGTATTTAAGTTGATGAAAAAAGAACACCTCCATATGGGAACTAATTTGGAAGGTGAATCGGGCAAATATTTTATAAGCATGCAATAAATTATTGATTTTATTAAAGAGTTAAATAAATAAAATAAGGTATTGATATGTCATTCAATATAAATGTTATATTGAGCAAATTAAAAGGAATTAGATGAATTTGTAAGCCAATTTTTAGACTAGGTATAATAAAACCTAAAAATATTGGAATACTTTAGTGGGAGGAAATTGATATATATGATATATTAAGTTTCAACTCTCACGTCCCAAAGAGCTCACACCGTGAGATCCATGCTCGGCTTCGTGTCACCCTTGGCGCAGCCTCCCTTCGGAAAGTGTTTGCATGGGTTAATAACAAGATGAATAGGGAAAGTGTTCATAGTAAGTAGGAGAGGGACGTGTGTCAACGTATCCTATGGTCTTCTCCATTAGGTTGCATCATGAGATTCCTATGGTCCACTTGCGTGTCTTCTTGGAGCGACCATCCCTTCGGAGGGCCTGATCATAGGAGTTGGAACAATGCAAACTTTAGCAATGGATAGAGTTTCTTAGGTTAATGTGTAACAATTTTTTTTTCTTTTCCGTACCTGTTGGATCTGAAAATAAAAGGGTCACACTTAGAGGATGAATTAAACTGGTTAATGAATCATCGATCGAAACAATAGTAGCTAAAAACTATAGGAATTGGAGTTATTCTAGTATTAATAATTGGCTGAGATTGTTTCAATTCAGGGGAGGAGTAGCTAATCACCCTTCGGTGGCTTTTGCTCTAAAGCTCTGAAGTAACGTTATAAAAATTAAAATCAATAGTTTAATTAAGGTTTTATGATTACATGTGTTTTTACTAAATTGATTGGATAATTATGTAATGGGATAAGACAAATATAACTAATATGGTCAATTGATTGTTATTTGTTTTAGCAAATCTTCCACAATAATTTCCTTGCTTAAAATGAAAAATTAACAGATGAAAACTATGCGACGTGGAAATCTTACCCGAATACGATTCTGGTTATTGATGATCTTCTGTTTGTCTTGACTAAGGAATGTCCTCTAGTCCTCGCACGCTATGCGTCCTAAGCATTGAAGGATGTATATGACCATTAGATGAAGGCCAATGACAAGGCCCAAGTCTACAACTTGGCAAGTCTGTCTGACGTTCTTACCAAAAACCATGCGGCAATGATGTTTGTGCATCAGATCATGGAGTCTCTCTAGGAGATTTCTGGACAACTGTCCACTCAGATTCGACATGAGGCCCTCAAGTACATCTACAATGCACGCATGAATGAAGGCCAGTCAGGAAGAGAACATGTTCTCGACCTAATGGTCTAGTTCAATTTTTTCGAAATAAACGAAGCGGTCATCGACGAGTAGAGTCAAATGTCCTTTATTTTAGAATTTCTTCCAAAGAGTTTTCTTCAATTCTGTAACAATGTGGTTATGAACAAAATACAGTACACTTTGACTACCCTTCTTAATAAGTTACAGACTTATGAGTCTCTTACGAAAGGTAAGGGACTAGTAAAAGGAGAAGCAAATGTTGCCCATTCCAGAAAGTTCCACAAGGGTACATCCTCGTGAATTAAGGACCTTCATCCTCTAGTTCAAAGAAGGTCCAGAAAAAGAAATGAGGGAAAGGGAAGGCTTCCACTGCTGGGAAGGGTAAGGGCAAAACTAAGGCTGACAAAGGCAAATGCTTCCACTGCAATATGGATGGTCACTAGAAATGCAATTGCCCCAAGTACCTTGTTCAGAAGAAGAAAGAGATGGAAGGTAAATATAATTTACTAGCTCTAGACACTTGTTTAGTGGAAAATGACCATGATGCCTAGATACTTGATTCATGAGTCACTAATAAAGTTTGTTCTTATGTACAGGGAATTAGTTTCTTCCAGCAGCTCAAGGAGGGTGAAATGACACTCAAAGTTGAAACAAGAGACATCATTTTAGCTCGTGCAGTGGGAGCTGCTAAGTTGTTTTTTGGAAGTAGATTTCTGTTTTTAGAAAACTTATACATTGTTACCAAAATGAGGAGGAACCTTGTTCCTATTTCCTGTTTAATTGAAGAATCGTACTCTGTTTCTTTTTTTTCTTTTTTTTTTTAATGAAGCATTCGTTATGAAAATTTGTGTGACCATCTGTTCAACTAAACTTAGCACTTTACTTAAGGAAGCGAAGCAACCATGAGGAACACAAGGACTAGTTGAAGTAATGAGAAAGAATTTTGCCTTTTTCGTTGGAACTTTAGGCGGTTCGCGAAAAATGATAGCGAAAAAAATGATTCCTAGAGTCGAGACTAAGAGGAATGTAGACAACTTATATGTGTTAAGACCAACTAAATTAAAAGCACTTTTAAATCATGAGATGTTTAAAACCATGAATACTCAAATAAAAAGGCGAAGAATTTCTCCAAGTAACAATGTTACGTATCTTTGGCATTTGAGATTATGTCACATAAATATCGATAGGATCGGGAGATTGGTAAAGAATGGAATTTAAGCAAGTTAGAAGATGATCATTACCTCTATGTGAATCCTATCTTGAAGGAAAAATGACTAAGATACCTTTTAGCAGAAAAGGTTATAGAGCCAAAGAACCCTTAGAGCTCATACATTCGAATCTTTGGGGTCCAATGAATGTGAAGGCTAGATGTAAACCCCAAACCCTAGTTTCCCTACTTAAGTGTGGTAATTAATAAGTAAAGTAAGATTAAGGGTAAGTTAATATTATATATGTAAAGAAGAGGCGTGAGAATGAGTGGAAAAGTAAGTGTTGTGAATTAAGGCTCTTGGGTAGAAAGGTGGTAATTGCACTTAGTAAGGAAAAATTGGCTAAATGTGGAAGTTAAAAATGCCCATGCATTGGAAGCCCATGCGTTGAAGGTTGTTGACATGTGCAGTAGCCATGTTTGATAGAGGTAGGTTGAGCGCATGATGGGTGTGAGGCATGGGGTGAGTGGCTAAGTGTAGGTCGAGAGTATACTATGCGTTAAGTAAGGGTATGTGATGGACAAACTCATCTTGAGGTTAGTTAGACACTTAATGAGTGTGAGGCTAAGTGTTGGCATTAGGAATTGGCTACACGATAGTGGTAAAGGCAAGGGCGCACACGATGGAAGAAAGTTGGTCGTAAATGACAAGGTGAGGTTATGCGCTAGCCAAGTATTGCGTTGAGGTTAGTAGGGTAAGAACGTGCGTGCATGGGGAAGGATATCATAGGCGATGCAACTTGCACATGAAAATAGTATGCGATGGCTGGGCGAGGATGTGCGTGATGGAACACGAGACATACACAGCGGAATTAGGATCTAATTACACTCTAATTGCTTTTAATTCAAAGAAAACTAGCATGCAATTGAAGGGAAAAAAAAGTAAATATAATTACCTTAAAGCTCTCGAAATCCACTTTTCCTCGTTGAATCTCGACCCGAACACGAACAGACCACCGTTAGAGTTGACCTACTATCCTCTGGACTCAAAACCGGGTTGTGGGACCCAGTGGATGAAGAAAAACCGAGAGAGGGAAAGAAGATGGAAAATGAAGGAGAATTTGGGTAGGGTTTGGGTTTTTTTTTTCAGCCCAATTTTGAAAATAAAATTGGCAAATTGACAAAAGTCTTTAATTTAAAATCAAAAGCCCGTTTTATAGAAAAAACCATGCAACAATTGCATGAACCAAATCCATAAAAACCCAACACCTATAATCCACTATCTTAGTGGGCTTAATGTCTCCACTATAAGTCAATACCTAGCCCACAATTTTGTTAGTGGAATTATCCAACAAAAGTTTGGATTTTCCCACTAACTATAGTTAAAGGGCAAAATAGTCATTTAGTCAAAGTCAAACTTTGACCAAAAAGTCAACATTTTGACTTTTTATTTTTTTCCATGTTGACTAAATTTGACCTCCCGAGCATGAATCCGCATTCATTTTCTCAAAATTCAAATCACATTTGAATATAAGGTCGGTCAAAGTTTGACTTTTTCAGAGTCAAAAGTCAACTCTTTGACTTTTTACATCTTTGATCATTTCCATCATTTTCGAGCTTCCGAATATGAACATATTCATATTCTTGATATTTAAATCACATTTAAATATTAAATTTGTATCTCTAAGCTGAAAAACCCGACCACTATATCACATATACTTGTCGGTTTCTCTCTCTTCACTTAATTCGAACAATTCGAATCATTCTATCATACTGTTATAAGTTTATTCTATATGAGCTAGTAGGGGAACCTAATGGATCTATAGATCATGGGCTCCAACGATTCGAGATTAGTTGGCTAAACTCTTTAGATGGAGCTAATCAACATTCGTTAACTAACGGGTCATTCCACTAGAGTCCCGTAGTTGCACTCCCCTCACTATAGATATGTTTGTGTCCATTTGATATAACTATGATTAGTAAGCTAATCCTTCACAGGTTGTTCGTAATCTCGGCTGGGTTATAAAAACCATTTTACCCTCGAGACTACATCTTATTCCTTAAGTTCAACTGATCCTCTAATGAATAATTGGTTTAAGGTCCAACCTATAAACTGAATCCCCCTCGAGCCAAGGAGAAGGTGGGGCCCCTTTTTCAAGACCTGGAGTCAGTACTAAAGGGAATAACCTATCTACTATCCCTATAGCGGGTAGAAGTGAATTCCGTCTTGCACCCTATGTTTCTAGCTATCCACCCGATCTTTCCCTTGAAATAGGAGGCTTATTGGGCCAGCGATGATGAGCTGCCCTCACTTATGCAGATCTAAGGATAATTCCGAGTAAACAGGAGTTCATAGTTAGCTCAGGATTAAGATTAAGTTACCTAGGTCATCAATTAACGAAATAGTCAATTTTATACATAAAACTGCATTTAAAACGTAAAAAGTGACTATTTCATGGTTCAGTCTTATGCAAACTCATTGCATAGGATGCCCCCACTCACATATCTCTATATGAACGATTCAGGATCACATCGTTTGTACTAACTACAAAGTGGTCCGCATCCATAGTGTCTCCAGAATAAGGCGCCCAACCTTATTCATATACCATAGACCATTTTGGCTATATTTTGAACTTGATCCACCTTTATGTCACTACATAAAGTTCAACCTACATTAAATAGCCTCAGGACCTTAGTTTATTGGATTCAAGATTATAATTTCAATAACAATTTTATCGAAAAACAAAAAAAAATGTGTTTATTAATTTCAAACTACGAGTTTTAGGACATAAAATCCAACAAACTCCCACTTGGACTAAAAACTCCTAGTGGAGTATCACAATGCTGAATTTAAGTGAGAAACATATGAGTACAATAATCATATGAATACAATAAACTAGGGCATATACCCAAAATTTCTCCCATTTGTCCTAGTTTACAAACTTCATAGACCTAGACTCTGTAGGTGACCTTCAAACAATTTTGCCGTGAGGGCCTTTGTAAAAGGATCAACAATGTTTTTCCCAAAAGATATCTGGGTTACTACAACGTCTCCACGATGTACAATCTCCTGGATCAGATGGTATTTGTGCTCAATATGTTTGTCGCGCTTGTGGCTTCTTGGTTCTCTTGAATTTGCAACTGCACCACTATTATCACAATATAGGGTGATAGGCAGATGCATATAAGGAACGACTTACAAATTTGTCAAGAATTTCCTCAACCATACTGCTTCCTTTGCTGCGTCGCAAGCAGCTAAGTACCTCTTAAGGTGTCTTAGGACATTGATCTTTTGACAAATGAATTCCATATCTGTAAGGTAACAGACCTCTTTTGGAATTCTGCATCTTATACCTAGACAATATTTTGTCTATATAAGCTGCTTGAGACATGGCTAGTGTTCTATTCTAGCGGTTCCAAATAATTTGAATCTCGAGAACATACTGCGCATTTCCCAAATCTTTCATTTGGAACTGTGTTGCTAGCCATTTCTTAATATCAGTTAGGTAACCTACTTCATTCCCAATGAGTAGAATATCTTCAACATATAAAACTAAGAATGCTATAGTAGAATTGACGATCTTCTTGTAAACACAAGGCTCGTCAACATTCTGTACAAAGCCATAAGATTTGATCGTAGTATCAAATCTTATATTCCAAGATCTAGAAGCTTGTTTCAACTAATAAATGGATTTTTTAGGCTTACAAACCTTTTGTTCTTGACCCTGTGCAATAAACCCCTCTAGTTGAGCCATATAGATACTCTCCTCAAGATCGCCATTTAGAAAGGCTGTGTTGACATCCATCTGCCAAATTTCATAGTCATAAAAGGTGGCAATGGATAAGAGTATTCTAATCGACTTAAGCATTGCAACGGGAGAGAAAGTTTCTTCATAGTCCACTTCCTCTCTCTGGGTATAACCCTTTGCCACAAGTCGAGCCTTAAAATTCTGTACTTTACCGACTTGGTCTCATTTTCTCTTGTAGATCCATTTACAACCAATTGGTTTTACATCATTTGGTTGATCTACAAGTTTCCAGACTGAATTGAAGTACATAGACTCCATTTCGATATCCATGGCTTTGACCCACTGATCACAGTCCACATCATTTATCACCTGTTTATAGGTCGATGGATCCTCTATGCTGTCATTAGGTATGACAACTTGTGTTTCTGTTAAACCTAAGTAACAGTCAGGCTGATGAACATCCCTTCCACTATGTCGAGCCATTCTTAACTCTTGAGAAGGATGTGACTGACCAGATGTACTAGTTTTATCTACTACTTTAATAGATGAACTAGCTCTATCTGTAGCGTTTTTGGAAATTTCATTCAATACTAGTCTACTGTGAGGTTGATGACTTCTTATGTGGTCTTTCTCTAAGAATGTGGAATTTTTCGATACAAATACCTTATTCTCTTAAGGATCGTAAAATATACCACCTTTTGTTTCTTTTGGATAACCTACAAATAGGCATAGTTTTGAACGACATTCCAAATTTTTAGGATTTTGCACCAACACGTATGCCAGACATCCCCAAATCCTAAAGTGACGTAAACTGTCTTTACGCCTTTTCCATAGCTCATAAGGTGTTTCTGAAACACTTTTAGTAGAAACGTTATTCAAAATATAGACAGCAGTCTCTAATGCATGTCCCCAAAAGGAATTAGGTAACTTAGCAAAGCTCATCATTGAGCGAACCATGTCCAACAAGGTTCTGTTTATTCTTTCAGATACACCGTTCTGCTGAGGCATATTAGGTGCAAAGAGTTGTGACTTGATTCCTTGTTCTATCATATAGTCCCGGAATCTTAAGTCCATGTACTCCCCACCTCGATCTGATCGTAGTGTCTTAATTGTTTACCTAACTGGTTCTCAACCTCAGCCTTATATTCCTTGAACTTTTCAAAAGAATCATACTTGTGATGCATTAGGTAAATATAACCATACCTTGAATAATCATCAATAAAACTGATGAAATATTCATATCCACCTCGAGCTTTGACATTCATTGGTCCATAGAGGGCCGAATGTACGAGCTCTAAAGGTATTGTGGCTCTGAGACCTTTTCCAGTAAAAGATCTCTTAGTCATTTTTCCCTCAAGACAAGACTCATATGGAGGTAAAGAATTGTCTTCTAACTAATTTAGGAGTTCATTCTTAACCAATCTTTCAACGGGTAGAAGTGAATTCCGTCTTACACCCTATGTTCCCAGCTATCCACCCGATCTTACCCTTGAAATGAGAGGCTTATTGGGCCAGCGATGATGAGTTGCCCTCACCTATGCAGGTCTAAGTATAATTCCGAGTAAATAGGAGTTCATAGTTAGCTCAGGATTAAGATTAAATTACCTAGGTCATCAATTAATGAAATAGTCAATTTTATACATAAAACGACATTTAGAACATAAAAAGTGACTATTTCATGGTTCAGTCTTATGCAAACTCATTGCATAGGATGCCCCCACTCACATATTTCTATATGAATGATTCAAGTTCACATCGTTTGTACTAACTACAAAGTGGGCCGCATCCATAGTGTCCCCAGAATAAGGCGCCCAACCTTATTCATATACTATAAACCAATTTGGAAATATATTTGAACTTGATCCACCTTTATGTCACTCCATAAAGTTCAAACTACATTAAATAGCCTTAGGACCTTAGTTTATTGGATTCAAGATTACAATTTCAATAACAACTTTATCGAAAAAAAAACAAAATATGTTTATTAATTTACAAACTACGAGTTTTAGGACATAAAATCGAACAGTGTGTTAGAACCATGCGATGATCTTGAGACTAGGCCTGAGGCATATGCTGACCGAGTGGTGTATACGTCCAAGTGAAGCTATACGATGGATAGAGAGTAATGAACCATGCATTGGTTAAGCGGTGATCACAACTTAGTCACCTATTCTAGTAGGCCAGCTGTTGAGATTAAGGGGACTAATTCCCCTTAGTGGGCTAGGTGGCATGGTTGGACTTAAGCTGAAGCATGCAGTCTTCACTATAAAAAGGAAAGTTAAGTTCAAGAACTTGGTTTTCGAAATTCTCTCGTGCTAAAGGGGAGATTCCAGAGCCATTGATGAATGCAGTTGATGTTCTTGGGCTTCTGGGAAGAAATTTTTAAAAATTCGAGTTGAATTTGAGGTATTTCCTCAAGAAGGTTAGGCTCTCGGGTAAATCGTGGCCAAAGGTAAAGATTGGAGCTTTCCAGATAGACCAAGAGGAATTTGAAGCTCAAATTTTAAGATAAGCAAGTTAAGATATTAACAAATTTGTAGAAGGATTTTTCCCAAAATAATATCTGGAAAAATAAGTAAACTGAGCTTGAAGTTGTAGATGAATTTAAGCGTTGAACAAGCAGGTAGCTGCTTAGGATGAACAAGCAAGTAGCTTGAAAGGCTAGGTGGAGACATTGCGTGAAATGTGTGGGTAAGGTTGTGGGCTCAAGGTTACGCTGAAGGGCACGAACCACTCGCATACACATGCGAAATCAAATTAGTGCAAGTGTCCGTTGTGGGGTGCCGAGTGTGCGCACGAAGGATTGCATGGTGAGGCATGTTGTGTGTAAAGAGGTGTGCGGGTGTATTGAGGTGCAAGGCATTGAGCACAAGGTGCTGGGTGTGTATTGAGGCACACGACTGCGTAAAGGTGATGTGCGATGGGCATGAGCGAGGCCTGAGCACATAGGCATCCGTTGATGCATAAGGAGATGGTGGCCACATAGCCTAGCCATTTGACCCAAAGTACTTAAGTATAAGATGCGCTGGTAGGAATGTGTTGGGCAATGTTCTAAGTTGATATTAAGCTAGTTAAGAGAGTTAGGCTCATGAAAGAGCTAGTGATATTAATCAAAGTTGTTTGTGAATCTTACAGGAAAATTTTTCATAGGAGAAGCTTACCAACCTCAAGGAGATCGCCCAAGGTTGTGAGTGACAAAACTATGTTTTCCAAATGCTTTATTAAACACATGATTTACTTAAAATTCTAGCTTCATACTCACTTTTAGTTAAAAGTATGACTAAGATAGTTTCCAAACAAACTAGTTTTCAAGAGCTTTCCTAACGCTTGCATAGTTTAAAGATGTTATGAAAGCATATTCTAAGTATTTGTATACTTTATGTTATGAGGCATGCATTAGTAGGTTATGAATATATAATGAAGAGGCTAAAAGCATACATTTTACGTTACAAATGATTTCAAGTGTTTATGTTTTAATGAGTAAGTTTCTATGATGATTATGAGAACCCGAAACCGAAGGACTATGAGAAGGTATTAAGAATATATGTTAAATATTGAGTTAATACTGAAGGACTATGGGAAGATATCTGGACTAAGATGAGGAAGCTGATGCCGAAGGACTATGAGAAGGCATCTGGCCCTGACGCCTAACGTATGACGATATTCAGGAATGTACCATGTGCACATATGTAAAGTGACGAAGACATGAGTTAATGTAGGAAGGATAGACGTTGGTAGTGTTGAGATTACTCCACACCAACTAGGGATTGAACGAAAGAGTTCACTCTCAACTAAGGACTCAGATGTTTAATGATTCCTAGTAGTTACATGTTTTAAAGTTTTAAGTATGAATTTTCTTGGCAAGTTTTAGTAATGGGCATAATGTTTATGTTTTATTAGTCATTTACTAGGCTAGTAGCTCATTCCTTCAAATGTTTTCTTTTCCCCAGGTAGCGGTCGTCTCCCTAGAAGTTAGTTGCCTTGCTGCTCTGCCACTCAAAGACCCAGTTAAAGCTCAAAGTTGACAGAGAAGTTTTAGTTGTTTACTTTGTAAATGTCTGTACACATGTATCGTTCATATAGGGACTAGTAAAGTATGTTTGGACCTACTAAACTCTATAACTGTTAATATGATGTAAATGTATTGTGTGTTAAACCTTGATGGTGTTATGTGAGTTTGAATATCTTTAATATGTTTTATATGTCTTCCAGGGTTCTAAGTAGGTTAAAGATGTTAGTTAAGCGGTAAGTGCCACGAAAGGGTTGGTAACAAAAATCGTCACATTCTCTTCTGGATTAAGAAGGTAATTTGGGAGGGGTTGTGACAAGTTGGTATCAGAGCATAAGGTTTTGGCAAAACAGAGAGAGTTCATGCATTAGCACAGGTCTATATTGGGAGTCCCTAACATGTGTAAAACATAGTTAGGTAAAAATGTCGAGAAGAAGTGGCAAGTGGAGTAAGCAGACAGCAAATGGGGACCCTGACTCTACCGTTAGAAACCATGAGGATAGAAGGGATCCAGATTCGAGTAGAAAGAAAGGTAAAAATCCAGTAATTTAGGAAACGACTTCAGATATTGAGTCGAATACCCTACAGATGGGAGCAGATCCTCAGTTAGAGGAAAAAGTATTTGATAGGAATGCCCAAAGGTTGGCGGTAAGTATGGGGTCCGTGCAGGTAGACCTAGAAAAGAAGTATGGCATCGAGAGGCTTAAAGCCATAGGTGCAACGAAATTTAAAGGTGCAAAAGATCCAGCAAACGTTAAGGTCTGGTTAGACTTGATTAAGAAATGTTTTAATGTGATGAGGTGTCCTGACGACCGAAAGACCAGATTAGCATAATTTTTATTGCAGAAAGGAGCCAAGAAATGGTGGAAGATCATAGATGCCAAGATGATTATGTCTAAGTCCATGACTTGGCTAGAATTCAGAAATGTGTTTGAAGAAAAGTATTATCCTAACTTTTTCACAAAAGTCGAGAGAGATGAATTCCTCAGGTTAGTTTAGGGATCAATGACGGTCGCTGAATATGAGTAGAAGTTTACGGAGCTAGCTCAGTATACCCTTCCGATTATAGAGATAAAGTAGCTTTCTTAGTACTTTATGTGGACAATATCCTACTCATTGGGAATGATGTAGAGTACCTTACTAACATTAAGGAATGGCTGGCGACCCAATTCTAAATGAAAGATTTGGGAAAGGTGTAGTATGTACTTGGGATCCAAATCATTAGAGATTGCAAGAATAGAATGTTGGCTCTGTCTCAAGCAACTTATATCGATAAAATGTTGACTCGATAATTGATGCAGAACTATAAGAAGGGTTTAGTACCTTTTAAGCACGGAGTTCACTTGTTTAAGGAATAGTGTCCTAAGACACCTCAAGAATTTTAGGATATGGACGCATTCCCTCTGCCACAGTTGTGGGCAACTTATGAAGGACCTGTGAAGGCCCTAAGCAGAAACGTGGATTGTTCCAATTTTTGGTTTTTCATAGAACACAAATTTTAGAAACAAAAATTATGCAAAAAACTAGTAATATAAAGTATGCTTAATAAATTTAGAGAAAAAAAAATTTAGGGTTTCTAGAAAATATTACCTTTGAAGAACTCACAGTCTTCACGGAAATCCCCTTCTTTTGATTATCACGAACAAAACACGATTGAAGATGGCCACCACCAATTAGAGCCTCTTGTATTTTGTTTTAAGATGAGAATCTCTAAGGAGGTGTAGACTCTTAGGTTTTTGGAAGAGAGGGAAAGGATTTTGAGAGGAGAAGGTTTGGGAGAAAATTATAGAGAGTTCTGCTTAGTTCAATCTCCTGTGAAGAAGATGAATACAAAATCACGTCAAGAAAAATTAATAAATTTCCCCACTCTTCACGATTATAGAAAGAGAATTAAGGGGAGGGAAGATATTTCCCTCCCTTTAATTGAAAATAAAATAAAATTAAAATTAGAAAAATTGCACTGTATGACAAATACATTTTAAGAAACCAAAACCATGGCTTCAACTTTTTTGTAATTGCAGGTGTGGCAATCACATAGTAATCACATAGAAATCAAATAGCAATCACATAGAAATCAAATAGCAATCAAATTTTCAATCAAAAGTTTTTTGACATGTTTGTAAAAAAACAAAACTTAGGAACACGTGCCCAATTATTATTTTAATTAAAGTTGCAATTGCCAATTATATATATATATATATATATATATATAATGTTATGTTATATCATATATAACACATAACCATAGTTTTATATTGTATCAAATACAATATAACCTATAATTTTAATCATCTCATTAATGCATAGTATTTAATATAAATCCCATTTATAATAAATTTAATTATATGAATCCAATTCACATAATTAATATTTGAATCATATTCAAATATTTATTTTCTCTCAAATAAACTTTATATTATAATGTATCAAATACATTATAGTAATTATATCATATATAATTAAATTAAATTAATTATATCACATATAATTAATTCTCTCAATTAATTTGAACAATTCAAATTAATCCAAAATTAATTCTCATAAATCCCTGTTGAGCTACAGAGGGGAGCTCATGGACTTGTTGCTTGAAGCTCCAATAGTACTTGAATAATTAATTAAACTCCTTTAATTAAATTATTCAACATCCATTAACTGTCTGGTACTCCATTAAATACTAACAACTGCACTCTTCGCACTACAGATATAATTTTGTGTCCATTGGATATAACTAGTGAACAGTGCGATGACCCATCATAAATTGCTTGTATGTACAACTAGGCCAAAATTATCGTTTTGTCCCTATATTTACATCTAACTCCTTAAGTACCACTGATCCCTCTAATGAACAATAAATCATAGTCCAACTATGACCAAATCCCTCTCGGGCCAGAAGAGAGTGTGGCACCACATTGTTCAAGCCCCGGAATTTGCCTTTAAGGGAGAAATTTATGTACTTACCCCAACGTCAGGGAAGGAGTGAGTTTCGTCTTATGTACCTGTGTTTCCAAATCTCCAATTAGACGAATCCCAAAAATGATAGGCTTATTGAGTCGGCGATCTAGCCACTCTCACCCATATAAATCAAAAGACCGCCTGTATAGACAAGAGTGCACAATTCATTTAGGATTTAAGTCATGTCACCTATGGTCATCCTGGTGAAATGTAAGTCTCAATTATGAACGGGGTTATATAATGTGACTAGTCATTTCATGGTCTGGTCTTATACAAACTCCTTTGTATAAATACCGCCGTTCACATGTCTCCACATGAATGATTAGGATAAGATAATTTGTAGCATTCGTATTCGTAGTGTAACCAGGATAAAGAACCCAACCTTATCCATCTACTATAGACCATTTAGGTTTTCACTTAAACATGATCCACCTAAATGTCTCTACATACATGTTTAAGCTACAGATGATAACCTTGGATGTTAGTTTATTGGTTTGTAGGTTTAATGCTATTAAATGTCAAATAAAATATCTCATATTTTATTAAATAAATAAAATATTTGTGATACAATTACAAACTACAGGACCCTACAGTTAATGGGCTGTACAATATGAAAGTCATACTAATATATAAGTACACAAAGCAATAAACTAGGGCATAACACGCGTCCAATATAAAATCTCCCACTTGCCCTAGTCTAAATGTGACCTGTCCTATAGATCTATACTCTACAAGTGACCCTCGAACACTTTAATGAGGGCCTTTATAAATGGATAAACAACGTTGTGCTTCAAAGCAATCTGTGTGACGATCACATCCCTTGGATGCGCAATCTCTCGGATGAGATGATACTTCCGCTCTATATGTTTCTCGCGCTTGTGACTCCAAGGCTCTCAAGAATAAGCCACAACACCACTATTGTCACATTAAAGGATGATGGGCTTTGACATGTCTGGAATCACTTCCAGATCAGTCAGATTTTCCTGAGCCACACAGCTTCCTTAGTAGCTTCACAAGTCGTTACATACTCAGCCTCCATGGTAGAGTCAGCAATGCACCTCTGCTTAGTGCTCCTCCAAACTACTGCTCCTTCGTTAAGAGTGAACATTGATCCTGATGTGGATTTCCTAAAATATTTATCAGTTTAAAAATTGGAGTCCGTGTATACTGTAAGGATCAAATTCTTAGAAACATACATGAGCATGTAGTCCCTTGTTCTCCGTAGATACTTGAGGATATTCTTAACAGCAGTCCAGTGATCAAATCCTAGATTAGATTGATATCTACTGACTATCCCCACCGCATAGCAGATGTCAGGTCTATTACATAACATCACCTATATCAGGTTGCCAACAGCCGATGCCTAAGGGATCCGTCTCATTTCCTCAACCTCTTGACGTGTCTTCGGACATCGTTCCTTAGACAATATAACTCCATGTCTGAAAGGGAGTAAACCCCTCTTGAAGTTTTGCATCGAAAATTTCACAAGCATCTTATTAATGTACGTTGTCTAAGATAGGGCTAGCGATTTGTTCTTTCGATCTCTAAAGATCTGAATGCCCAAAAAAAAACTATGCCTTTCCCAAATATTTCATTTGGAATTAGGTCACTAATCAATTCTTAATTTCTGTCAATAGACCTACATCATTCCTGATGAGTAGGATATTATCTATATATAATACTAGAAAAGCTACTGAACTGTTGATGATTTTCTTGTAAACACAAACTCATCAACATTTTGATCAAACCATAAGATTTGATTGCAGTATCAAATCTTATATTTCAAGATCAAGAAGCTTGTTTTAATGCATAAATGGACCGATTAAGCTTACAAACCTTTTTCTCTTGACCTTGGGCTATGAATCCCTCAGGCTACTTCATATAAATGGTCTCCTCAAGATTGTCATTCAGAAAGATAGTCTTCACGTCCATTTGCCAAATCTCATAGTCATAATATGAGGCAATAGACAGGAGGATTCGTATAGACTTCAACATGACAATAGGTGAGAAATTCTCCTCATAGTCGACTCCTTCAACTTGGGTATAACCCTATGCCATAAGTCTAGCCTCAAAGGTTTGCACTTTCCCATCAGCACCCAGTTTTCTCTTGTAGATCCATTTACAACCTATATGTTTTACCCCATCAAATTGATCTACAACATCCCAAACAGAATTAAAGTACATAGACTCCATTTTGGGATCCATGGTTTTGTTCCACTCATCTTTATCAACATCTTCCATTTCCTTCTTGTAAGGCAATGGATCCTTAACATCTTCGTCAGTTACCATAGCTATGATTTCTGTTAAAACCATATAACGGATAAGCAGGTTTGCAACCCTCCCAATATGTCAGGGCTCCCTCAAAACTTAAGGTGGATGTGATCTACTAGATGAACCAACTCCAACAACTTTTGTTGACATGTTGGGTTCTTCAACAACTCTTGTTGAAGGTTTAGTAGTTTTCTAGGAAAGTTCATTCAACACAATCTTACTGTGGGGCTTATGCTCCCTTATGTGGTCCTCTTCTAAAAATGTAGTATTCGTCGACACAAAAGCTTCATTTTCTTTAGAATCGTAGAAGTAAACACCTCTCCTTCCCTTAAGGTAGCCTACAAATAGGCATAATTTTGAACAAGGTTCCAATTTCATAGGATTTGCCTCAAACACATGAGCTGGACAACCCCAGATTCTAAAATGACGTAAACTAATTTTACGACTATTCCATAATTTCAAAGGTATTATCGTAATACTCTTGGATAGAACAAAGTTCAAAATATAAGTTGTAGTCTGTACTGCATAACCTAAAATGAGTCAGGTAAGGAAGCATAACTCATCATAGACCAAACCATGTCCAACAGGTTTAATTTCTCCTTTCTGATACACCATTCTACTGAGGTGTACCAGGTGCTAAGTGTTGGGATACAATTCCACGTTCTATCAAGTAGTTTTGGAATGTAAGATCCAAAAACTTTCCACCTCAATCAGATCAAAATGTCTTAATTGCTTTATTTAATGCATTTTCAACTTTGGCCTTAAACTCTTTGAACTTTTCAAAAGCTTCAGATTTCTGTTGCATTAAATAAACATACCCATATCTTGAATAATCATCAGTAAAAGTGATGAAATATTCAAACTCTCTTCTTACTCTAATATTCGTCGGACCACAAAGGCTTGAATGTATAAGCTTTAATGGTTCTTTGGCCCTACAACCTTTTCCAGTAAAAGAATTTTTAATCATTTTGCCTTCAAGGTATGACTCGCACACAAGTAAAGAATTTTCTTATAACTTGCTTAGAAGTCCATTCTTAACCAATCTCTCAATCCTATTGAGTTTAATGTGTCCTAACCTTAGATGTGAAAGATGGGCATTTTTCTTAGAAGAAATTTTAAGTCTTTTATTTTTAGTTACCGCAGCTTTCCCTTTTCCACTTTTCTTTTTCTTCCACTTTTTGGTGTCGATAGAAGAAGGCACAGACTTAGTTCCAAAGGAAAATCCTCTGTAGAACTTCTTAGAGGACGAGGCAAAATTTGCCTCTCCCTTTTGTTCCTTGCTTTTCATCAAGGATTGAAATGTCTGTAGCTTATTGAGCAAAGTGGTCAGGTTATAGTCAATCCTATTCACAATAGCATTGCTACGGAACTGCAGGAAAGTTTTAAGTAAAGATTCCAATATGAAGCTAACCTGGCTGGCTTCATCAATGACCGACCCATTCATCTCCGCCACATTGAAGTGGACCATCATGTTGAGAACATGTTCTCTAACAGATGCCCCTTCTTGCATATGAGCATTAAAGATGTTTTTAAGGGCATCATGTTTGAGCTGTGCGTACGATTGTCCAAACATCCCCCACAGGGACTTCTTGATCTCACGGGTAGTGAGCATGAGCTCATGTTTTTTGGCCAAGACTTCAGAAAGGCTTGCCAAGATATACGCATGGGGCCTTTTCATTTGTCCTCATCCAACGCTTGTATGCCTCTCGAACATTTTGAGTAACAGTTTGAGCAGGAATAGGAGAATAATCCTCCATAAGGAAAAAATGAAGGTCATCATTGATTAGTATTGTGTTGATTGTGTTTTTCCATGTTTTATAATTTTTGCCGATAAGTTTGTTTGTAGCGAATAAATTCTAAGTCGTGGAAGTTGTAATGTAATTTGCTGAAACCATACAATTTATTTATATTAGTACTCTATGCATTAAATCATTTTCAAAAACCAATTAAATTTAGCAAAATAATCTGGGTATCTTATCCTGGTAACACTATAGATACGACCCACTTTGTATTTGATACAAACACAATGATCCAACGCGTTTGTGTAAGTGACATGCGAGTGAAGGTATCCTATGCAATGATTAGTTAAGTTTCTATTTCACTAGGATAACCTAGGCAACTTAGTCTTAAGCCTGAGTATATTATGAACTTTTACTCACGTGGGATTGTCCTTTGATTTGTATGGGTGAGAGTGGCCAGTTCGCCGACTCAATAAGTCTACCATTTTGAGGACAAGACCGAGTGGGAAGCTGGGAATATAATAATCCAAGATGGAATTCACTCCTTGTATTCAAGGTAAGTAGATGAGCATTCCCTTAAATGGTGTCTTCTAGACTTGAACAAAGGTTCCTAACCTCTTATTGACCCGAGCGAGGGTTTTTGTTTATTGGTTGGACCATAAATAGGTTGTTCATTAGAGAAGCACTGATTCTTAAGGAGTCAGAGGTAACCCAAGGGTAAAATTGTAATTTGACCTAGTTGAACTTATGAACACTCATGAAGGACTAACTTGCTGTTATTGGTTTATATCCATGAACACATAAATATATATATAGTGAGAATAGTATAGTTGTGGGTCTTTAGTTGTGTGTACCCACAGTTAACGAATATTGATTAACTTGGTTAATGTGTTTAACCAATTAAACTCATATCGTTGGAACTTCTGATCTACAGGTCTATCAGGTCCCCTTGTTAGCTCACTAAAGGATATTAAAGAGGAATGATTTGAATTGTTCAAATCAAATTAAGGAAATTGTATATTAATATGATTAATATGTAATTAGTTATGGATGTGATCTATAATTCAAATTAAGATAGAAAGAAACATTTGAATGAGATTCAAATAATTAATTCAAGTGAATTAGATTCACAAAGAATTAATTAATAAATAGAGAGGTGTTGCACATAGACACAAGATGTTTATGATAATTAAATATATATACGTAAAGTGGGATTTAATGTATAAATAGTTATTTAATTAATGTACTAATTAATTAAATAAGTGTTATTTAATTAATTATTCACAAGGAAGAAAACGAAAAAGACTTGGAGAGGGTTGACCCTTCTCTATTAAAGTCTTCCTTATGGCTCTTTTGAGGCAAGTATTCATTGTGAAAATTTTTCCCCTAAGACACAAAAAGGAATCTTCTTTACTTTCCCAAAAGTTTTTCCTCCCCACCCTCTTCCAATAGTTGGATACCACCTATCCTTCTATTGGAATCCTTAAGAATAACAAGGTTATTCTATTGTTCATGTTCAAGATTGTTCGAGGAGACGTTCGTGTTCATGATCGTTGGAGGAGTCATTCGTTGGAATATTAAGAGGATTGTTCTAAGAGCTTGGGAATCTATAAAGGTAAGAATGGTTCTTTCTTTTCTGTAAAGCATGCTGATGCGTTATTTTATGAGGTAAAATAATGGAATGAAATGCGGTGATGGAAATACGTTGAGCAACAAGTTTTCTAGTAGAATCCAAATATAAATTCCACTAAGTTTCCTGGTAAGTCCAGGGTCGAACTCAGGGACTAGGGAAAACGGTATGCGGTGGTAATTTTCAAGAAAACTTTGCGGTAACCAAGAAATCAAATAGTTGTTTTGGGTTTTTGTTTGTGGTAATAAAATAAATAAATGCAGTAGAGTTATGAAAATAGTTGATAATACGGAAGATGCGATGAGTATGCGGTGAATGAGTTGAGAAGGGGTTCGGCTAACACTTCCTAGGATGCGTTCATGTTATGTGATCATGCAACACACATACAACAGCAAACCATCTCTCGACGCGAATGCTACGACTTCTAATACTAGAACGCATGCAATATATGCGATGAGTCTATAGCACCTACACATAAGCCTCTATTCTTATCTATGAGATGACAAAATGACACACACACAAATAAGACAACCATATAATATCACAACAGATCTCTAGGGTGCATGCGATGCAAGTTGGCAAACAGAGATTATCTCTAAGTCCTTATCTCTTGCTTATGCAGATATAATCTTACTCTTTCGAGTCTAGATTCTAACCTAACTCTCTCAAGTCTTAGGTTATTTCTTTAGACTCTCTCTCGAGTAGCTCTAAGGGGTGTTTGGCACAACATAAAACAAGATAATCGCATGCGATGAAGATCCTAGGTCATGTTAGCTTAGTTCTTCTCAACCCATTCGGTAAATTTAGCTACTCATGCGTGCTTTCAAGAGAGTGAACAGATGTAGATAAAGAAAATCCATTGTATAGATATAGAGTTGAAATACAAAATAACAGTGCAAGATGAGAATAAAGAGCCTAGTAGCAATCTCTTGCTTCCCAAGGCTTTTACACTATCTTTTCTACTCTATTCAAAAGATAGTCTCGCTCTCGTGAGAATCGGCCCGCTCTCTGCTTTTCCACGCCTCTGGGTTCTCTCTCGAGTCTGCCTTGAGCGATCTTTCGGCATCTCTTCCCTTTTCTCGCTTCGCCTTCTAAATAAAAAGGAAAACTATGAACAAGGCTACTCTATCCAAGGGAAAATTCACTAAGTGTTCGAACTTCTTTGCTAAAGGTTTCCTTTGGTATTTATAGAGCTTTGAAGTGAAAGGCTGCTTCTCTCTTATGAATGTGTAGATGAGATGGCTTTAATTCTCTGACTGTGCGGCTTATATTTGTCATCGAAAAGATGAGTATACTTGCTACAGTAGATCGTTAGCGGTTTGTCAACTTAATTCAGACTCGACCATCATCAGCTTTCTATCCCATCGTGATTAATTATGCTTTTCACCTAGATGCGCCCACCAAGTTGCGCTGGCTCTATGTGGCAATCCTTCTTGGGCAGATGTTTGCGAGCACAAATCACCGCAAAGCCTTTGATACACTTGAAACGAAATGTGTACTATGCATGCATGATAATGTGCTACAAGGTCATGTTGCAATAAACTTGTAACGCTATTTTTATATCTTACAACATATGAACAAATATGAATATGAATGAATGAACAAACATATGCGTTAAAAATATAAACTTGGTGAAAAAGATGGAATGTTATACTGTGTTATTGCTTATGCACACTTTATGCAATACTACTTCTAAATATGCATTGTTAATTATATGCTTGTAGTATGCTATAGAGTAATGCGTCACAAGTTTCCTTTCGCTGAAACCAAGTATAATTCCAACGCAAGTTTCTCAGAATAATCCGAGGTCGAACACAGGGATTTTTTTCGTTAATGTGTTGCTTTTGTGATACATGCGACTGGTTTTATAATTAATAAAAGATTTGGTTTGTACATGAATTTAAATTACGATAAATGTAAATTGCGTTGATAAAATAAAAGTGCGTTAAAAAGGTAAATCCTAAATTAACATGATACAAGATACAAAATACATGATACTGAGTTTGAGACTGACTGTGAAATTTATACAAAGGATCGTGGTATGCGATGACAAGTCTTTATGGATGAAACAGAAATAGGAAGAATAAATAGTAAAAACATCACAAGTTTTTTAATTGTGTTAAAGATATAACTAAGGTTTTGCTTTCCCTTGGCGTACACCTCTTGGTGATCAGTCACGTTGCCATATCTCTATGGTGAAACAGGGATGAACGTGATGAACGCAAGGTTGCTTCCATCTCTGGAAGTAATTCTCGCTTTAATTAATGCATTCTTCCAACCCTCTCTCGATAGGTGGAATAACATCTTCACTTCTACTCTCACAGGTGAAGATGCCATCTAGCATGCTTCAGCTAAACACAATTATTTCCTTAACATAGATTAATTTACTTGCCTAATTCTTACTAATTACCCAGGGAATTAAGAAAACATCATGGAGAAAGTGAATCATGGATGAACGGAAATAGACAGAGAGATGATAATGGAAATGATCATAACAATTAATACTAAAATTAAGCGTTTGATACATGGTGGGGATGATAGAGGAAAGAAGATGAGTACAAGTCATGAAAAATAGATAGAAACAAATACAGAAGAGTGTCAATGTCTTGGCACAGATCTAGACGGAGGTTTTGCTTGTCGGCGTGTGGAATGGATGAAGAGGAGAGCTTCCCTCTCAGACTTGTTCTTCTGTGGAAGTGACCTTCGTACGGAGCTTCAACGGTAGGGAGTGAAAGGATTCCTTTCTTGGAGACTCACCTCTCGGCCTTGTCTCTTGATTCTTCCTGGAACTTCTCTAGAAATCAGTTCAGACCAGTCTCTCTCAGATCAGTACACATGTTTCTATGTATTCCAGGACTCAAGTATCAAGTCTTAAGTATTCCTGTATTCTCGTATCCTGTATATCTATCAATGGAATTGTAGAAGCTATTTATAGGTGAAACTTTGACCCTTTGCATTGTGGTCCCCACTTTATTGTTAAGGTAGTTCCTGAAATGGTGGAGTGAATATTTCTTCTATTACGCAATCAATCCCGTCAGAAATGCACAATTGACAGCTGTACACGCGTGTGAATCCTCCGCAATTGCGTAGCTCTTTACATCTTCGATGGTTTTCCCGCATGCGGTGTAGTTTTTTATTACCGCATGCGGTCGAAATTGCATTGATCTCAAAGCTTTTGATCGATTGTCGCATGTTTCGTCATTGCGTTGATCGTCTCTCCATTCTTATTGATAGGCACAATGCGACGTAGATGCGTTGTTCATTTTATCTTTGAGCCATGAACGCATGCGGTGACTTTATTTTCTGCAAAACAAACTTGAAACATTCTATTCTACCATCGCAATGGTGTCAGTGGGTGTATTGACGACAATTTATAATTCTCACATTTCTTAGCCAATTTCTATACTTTCGACTCAACTTTTCTTCCTTTTAGCCGCAATATCTAAATAAAACAGAAGGCTTTGTAAGCTTAAAAAATCCATTTATGGGGTGAAACAAGCTTCTAGATCTTGGAATATAAGATTTGATACTGCGATCAAATCTTAAGGCTTTGAACAGAATATTGACGAGCCTTGTGTTTACAAGAAGATCATCAATTCTACTATAGCGTTCTTAGTTTTATATGTTGACGATAATTTACTCATTGGGAATGAAGTAGGTTACCTAATTGAGAAATGGCTAGCAACGCAAATCCAAATGAAAGATTTAGGAAATGCACAGTATGTTCTCGGAATTCAAATTATTCGAAACCGCAAGAATAGAACAATAGCCATGTCTCAAGCAACTTGTATAGACAAAATGTTGTCTAGGTATAAGATGCAGAATTCCAAAAAAGGTTTGTTACCTTATAGATATGGAATTCATTTGTCAAAGGATCAATGTCCTAAGACACCTCAAGAGGTTGAGGATATGAGACACATTCCCTATGCTTCCGCAGTAGGGAGCCTGATGTATGCAATGTTATGTACTAGACCTGACATATGCTACGCAATAGGGATAGTCAGTAGGTATCAGTCCAATCTTGGATATGATCATTGGACTGCCGTTAAAAATATCCTCAAGTATCTTAGGAGAATGAGGAATTACATGCTCGTGTATGGTAGTAAGGATCATGAGGAATTACATGCTCGTGTATGGTACTAAGGATTTGATCCTTACTGGATACATTGACTCTAATTTTTAAACTGATAAAGATGCTAGAAGGTCTACATCTGGATCAGTGTTCACTCTTAATGGAGAAGCAGTAGTGTGGAGAAGTGTAAAGCAAAACTGTATTGCGGACTCCACAATGGAAGCTGAATACGTAGCTGCTTGTGAAGCAGTAAAGGAAGCAGTATGGTTGAGGAAATTCTTGACAGATTTGGAAGTAGTTCCAAATATGCACCTGCCTATCACCTATATTGTGATAATAGTGGTGCAGTTGCAAACTCAAGAGAACCAAGAAGCCACAAGCGCAACAAGCATATTGAACGCAAATACCATCTGATCTGGGAGATTGTACATCGTGGAGACGTTGTAGTGACCCAGATATCTTCTGAGCAAAACATTGTTGATCCTTTTACAAAGGCCCTCACGGCTAAAGTGTTTGAAGGTCACCTACAGAGTCTAGGTCTACGAAGTTCGTAAACTAAGACAAGTGGGAGAACTTTTGGGTATATGTCCTAGTTTATTGTATTCATATGTTTATTATCCACAAGTGCAACATGGTAACGCATTTTTGGTGGGATCAAAGCATTTTGCGTTACTGCCACTATCGCAATCTTGTCTTCATCATTTTGTTTCTCTTTCAATCCTTGCGAAGCTGGTGGTAATTGGACTTCTTCTGTCTCATGATTTGGCGGCTTGAGAATGGATGCAACTTCTGGTTTCATTTGATTGGGCTCTTCTGAATTACAAGTTGTAATGCAAACAATTAAGATATATAATGATTGATGTTCTATGCTCGAAATCATACGATACTACCGCTAGATATGCGTTAATGATGGGTGTTCACGTAGTATGCCATGCATCGTCACAAGTTTCCTTACGATAGAACCAAGTGTAATTCCATCACAAGTTTCTCGATGTGCTCTGAGGTCGAACACGGGGACTGGTTTAGGTTATTGTGGTATGTTCATGATATATGCGACCAGGTTTTCAATCTTTAAAAATGTGTTTGTACAGGTATATAAATTGCGATAAAATAAAGTAAAGTGGTAAAGATGCGATAATAAAATGAAATACAATAAACCTAAGCTAGATGATACAAAATACAAGCTTCATGTACAAGATGCTAGGGCCAAGGCTGGCTGTGAAAGTTATGCAAAGACGTGGAATGCGGCGGCAACTCTTATGAACATAATAGAAAAAGAAAGACAAATAATATAAACAACGCAAGTTCTCAATTACGTTGAAGCTACAAATGTTGTTCCGCTCTTCTCTTGGCGTACACCTTTCAGTGATCGACCGCGCTCTCACATGTCTGTGGTTAAACAAAGACAAACGTAATGAACACAAGGTTGCTTCCATTTCTGGAAGTACTACTCGCTTTAGTTAACGCATTCTTCTGACCTTCTCTCGATAGATCAGAATGGAATCTTCACTTATGCTCCCACAGGTGAAGATTTCGTCTAGCATGCCTTAGCTAAACACATTTTATATCTTTAACACAAATTAAGTACTTAGTTAATTCATATTGCTTATCAGGGAATTAAGAAGACATCATGAAGAAAGTGATTGATGTGTGCATGGAAATAGACAGAAAATGGTAAATGAAAGCTATCGAAACATTTAATACGTCTATTAAGCGTTTGATACATGGTGTGTGAATGAAAAGATAAAGGAAACATGAAATACAACGATGAAAGAGATAGAATAGATACAAACAAGTGCCAATGTCTTGGCACTTATTCGATGGAGATCTGCTTGCCGGATAGGATGGATTTGATGGTAGGAAGAGCTTCCCTCTCAGGCTTACTCCACCAGTAGTAGGGATCTTTGCACATAGCTTTCAATCGGGTGTTTGGCAGGTTAGATCTGAGATTCACCTCTCGACCTTATCTCGTCTTCTTCCTGGATTTCTTCACTCAAGCACTCAGCTCAGCCTTTTCTCTTAACAGTTTTGCAGCATTTACCCCGTACCTCGTAGCATACTTTTTCGCTGAAATTAATGGGGTATTTATAGGTGCAGGTCTTTGACTTCGGCCTTGTGGTCCCCACTTGATTGTCATGGTAATTCCGAAAATGGAGGGTTATTATTCCTTCTTTTATGCAATCAGATTGTCAATTCTGCACAACCATTAGTTGTACACATGTCTCAATCCTCCGCTTTTACATTGCTCAGTTGTATCGTTCGATCATGGATTCGCATGCAGTGTTTTTTTAATTACCACATGCGGTTACACACAGCTCTGGATCGACTACCGCATTGTGTTGTCATTGCGATGATCGTCTCTTCATTGTTGATTGACGGGCATAATGTGACAGAGATGCGTTGATCAATTTCTCGTGAGCCTTGAGCGCAAGTGGTGACTTGGTCTTCTGCAGAGTAAAATTCGGCTTGTCTTCCATCTTTATGGTGTTTTGGGTGTAATTGCAAACATTTATAATTATTGTAATACTAGGCTAATTTTCATACAATCGGCGCACATTTACTAACTTTTGGCTGCAATATCTAGATAAGGTGGCATAAATAACATGTATTTCTACAAGTTATCACACCCCCAAATTTAGATATATGCTTGTGTTCAAGCATATCTTCTACTAAGGCAAACATGCTCAATTCCTATCCTCTATTTTTGCGACGATTGGTTGCTCCCAATGTTACAGTTAGTCACATTACTTGACATCGTAATTTCCTTCTATCCCTGCTAATTCTTAGAAAGCCCTACTTTATTCTTCTATATGACAAAATTTTGCTCAAAGATGCTTTTCTAGTTTTCAAAATAGAATGTTTATCTCTTCTTTGTCAAAACAACTTGATGTGTCTATATGCGGTGAGTAAAACTTTGCGTCATTTATTCACTTAGAGACTGTTGATCATGGTTACACTCTTCGTTTTGGCTTGTCTCCACGGGTGTCATGCGGACATCCAACTACGATTGTGTGCCAATTTCAATTTTAACTCATGATAATCAGAGGAGTTATCTCTTGCATTCTTTTATTTTTGTTTTATTTTTGTTTTTTTTTAATATTGCATTGTTCTTGGAAACCCACCTTCGTTTTGGCTTGCTTCTACGGGTGTCATACGAACATCCAACTATGAGCAGGCTCCTTTCACAACCAAACTCTTATCAGGTTGGGACAGTTTTGAGGTTTTCTCTTGTGCTGACATTGGAGTTTTGCATATATATATATATATTATATATATATATATATATAAATATATATATATATATATATTAAATGAAAATGGACACATTTTCTTAACTACAGTATAATTTTGATCTCATCTGCTCAGACCTTTCCCACCCCAAAATTTAAAGATGAGCAAGATCCTCATTACATTGTTTGGAGAGACTAGATAAACACTTAGAAGAAAATTTCAAAAAGAAGGTTTGAGCAGAACTTTGAAGAATAAAAGGTAAAGTACTGTTAAACTAAGAATTAACTAAGTGTTAGTTAGAATTTACTAAGTATGGGAAATGTTTCTAAGTATAAACATGTAATACATCATAGCAACGCAATGAAAATCATAAAAATAAGAGATTTAGAATGTTACAAAAATTGACAAAGGAAGATAAAGAAAGAGGCACGGGAAAAAAGTGGAGAGAATATATACTCTGATTGTAATGACTATTAACAAAGTATACAAATAAATTACAAATGAACGCATTACAAAATTTTCTACTGCCTGTACAAGAGTCAAAGAATCTGATTATTTTACAAATAATAAATGAATTAAATACAAATAAAGAATGGCCACATAAAAGAAATCGTATTAGAAGAAAGTGTAAATACTAAGGTTGAGGAGTAAGGGGATCTGGTGGATTTTGAGGTGGTGCAGGAGACACTTCTTCAAAATTTAAGTGCTGCTGGAGAGGTAGGGGCACCATTGGACCATGAAGATATGCGGTAAAAAAGTTGAAGTACTCTTGATTACGCTCCGTAATCATTCTCTAGTGCATATGGAGATTATAAATGTTGCACTGCATGTTGATTAGTGCCTCTCTTGATGTGGTGACACTGCGTTGAATATCATCAATCGCTCCATTACTACCTCAGATCGTTGATTGAAGAAGTGTTGCCGTTGAGAGAAGAGTTGTTGTTGTTGGGAGAAGAGGGATCTCATTTCTGCTAACTCAGCAGCCATGGAGGTGATGGAGGGTTGTGCCTGCGATGTCTCGCCAGCATCGTTTTGGGGTTGGGCGGAGGTGCCTTCACCCAAACCGTGTGGGTCATCAACTTGCGGCGGTAGAATGGTAAGTTACGATGATGATGCTAATGGTGAAGGTGGGGCTGCTAGGTAAACAAGAGAGTTGGGGACAAGAAGAAGGTTTGTAAAATTCTCATGTAAAGGGGAAGAGGGTTGCGCTGGCGGGTTCGGAGGGCTTGGAAGCTGAATGACTAAGGGAAAGGGGTCTGTAGGTTCAAGATTTTGCGTTGGTGACTCTTAGACCTTCTTTTTTCCCTTATCCTCTCTTTGTCTTCTTTTTGGTCTGGGTTCTAGTGGCACATTCAAATCGAGCGCAAGCCTCTTTACTGGCAGCTCGGGGTAGTATGGAGAATCTTTGAGGAGCATCCTCAAGATTTTTATGTTATGAGGTCGGGGAATTTTGGCATGGGCTCCTCATCAATGCCTACACCCATAGATAGGCATAGACTTGAAATGGTCCACGGAAGAAGTGTAATGGAGCCTTCTTCCTTGGCCTCCTCGACTGCGATCTCTTCTTTTTCTCTTTCCTTGATCGCAATTTCCTCTTCTTTTCTTCTTGGGGGTTCATCATAAATTTCTGCGATGACAGTTGCCTCCTGAGTCTCCGGGACTAGAACATCATTCCCCTTTTCTTCTTCTTCAACCACCACTTCTTCCACCACCACTATCCATCCTTCACTGGTTCATCCGTCACTACCGCCGCCTCCTCCTCCATAGGTAGTGGTTGGTTTACAACCCCTGCCTCAGGCAATCCACCTCCTTGCTCCAAGGTACTTAGGATGTTGCCAAACACCTTCATATGATCTCGTCTCTTCCTCTCACTTTCAATAGAGATGGCACGTGTTGGCGTAGGCATGCTCTCGGTACTTCCTCCTCCCTTGAACACATGAGGCCTAATGGCCAAAGGATTTCTCTGGGATCTTCCGGCGATCCTGGGGATGGTGTGGGCTTGGGCGGCAAGCCTGCGACTGGCAGCCAGGAATGCTGCCTCTCATATGGCTACTTAATCAGGGGTGGAAGGTGAAGTAGATTGGTTTGGGGTTTGGTCAGCCATGGATACGAGCTTGGAAGGGCTGATAAAAACTCGAGCTACTGGGAGAAAGAAAGGTTTGGGATGCAAGACGCTTAGGGTTTCTAGTTTGTCAAAGTGAGGTAAAGGGTTTTTAATGAAGGAGAAGGTCGTATTTATAGGTTGGACCATGGTGGGGTCCAATGCGAATTTTGCGGCGACTGGCCTCAAGCAGCTCAACAGGTGCATCGTTCCACCTCTCTCATTTATGGAATTTCAGAAAAAGTGTCCTTTCGTCTGCCAAATCATAACTGCTTGAGGATATGAATCGATTGAATTTCTTCCCAAATTGTCAAACGAATTTTTCTTTAATATTTTATTTTAATGGACGCATGAAAAAGAATAACGCATTGTGCTCACCAACACAACTGTATCTTTGCAGAGGACGGGCAACAGTGCATATATCCCCGCAACACTCCCCTTAACCAATGCATTTCTGGAGGATACCTCAACATAATGCATTTGGCTAAGGACAGGCAAAGGACATATGTGAGCGCAACACACCCCTCAACTCAATACAGTTAAGTTAGGTGAACGCAAAGCATTCTTGATTGGTTTGATATGCGTCCATTGTCATCTTGATTTCTTGTTAATTTTTTTTTATTTTAAATTTTCATAAGCATAAGTGCTATGGCTTGCGGAAATAGATTTTCCTTTATTACTCAATCATTCACAATTTAAAGCACAATGTATTGATTACAAAAAAAAAGTCAAAGAATTAAAGACGAGACAAAATTAAATGCAGATAAGTGAATGAGGAAATAAATTCATAAAGTCAAAATTGAATTAAATGAAGAATTGAAGACAGAATTCAGAATTCAAAATTTAAAGAGACAGAAATTCAATAAAGCATTAAACATAGTATTGAGATTTGGACTGAAAATTGTGTTGTCCTGGGCAATCGCAATCCACATCTCCACAGGCGGTCAGGCTTGCCTGCTCAATGTCTTAAAGACATTGCTCTTTCCCTATAGATCTCGAGGCTTCTAAATTGTTGGGCAATGTTCCCGGTGTTCAACTTCTTAGCTCAGAGGCCAGCTGGCCCACTTGGATCTCCAGATTTCTTATAGAGGACGTTTGTGCTTGCATCACTGCATCATTTTTTCCATAAACTGCTTCAGCAACGTCTCTAATGAGCCTCCTGAGGTGTTAGACAATGATGGTTGTTGGTTATACAGTTTTGATTGCCCTTGGTTGTGGTAAAAGGAAGATTTCCTCTACTGCCCCCTTGATGGTTCACTGGCCCCCCTAGGTTGAGATTGCCTCCCCAACCGAAGTTAGGATGGCTCCTCCAACCCGGATTATAGGTGTTGCTAAAGGGGTTGTTCTGGATAGCACACACTTGTTGAAGGTTCAATTGACACACATCAACTCCTGAACCACTCCATAATTGATGCAACTAATTGCGGCCACTTGAGTCGGTGCAACGGGTTGCGCTGATTGTGGAGCAATGGCTCCTTGGTTGATTTCCATTGACTAAAGGATCGAGGTCATCGTGGCCATCTGCGCGGCCAATGTGTTCATTGTCTCCATAGGGATAATGGCTGTTTCAGTTTTCCCTTTATCGGCGCCTCGACCTCCATAACCATCGTTGATCCAATCATCTATATTCCGCGATATGCGGTCTTGGATGAATTTGGCCTTCGTGCATGTCTTATCCATAAAACCTCCTACCGCAGAGGCATCAGCAACAACCTGCGTTGCTCTATTCAGGCCATTGTAAAATGTTTTCATCAATACGCAATCGAGAATCCCGATATGCGGGCAATTTTTCACTAGTCTCCTGAATCGCACCCAGGCGGTGCTCAGGGTCTCATTCTTCTTCTATCCAAAGTTCAACACATCCTTTCGTCGCCTTGCTTAATGACAGGTGGGAAGAAATTCTTCATGAACCGCTCCACCAATTGCTCCCATGAAGTGACCTCATTTGGCTCCAGTGAGTAAGCCCACCTCTTAGCTTCGTCCCTCAAGGTGTAAGGGAACAGATACAATCTTATATTTTCTAGGGTCACACCAGGTAAGGAAAAATTGCCGCACATCTCGATAAAGCTGGTCAGATGGGTATGTGGGTATTCACCTTGTAGACCCCTGAACTGCCCGACATTTTGAATCATCTACAACATGATCAGCTTAATCTCAAAACGCGCGTTCTCATCCTCAGTCGGCCTCGACATTCCAGGCGAAAAATCATAAAAGTTGGGTGCCGCATAATTAAGTATCGAGATATTGCGATCAACCGCAAGGAAAACAGGATTCTGAGTCAGTTGAACAACCTTTGGTTCACAACTGGCACCGCATTATCGTTATTGTCCGCCATGCTGGCTGCCTTCTTTCACCTAATTCAGTTCTGATGTACCCTTACGCGAAAAGTTTGCTCGATCTCAGGGTTAGTTATGAATTTCGACTCAGCACTAGGACTCATAAACCATCAGGCTGCTCTCCACGTTGAACAGCCAGTACAATGAGATTTGTCCTGCAAAATACCAAAAACACACTCAAACAATAAACCGTTAATCAAATCCCTAGCAATGGTGCCACAAACTTGTGACGCATACAATTAAGATATACAATGATTGATGTTCTATGATCGAAATGGTGCGATACTACCGCTAGATATGCGTTAATGATAGGTGTTCACATAGTATGCCATGCGTTGTCATAAGTTTGCTTATGATAGAACCAAGTGTAATTCCATCGCAAGTTTCTCGGTGTGATCCGAGGTCGAACAGGGGACTGGTTTAGGTTATTCTGGTATGTTCATGATATATGCGACCAGGTTTTCAATCTTTAAAAATGTGTTTGTACAGGTATATAAATTGCAATAAAATAAAGTAAAGCAGTAAAGATGCGATAATAAAATGAAATACAATAAACCTAAGCAAGATGATACAAAATACAAGCTTCATGTACAAGATGCTGGGGTTAAGGCTGGCTGTGAAAGTTGTGCAAAGACGTGGAATGCGGCGGCAACTCTTATGAACATAATAGAAAGAGAAAGACAAATAATATAAACAACGCAAGTTCTCAATTGCGTTGAAGCTACAAATGTTGTTCCGCTCTTCTCTTGGCGTACACCTTTCAGTGATCGACCGCGCTCCCACATGTCTGTGGCGAAATAGAGACTAACATAATGAATGCAGGGTTGCTTCCATGTCTGGAAGTACTACTCGCTTTAGTTAACGTATTCTTCTGACCTTCTCTCGATAGATCAGAATGGCATCTTCACTTATGCTCTCACAAGTGCAGATGTCGTCTAGCATGCCTTAGCTAAATGCATTTTATATCTTTAACACAGATTAAGTACTTAGTTAATTCATATTGCTTATCAGGGAATTAAGAAGATATCATGAAGAAAGTGATTGATGGGTGTACGAAAATAGACAAAAAATGGTAAATGAAAGCTATCGAAACATTTAATACATCTATTAAGCGTTTGATACATTGTGTGTGAATGAAATGATAAAGAAAACATGAAATACAACGATGAAAGAGATAGAACAGATACAAACAAATGTCAATGTCTTAGCACTGATTCGATGGAGATCTGCTTGCCAGATAGGATGGATTTGATGGTAGGAAGAGCTTCCCTCTCAGGCTTGCTCCAACGGTAGCAGAGATCTTTGCACAGAGCTTTCAATCGGGTGTTTGGTAGATTAGATCTGAGATTCACCTCTCGTCCATATCTCGTCTTCTTCTTGGATTTCTTCACTTAAGCACTCAGCTCATTATTTGTTGAATATTGTTATGGGAATCATGTGTGGCTAAAATCTTTTATTCTAGGGTGTTTGTAGATTTTCGAGATGTTCTTTGAATATTGAATTTATAGTTGATAGATTTTTCATGGAAATTTAAATTATTTGTGTTTAATGCTTTTGATTAACTGGCCATTAATTGAATGAACCTAAGTTAATTAAATGTCTCGAGAGAGAGTTTAATTCACTGGACCCAGTAATTTAGACTGCTATTAGAAATTGCATGAGAATGAATTTAGAATAATAAAGGGTGCAATTGAAGGGTCTTAATGCTATAACTATTAAGTGATAAAAGAGATTCAGGTCGATGGGTAGTTATTAGGATAGTTTGAGCTCGAGATGAATTTCCTGATTTTAGAACTTCTAGCCTCAATCTATCAATTTCAATCAATTGCATATCATATTCATTGTATTCCCTAAATGAAACAACACCCTGGAATTGTCGTGCTCTAAATTTTTCTCGTGTATGATTGAATTTTTGTTAGTCATAGTTATAGATAAACATCATTGTTTAATTACCTATATAAAATTGATAAGGAACTATGATAGCTAAGTTTAGGGAATTTTTTTCTCACACCAGTCCCTGAGGACGATACCCTATTTAGGATTTATTATTTTGATTGCATATGCTTGCACATCGCGTCAAGTTTTTGGCATTGCTGCTGGGGATTGGCAAGAAAGAAAATTTTCCCAAACTTATTATTGCTAAAGACTGAGTTGATCTTAATTTGGGTATTTTGGTTTTGTTTTTTTTTTTTTTTTTTTTTTTTTGTAGTCATTGCTAAATCCTATTTATGCGAAGAAGTCAACAGGTTGAACTTGTTCCTCGTAATCCAGAACTTGAACGAACTTTGAGAAGAGTAAGAAGGAATAGGAGAGTTGAGCTTAATGCCATGGGAGACTAGGGATGAGCTGTTAGAACTATCAGAGATTGTTTTCAACCAGTTGTCCCTATAACCCAGACGGGCATTGCTGAGGCCTCAATTAATGCCAATAATTTTGAGCTAAAACCTGGTTTAATTATGATGGCACAAGACCTTGCATTCAAAGGAACTCCACATGAAGATCTACATAAGCATATCCACTCTTTCCTGGAAATTAGCGGGACGGTAAAATTAAATGGAGTCTCCTCTGATGCCATTAGACTGAGATTTTTTACTTTTTTTGTGCAGGACAAGGCAAAAGATTGGCAGGAGTCACTTGCAACTGGAAGCATAATAACATGGGGTGAGTTAGCCCAAGCCTTTCTGAATAAATTCTTCCCTCCTGCGAAAACGAGCAGAATGAGAACAGAAATTGGCATATTCAGACAGAGAGAGGATGAACAGTTATTCAAGGCATGGGAGCACTATAAGGAGTTGCTTCAGAAGTGTCCCCAGCATGGATACCCTGACTAGTTATAAATCCAATTGTTTTACAATAGGTTGACCAGTACAACGAAATCCATCTTGGATGCTGCTGCATGTGGCTTAATTTTTGCAAAAACTTCTGATGTTGCTCAGGCATTATTGAAGGACATGGTTGCCATGAGCTATAATTGGCCCTTAGAACGATCTTCATCTAGAATGGCTCGAGTTTATGAACTCAATGAGGTCAATGCTTTAAAGGCGTAGATGGCTACTTTGATTAATGCAATCTCTTGTCTACAAATACCCAACCATCGATTGTATCGATGGCAGCTTGTAGTGCACTCACATCATGGAAGGTATCTAACCCTGAGCAAGCACATTATGTGCGCCAAGCGAATCAATTGCAAGGAGCCCATCAAAATTCTTATCAGATGAACCAACCCACTCATTATCACCCAGGTTTGCACAATCATGAGAATTTTTCATATGCTAACAATAAGAATGTTTTGCAAGCACCTCCAAGTTTTTCTGAAAAGAAACCATCAGTGGAGGCTTTGCTTGGGGATTTCATAAAGGAGTCAAGGAGAGAACCAATTTCTTGGAGAGCACAGTAACGAGTCATGAGAAAGCTATCCAGAACCTTGAGGTTTAGGTTAGCCATATCGTTACTACATTGAATACTATGAACAAAGGAGTTTTCACTAGTTGTACGAAGAAACACCCAAGGGAAGAGTGAAAATCAATAACGTTAAGAAGTGGGAAAAATATTGTGCATCCTATAACAAACTAGACAGAGGAACGGTGGTATTGAGTCCTTCAGTTGGTAATGTGAATCAAGGAAAAAAGGGTGATGTTTCTGTATCATCCAATTCAAGGAGTAATTCTGAACCTTCATCTGCTATATTGAATAAAATCCTCTATCCTCAGCGCTTTCAGAAAAGGAAATTTAATGATCAGTTTGTTAAGTTTTTGGATATTTTAAAGAAACTTCACATTAATATTCCTTTTGCAGATGCTCTGGAACAAATGTCAAATTATGTGAAGTTCATGAAGGAAATGTTGTCTTCAAAGAAGAAGTTTGAAAAGTATGAGACGGTTAGCTTAAATGAGGAACGCAGTACTATATTGCAAAAGAAGCTACAATAAAAATTGAAGGATCCTAAGAGTTTTACGATTCCCTGCACTATAGGGAGTCTGACGATAAATAAGGTATGTGATTTAGGAACCTCAATTAATCTGATGCCTTTATCTTTGTATAAAAAACTGGACATAGGAGAGGTGCAACCGACGACGATCTCATTGCAATTGGCGAATCGTTCCCTCACTTACCTCGTGGTGTTGTGAAGGATGTTCTGGTTAAGGTCGGTGACTTCATATTCCCAGCAGATTTTGTGGTCCTAGACATGAAAGAAGATGCTGAAATTCCCATCATCCTTGGACGACCATTCCTAGCCATAGGCAGATTTTTTATTGATGTTTATGATGGCAAGCTTACACTTCAGACGAATGATGAAGAGGTAAAATTCAAAATCTTTCATTCTTCCAAACCCAATGAACCTGTAAGTTTGTGCCAAGAGATCAACGAAGTAGATGGTAAACAATATGAACAATCTCTTGGTAAAGGAAAGGGCAAGGAAAAGGTACGTTGTTCTGAACAATCTCCAAAAGGAAGGTAGAGTAAATTTTCTCGATTATTGACAGTGCCCGAAACTCACGTCGTTAATAAGCTTCGAGTCTGATCAAAAGAAAATTTATAATACCAAACTACTCCTATCACTACTAAAACGTAGTAATAGTGGTAAGTCCAAGTCAATCCCCAGAGAAGCGCGATTGGTTTCGTTAAGTTAATTTTCTAACTAGAGCGATAAATTGGGGATTTTGGTGTGGAAGAGATGATATGCGTGAAATTGAAATAAAAGTACAGTGGATATATGAAACGATAATGGATTATTTAGTTCTCGGATAAAATAGCCATTCAATGTAAATCAAATCATTGTTTTAAGCCAACATATCATATATTTAATGCATGCATAGCTACCCAATCGATGTGAATTGACTAATCTCTATAAGCCCAAAAATCAATTAATATGTACCAATCGAGCCTCCTAATTCATAATTAAGGCTGGAAAGTCGTGCCCTAACTAACCTACATGCTCTTAGATGCAATTGGGTCCTCAACAGCCATAAAGAACTAGAAACACATGCATTAAGATTTAGGATTCAACTATGTTGATTAAGTGTCAGGAAAGTCATGTTCAAATGATCAATTTATTCTTTAAATCTAGATTAAACAAGTGATGCAAAGATTCATGGACAACCTAAAAACCTAAGCATACTTATCTAATCTGTGCTACAAGGGTAAATTTAAAGCATGAACAATCACAAGGATACGTGCGAGCTTGAATTTAACTAGCAAAGACGTGTGTTCATGATGGGAGCGTCAATCCAACACATAAAAGCAAGTCTAATTTAACAAGATTCAAGAAAAACATAATTATGAATTAAAGCATAGAAATTGAATAGAAAACTCATCAAAATACAAAGAACGTTTGATCCAAGAATTAAACGAAAGATTACCTCATCGATTCATAGAAAAACCGACAAGATATGTTCCAATACAAATTCATAATTCGAAAATAAAATAAAAACTAACCTAAAGATACTAAAAGTTGAAGGGAATAGAATAAGAAGGAAGTCTGACTTTGGCCTCCATGCATTCAGCTCCTAAATTTGGCTTATACCCCCAAAATTCAGCATATTCCAACCTAGGGTCGAGGAAAGGTATAAATAGGAATCATCGCAATATTGCAATGCTGATGCGGCAAGAGGGAAGCATCAGCATTGAAGTCCAACACTTGGTTGCACGTGCGCTCAGCTCCATGTCCGTCATTCTTTGCAGCATTGCAACGCTGATGCTTCTACCTTCAAGCGCTAGAGTGAAGCATCGGGATGCGTTGGGACCCTGGCGGTGATGCAACTTCGGAGTGTCGTGACGCTTAGAATAGCGTTGTAACACTGCGTCCATTGCCAAATACTCGTTACTTGATGCTCGATAGCTCGATACTCGATCCTCGTTCACTTGATAGGATTTTCTTAATTACTTGAAAAACCTTTTACTCGATGGTACTCGATGATGCTTAATGGCTGGTCATTCTCAGTCGATGGCATTTTGGTCTTTTCAACTCCTTTGAAGCACGAATGTTCAAATTAACTCAAAATTGCTTCAAATTAACCCCATTCTTCACCAAATGATTAATTTTACCCCTTGGTTGCTCGATACCTATAAATTAGGGAAATAAACACATAAAATCCACTAATAAGCCCATATTAAGCTAGGAATAAGAGCTCTTTTTTAGAGTTAACAATTATATTCGTAAGGAGGATATTAAACTGGTTGACGAAGGGAGAGAGGATTATCCTTTTTTTGATAATTGTTCTTCGACTAAATTTTTATGTGAATGTCAGTGCGGGAGGAAAATATATATTTTAACTATTGTTGTGCATGGAATGATGAAGCCACCTTGAAAGTTTTCTGAATTAGAGTCCTGGTCTAGCTAAAGACGTTAAACTAAGCGTTTCTTGGGAGGTAACCCAAGTGTTCTTGTTTTAATTCAATTTGATTTTATTTGTTATTTGCTTTTTTTAAAAAAAAGATAGAGAGCCACATCATGATTATTTTGTTTTGATCCTTGGGTTGGAAAGGATGCTCAAGTGTTTTCAAGCACCTGTTCGCCATCCAGATTCGTAAATCCCTGCTCATTACCCAGGCTTGTATCACTCATCTGTTATGTGATTGTTTTAGATGTTATGCATTGGGGACAATGCATCTTTTTAAGTTTGGGGTAGGAGGCATACTTTGTGCTTGAACCTTGTGTTGTTATGCATGTTGTTTTGAGTTAATTTTTATATGCATGTTGTTTTGAGTTAATTTTTATATGCATGTTATTGTTGATTTTGAGGAAAATTTGAAAAATTTTGAAAATTTTGAAAATGAGTTAATTTTGGTTAGGAAGAATGTTGAGACCGGTTGAATTGTGTTCTTTGATTGCTTTCTTTTACTATGATGGTTGATAAGTCACTCATGATGTATGTCATGCTTTGAAGTAAAAATTGGATAACATAGTCCTGTCTTGAATGTTCTTCGTTCTGAATCCCTCTTTGTATCCTCTATTATCTTGTGCACAAACTACTTTAATTTAGAATCTCTAACTGAACAAAGCATTAATTTAATTAAATTTGGTTATCACCTCGAAAGGCCCCATTGGTTAGAGAGTGTCTTGCATGATGGGTTGGAATGTTAGACTAAGAGGAAAAAAAAGAATATTATTATTTTCTTAAAAAGAAAATACATAGAGTGTGCACTCATGTGCTTGAAAGAAATACCTTTCTCTTATTGTAAACTTGTAATGTGTATGCATGGATGAGAGTAAAAAGAGTATTCTTTCCTGTAATCAGTTAGGACACTTGAGAATTGACTGGGTATGGTTCCCTATAATTGGATGAGTGAAAGCTAGTGTCTCTACGTAAAATGATGCAAGTTTAGGGCCCTTTTGCTGGAAAAAAAAAAAAAAAAAAAGAAAGAAAGAAAAAAAAGAAGAGAAATAGAAATAAGGCACCTTAGTGGACATATTACTTTCTTGAGTGTGGTGATGCTTGATGATTGATGCTTGATGCTTGATGCTTGAGCTAGATTAGGGGGAAAACTGATGAAGCTTAATTAAATCTTAAGTTAGTGTTTGAGTTTTGAATTAAAAGAGGAGTCCCACACACAGAGGATACAAAGTTTTGGCTTTAGAAACTCTTAACGATTAGGATGTCTGAATTTTTCTATGGATGAGTGTTGTATATGTTGGGAAGCTGATGAAACAAGAATAAGAGAATGCATGCCTTTGACCTTATTCATTTCAGTATTCATTACTTTTCCTACTTTGCTTTAGGACAAGTGGGAGATTATTGGGTTTGATGCCCTAAAGTCTCGTGTTCTGTAGTTTGTAAACAGTATGTACGAACACTTATGCTGTTAATATATGATATTTACTTCACATCTTGTATTTTGCTTGGTTAATTGTTTTATTTGCTTTACCATAAACCAATAAACATAAAATCCCTGGTTGTCTGTATGTGACTCAAACATGTCTCTGGTGACATACAAGTGGATCGTGTCTTGAGTGATAACCAAAATGGTCTATAGTAAATGGATAAAGGAGGGAAACCTTATCCTGGTAACGCTACGGACGCAGTCCACTTTGTGGAATGGTCACAAGTGTTGTGACTTGTCATAGATGGTTTGATCCTAATCATTCGTGTTGGGGACATGCGAGTGGGGGCGTCTTATACAAAGAGTTTGTATAATACCTGACCACGAAGTGTTAACGTCTTATTATATAACACCATTCATGATAGAGACTTCACTTCACTAGGATGACCATAGGTAACATGACTTCAATCCTGAGTGAGTTGGGAACTCCTGCCATTTAGGGCAGTTCTTTGATTTATATGAGTGCGGGTGGCCAGGTCGCCGATTTAAACCTACCATTTTGGGGATTCGTCTGATATGGGAGTTGGGAACTCAGCTACACAAGATGGAATTCACTCCTTCCCCGAGACAGAGGTAAGTAGATAGATGGCTTTCTTAAGGGCTGATTCTAGAGCTTGAACGATGTGGCGCCACACACCTTCTCTTGGCCCAAGAGGTGTTCACACATAGTTGGACTATGTTGTATTGTTCATTAGAAAAATCAGTGGTACTTAAGGAGTGAGATCTAACTACAGGTGTAAAAAGGTAAATTGGCCTAGCTGTACTTACGAGCATCTGTGAAGGGTCATCGTACTCATGAATTGTTATATCCGATGGATACAGAAATATATCTATGGTAAGAAGAGTTCAGCTATTGGTCTTTAGTGGAATCATTGATAGTTAACAGATGGTGGATCTCATGGCTAAAGAGTTTAGTCAGCTATTAATGTACTGTTGGAGTTTCAAGCCACAGGTCCATTAGGTCCCCTGGGTAGCTTGGATAAAATCGAGAACCAGTGTTTGGGTTAATTTGAAATGTTCAAATTGACAAGAGAAAGTTCAATTATATATGATATAATTGGACTGGTTAATTATATATGATATAATTGGTTATATGTATGAGATACATTATTTTGGAGAAAATTAGATATAAATATGATTTATATCAAGTAGAGGAGCAAATACTATAGTAGATATGTGATATCAAACTATAGGATATAAATATAATATGATTATATTTATTAATTAATTAATTGATTAATTATATGATAATTAACCAATTTTTCCACGCTCGGACGTGGGTAGTGGGCAGCGTTGGTTATGGTAACCGGCGGGTTAAAATGAAAAGAGTTTTCATTTTTCAGATAGTGCATTCATTAATTTCGACCGCCAAAAAAGAATTTGTGAAAACAATCGCCCGAGAGCCTATACGATAGTAGCTCTTCCGTCTAAACGATCGTCTACCTCACGATTTCTCTAAACGATCGTATACGTTTTTCCTAAGTTCAAGTTTTCATACACGATCGTGTAACTCCTATATGCAATAAGCAATTTTTCTATACGATAATACTGAATTATCTCCCACTTACTTATCGTCTACACGACTCGTTGTCCTCCGTCCTCTACCAAATTCACCAAAGCCCACTCTTTGGGTTTTCACTCCGAGAATACCCGAGGGTTCATTAGTGGTGGTGTCGTCCCCACTGCAACGTTCATGTTCGTGTTGATCGAGCTGTTACAGTCGGCGTTTTCGCTAGTGTTGGCAGATCTATTGGAGAGATCCGCTGCGTTAGGGTTCAAAAGTTCGAAGAGTGTCTTCAACGGGTATGGAACCCTTTCCCTGTTATTTATTTTGTTCTGAGCATGTCGATAATTAGATTAATGTGCATAACTGTATGTCTTGAATGTATATCATTTGTGTTTCGGTCACTGTGAAATCGGAGCGATCTGAACACGGTCAAGGAACTCTCGGTATGAGATCCTGCACTACTCTCATGTATATGAATACACATAAAACATATAAACCCTAAAAAACTCATCATCAATGTTTACATTAGAGATCCTCTTCATTGAACCTTAGTTGAGAGAGAATCCTTTTGCTCAATCTCTCAATGTCAATCCTTAGCTAATGTAGAGTAATTTCAATATAATTAACGTCGATAGCATCTTATCTA
Source organism: Benincasa hispida (assembly GCF_027475165.1). Classification (NCBI taxonomy): domain Eukaryota; kingdom Viridiplantae; phylum Streptophyta; class Magnoliopsida; order Cucurbitales; family Cucurbitaceae; genus Benincasa; species Benincasa hispida. Next base: position 27,871,958 of record NC_143486.1, read on the forward strand.
TGTGTACATGGTAGTATCCTAATTACCGTCATACCTTAGGTATCAGGGGTTCCAGATACCTTCAAACCTTCAGTATCGGGTTTTCTCATGGTAACATCATAACTCATCCTTTAAAACATTAAGCATTCCAATAAAAAAAGGCTTAAATGCATACATCATGAAATACTATCATAAGTTAAGGAATGCTAGTTAACGTATGCTTCATAAATCTCATTGTTCAAGAAAATATTGGACTATGCCTCCACACATCAATCTTCATACTAACGGATGCATTGAAGTAATACTTTAAAAATGCTTTGGAAAACTCATCGCGAGGCTAATAACTCATGCGGGAACTTCGTTAAGAAAACATCATGAAAACTAGCTCAATAGTAAATCGCGCGTTGAAAACTCATATGAGAAAACTTTCATAAACTTTGTCACTCACTGTCTTTGGCTACTTCCTCAATGGATGATAGGTTTCTCCAATCTGCGTTTGTCCTATCAATGAGTACCCTTGGTTAAACTACTAACTCTTTCTTAATCTTAATTTAAACATTTAAGTTTAACATCACCTTTAGTCAACTCTCGTAACTTTCATCGCATTGCACTTCATTGCATAACCTATTTCATCGCAATATGATAAATATATAATTTACATTCCTCTCAACTAGAAAGTGACAATGCGCTCACTTGAGATCTAGGCTGCACCTATAGTACCTATGTGTTAAGTGTTCGCTAACACTCTCTTTAGCGCACTTGGTCGATGTTCTCTTTTCTGTCACAACCTTGCGCTCACCTTGCGCACACTCTTCTTTGAGTGCACTCTCCTTAGCCAACGCTAACTCACTCGTGCATAGGCTTACTCATCAATTGTGTATTTATCTCTCAGATGCAGCTGCCTGCTTGTTCAAACATCAAATTTTCATATTCAACTTAGCCTTAATAACTTGAATTCCATATGTTATTTCATAGAATTTTCTTCTAAGAACTTATTCATAAACATCATAACTTTCTTACTTTCAAAATTGAGCCTCTTATTCTTCTTGTCAAGCTCAGAATTTATCAAACTTCTCCATCTACTCGAGAAATTAGAAAGCTTGGAACACTTAGGAAAATCTTCAAACTTCAACATAAATTCATGAAAACCTTGTTCAAACTGAACCGCTCTCAACACTGGTTAAGCTTTACTTTAGCAACAGCTTCTCTTCTTTAGTGCGAGTAATTTGCTCAAACTGAGCTTCTCATTCCAAACCTCTTTTTATACCAAAGGTTGCATGGTCGGGTGATTTATTAAGATGACAGTCGACCCACTAAAACTTGTTTAGGACCCTTAATCCAACCACTTAGCCCACTAACCAAGCGACTAAAAGTTGGGTGCTTCAGTCTTTTACCAATGCATAGGTTGAATGCCATCGCATAGACTGATTTTCATCGCATAGACTCCTCTCTAGGCCAACGCATCTCCAGTTCTTTTCTCTTACCCTCACGACTAAACACTTTGCCTTGACACTTACTGCATACCAACATTTTCCAAATCCTTTATGACACTCTTTTAATGCCCCTCAAGCTAATGCATAAGTTGCGCCTTGCGACCCGCTTAACCCTTGCCTCAGTGCCCCTTATACACTTTCTTAGACAAGTTTGGTTGCTCGCATTCCCGCATGCCTTAGCCTTCACTAAGCTCTCCATATTCCTCAGTGCAAGCTTCACTCTTAACCATTTCTTTTCTTTTTCTTTTGTAACCTTGAACGCATGGCATGTTAAGATCACCCCCACGCCTCATAATTTCTTCCTACACTTAGAATAATTTTTAATTTTTTTCCTTTGAAACTCCTAGCCCTCCTTTAAAAAAAACATACATACAATATAATTGACCATACATCAATACTTAACTTAACCATATATACATAGTAAAATAGGGTCTAGGGTTTACACAAAAGCGTTTCCTTTCAATGTTCGAATAAATTTTTTGACCAATAGATCCCCTTACGTTCCATCATTTTTACATGTTCCGATAAAATGAGCAACATGTTGCTTTGGTTTGTCATTCCCATCAAATTGCTAAAACTTAGGTGGCTGGTATCCGGTTGGCATTCTTAGGTTGTTAATTATTTTTGTATATGGCTTGGAATATAATAGAGAAGTCTGAGTAGGTCCACCATATTGAGTCTTAATGGAGTTGGTAATAATCTTCTACAATTGCTGAACACACAATGAAGTAAGTGAGGTCGGATTTTGTGGTCGACTTTCTTGCTAGATAATCTTCCCTTTGTCATTATTCTTAACTGTGGGTGTATGACTTGATTCAACATCGTCATGACCCTCAATGTGATTCTTGAGAGATGCAATTTGACAATCCCCTTCTTCGACTGCCTTCATCAGCAAGCTAACTTTCTTTTCAAGCTCAACCATTCTTTCTTCATTTGTACCCCACACATGTCATCATGACTGACATTATATTGGGTTCTGAAACTTCTTTGCTTGATTGTTCAGAAGATGAAATGGCTTCATTAGACAATGAATTCTCCTTGATGACAATCCTACTATTTGTTGATTTCAATAGTTGCTCCCATATATTCTTCGTGACCTACAAAAGTGGTGGCTTTTCAGATCGTTGAATTTCCTTTGAGCGACTTTGAGTAATTCTTCTCGGATTAACATCGTTTAAAGTTTTGAAAGTGTTACCTTTAGACGACTTAAGAGCTTCGGTCTTTGGAGCTTCCAATCCTCCTAAATGAAAAGGCAAGAGCTCTATTTATAGATAATTTCCAGGGGCTTTAAGTGCGTTTGGTTCCATTTGTTGTTGAGCCCAAATATTGGGCCAGAGCCCAATCTTTAATTTGACCCAAATTTTCACTATGGGGTTGAATTGGGTTGGGTTCGAACAATTTTAGTTAAACGGCCCGATCCAATTTATAATTTTCACAATGGACCTGGGTTTTCATTGTGATGATGTGGTAAATTTTAATTGACCAAAATTTCTCATTCAACATATATATTCCAAAAGGCAGCTTTCTATTTGGTCATTCCTCTTGTTGTCCCAAAAGAAAACAAGAAAACATTAGTTTTTTTTTTCATTGGAGATTGCTATAGCTTTTAAAATAATTGCTGGTAGCTATGTTTTTAGAAAACAACTGTGAATAGAAATAAAATGGTGTTTGGTTAGAGTATTCGGTAAGTAAATACAAAAACATCTTATTTTAGATATAATGACTAAAATAGACTTATAATCAACTGTTTTAATTTTTTTTTTTTGTAATTTAAAACTTTAAATAATTGTTTAGTATGATAAATTTTGTTTGTTATAGATTAATTTTTAAATATTAAGGAAAATAACTTTGTTTAAAAACATGAATATGGTATTTCTTTTTAAAAAATGATGCATTTAACTCATGAAAAATAAAATATAGATTTGATTAGGTGAGAAATAGATAAATTTATAAAATAACTCTTATTTTTAATTAAAAATTCTACTTTTAAAGTCAACGTGAAATTAACATGTTTTTAAAAGTGAATTTTAACACATTTAATTTAAATATGTTTTACCAAATGTAAAAGATGGTCAAGAGTTTTTCCAACTATCTGTTTGACATATCTAATGCAATATCAACTATAGCCTAATTATACAAGCTATTTTTTCTCCTTCTTCCCCACTTAAATATTTTCTAATAATTAATTTATGATTTAATATTTTAATAATAATAAATATCATAAACTTATTGTAAAGCAACGACCAACGAGAATAATAGAATCAAACTTTGAGAGAAGAGTAGAAAAGAAAGCAAATGAACTCAATTCTGGTGTGTGTTACAAAAGTACCATACAATAATATTTAGAGAACATGAAAGTGTGTATGTTATAAGATGAAATTCAATGGAAGATTATGGAATTTTGTAAGCTATACAAATTATGGATATCTATTAAATATTACATTTATAATAAAAATAACATTAACGTATAGTTTTTGTAATATTATTTATTGACTACATGATCAAGCCTCTTTTAATCAACTTAATCTTTTCAGTGGACGAATGGTATATTTGAATTGATTAAAGAAAAAAGTATTTTTAAAAAATATCATTTTTATTTAAACTCTTTTGATAAAAACTATTTAAAATAAACTTTAAAAGTGTTCCAAAAGCTATTTTTGAGTAGTTGCCAATTTTTTTTCCAAAATAATTTATTTTCAAAATTAAATGTTTGAAATGTTAACCAAATACACGCGAAATTTGTTTAAAAACTTAATTTTGACAAAGAGAAGGACTTCTTTAGAAACTATAACTAACTTTATATATATTTAGGGTTGTTTTCATATATAGCAAAAAGGCCAACTTATTTATAAATATAGTAAAATAGCAAAAAGTTTCTTGAGCCAATTGGAAAAATTTTTCTTTTTTTTTTTTTTAAGATATTTGAAAACAATATCTCTCTCTTATATGGCAGATTTCAAATGATTTCATTGTCATATTCAAAAAGAAGTGGAAAATTTTGAACTGCGAACCTCTTGGTCTTCAGTATATATTGATGTCATTTGAACTCTTCTTGACACAAAAGGGGATTTAGTGCTTTCTAATTATATTTTATTAAATGCTTATGAATTAATTATTTCTATTTAATGGAGGTTGACTATAGTCATAGTTTGTAATTGTAACACGCGTTTTTGTAGGGTTAATAGTGATTTTAAAAAATCTTAATCGTCACTAGTTTTTTTTACAAGGATTTGATTCATACAACTAAATTACATCAATTTAGTATTTATATATTAAATATCAGTGATAATTTTTCTAATTAAAATTTTTTTTTTTTGGAAGGCAAGAGATTCTTAGGAAAATGGGTATCTATGAGCTTTTGAAAATTGGTTATAATTTATTTTAGTAGACAATGGAGACGGTTAACATTTTCTCATAATCTCTTTTAACTACTGCAAACCAACTCTTTAATAAGGCATAAGCCCAAGCCTATTTTAGTTCATATAATTAAATTACACAAATTTAGTATTATAATTAAAATTGATTAAGCTTTATTAATATTATTTAATTTTAAATTAATTAATCTAAGAAAAATTATTTCAAATGATAAAACTATTGAAAATATTTACAAAATATAACAAAATTTTATAACTAGCAAACATTCTAAAAATTTGAAATTCTTTTTTTTTCTACTTTCTTTTTTCAATTTAATGACTCTAAAGAATCGTCACTCTTTCATTACGGTTAATTATAATCATAAATGGATGTCACAAAAAACTGTTATGATAGTCAAAAAATTTGAATTTTTTTGTTTTTCCCGCCAAAATCGCACCTTTTCCATTTTCCTACGTTTAATGATTGTTTTTTAGTCATAAATTAATGACACGAAAAAGCGGTCATAAATTTTGGAAAATCCAAAAAACTCCATTTTTTGCTAAAAAAAAATACATGTTTTTTTGCTTTAATGACTATTTTCCTCTCTCCTCTTCAAAATTGTTATTGTTCATGTGTCATGAAATGTCCATTTTGTTATAGTGATATATGAACAAACTATATATAAAAAAATCCTCCAATAGACATAAACTTCAAAATTTAGAGGTCATAGTATCAAGTCTTCATTGACGTGTCGACATTTTCACAAAAAGTTTTTTAACACTACGGAAATATAATTTTTCATACGACCTCCATTTACTGTGTGTCACATCAACATGCTTTTATAAATAGAGTGAAGACCCATTGATATTCTTGTAGAATAAAGGTAAACTAATATTTATAAAGACAAATTTAGTGTGAAAAATGAGCATATGATACTCTCATAATACAAGAAATATTTTCACATTTTTATCTATATTTCCGTATGTTCATAGGTTTAGGATGAATTAACATTTTAATTATATTATAACAATACATGGAACTAAAAAATATAAGTAACAATTTTATTAATGTGAAAATAATATAAGCAACATTTTAGGTCGTTTTAAAAATCATAGAATAGCCAAAATCATTAATGTTTTGTTTAAAAAATATTCATAAACTTTAAAATGCTTAAAAAAATATCCTTAACTTAAAAAAAGTTAACAAAAATACATTCAACGTTAATTCACCATTAGTATATGAACAGAAAGAGTTAAAACTTTGTTGCAAAAATAATTTCAATTTTCTAAAAAAAGTTAAAAATGTTTCTTCTATTTATATGATGATTAATTTATTTGAAGTTTTCTTAAATTTGGAAAAAAAAAATAATTTAAAACAAACTATATAAATATCCTCATTTTTTTTCATATAGATACTGTAACGACCTAGATTTGTACGCATACAGGAAATTAAATGTCAAATATTAAGCAAGACGAAATTTTATTTAAAGGGGTGGAAATTTAGAAGGAAAAAAAATGAATAATTGAAAATTGAAAATTTATTGGATTAATTGGAAATTTATTCATTATCCAAAAATAATGAATGAGGGAGCAGAATCATGGAGGATTAATTAGAAGTTGGACGCTAGCTAATTCAGGAGACAACGACAGTAGATAATTTTTGTTTGGGCACTGCTCATTGGAAGAATTGGAGGTGAATTAATTGCCCATATACTCTTAAAATTTGAAAGAGTTAAAAAGAGGAAGTGAGATCCACAAGTAGTGAAGGCAACCACGCATGAAAACTAGCGAGATTGGAGAGAAAATTGAAAAGAGCGAGAGCGAACGCAGGAACGGGAGCGGGAGCGAGAGCGAGAGTAGGAGCGAGAGCGAGAGCAAAAGCGGGACTAGCGAGAGTAGGAGCGGGACCAGCGAGAGCAGGAGCGGGACCAGCGAGAGCGAGAGCGCGACCAGTGACAGCGATAGCGAGAGCGAGAGCCGCGAGAGCCAAACCAGCAAGAAAGTTGGAGAAAGCGAGATTCTGAGAACAAAGAGAGCGAGATTTGGACAGAAGCGTGGATTATGCGTTGAATTTGGTCACGATCTTATAGATTATCCATAGAAAAAGCCCTAAAATTGAATACAAACAAAGAATGATGATGTAAGGGCAAACTTTAGCCATGATTAGGTGTTTTATTGAGAGGAATCCTTAAACCCTAAGTAATTTTAAAGAAGCCACCTGTAGGATGATTTGTCACACTGAGAAGAGCTGAAAACTACTATAAATAGGACCCTTTGTCGAAGATTTAACCCATTCTCAAAAAAATCTCAGTAACAAAGAATCGTGTGAAAGAGTAAGTGTGAGTGAGGAAGTTCTGTAAGACTAAAAGAGAAAAGCTCGGGTAAGGTGCTGCCCAAATTTTCTTCTAGTTTAAAAAGGGAAAGCTCTACTGATCAAATCATAAAGAATAATAAAGAATAATTAGATCACAATCAAGGTAAGTAGTTTATCTCACCCTCTCTTTAAATGTTCTATGGTAGTGTACCTTTATTATGTTGCATAATTATATTAATTGTTATATTGCATTACATGTTTAAAACACGTTTCTCTACAAGGGACCCCATGCATTATGTTTGTTCAGATTACGTTAAAATCAAGTTTTAATTAGGTGTAAGTTATGCTTCCATTCTAATCTTACGTTTATGTTAATGGTTGATGTTGGATGCGACTCTAACCCTACTGACTGCATGACCCGCTAATCATCAGATGAGTTAGTTTCCGCTTAAGTCCTCATCTTCCTATCAGGGCGGAGAAATTTATGCTTCCAGGGCTGGCAGGGCATGTATGGTTGCATCCCTCTAGGCCTAATCTTACGTTATATTTATGCTAGGGACTAGCAGGGTATGTATGGTTGCACCCCTCTAGTCCAATATTACGTTTATGCTAATGGTTGATGTTGGATGCGACTCTGGCCCTACTGACTACATGACCCGCTAATCATCAGATGAGTTAGTTTTCGCTTAGGTTCTCATCTTCTTATCATGGCGGAGAGATTTATGTTAGAAGCATAACCGACCACCACATGTTATTATACGTTTTCGGTCCCAACCATATGTTTTCATGGCATGTTGCTTGTGATTGTGCATTTGGTCACTACATTACCTGAGAACTACTTACTGGGTATATTATATACTCATCCTATATTTTTACAGACTTTGTAGGTAAGGACACAACGTAGATGGCAGAATTAGACGTCGCTCAAATGGCCAACCATCAAACTCACTATTATAGGCATATGCATTTTGTACCACCACGCTATTGTTTTATGGATCCTGGTATTTTGATAAATAAACTTTTTTATATAGTTTTCTATCTAATTAATAAAATTTAGATCTGTTCTTTGAAATTTTCACCAAATTCATCTCATGATAGAAAAGTCTAAGTATGCATATCGTAGCGGTCGGATCATAATGTGTAAGGATCCGGGCATTACAGTTTTGGTATCAGAGTGTTTGGGTCAAATAGGCTCTATTGCATTAGAAGAGTCATGTTGTTTGATGGTTCGGCCTGTTAAATGATACCCATAGCTACGCCAAATACGCTGGTAAGTGGAATTTTCGAACAAGTAATTTAGTAAATAATTTAGTAAACATAAGTATGAGTTAAAAAAATGATTTGAGAATACAGGACGTTCCACCCTTCAATATTTGACGAATCATCCGTGCATCCAACTATAACATTGAATTGGATAGAAATATAACTATTTTCCACCATATGAACATCCCAGAATAATAGAAAGTAAATTGTGCCACCTTCATGTTAAAAGGCGATGCAAAGTTCTGGTAGGACTCCACACAAAGAATAGTCAAAGGTACAGTCTCATGGCAGCAATTCAATCAGGCTTTTTACAACAAGTATTTCCCTTTGACAGTGAGATATCAAAAAGGAAGTGGAATTTTTTAATCTTCGTCAAGAGAACATGTCAGTGGCAGAGTATGAACGAAAATTTGATCACTTGTCCCACTTTGTCCCTCGACTAGTAGACACAGAAGAGAAGAAGGTGGAAAGGTTTATTTGGGGATTAAGAGAAGGCATTCGAGGCATTGTTACTACTTCCGACATAAAGAGTATGCCCTTACCCTCGAGTCGGCCTTACTCATGAAAGTAGATCGTGCTGCCAAAACCTCAACTTCTGAACGAGGATGCATACCAAATGAAAAGAGGAAATTCTCCCAACAGGGCTTCCAACGCTCACAACGGCAAGCAAAAATTTCCCAAAGCACTCAGAGCGTACAGTCACCATAGAAGAGTCAAACATTTACATATCTTAAGTGTAGAAATTGTGGAAAACACCATTAGGGGCAATGTCTTCGGAACTTAGGGGTGTTTTTCAACTACGGCCAGACAGGTCACTATACAAAGGCTTTTCTAAAGCTCATCAACCAAGTATCAACGGCCCAAACCACCCAGCCTACTAGTAACAAGGTTACCCAACAACAGAAAAGACGGGTGATTGTTGTTACACGTCAAGAGGCAGAGGATCAAGATGCAGTTGTTACAGGTACATTACCCATCCTCGGGTATTATGCCTTCACTTTATTTGATTCGGGCTCTAGTCATTCATTCATCTCTACAATATTTGCACAACATGCTAAATTAACATCAAAGCCCTTAGGCTACATTCTATCCGTAGCTACTCCTGCCAGAGTATCTATGTTGGCCCACTTAGTAGTAGAAAACTGTGAATTGTCAGTATCAGGACATAAATTAGGGGTGACCCTTATCATCCTAGACATAAGTGATTTCGACATAATACTAGGTATGGATTGGTTAGCAGTAAACTATGCAAGCATAGATTGCCATAATAAAGAGGTCATATTCACCTTTCCAATAGGAACCAAGTTTAAGTTTAAGAGTTCTAACACACAATCAGTCCCAAGAATAATTTCAGTTTTAAAAACTAAACATTTACTCAACCATGGAGCTTGAGCATATTTAGCAAGCGTAGTAGATTTACGAAACCAAAAGGATGAAATTAAGGCCATCCCTGTAATAAGAGAATTTGAAGATGTATTCCCAGAAGAGCTACTGGATTTACCACCGAATCGAGGAATAGAATTTTGTTTAGATCTAATTCTCGGAGATGAACCAAAATCTAAAGCACCATATAGAATGGCACCTACGGAATTAAAAGAACTCAAAATACAATTACAAGAATTGTTAGATAAGGGATTTATATGCCCTAGCGTGTCTCCATGGGGAGCACCTATTTTATTTGTTAAGAAAAAGGATGGATCAATGCGTTTATGTATAGATTATCGGAGTTGAATAAGTTGACAATAAAGAATAAGTATCCACTCCCACGCATTGATGACCTATTTGACCAATTACAAGGAGCCTCAGTATTCTCCAAAATAGACTTACGATCCGGATATCATCAACTACGAATCAAAGAGTCGGATATACCCAAGACTGCTTTTCGAACAAGATATGGCCATTATGATTTCGTTGTGATGCCCTTTGGATTAACGAATGCCCCAGCAGCCTTTATGGACTTGATGAATAGAATTTTTAAGGACCATCTTGATAACTTCGTGATCGTATTTATAGATGATATTTTGATCTATTCCAAGTTTGAGGCAGAACATGAAAAACATCTTAGGGACGTTCTTTCCATATTAAGAAATGAAAAGTTGTATGCCAAATTCCCCAAGTGTGAGTTTTGGACGCGACAAGTTGCCTACCTAGGGAATATTGTAAAGCAAGAAGGAATCTCAGTGGATCCTGCTAAGACTGAAACTGTTAGCAAGTGGCCTTGCCCAACAACAGTCAGCGAAGTGTGCAGCTTTCTTGGATTAGCAAGATATTACAAACGATTTGTGAAGAATTTCTCAAGTATAGCATTACCCTTAACCAACCTCACCAAGAATAATAATCCTTTTGTTTGGAACCAAGCATGTGAGCAAAGCTTCCAGGAACTAAAAGAAAGGTTGACCACAGCCCCTATTCTCACTATACCTGACAGATTAGGGGGTTTAACTGTGTACAGTGACGCATCGAAGAAGGGGCTTGGTTGTGTATTGATGCAACATGGAAAGGTAATAACATATGCTTCAAGACAACTAAAACCTTATGAACAAAATTATCCCGTTCATGACTTGGAGTTAGCTGTCGTAGTCTTTGCTTTAAAGATATGGAGACAATACTTATATGGGGAAAATATCTAAATTTATACAGATCATAAAAGCCTTAAGTACTTCTTTACCCATAAAGAGTTAAATATGAGGAGACATTACTTATATGGGGAAAAGATCCAAATTTATACAAATCATAAAAACCTTAAGTACTTCTTTACCCGAAAAGAGTTAAATATGAGGCAACAAAGATGGTTAGAATTAGTCAAAGACTATGATTGTGAGATCCTCTATCATCCAGGAAAAGCTAACATTGTTGCTGATGCTCTTAAATAGAAAGTCAGCTTATACAACAACTCTAAGTACCATCTCCAAACACATAATGGATGACTTGGAAAGAACTGAGATCTCACTAATACCAGACACCTTCACAACTCGAAAGCACAGTTAATTGTAAGACCTGCATTAAGGCAAAGGATAATTGATGCATAACAAATAGATAAACACATAAACAAACAATTGCAGTCAGAAAATGGAGAAACCAATCAATCCTCTACAGCCTCAGACTCTACACTCCTCTACCGTGGGCGTCTATGTGTACCAGATGATGAAGAAATCAAGAAAGAACTACTGAAGGAAGCTCATGAATCATGATTTTCAATACATTCTGGGAGTCCAAAATGTATCGAGACTTGAAAGCACATTACTGGTGGTGTAACATGAAAAAGGATATAGCTGACTATGTAGGTAAATGTTTGGTTTGTCAACAGGTAAAAGCTCTACGGCAACGACCACAAGGACTCCTTCAGCCTCTAAATGTTTCAGAATGGAAATGAGAACATATTTCTATGGACTTCATCTCAGGACTCCCAAGAACTGTTAAAGGCCACAACATGATTTGGGTGATTGTAGATCGACTCACCAAATCGGCCCACTTCTTACCATGCAAAACTACTCACACTATGGAAGCACTAGCTCAAATGTACTTAAAAAAGGTCATCCGGTTACATGGAATCCCAGTATCAATTGTTTCAGATCGAGACCCTTGTTTCGTCTCTAAGTTCTAGAAAAGTTTACAGAAAGCAATAGGCACACAGCTAAATTTCAGCACAGCCTTCCACCTATAAACTGATGGCCAAACAGAACGAGTTAATCAAATCCTAGAAGATATGTTGAGGGCATGTACTTTGGATTTTACTGGAGTATGGGATTCACAGATACATCTTATAGAATTTGCTTATAATAATAGTTATCAGACGACAATTGGTATGGCTCCCTTCAAAGCCTTGTACGAAAAGAAATGCAGATCCCCTATACACTGGGATGAAATCAGGAGCGAACACTACTAGGACCTGAATTAGTGCAGCAAACATCAGATTCAATTAAGCTAATTTGGGAAAGAATGCGAACAGCTTAAAGCAGACAGAAAAATTATGCTGATAACCGTTGAAAAGAGCTGGAATTCAAAGTAGGAGATCACGTATTTCTAAAGGTAGCACCAATGAAGGGCATTATGCGTTTCGGACGAAAAGGCAAGCTTAGCCCTCGCTTCATTGGACCCTTTGAAATATTAGAACGTGTTGGCCAAGTAGCTTACTGATTGGCATTACCACCCACACTTTCTACAATACATGATGCCTTTCATGTATCGATGCTTCGAAAATACGTGTTTGACTCATCACACGTAGTAAATTATGAACCTCTACAAATAAGTGAAAACTTGGAATAGGAGGAGACTCCGGTTTGCATCCTAGCAAGAGAGAAGAAGTCGCTTCGTAATCGAGAAATAAGTTTAGTGAAGGTTCTCTAGAGAAATCAGCAAGTGGAAGAAGCTACATGGGAACGAGAAGAAGAGATGAAAGACAAATACCCTAATCTTTTTAAGAACCAAGAAACTTTCGAGGACGAAAGTTCTTAAGGGGGGAAGAATGTAACGACCCAGATTTGTACGCATACAGGAAATTAAATATCAAATATTAAGCAGGACGAAATTTTATTTAAAGGGGTGGAAATTTAGAAGGAAAAAAAAAGAATAATTGGAAATTGGAAATTTATTGGATTAATTGGAAACTTATTCATTATCCAAAAATAATGAATGAGGGAGCAGAATCATGGAGGATTAATTAGAAGTTGGACGCTAGCTAATTCAGGAGACAACGGGCAGTAGATAACTTTTTGTTTGGGCACTACTCATTGGAAGAATTGGAGGTGAATTAATTGCCCATATACTCTTAAAATTCGAAAGAGTTAAAAAGAGGAAGTGGAATCCACAAGCAGTGAAGGCAACCACGCGTGAAAACTAGCGAGATTGGAGAGAAAATTGAAAAGAGCGAGCGCGGAAGCGAGAGCGAGAGCGGGAGCGGGAGCGAGAGCAAGAGCGAGAGCGAGAACGGGAGGGAGAGCGAGAGCGAGAGCAGAAGCGGGACCAGCGAGAGCGAGAGTGTGACCAGCGACAGCGATAGCCGCGAGAGCCAAACCAGTGAGAAAACTGGAGAGAACGAGATTCTGAGAACAAAGAGAGCGAGATTTGGACAGAAGTGTGGATTATGCGTTGAATTTGGTCACGATCTTATAGATTATCCATAGAAAAAACCCTAAAATTGAATACAAACAAAGAATGATGACGTAAGGGCAAACGTTAGCCACGATTAGGTGTCTTATTGAGAGGAATCCTTAAACCCTAAGTAATTTTAAAGAAGCCACCTGTAGGATGATTTGTCACACTGAGAAGAGCTGAAAACTACTATAAATAGGACCCTTTGCCGAAGATTTAACCCATTCTCAAACAAATCTCAGTAACAAAGAATCGTGTGAAAGAGTAAGTGTGAGTGAGGAAGTTCTGTGAGGCTAAAAGAGAAAAGCTCGGGTAAGGTGCTGCCCAAATTTCCTTCTAGTTTAAAAAGGGAAAGCTCTACTGATCAAATCATAAAGAATAATTAGATCACAATCAAGGTAAGTAGTTTATCTCACCCTCTCTTTAAATGTTCTATGGTAGTGTACCTTTATTATGTTGCATGATTATGCTAATTGTTATATTGCATTACATGTTTAAAACACGTTTCTCTACAAAGGACCCCATGCATTATGTTTGTTAAGATTATGTTAAAATCAAGTTTTAATTGGGTGTAAGTTATGCTTCCAGTCTAATCTTACGTTTATGTTAATGGTTGATGTTGGATGCGACTCTAACCCTACTGACTGCATGACCCGCTAATCATTAGATGGGTTAATTTCCGCTTAAGTCCTCATCTTCCTATCAGGGCGGAGAAATTTATGTTTCCAGGGCTGGCAGGGCATGTATGGTTGCATCCCTCCAGGCCTAATCTTACGTTATATTTATGCTAGGGACTAGCAGGGTATGTATGGTTGCACCCCTCTAGTCCAATATTATGTTTATGCTAAAGGTTGATGTTGGATGCGACTCTGGCCCTACTGGCTGCATGACCCGCTAATCATCAGATGAGTTAGTTTTCGCTTAGGTCCTCATCTTCCTATCAGGGGGGAGAGATTTATGTTGGAAGCATAACCGATCACCACATGTTATTATACGTTTTCGGTCCCAACCATATGTTTTCATGACATGTTGCTTGTGATTGTGCATTTGGTCACTACCCTACGTGAGAACTACTTACTGGGTATATTATATACTCATCCTATATTTTTACAGACTTTGTAGGTAAGAACACAACGTAGATAGCAGAATTGAACGTCGCTCAAATGGCCAACCATCAAACTCACTATTATAGGCATATGCATTTTGTACCACCACGCGTTTTATGGATCTTGGTGTTTTGATAAATAAACTTTTTTATATAGTTTTCTATCTAATTAATAAAATTTAGATATGTTCTTTGAAATTTTTACCAAACTCATCTCATGATAGAAAAGTCTAAGTATGCATGTCATAGCGGTCGGATCAAAATGTGTAAGGATCCGGACGTTACAGATACTCTTATTTTTCTCTTAATTTTTCAATTCTCAACCATTTTCTCAGCAACCAAAATAAAAATTAACATTATAAGTTAAAATATGAAATCTCACATAATTCTAAAATAGCCAAACAATTAATAAAAAGGGAGTAAGAGAATATTGAGAAAAGGAAGAGGGATAAAGATGAAAAATAGAGAAGTAAAAAGGTATTAACACATCATTTAGGTCATCTTCTATTTTTTTTTTAATTTTTGAAAATTCGTGTATTTTTGGCACAAAATACGAACAGTTTCCATTTAAAATAAATAATAAAAAATATTTTTAAATTTATTTTAAAAGTTTAAGATTATTTTTTATACTTCTAAACTTTTAAAGATATGTTGGAGAAGTATTTTATATAATTTAGTCAATATATATTTACTCATTTAAATGCTTTTTTTTTTCATAATTTTTGTGAGAACTATCAATGAACAACAACATTTTATTACATTTTTATGGATATTTCTGTGAGATTCAAACACACCATCGCTAGATGCTAACTTTTTATTTCCCTATTTCATTTTCTTTTTCTTTCTTTTAATTAATTAATTAATTAATTAATTTATTTTTTTTTTTTGTAACCATCACACAACCTTTCCTTTCTTTCTAAACCCTATTTCACGTTCAGCGATTGCACCCCGTCCCGCCGTTCGCCGCACACCGTACGCCGTTCCTTCTCCTCGAATTCCGCCCCACGCTGCACTCTCAACTGCCGTAGTCTCACCCTTCCGACGAAACTGTTGCCGCCCTCCCTCTCACACTCTCTCGCCTCTGCGAGAAAAAAAAAGTTACTTTTCTCTTTCCCTCTCTCTTTTTCTCAGAAACACAGTGATTCAGCCCCTAGCCTGCGCCGTTGGCGGATCTCGCTGCCGCCGCTCATCTGTCGGATCCATAAGGTTTCGTTTTTTTTTTCTCGTTGGTTATGGTGGTTTATTCTCTTCTCCTCGGAGAAGAAAATCAAAAACATTTTTGTTTTGTTAATTTCTTCTTCAATCAGTGTTCAACTAGTCTAAAAGAAAACATAGAACGAAGAATGTATACATCACGAATTAGAAAAAAGAAAAAACAAACAGATTCAATAAGCACAAGGTACAAAACAAACACATCATTCTTATTCGAATCGATAAGTAAAAAGGGAAACAAAATTGTTTTGGAAGATGCAGATGAACAAAGCGCAAAAAAAAAAAAAAAAAACTCGACTATAGTTTTGTTGGCTATGATAAACTTGTTGGAATCAAAAGCTGTATTTTTATCTGAAAAGATTGGGACAGGAATACAATGGGCAAACAAAATAGTAAACTAACGATGAGTCCTCTTGCATATAGAAGAAAATATAGATGCCCATGGGCTAGGCATAATTTGTTTCATAGAATCTCTTATTAGTTGTTTTCTTTGAGCAAACTAGTTAAATATACCATTTTTCCTGTTTCATATATTTTTTTGAGCTTCAATTTTGTATATGTATGTATTTTTTATGGTTTCATTGCTTCAAGAAAACTTTGTTGGAAATACTCACATTAGAGAGAATCTGACTTATAACCATTATTAAGATTCTTGGTGCTAGTTTGTAGATGGCTTCTAACTTCCACGTTGAACAGCTTATGTATTCTTATTGACCGTAAATGCATTTGATTTTTGGGAGTGATTTAATAGGGTTGCTTTTAGAGTTGGTGGGTTTTGCTGCTTTTATTGGTGCCATTTTGACCAATTGCTTTGAAATACTTTGAGTTTGGTCAGGAAAGGACAAAGTTTAGTTTCATCTTGTGTTTTTAAATGCCCAAGGCGCTCTAAGGCACAATGGCCCTCTGAAGCCTAGGCGGTTTTTTTTTTTTTTTTTTGTGAGGCGTACTATATATAAAAGTATTACATTACAAAGAGAAAGCATAGTTGAAGTGGAAGTATGAAAAAAAAGACACCAAACACAAAAAATTTTGCTTTTAGGCTTAGTAAACTTGATTCTTTTAGTTAATAAAGAATGAAAACCCTTAAATATTACTATTTTTTAAAAATAATAAAAAAGTTCAAGGCCCAAGGCTTTGAGCCTTGGGGCTTCACAAACGGTGTGCCTTATTTGCCAGACCTGCGTCTTGGCACGCACCCGAGAGGGCTTTTTAAAACATTGGTTTCATCTGTTTGGTTTAATGCGAAGGCCTAATGTGCAGATCAAGTGTGTCCATTTCTGATAGAGATAATGATATGCCCTGCACTTTTCTTATCAGAATTGTTTTGGTTAACAGTTTGATCGTTGAACTAGTAGACGATAACATTATAAACATCTGATCCAATTTAAGATATACTCTGAGATGTGCATAGAAAGTTGAAGGCTACTGATGTTTTGCCGTTTTGCCAACTTCTATAAGTAATAGTAATTTTAAACCTATAACATTTGACATAACTGTTAGGCATCTGCTGTTAACAATTATTACCAACATCAGTTCTTTTTATGCCATTTCTGCATTATCTACATTTTCTATCTAGTATATCTACCTTGGTTATGGTCAGATTAAGTTTCATGTCATTTTTCTAATTATTTGAATGTAAAGTGATAATTTTTTCATTATGCTTTATTCATTTCTCATTTGCTATTGCTCCCAATATCAATTGTCTTAGTGTTCATTCACTTGATACTTTACCGTGAGTGATATTTTTCCATTCTAATATAATTGCCTGTATGTGTATGGTATAAGAGAGGCTAATGGCTGACTGGGAAATATGGTAGTATCAGTATGAGATTTGTTTTGCTACATAGTTAGTTTTGTTTCTAAAATGATTGCTATATAGCTTTGCTTCTAAATTTAAGGACACTATTAGAGATGGGGATATCTATCTGCTTGACAATTTGTCAAGCATCTGTTAGGTGTAAGGCTAAGCTGGGAAATAATCCTTGCCTAATTTCCTTTTTCCCTCTGAAGTCTGAACTTTGAATTTTGCAGTTTTTTTTTTTCTTATCTTGGTTAGTTTTGTTGCAGATTATTTTGCTATGGATTCTTCAACCCAGACATTCCAACCTCGTGTAATGTCAATTAAATTATGGCCTCCAAGCCAGAGCACAAGGTTTATGCTCATAGAACGAATCATCAAGAATCTTACAACACCCTCCATTTTTTCCCGAAAGTATGGCTTATTAAGTAAAGAAGATGCTGAGGAGGATGCCAAGCAAGTAGAAGATATGGCTTTTGCAACTGCAAACCAACACTTTGAGAAGGAACCAGATGGTGATGGAAGCTCTGCAGTTCAAATTTATGCCAAAGAATCTAGTAGGCTTATGCTGGATATATTGAAAAGAGGTCCTAGAGTAAAAGAGGATGGAGAGGTGCTAATATCCGAGAAGGCTACTACTCGAGGAACGGTTTTTGATATATCAGGAGGACGAAGAGCATTTATTGATGCAGAGGAGGCTAAGGAGCTTTTAGAACCCCTTAAAGATCCTGGAAACCTGTTTACTAAGATCTGCTTTAGTAATAGAAGTTTTGGCTTAGATGCTGCTCGTGTTGCTGAACCGATCTTGTTGTCCATCAAAGATCGGTTGACAGAAGTTGACCTATCAGATTTCATTGCTGGAAGATCAGAGGGGGAGGCTCTTCAAGTCATGAACATTTTCTCTGCAGCATTAGAAGGTTGTGACTTAAGGTATCTGGACCTTTCAAACAATGCCATGGGTGAGAAGGGTGTCCGGGCATTTGGGTCGCTTCTGAGATCACAGAAAAATTTGGAGGAGCTTTATTTGATGAATGATGGTATTTCAGAGGAAGCTGCAAGAGCAGTTTGTGAGTTGATTCCATCTACAGACAAGCTTCGTATTCTTCAGTTCCATAATAACATGACAGGAGATGAAGGCGCAATTGCAATTTCTGAAATTGTCAAGGGTTCTCCAGCATTGGAGGATTTCCGTTGTTCTTCGACAAGGGTAGGTTCCGAGGGAGGGGTGGCTCTAGCTGAAGCTATTGGTGCTTGTACCTGTCTCAAGAAGCTTGATTTGCGTGACAACATGTTCGGGGTGGAAGCTGGAATGGCTTTGAGTAAATCTATATCTGCTTTTCCAGGTCTAACTGAAATTTATCTTAGTTATCTGAACTTGGAGGATGAAGGAGCCGAAGCATTGGCTAATGCTCTTAAAGATTCGGCCCCTTCGCTTGATGTTCTGGAAATGGCTGGAAACGATATAACTGCAAAAGGTGCTGCTTCAATAGCAGCATGTGTAGCAACAAAACAATTCCTCAGTAAGTTATATTTGGCTGAGAATGAACTGAAGGACGATGGTGTAATTTTGATTGGCAAGGCACTCCAGGATGGACATGGTCAATTGAGCGAAGTTGACATTAGCACAAATTCAGTCCGAAGGGCTGGGGCGAGATTCATAGCACAAATATTAGTGCAGAAGCCAGGATTTAAGTTGCTAAACATCAATGCCAATTATATATCTGAAGAAGGGATCGACGAAGTGAAGGAGATATTTAAGAATTCTCCTAATATGCTTGGGCCTTTGGATGAGAATGATCCAGATGGAGAAGATTATGATGAAGATGCTGAAGAGAATGGTGATCACGACGACGAACTCGAATCAAAGCTCAAGGGCCTCGACATCAAACGAGAGGAGTAAAAATTTCACAGGTCTGATTCGATCATCCTTTGATCTTCACCAGTGTTTTTGTTTCTTGTTTCTTTTTTTTTTTACTTTATGTGGTAGTTTCATACCAATATTTAACCAATTGTAACAAATCTCTGTTTTTAGCTAGGTATCAGAATCCTAGTTTAGAGATTTTTTAAGCAAAATTAGCTGCTTGCTATTCTGTAATTTGCCAGCTTTATTTTTTTTGTTGGCATATAAATTGATACAGTTCATTGAGACCTTCCGCCAATAGAATTGTGTTTTTTATTTTGGAAATTAATGTTCATCCTTTTATAGTGGACATCTTGGAGTTGAAGGTGTCGTTTAGGAGTTGTTGGAAACCATTTTGTAAAAATGGGGTAAAAATGTATGTTCAATTATAAGTTTGCTCCATGAACTTTTGTGTTAAAAAGGTATCCAAACATTATAACATAGGGCGAGTTTATTTATTAGATAATATTAATATTCACCAACTGTGATGTTTAGGCATGGATTCAATTTGATGTTTATTATATAATGAGTTCAAGTTTGATAGAAAGAACAGCTTACTTATGATTAAGCATGTGACATTTTGAATGGTATAGTTTTACATTTATGGGTTATACTTCTTTACATGATGATCAAGCCAATCTTTAATTTAAAAATCAAAATGACAATCTAATTTGTAGAGAGAAACAACCTAAATTAGTCTCTATATATGTAACTTTCCCTTCCAAGTTGATGGACGATATTTTCACAACATTTCTAGTTTTTAAAGTTTTGGTTTCTTTTCTCCTTCATGGAGTTCAATTAGCTCCACGAAATTCCATTTATTGCATCTTGTGATTCGAGATAGTGTGTCCACGAGAAGATACAATTTTGATCTATATGGGAGAGAATTACTCATTGAACTTAAGTTAAAATTGTTGTAAAGAGTAGGGGTGTACATCGCTCAATTGATATTAGTTTTGGGAAAAATTGGCACTAAATTGATCGGTAGGTTTTCATTTTATGAAAACTAACTATAATCGACTACCAGCAGTTGGTTTTGTTAGATTTTTTTCCTTAATTTTGTATTCAGATGTTTTTTCTTCAAATGTGGAGATCTGAGGTGAGGCGAGGTGGTGTAAATAGTAATCTGAGGCGAGTGAATGGCGACACTGGTGAAGGGAGATAGAGACAACAAAGAGATTGCTGGCGAGTTGTTAGAGGGAGATGGAGAGAGAGCGAGAGGGTGAAAGAAAGTTATGGCCATGAGGGATTTATGAGGTTGTTAGAGGGAGATGGAGAGAGAGCGAGAGGGTGAAAGAAAGTTGTGGCCATGAGGGATTTATGAGGTTGAGGGGGAGCAAGAGCAAACCAAAACGTATCTTTTTACGAAAGGAGTTCCTTTTTTTTTTTTCCTCTCTTTTAAACAATCGGAACCAATCAAAGGTCACACCAAATCGATTGAACAACCTTGATTCCATCGGTTTTGATGCATCTATTTTCACTCATATTAAGGAGATAATACGTGTATTCTGTTACACCTCCTATCATTCGTACAAGCTTAGCTTTAGCTAAACGATTGGGTATCAACCTTATAAGAGAAGGGGAAGAAAATGCTTTAGCTAAACGATTGGGTATCAACCTTATAAGAGAAGGGGAAGAAAATGAATTATTTCAATAATTGGCAATGGAGGAGGGAATAATCAAAAGAGAATAATTTAGTGGTCCCACTAGTTGGTTATTCTGGACCACCAACTCAGTCATAAAACAACAAGGAAGGAAGGGAAGGAGGCAACAATCATTTTGGGACAAGCTGAGGACAACTGCTAAATGAGAGAGAATCTAGCCCTCTCGAATAGGCTGATTATCTTTTCATTTCTTGGTTTTAGTTGATAATATTGTTTTTGCGTATTGTGTTCTTTCTTTGTATTTTCCCCCTTGAAATATATAAATAATATTGCACAGACTATTGCTCTGTTTTTGGGGACTCTGTTTGTTGGGTAAATTTGTGTTTGTAGATAGGGATACCTAACAAATTGGTGTTCAGAGTCGTTCAACTTGGGGAGGACTAGGCAAATGGCACAGAAACAACTCGAGGAGAGGATGGAAACAAATGAGAAAGAAATGCTCAAGATGAAGAACTTAATCGTGGGACTCTATAAGAATATGGAACGACTGATCGAAGAAGTGCGTGAAAATAGTGTGATGAAGAAGAATGAAGATTCGGGCATAGTGGAAGTATCCCATCTCAAGCTGAAGGGTAAGATGGAAGAAACAACTTCTTCAACAGGACAATGAGCAGTTGGATATGATAAAAGTAAATATAAGAGGTTAGAGATGCTAATATTTTTGGGAGAAAATCTAGAATCATGGGTCTATCGGGCGGAACATTACTTTGAGACTCACGAGCTTAGTGACACGGAAAAGGTAAAGGTAGTTGTGGTGAGTTTCGTACCAGATGAAGTTGACTGGTTCAGGTGGAGCCACAATTGGAAACCAATCACGTCCTGGGAAGAGTTGAAAAGAAGGTTATTCGAGCGTTATCGACCCACGAACGAGGGAAGCCTCATAGCAAGGTTGCTGCATATCAAACAAGAAGGGAGCTACAAAGAGTATGTGAGAAGTTCGTGACCTACTCTACCCCATTACCGGAGTTGGTAGAAAACGTTCTCACAGATGCTTTCCTTAATGGTCTGGAACCTGCGTTACAAGTTGAAGTAATCAACCGTCATCCTTTTGTTGAATTTAAGTGAGAAACATATGAGTACAATAAACATATGAATACAATAAACTAGGGCATATACCCAAAAGTTCTCCCACTTGTCCTAGTTTACAAACTTCGTAGACCTAGACTCTGTAGGTAACTTTCAAACACTTTAGCCATGAGGGCCTTTGTAAAAGGATCAACAATGTTTTGCTCAGAAGATATCTGAGTTACTACAACGTCTCTATGATGTACAATCTCTCGGATCAGATGGTATTTGCACTCAATATGCTTGTCGCGCTTGTGGCTTTTTGGTTCTCTTGAATTTGAAACTGCACCACTATTATCACAATATAGGGTGATAGGCAGATGCATATTTGGAACAACTTCCAAATCTGTCAAGAATTTCCTCAATCATACTGCTTCCTTTGCTGCTTCACATGTAGCTACGTATTCAACTTCCATTGTGGAGTCCGCAATACAGTTTTGCTTCACACTTCTCCACACTACTACTCCTCCATTCATCTCGATGTAGATTTTCTTGCATCTTTATCGGTTTGAAAATCAGAGTCAGTGTATCCAGTAAGGATCAAATCCTTAGTACCATACACGAGCATGTAGTTCTTCGTTCTCCTAAGATACTTGAGGATATTTTTAACGGCAGTCCAATGATCATATCCAGGATTGGACTGATACCTACTGACTATCCCTACTGCGTAGCATATGTCAGGTCTAGTACATAACATTGCATACATCAGGCTCCCTATTGCGGAAGCATAGGGAATGCGTCTCATATTCTCAACCTCTTGAGGTATCTTAGGACATTGATCCTTTGAAAAATGAATTCCATATTTGTAAGGTAACAGACATCTTTTGGAATTCTGCATCTTATACCTAGACACATTTTGTCTATATAAGTTGCTTGAGACATGGCTATTGTTCTGTTCTTGCGGTTCCGAATAATTTGAATCCCGAGAACATACTGCGCATTTCCTAAATCTTTCATTTGAAACTGCATTGCTAAGGTTCTGTTTCTTCTTTTAGATACACCGTTCTGCTGAGGCATATTAGGTGCAGAGAGTTGTGACATGATTCCGTGTTCTATCATATAGTCCTGGAATCTTAAGTCCATGTACTCTCCACCTCGATCTGATCGTAGTGTCTTAATTGTTTTACCTAATTGGTTCTCAACCTCAGCCTTATATTCTTTGAACTTTTCAAAAGAATCAGAATTATGATGCATTAGGTAAATATGACCATACCTTGAATAATCATCAATAAAACTGATGAAATATTCATACCCACCTCGAGCTTTGACATTCGTCGGTCCACAGAGGTCCGAATGTATGAGCTCTAAGGATATTGTGGCTCTGAGACCTTTTCCAGTAAAAGATCTCTTAGTCATTTTTCCCTCAAGACAAGACTCACATGGAGGTAAAGAATTGTCTTCTAACTGATTTAGGAGACCATTCTTAACCAATCTCTCAATCCTTGTGAGATTTATGTGGCCAAGTCTTAGGTGCCATAGATAGGCATTAGAAGAAACTTTTTTTCCTTTATTCTGAGTTTCGACTGTTCTAAACATCTCAGTATTTAAGACAAATTTTGCTTTAGTTAGTCTTAATTTATATAAGTTGTTTTCAAGTATAGCAGAACAAATTTGAATACCTTTTCTGAAAATGAACGCTTCATTAACTTCAAAAGATATTTTATACATTTGTTCCAATATATATGTGATAGATATTAAATTCTGTCTCATTTTAGGAGCATACAAAACATCTTTAAGTATGATATATCTATCGTTGAAAAACAACTCAAGTCTCCCACTGCTTTAGTCGAGATAACCTCTCCTGTTCCAACCTTGAGGGTGATCTCGCCTTCTTTAAGCTTTTTCTAGGAACTAGTTTCCTGAAAAGAGAAGCAAATATGATTAGTGGCTCCTGAATCCAATATCCATATTGAGGTATCATCCTCCACTAAACATGTCTCAGCAACTAGTAAATCATATTTACCTTGTGCTTCTTTCGAGGCAAGGGCCTGAGGACATTCCTCAGTTAAGACAAATCTCAGGTCATCTATTACTAGTGTTGAATTCAAATTTTTTTTCCATGTTGAGTAATTATCGCCGTTTAGTTTCTCAGAAGCTAAGAGTTGATCTAAAGAGCTAGTCATGCTGAAAAGAAAAACATATCATTTTTAATAAAACATTAATCTTTTAAATCCAATCAAGTTTAGAAAAAAAAAAAAAAAAAACTAATAATATACCCTTCATTATTATATTTTGCAACGATATTTCAATGGTTTAGAATAACCTTCACCGAGGGGTGATCGACTATTCTTCCATTGAACCAAGACTATCTTGACTAGATACTATCACTAGATTAACTCTTATCCCTATAGTAACTTAGTTATCGCTACTTTGGTCAAGAATTTGCTAACACTTAGTAATTCTCGTAAGTGTGACCCTCCATTTTCAAACGTCAAAGATCGGAATCATCATGCTCCCGAAGTTGGAAAGACAAGAATGAAAACGGACCTGAGAGACCCTATCAATTTCTAGAGTTCACGAAGTTTCGAATCCTATAATACAGCCCTCCGATTGGTAAGGTCGCTCCAGGGCAGACATGCAGGGGCATTATAGGAATCTTATGGTGCGACCTAATAAAAGAGACCGTAGGATGTGTTGACACATTTTCTTCTCCCACTTACTATGAACAATTCCCCTATTCATCTTGGTATTGACTCATACAAACACTCTCCGAATGGAGTCCACTCCCAGGGTGGCCCAAAGTCAAGCATGAATTTCACGGTGTGAACTCTTAGGGATACTAGAGCTAAAAGTACATTACTTCTCTCCAGCTGAAGTGTTCTAGACGGTTACGGTATAAAACACTTAGCGATACATTTCAGCTAACTAAATATATCCTAAGTCTAGGTGATTCATCCGAGTATAACTTTTATACTGGATTTTTAACCTACGATGTCTAGGTGATTCATCTGAGTATAACTTTTATACTAGATTTTTAACCTACGATGTCTAGGTGATAAACAAATTTTATTACCTCACACCGCTCACGCATGCTCATAAAATCGGTTTAACCTAACTCAGACGGCGGCTCGATCTCCAGGTAGTAGGTGTTCCATGAACCGTCAACTTAAAAACCTTCAAACTTAGTCATCTTATCTGACTTTTTTCCGGGTGAGTTTTCTTGTAACTTCAGTTTTACAAGATATCGACCTATTTTTTATGAAAATTGGGATTGCTCGATGGTTAACCCTAAATGAGCATGCATCTTATCTGTATTATAGATTTTAGAAGTCTAGGTTATTTTATAACAATTATAACCCTAGAGCATTCATCTATAACATGTTTCCTTCAATCAAACATGCTTTAATATAACACTTATATTAAAACTAAGCATGCATAGTCTATATTTTATAACACTTATAAGATATAACAAATGAATGTCACATGCTTTTCCTATGGTAGGGTTTTAAAACTATATGACATACTATATGCACACATAATGAAACAACATTATACATCACATGCATAATAGGTAAACAACACTAAAGTGGACCGATTTTGGCATTAAAAACAAACAAATAACTAATTTATTACAAAAATCAACAACCAATTTCCCGGAACCGACTTCAAACACTTTGAACCATTTGGAACCGCCAAGAAACCACTCGAACTGGCCAAAAAACTCCTGAACCGGCCCAAAAACTCCAAAAACCAAGTTGAACCAGTCAAACCGGCTCAACAGGTCAAACAGACTGGTCTAGACCGTCTGGACCGGCTGGCGCAGTCAACGGGCGCAGGTCGGGTCGAGTCGACGGAATGCGCGAGTCGCGAGCAGGCAGGAGGCACGCGGGTTGCGGGTCGCGGGCGAATAGCGCATGCGAGGCAGCTACGGGCGGATCGGACCGGAGTGGGCGGAGATACCGGGTCGGAGCGCGAAATGGGTCAGACGCTCCATCGACAGCTGGCGCACACGGGGTTACTCCGAACCGGGCCAGATCCGGGTTGGCGGATCGGTCTGGGAGCTTCTCTCGGGTTTGGAGGCTAATTCTGGGTCTGTGAGCAATTTTTCTCCAATTTGGCTGTTGTCCTCTCTCCCGGAATCAAGAAATTAAGCCTAATTTCAACTCTAATGACTCCAACAAATTTATAGACCCTTTTTCACACATTAATGCTCATAAACATGTGAGCAATTACAAATTTCCACTACTGAACTATGACCGGCCATCATATTAGCAAATAAACGTATTCCTGAGCTTAATGCGCGAAAACAATGAGGGATTAGCTCAAGGAGTACTAAAAAAGGTGCTAATGGCAGTGGGACTCCTGCAGGTAATGAGAAACTTAAAAAATGAAGCCCATTTCTTTGAAATCCCACTATAGTAATACCAATAAAAAGAGAAAATGAGAGACCCAAAGTAATGAGAAAATGACTTGAAGAAATTTAAAGAAAAACAATGCCAAAATCATAATAAATCCACTTTAGTCCATATTTCATTCAACACTTGAATAGAAAGGAAAAAAAAACACCCACTAAAAACAATTGAGTGTAATTAAAGCATGTTCTGATACCACATGATGGAACATGAGACATACGCAGCGGAATAAGGACCTAATTATACTCTAATTTCTTTTAATTTAAAGGAAAAAATGCATGCAATTGAAGGAAAAACAGTAATTAAAAAATTACCTTTGAAGCTCCCGAAACCCGCTTTTCCTCGCTGAATCTCGATCTAAACACGAACGGACCACCACTAGAGTTGACCTACTATCCTCTGGACTCAGAACCGGGTTGTGGGACCCGGTGGATGAAGAACCCGAGAGAGGGAAAGAGATTGAAAAGAAGATGGAATTTGGGTAGAGTTTGGGTTTGTTTTTCCAGCCCAATTTTGAAAACAAAAATTGGCAAATTGTCAAACTTTTTCCTTTAAATTAAAATCAATTAGAGTGTAATTAGGTCCTTATTCCGCTACGTATGTCTCGTGTTCCATCACCTTTGTGCCTGGATGAATGTATGAGGGAGGCCCAACTCGTAAATGACTGTAACCTAGCTTTTAAAATGACCTTAAACGAATTAGGTTGTGTTGGACCCAGAAAAAGGGAAGGCCCAGAACAAAGAAAAAGGGGTCAACGTATCCACGAAAACAAGCCTCAAGGGAATAGAAAGAGGAGCCACCAGACAAGTTTTGATCCCGATCAATGGGAACCCGATGAAGAAGGATCCACTGGTGAGGCGATTATCTGATCGCGAGTATAAGGAAAGGTTGGATAAGGGTCTTTGCTTCAGATGTAATGATAAATACTCGCAGGGCCATCGTTGCAAAATAAAGGAAAATCGTGAACAATGCTGTTCATAGCAACAGAAGAAGATGAGAAGGAAACAACAGAAAGCACTGGTATGGAGGAAGAACTTGAGGTGAATATGCTGGAACTCATTGAAGATGCGAAAATATCTCTTTGATCAATGATGGGGTTCTCGAAACAAGGCACCATGAAGCTAAAAGGAGAAGTCAAAGGGGAGATGGTGTTAGTACTAATAGATTGTGGGGAAACTCACAATTTCATACACCAAAGTTCAATCCAGAGGGCCAAAATATCAGTCACCAGCACGACAAAATATGAAGTGATCATCAGTAATGGAGAAGCCATAACCGGTATTAGAGTATGCAAGGCAGTGACAGTTAAGTTACCAGACTTGGTTATGGTGGCCGATTTTCTTCCAATGAACCTGGGAAAGATGGACTGGTATTGGGAATGCAATGGCTAGTCATGACAGGTTTTATGGGGGTTCACTGACCCTTTTTGACAATATGCTTCATGGAGGGAACTCATATAGTCCTTCTGAAGGGGATCCATAATTGACCAGAGTAGAGATTTCATTAAAGCGTTAGCCAAAGTGTGTAAAGAAGAAGATTAGGGTTTTTGATAAAGTTTCAGACTCTGGAAATCACTGGTAATCGAAATACAATCCCAAATAAGGAAGTTAAAGAAGAAGAAGCGCTACCGGTGGTGATTTAAGCGCTGCTGAGTGAGAACGAGGATATTTTCATGGTTTGCGTTGCCCCCCAAAAGAGAAATTGATAATCAAATCATCACTCTTGAAGGACAACCCCCAGTTAATGTGAGACTATATAAATATAGGCATCATCAGAAGGAATAGATTGAAAAGCTGGTGTAAGAAATGCTACAAGTAGGGATAATCAGACCAAGTCGTAGTCCTTATTCCAGTCATATTCTGCTTATTAAAAAAAAAAAGGATGGTGGATGGAGATTTTGTGTGGATTATAGGCGATACCGTGGTGATAAGTTTCCAATTCCAGTCATTGAAAAGTTACTTGACGAACTCCATCGATCTACAGTGTATTCAAAACTGGACCTACGCTGGGATATCATTAAATTCGGATGAGGGATGAGGGATGAGGACATTGAGAAAACGACCTTTAGAACACATGAGGGGCATTATGAATTCATGGTGATGTCATTCGGTCTAACAAACGCACCAATGACTTTCCAATCTCTAACGAATCAAATCTTCAAACCTTTTTTTATGAAGGTTTATATTAGTATTCTTTGACAACATTCTGATCTACAGTCCAGATATATCAACTCACGAAACACACTTAGCAGTGGTATTCAACGTCTTAAGAGATCACAAGCTATTTTCAAATAAAAAGAAGTGTGCATTCTACCAGACTAGGATTCAATACCTGGGTCATTGGGTGTCTCAAGAAGGAGTTGAAGCAAACAAAGAAGATCAAAGCATTGGTCGAGTGGTTGCAGCCTCAAAACGTGACAGAGCTCATGGGCTTTCTTGGATTAATCGTGTATTATAGGCGTTTTGTGCAGAGGTATTGTTAGATCACAACACCACTTACCCAACTGCTACAAAAAAATGCTTTCTGTTGGAATGAGCAAACCCAACAAGCATTTGAAGAGGGCTATGGTAACTGTTCCTGTATTAGCCTTACTAGATTTCACTTTACCGTTCATGATAGAGACAGATGCATCCAAATTCAGGTTAGGAGCAGTCCTTACATAGAACTCGAAACCAATTGCTTATTTTAGCTAAAAGTTGTCCACCATAGCCTAAGAGAAGTCAATATACGAAGGGAGTTGATGACTATCGTTTTAGCAGTGCAAAAATGTTGTCATTATCTACTAAGGGCAAAGTTTACTGTGATTTTCGATCAAAAGGCACTAAAGTTCCTGATAGAACAAAGAGAGGTACATCCATAATTTCAAAGATGGTTAACGAAGTTGATGGGATACGATTTTGACATCCTATATTAACTGGGTCTTTAGAATCGAGCAACTGATGCATTATCAAGGTTGCCTCCTACAGCTGAATTACTTATATTAACCATTCCTTCATTGTTGGATGTGGAATTGATAAGGAAAGAAGTTAGCGAGGATGAAGAACTTCAAAAGATCATTGCGATGTTGAAGGACAATCCAGAGGGGAAGCCCAAGTATTATTTGGGAAGTTGTTTTATAAGGGCAGGTTGGTTTTACCAAAAACCTCTTCACTCATTCCCTTACTTTTACCTACTTTCCATAATTCGGTATTGGGGAGCCATTTAGGATTTTTTCATACTTATAAAAGAATGTCAGGTGAAATATTTTGGAATGGGATGAAAATTGATGTAAAGAAGTATGTAGAGCAATGTGAGGCCTGTGAACGTAACAAAATAGATGCCTTAAAACCTCCAGGCCTACTACAACCATTTCCAATACTGTACCAAATATGGGAAGATTTGACAATGGACTTTGTTGAGGGGCTATTGTATTCATAAGGGTTTAATACCATCATGGTGGTTGTAGACAGGTTGAGTAAATGTGCCCACTTTATAAGGCTACGCCATCCATTTTCAGCAAAGCAGGTTGCAGAGCTCTTCATTCAGGAAGTCATACGACACCATGGAATACCAAAATCCATTATCACTGACAGGGACAAGATTTTTCTCAGCCACTTTTGGAAAGAATTCTTTTCGATGATGGGAATTATGTTGAAGCGAAGTATATCATTTCATCTGTAGGAAGATGGGAAAATCGTTGCCTAGATACATATTTAAGGTGCTTTTGTAATGAACAATCAACCAAGTGAAGTAAATGGATTCCATGGGCTGAGTTATGATATAACACCACTTTTCACACCTCGATCAAGTCTACTCCTTACCAAGTTGTTTTTGGAAGACAACCCCCTCCATTGATATCATACCTTTTTCTTTTCTGGTGGTGTGGTTGTAGAATGTGAGGAAGTGGTTCCTAGTTCTTCCAAATCTAGCTCTTTTATTGACTTAGTAGGTGGCTCCAATTCCTTGCCACTCCTTAGTGTTATTGCACTTACTTTTCCCCTGGGTTTCGATTCTGGCTGAGATGAGAGTTTTTCAGACTGTCTCTCCAATTTACTCATCGAAGTGGCTAGCTGAGAGACTTAGGTCACCAAAGCATCAATGACATTCTTTGTATCCTATCAAAATTTAAAAGAGTGGTCAGCAAGGCTCCTGACAATATCTTCCAAGGACATACCTGAGCTAGACAGAACTCGATTAGGCTGAGCTTACTCATTCTATCCACCCCATTTGAAGTTTGGATGATCCCTCCACCCAGGATTGTATGTTGGACTGAATGGGACCTGCCTCTTTTTTGCCAATTGAAGTTGTAGCATCCAATAGCATTTACCTCAAACATTACTCTTTGTAGAGCATTTGGGCAAATGTCAGCTGTATATCCAGCTCTATGACACATTTGGCAAACAATAGTAGGCGGTCTATTCTCTGTCTTCGCCATCTGTTTAAAAATAGAAACTAGGTCAAATATTTCTTTTCTAAGTTCACTAACCTCGTTCCCTGACTGTAGCTCTAGTGCCAAATTGTTGAGAATTTGTTGCCATGGTAGCTATCAGTTTCATTTCCTCAGTTGGGGTTTTATTAACTAAAGTTCCTCTTGCGGCGGCATCTATGCTACTCTTGTCAGTCTGCATCAACCCCTCGTAAAAATACTAGATCAACAGATAGTCTGAGATATGATGGTGGGGAAACTTCGCACAAGTCTTTTTGAATCGTTCCCAATACTCGTGAAGCGTCTCCCCATCGAACTACATAATATTGTAGATCTCATTTCTTATGCTGCCAGCTCGGGATGCAGAGAAGAACTTTTCCAAGAACTGCCTCTGCAACACTTCCCAAGATGTGATGCTCTCAGGTGGAAGGTGTTGGGATTGGTGTCTTAATTCTCCCGGAGTCTCATTGTTTGTAATGGTACACATTGTTTGATGAATAAAATAAATGTTATTTCATTTTGGCATTTACTCATATCCAATAAACAAAGCTCCTTGGTTATTTTATGTAAACTTAAGCATGTATATGTGATATACAAGTGAATCATGACTTAAGTGATAACCTAAATAGGTTTGTAGTATAAGGATTAAGGTTGGATGCCTGATCCTGGTGACACTACGGATACGGCCCGCTTTGTAGAGGTTTGCAAGTGTTGTAAACTACTATAGATGGTAGATCCTGACATTCATATGGAGACGTGCAAGTAGGGGTGTCCTATACAAAGAGTTTGTATAAGACCAAGACCAAGACCATGAGATGACTAGACTCTGTATATAACGTCGTTGATACTAGAGACATACATCTCACCTAAATGACCATAGGTGACACGACCTCATTCCTGAGTGTTTTGGGAACTCCTGCCTTTGAGGGCGGTCCTTTGATTAGTATGGGTGAGAGTGGCTATATTCTCAACTCAACATGCCTACCTTTTTGGGGACTTGTCTGATCTGGGAGC
The DNA here is from genome assembly GCF_027475165.1 of Benincasa hispida. Taxonomy (NCBI): domain Eukaryota; kingdom Viridiplantae; phylum Streptophyta; class Magnoliopsida; order Cucurbitales; family Cucurbitaceae; genus Benincasa; species Benincasa hispida. The sequence continues at coordinate 27,903,966 of NC_143486.1, forward strand.
TAGGAACTCAATCCATAAGATGAAATTCACTCCTTTCCCAAAGCAGGGATAAGTAGAGAGATTGCTCCCTTAAGTGCTGATTCCAGGGCTTGAACATAGTGGCTACAGCTTCTCTTTGGAAAAGAGAACTCGGTCATAGTAGGATTATGACTTATGTCATTAGAAAGACCAGTGGTACTTAAGAAGTTAGATGTAACTACGGGGGCATAATGGTTATTGGCCCAACTGTACTTACGAGCAATTTGTGAAGGGTTGTCGCACTACTGATTGGTTAAGATGGACACATAATATATTTATGGTAAGGAGAGTTTAGCTATTGGTCTTTGGTGGAGTGTCTGACAGTTAACGGATGGTGGATTCTGTGACTAAAGAGTTTAGTCAGTTATTCACGTACCATTGGAGTTTTGAGCTACAAGTCCATAAGGTCCCCTTGGTAGCTCAATGAATTTAGTTGAGAATCAGTTCTTGGTGTTGATTTGAAATGTTCAAATTGACAAGAGGTAATTCGATTATATATGATATGATCGATATGATGTATGAGATACATCTATTGGAAGATTGATGTAAATGAGATTTACATTAAATACCATAGAATAGAAAAAGAGCTATGGTTTATGTTTCTCATGAGATGAAATATCAAAACTATAGGTTATAAATATAGTATGATAAGTTGGTTCTCAATTATATTTATAATAATATTAATTATTGGATAATTAAATCTTTTTCTCTAATAACCAATTGAGTGGAAGGTTATTGGTGGTTCATGGTAACCGTGAGATAAAAGAAAAATTGTTTTCCTAATTTTAGTAAGTTTTTGTCAAAAAATTGATTTTGAGATTTTCTCTCGAAAAAAGAGTCTCATGGAAGTTGTCAAGTAAATACGGATTTACTAATCGACAACTTGACAAAAGGTAAACGATCGTGTAGTATTTGTAAGAGACAGACACGGAAGTAAGCAATGAGCTAAACGATCGCTTAGCTTTCCCTAGACGATCGCTTAGATTTTGCTAAACGATTGGGCATCGACCTATACGATAGGTTTCAGCCATCTCCCACTTGCTTAATCCTTTACACGATTATTGATTCCTCTGACTTCTACCTCAAACCAAGTTCACACAGAGCCCATCCCCTGGATTCTCACACCGAGAATACCGAGGTAGCCTTCTTGGTGGTGTCATACTCAACTCGACACCCTGAGGTTCTGTGGAGGCCGTTCGTGCTGTTGAGGTGTTCGTGACCGAGGCGATCGATGAGATTGAGTGTCCGGTGTTCGTGCTGCATAGCGGTTGTATTGTTCAAGCATTTGAGGTTGCAGAATTCGAGCATTCATGATTAAGGAGCGTGGAGACGAGTCTACAAATGTTCATAGTATTTCTCCTTGTTCATTTGTATTTTCATGTTGTAATTTCTGTAATGAATACATAACCGTTTGTTTCGTTTTACGACTGTAATTTGTTAAGTTCATACAGATTGTAATTTTGGAATGATCTTTTTCGCTGCTTATGGAAATCCTTGTGATCGATTTCCTTCAATTGATATCAGAGCCACTCCTTGACATCTCCTTTTAACGAAAAGGGGAATGCCCGCATATTGATTTGCTCTTGAATCACCCCATTCGGTCTCATCCCATCGCACACCACATAGAATTCCTTCAAGTGCTTGTGCAAATCTTCACCTTGTAGACTAGAAAATGCAGGAAGTAAGTGAATTAATGCAAATTTAAGCTTAAAGTTACCTATCGTTTCAGGATAAGCAATGCATTGCGGTTGTTGAGTGAAGTTTGGTGTTGCAAGCTCCCTAAGAGTTTTTTCACATTCAGCTATTATTGGTAAATTTTCAGGAACACTTTCTTCTCTAGATGTGTCTTCAACACGAATATCTATATAAAGCGCAACTTGCTTTCTCTTCTCTCTCCTGATTCTCCTCTCCTCCTTAGAAATTTCTGCAAAATACAACTACCTAGAATCTTTGGGAGTGTGGGTCATGAACCAAAAGAGAAAATCGATTAGCTAGGAAAGCACTACAAGCCTAAAAAATCAAGAAATTCGTTGGCTCCCTAACAACAACACTAATTTTGTAGGTCGTCGAATTCATCGTTGCCTGTAAACCTGTGCTACACAAATGATATTTATATGCATTAAACAAACAACTTATACTAACTAGTAGTATAAATGATAAGTCTGGATCGAACCATATAGAGCCAAATTGGATTCCTCAAAAATTGAAACTAGTAGAAGTAACCAGGGAGGTTTTGTGAAAATTGCGAATTAAAATTGCACAATGTGAAAGAATGTGTAAAAATATCAATTGAACAAAATACTTAGCTTGGGTAGTTTTAGTTTATCTCATTTCTTTTCAATTATATCATAGACTATTCAAAAGATATGTGAGAATTCAAATTACAACTTAGCCTATTGGTTTAGAATCCTAACCGGTAGTCCATAAAAGCAAGTTAATTAAAGGAAAAGGAGAATCGTCAACTAATCAATCAATCAACAACCATTAAGAACTAAGGCAAAGCTAAGCCAAACAATTGATTTCCATCGTCTAACCAATTATTTGATCGAGAATTATCTAAGTTATAAAGTAATGCTTATTAAATGGAGTCCCAATTTAACTTCAAAAACTTACTTAACTCTTGCTTCTAGGTGATGACTATCTAATGATTACAAATTAGGGTCAATCAAAGCAATCACCTATACATGCATAGCTAATTTGTCAGATTATCCCATATAAGACAATTGAATAATAAACACAAGATAAATTTTCATAAAATTCAGAAAAGTCTCATAGAATTACATAACATAGTCTCAAGAATGAATTGGAATGAAAGTAAACTACGAAACCCAAGCTAAGTTCTTACCCTTTAGCCATAAATCATCTTTTAATTCAATACAATGCTCAAAGGGGAAGAAGATTCAGAATTCTGATCAAAAGAAAGGTAAAAACTGAGTAGAAACAAAGTGGCGATCGTGCATTCGAGTATGTGTAACCTAGGCTCGAACTGATCGGTATTTTATAAAATCTATCGCAGCGTCGCAATGCTATGGACAGTGTTGCAACGTTATTCTGCTTCCACGCACTGTTCCAAGTCGTAGCTTGCAGCGCTGCCCTGTTCTTTCACGGAATGGGTAGCTACTGCCTTATAGCGTTGCGACGCTCCGGCTGAGCAGAGAACTTCATTTTTTTGCCCTTCTTTCTTCATTTGTTCAATTTGGCTCCTATCTTTGCCATCTTAATGCCTTTTTGTCCCAAACACTTCATTCAACTGCTTGTACACTCGAGTCCTACAAAAAATTTGTAGGACAATCCCGAATTAAGTAAAGGAAGATAACACATTTTCGATGTTATCATTTCCTCTTAATGAAGATTTTGGTTTCTCCTCGCTTTTGTTAAGTTCTTTGGTTATTTTCCATAAAAGAATATCTTATGTCAAATAGAGTTTGTTATTGTTGAGCTTGGCAGATAATATTTTCTTTAGTTAGATATCTTGTCTCTAACATGGCTGAGTTATTCATTCCTTATCAATGACAGATTTGTTGGGGAGATCGTTTCCTTTTATTCCTGTCGCTGGTGTTGGTCTCTTTTCCTTGTATTGTTTGTATTTATTGGTTGGTTTTAGTGTTTTTAGGATAAGTCATCTTTTGCCTTGATTAGAGTTTTTTTTCGAAAAAAGGTTTTGTATGAAGATTTTATATTGTATAGTGGGCTATCTTCGAGAAAAAGAGCGGTGGTTCTCTGTGAAGCTTGATCTGTTTAAGTAGTTTGCTAGTAGAGTTGTTCAAGACACCAAGTAAGTGGTTATTCGTCTGGCAGGTGAAGAGAAGGTGAGATCATCACTATGACAACAAATTTAGGGGAAGCCTAAATCTACGAATCCATTTAAAGCAGTACTCGTGTTAGGAGGAGGCTAACTTGCTTACTAGTCATTCTGTTATGTGTAAGGTGATTTTATGTAATTTTAGTTGTTGTGTATGTTGTAAAACTAAATTACAAACTAGTGGATTTCTTTTCACTTAGGCAGATAGCTTCCCTGACGTAGGTATAGTTACACTGAACTGAGTTAACAATTCTCTGTATTCTTTCTCTCTCATCTCTCTTTCAATTGTTTTTAGTTTTGTCTATGACATCTTTACAAGCTTGTGACATCATTGTGATTCACCTTTTATTTCAACAGTCATTTTCAATCTTTAATGCTAATGTCTAATATTTATTAAGAAAATTGAAAGATTTATAATGAACTAAGTTTTACTATTTTTTTCATTATTGTTAAAACTAAATTTCAAATTTTACTTCAAAATTATTGTAAATTGATTAAAAGACATTAACAACCAAACAATGAAGTGGATATTTACTGAAAAGTCGATTTTAAAAGTGTAAATATTGTACATAAGAACCAAATGGAAACAAAACCCAAATCTCAAGGGTAAAATTCTAATATGTTGAAAGGGTCTTTTTAAATATAAAAAATTGAACCAAAATATATACAAAATATAGCAAAATTTTAGAACTATCGATGATAGATGCTGATAGACACTAATAGACCTATTAATGTATATAGGGACAAAATGAAATCCAAATGTAAGGACTATAAGTACAACATTTTGAAACTTATGGATTAAATAAAAACTAGACTCGAAATCTAAGGACAAATTCTTTGCTATACAATTATCTTTTCTAAAATACTTCAGTAAATATTTTTAGAAATATTCACACGTACATAGCTGAGAAAAATTAATCAGTGGCAAGTTTTTCTTTTCATTTCTTTTCTTTTTTTTACTTTGAGCTGGAAATTAAAATAATATATGTACATATTTGGTAGATAAAATTTATAATATAATATTCATTTAAATACACATTTTCTAAAATAATAAAAATAATAATATGTGTTTAAGTCTATCTCATAACAAATTGAAAATAAAAATAATATATAATATGTATATTGGAAAAATTGAAAAATAAAGCTAAAAGAAAAATCTTACCTTAGCAAATCATTTGAGGGAAAAGGCTAACTAGATAAATATGATATATGTAATCTAAAAATGAAAAAAAAAAAAGAGATAAATATGATTTATTCAATTTCATCCTCTCTTCAATCTTTGTCAAATGTCAACTAATACATGAAGCATAATAATAAAACATGTCTTATTCCATCAATATTTGGGTCTTTTCATTGGGGAGGGGATCATTTAAATAGATATAATCTGTCTTTTCTTAAATATATAAACATATTTGAAAACATTTATTTATTTTAATAGAACAATTAGAGATGTTGTTTTTAAAAAATCATTACAAATATGATTTTTTAAATGATTAGTTTTGAAGATAATAATAAAAAAAAAAAAGTTCAACTTTAATAGCGAATCAATATATTTTTATTTCATATGACCGTAATTTGTTTAAAAAATCCTTTATTAATTTAGATATTGATAAAATTAATATAAACTCGACTTACTTTAGTGAGAAGAAAAATTTTCATAAATGGTAAAAATGAACTTCAACTTACCTAAAGTTTCTATAATCTATCTCGAGATTAGAGATTCTATTCTTTAACTCTACATGTCAAGTAGAGATAAAAAAGTCGATCTCAAAATAATAAAAATAAATGGGGAAAATATTAATAACTAATTGATGATTTTTTAAAAAAAAAATATTTGTGAAATTGTGCGGAAAAGATATTTTTAGGATATGTGAAGGACATGAAAGGAAGGAAATTAAAGACGAAAGAAAAAAATCTTTGTTATCTTATAAGTAAGAAAATATGACAAATAATTGATTGACCATTTTTAAATAACAATTGAATATGCTTCATACATGTGTATTGTGTATGTTGTATGTAACTAAGCTAGTAGAGAAAGTCATTTATTTAAAAAAGTACAAATGAACTTTGTCTTTTTCTTATAAATTCAATGGTCAAAAACATTGCTTTGTGGGACATTTGAACGGATGATCCAAAAATTGGACCCAAAATGTCAAATGACCCATTTTTAAAAAATAATGTCAATTGACCCTCTGTTGACACATCGCCATACCAAATTACGTAAATTGTCCTTACACTGGCCTCACGAGGTAAATCTCACTCTCACTCTCGCTTGAAATTTCCTGGTTTGATGTGATTGCTCGTCAGTGTACTGTTGATTTGACAAAATGTAACGACGGAAGCCTCAAATCAAATCAATAATACCTAAACACAATACAATGGTGATTTCTTTAAACTCTAAACTCCATTTCAAAAGTGATTACTTCTCTAGTTTTCTACGGTGTTTTGTTGAACGGAGATTTTTCGAACGGGGATTTCCAAGACGAGACTTTCTTAGAAAGGAATAACTTTTTTCAGAAAGGTGAATTATTTTGAGTCTGTTTAATTATTTTTTATGTGTTATTTCTGGAAAGGTAGCATTACGAAATTTTGTATTGGAGAGAGTAAGAAAGAGGAAGAGTATGAGAGAGAGTGAGATTATGAGAGAGAGCGAGATTACGAGAGAGAACGAGATTTTGAGAGAGCGAGATTGAAAGAGCGAGAGCGAGATTTTGAGAGAGAGCGAGAGTACACTTCAATTGTTGTACAGCTTAATGACAAATGTTCTCTTGCTTTGTAGGATGACAGAAAAGTGTCTATTTATTCGATTTGGAGGTGATTGGGATGAGAATGAAAGTTCGTATATTGGGGGACAGTTGAAAGGAATCGTTATGCCCTCTACAGTGAATTATGAAGAACTTAAATCTCGCATTTATAGGGCTACAAAAGTCAGTTCTTCAGAGTTTGATCTTATCTTGAAAGTTAAATATAATATTGAATTTGAAGCCCTTCCACAATGCATAATGGATGATGATGATGTTCACTTCCTTCTTTTGCGAGAAGAGCTTAGTAGACTTCAGATAGCTGTAACGTTGAAGTATAAATAAGACGAAAGGGTTGGAATGGGGTTTGAAAATGTGAGTTATGATTATACGGCTGTGGATAGACAATACGAGGAATCATATCAGTTTCATCGGGAAGAGGATGATATTCCATTGTCTACCAACATTGATATTCCATTATCTACCAACACTGTACCATCAACATTCGATTATATGGATTGTGGTTCTTCAGTGGATGTGGATGTGAATGAGTAACCAGTAGGATTGAATGAAATGGATCGTGATCATGAAGATGTGTGTCGTTCTACAGCAGCTTCAGTGGTTTCACCATCTGTGTCTTCAAGTCATAGGATAGAGTTGATTATGCTTGACACCTCTTCATCTGGGACAGAGGACGTTGAAGTTGGTCAACTATTTTTTAGCAAAAAGGACTTGAAAATGAGATTATCTATTATGTACATCAAAAGAAATTTTGAATTTAAGGTCAGGAAATCAACCAAATCTCTATTCACTGTCAAATGCATTGGGGAGACATGTAAGTGGAACCTTCATGCAGTTAAAATGGAAGGATCTAATATATTCAAGATCACAAAGTATTGCAGTTCGCACACATGTTTCATAGGAATTTTGAATCACGACCATAGATAAGCAACTGCTACGGTTGTTGGCCAACTCATCAAAGATAAGTTCATGGGCATAGGACATATTTATAAACCTTGTCATATCGTTGAGGATATGAGGAGATTATGGCGTGAACATAAGTTATGATAAAGCATGGCGTGCAAGGGAAGCCGCGTATGATCTCACTAGAGGTACTCCAGAATACTCGTACTCCATACTACATGCTTATGGAAAAGCGTTAAAAATAGAGAATCTAGGTATAGTCTTTGATATCGAACTTAAAGATGAGGTACATTTCAAGTATATGTTTATGGCATTAAGGCCTTGTATTAGAGGTTTTTCAAGCTGTCGGCCTTATATTATTGTTGATAGGTTGCACTTGAAAGGAAAATACAAAGGTACCATGTTGGTTGCAATTTCTATGGACGGGAACAATCAATTATACCTACTAGCATATGCTAACATCAATTTCTACCGACGTGTTCTGACACAACCGTCGACATAAATTCACAAATTCTCACCTATTTTTTAATTGAATACCCATCGGTCGACGGTCCTTTGCTTACCATCGGGCTTACTCCACACCTCCCAATGTCTGCTTACACCACTGTCGACATAAATTCCCCATTTTCCATAAATTTTTTTTATTATAATAATGATCACCCGACAGTCTCTCTTTGTACCATCGAGCTAACTCCACAAAACCTGACGATTATTTTCGTATCGTCGGCCTAACCATCACAATTTTCCATAAGTCATTTCATTTATATTTCTTATTTTTTAAAAATCAAACTACGCCCGACGATTGCTCGACCATCGTCGGAAAAAAATTAATTTTACCTGACGGTATTATTTCGACTGTCAAGATAAGAGAAAGATAGCCCGACGATCATGATACCATCAGGATAGCTGAATACACCCAATGGTTAGTTATTAGACCGTTATGATAGGTGCATTATCCTGACGGAAGTAAAGAAACCGTCAGAATAATTTTTTATCTCCACGCCATTGTAGCACCGTTGGGGGAAGTAACATATGTCGACGCTTTTGTCCGCGTCGGGGTAAATTTCGTTTGGAAATAATGAAAACTTTTGTAGTGTTTGATGAGTCAATCTATGAGCATCCTCACATGGACACCGGTGAGAGGCTCAACCTTACTGAGAGCCGATTGACAAGGTCATTGAAGTAATACAAGCTAGAGGGTTTATACACCCAAATTAGATCCAGATTGTTTAGCTCATTATTGTGACTAGCCAAACCTCAAAACTCAATATGGAGTGGGAGCTAATGTTGAATGAACTTGGACATGACGAAACAAAGCAAAAAATCAAGATAAGATTTGATCCAACTTGTTTGGGATTAAAAAAAACGATATCCTTATCCTAAAAGGGTTAAGTTAAACCCTAGGTCAAATTTCTTATAAATACACCATTATGGCTCCATGAGCTATCTACAAACTTTTTAGTTCTCATACTGACTTTGACATTAGAGTTTTTTTTCTTTGTTTTGTAAGTCCTCTTCTATAAATTATAAATTTATCATTGCTATCACGTGAAGACCAGATATTCTTTTCCATATCCAAAATTTGGTATCTAATAACATATATTATTTAAGTTCACAAACATCTAGGTTTGGGGAGATTCTTAAATCTTTGGTCGAAATTATTGCCTTAGTTACTTGAATGATACGTGAGTTTAGATTTGGCAAGCCTAACTAGTCTGTCCATGTTTATATTTGACCTATCTTGTCCACATAATATCACATCTTTTATGTTTGATTGGGCAACATGTCATTGCAAATGTAATCGTGTACATTTTTAGTTAATTAAAATGATATATTTTCATGAAATAAATACCTTATTTGATACTCAATCAAGCATAGTTCAATTAATATAAGAGTGTATTAGAAATTACGAGGTATGTGGTTCGAAACCCCTATCTCAAATATGCTAAAAAAATCTTTCTTTGACTTGTCTTACAAGCTATCATTTTGTTTTAAAAATTCTGAAGGAAAAAAAAGGGACTATAACTAACCTTTTCATTTTTTTTTTTTTTGAGTTGGATTTCCATTTTTCTTAATTATTATTTACTCTACTATTATATTTTTGGTAATTTTACAGGCGGCTTTTAAAATTAAAATGTGATGGATAATCTTTAGTACCAATACAGAGATAAAGAGATATTATTCTATCTTTTCTAATAAACAGACAAAAGACATGGATAAAATATGTGGTGGATAATTCTTAATACCAATCCTACAGCAAGAGATTTTTTTCTTTTTTAATGTGTTTCGGCAAAATGATTGAATAGAAAAATCCGAATTTATAATCTATTAATCGATGACATGATTTAGCTATATTCATATCGGCATAATAAACGATGATATTTAATTAAAGAAATGACAACTGAAATAAAAATCTAAAAATTAGAAATTAATAAAACAAAAAAAAAATTATTTTTAAATATAGAAAAATAAAACAAAATATTTACAAAATATAACAAAATTTAAAACTATCAATGGTCAGCGTATATCATTGATATTTTTAGAATTTTATTATATATTGTAAATATTTTTTACAGTTTTATCATTTGAAATAATTTCTTATAAAAAACAAGTATAAATCACACTTATTGTCTCCACGAAATTTCAATGTATTTTATGTATGAGTTTTCAAAAGTTATGATTTAACTACTTTATCAAAATAATTATAATTTAGTTTTTTTTTTATTAAAGTACGACTTTTAATAATTAATATATATAGATATATCAATTAAAGTTCGAAATATCAAGATCTTGATTTTATATATAGTTAAGTCTCAAAACCTTCCCATTTGACCGTTCGCTTTCTCAGTAGTAAAAGCGCTTCTCTTCACCCCTTTATGATGAAGACCAATCTTCCAAATCAGAAGTATAGGTAAACAATTTCAAATCCCGTGCTAGCTCATTTTCTGGTTGGATAAATCAAAATTGTTTATTTCTCCAAAAAGAAAATCTAATAGCAAATGTTTGAGTTTCGAACTTGGTATTCGTGTTTCAACCCCATTATACTATGAATACTTATGGGGCACTATATAAAGCTACTACTATAAGCAAGTGAATATATATATATATATATATGTGGACTAAATTATTTCAATCTTTGAACGTACCATGGTCATATATATTAAGAAGGTCTTCCTTGTAATTAATTAGGCATTAATATTTTCAATTTTTTTAAACATCAATTTTAATTCATAAATTTAAAAAAGTCTATCCATTTTTAACTTGAACTTGCAATTTTATCGAATTATACCTCAAAATTTCAATTGAAAATCTATTTAAATTTGAAAATCTGTTGATGAAGAAAATATTCATAAGTATATTTAATGAATATAAAATATATGTAAGGTAATTGTATAATAGACCCAATCCCAAACCTCAAAATGGCTTTTTCTGCTTTTTGAAACTTAAAAGAAATTTTGCCTTCTTGCTTACATCATCATCGGTTAAAGTTACAAAATTGTCCTTAATTTTTTCCTCCCATTTTCTTCTTTTCGATTTTTCTTCTTTCATCTATGCCAATCATTCTCCATTTTTCTCTCCATTCGTCGCCAGCCATCAAAATATTGTAAGGTGTCGTTGCTGGCCATCGAAATGTTGCTTGAAACATCAAATGCAATGGAGTGAGAGAGCAAAATGTGAGACAAAGAGAGAGCAATAGGAGACTTAGAGTGAGTGAGAGACAAAAAGATCAAGAGCGAGAGAGAAAGGAGAGACTGAAAGTGAGTGAGAAAGTGAGAAAGAGAGAGCAAAGAGCGAGAGGCCAATCCACATGCATGAGGTTTTATTTTGGTAATTTCACATGAATATAATATCAATAAAGGATAAAAAAAACTCTATTTTTCAAAAAGTAAAATAAATTTCATTTTCCCTCTCATTCATTTGTCAGACCCAACATATGCCCAATATGAACTTATAAATTTAAAAAGATTAATTCTTGTTGAGAGATTTTTTTTAATAGCATAGGCTATCCCGTTTAAATTTTGTATAAGGTTGGATTGCAGGTATTATTGTTGACATGTCAACATTTTCAATGGGTTCAACATTGACATGAGAGATAAATAGAAATTTAATTCTATCTTAAAAAGTCTATGAAGCATACAAAGTTGGCAATTAAATGACACAAATGCGAATATAAAATAAGTAATAAATATTTTAACTAGTTTAAAAATGTAAAAATATTTATGTATTAACATAAATATACACATTTTAAATTTATTTATGTATATATATTTTTAAAAAATATTTTTCGACATTTTTATAAAATTGATATTTCAAAATTTTCAACCACGAACATTCTAAACTTTAGTTGGATCCGGTTAAAATTAGTAAGTTTGAAAAAAAAATATTACATTTTTTCAAATAAATAGGAGTCTTTTTAAATATAAAAAATATTTAAAAATATTTATCCTTTATAATAAAAAATCTAAAAAGTTTTTTTTTGTTACAAAGTCTAAATATATTTTAGATTTTTCTATTGAGAAGAATTTTTCCAGGAATCTGAGTATACAATTATTACTATTTTCAGTGCAATTATTATTTTTCCAACGGGTGTGTCGTGCATCTTATTTCACAGCTGGCTGAAAAGATATTTCATCTTATTTATCACATGTCCTTTGGTTTTTTTCCCTAAAAAAAAGTAACTTTTTTTCCCTTTCAGTAATTGCTCAGATTACATAATTTTCCATCATTCATTGTTTCTCAATTCTTCATCCAAGTGTTATATTTTCCACCAAATAATGACACTTGAGAGGGGATGGGATTTTATTACATCATAAAAAATATATAAAACATATAAAATATCATTAATATGAAAATAAAATAGAAAAATTATTTTAAATAATAAAATTATTGAAAATATTTAGAAATAATAGTAAAATAACACAGTCTATCATATATGATAAATCGTACTAGACTACTATTTGTATCTATCATGATACATATAGATATAAATAATAGTCTATCGTGGTCTATTGCGATATCACATATAGACAATGAATTTTTTTTATATTTTAAAATATTTTAATTCATTTTTTTATATTTGAAAACAATTTTATAAAATAAATAAAAAATATGGTAAGGTTTTACTTTTAAAAATGTTTCTAGAGTGTTTTATGTTTGTACAAGTTTATATTCACAAACATCTCACTTATAATTAGTTACTAATAACCCATAAATTATATATTTTATTAAACTATAAAGTTTCATATCTGATGCTAGAACATGATAAATGTTTTTCTTTCTTTATTTATCTTGATTTAACCATTATTACACTTGAATATATAAATTATTGAGAGTCTTAAAATTTTAGAAGTTTTGCAACTTTTTCATTTCCAGCAATTATAAAAATAACTGTCTTTCAGTTATTTTCTCAACTAAGGGGGAAAATATTGTCTAGTATAATATTACTGTCCTACAATTGAATACTATTCTATTTGGAATTGGCAACATATGACAATTTATGAATTAGGATGTTATGTAGATGATATTTCAAGGTATTGGAAAATATAAATTGGATCCAAATATTTAAATAGACTTTTTTAAGAGTAAAATTGTTGAATCGGATGTCACGAATGTTGCTGCCCCGTGGAAGAATCACTATCCTGAAAGCAAATACGGCGCGACTTCGATGCTAATCGCTTAAGCCGGTTGCTCTCCAAGATTAACGCAACCTCCAAATTCAGGCGTGCACTCGTTGGAAAAAGGACTAGAATTGAAGAGAAGGTTGCTCAAAACAATAGAAATGAAATGCAGAAGGAAGAATAAATTTGTTGTGTGTCATATTCACAAATTTGAACGTGTTTATATAAAGGAGGAGAGGAGGACACCAACGGACGGAATGGAACGAGTGGAAACAGAACGGTCCATTAATGGAAGAAAACCAACGGTTAGAACCTCAACGGTCAGTTAACAGACATAAATCAACGGTCAGAATTTCAACGGACCAATAACGGATAAAAACCCCAACAGATAGAATTCCAAAGGTCAAAAGTCGACAATAATAAACAAAAATAAAAGGATAAGAAATAAAAATTTAATTCTTTTTTCGCCAAGTGCAATTACCCGAATCCGTCCAACCGAATGAATGACAGTGGTGCATGCATGTAGTGAAAGGGTTATACTTCCACCATCAACTCACTTTAGATTCTCATCTAGAATATCTTTGTATTTGTACCCTCTAGACAAATAAAAAACTATACACATGGGACAAAACTTCTCACTCTCCTTTATTTTTTCTATGAACCTAAATCCAAAAATCATTTTCAACCAAAATATGTGGATATCTTATTTTTTGAACTAGTTGAAATATTCATTATTTTTTAGAAAATATAATTGAGGGATATTTTGAGTGAATGAAAAACTAAATATATCATCAAATTGATAAATTTGTGAATAACAAAATATGAACATGTTTTTTTTTTCTTTTCATATGATGTAGAATGAAGAAATAAAATAAGTTCATGATACAAGTTATATGTTATAAGTTATAATTAATTTTAAATTTTCGAATGTATTTGAAATTTCACAAGCTTTGGTAACTTTTCTATCACTTACATTATAGAGGGAGCATTTTTCCAATTATTTCACCAGACTTAGAATAATTTTTTCACTAAATTTTAAGTCTATTTGGATTGATTAGAGAAAAAAAAAATCTTTTTTTTAAAAAAATCATTTTTATTCAGATATTTTTGAAAAAACTTGTTTCAAAAGCTATTTTGACTCATTTTCAGACACTTCAATTCTTTTTCAAAATGACTTATTTTCAAAATTAAACATTTGGAAAGTTAAATCAAACATAACCTTAGTTTATGTTATTTTTTTATTTTTGAAATTTTTATTTAGTCGAAAGCAACTTAAAATATTATATGATACATTTTTTTAGTACAAGGATGTAGACCAAACGCTCCAATCTCTAAAAAGAAAAGATTATGTCAATTATCGTTGAGCTAATTAGCTATTATATAATACATTTAAAGAGTGTTAATTAGGTTATTTTATCAAATGGTCATTGCTAAACATGGATAATTAGATACCTTCCAATCCATTTGATCTTTGTTTTTAGAATTTCTTTGATTCTGCAATTTCGATTAATCATTTAACCTTTTGTTATGAAATTTGAAAAGATTAATGTTTATGGAATATATTCACATTTATTTAAATATTATTTTATGCATTCAACTCCATATTTCCTTCACGCCTAAAAAATATACTTCATATTTCATATTTTTACCTAAAAGAAAAAGAAAAAAAAAAAAATGTATTAGAAAACAGGGATGATAAAGAACAAAGAAAATAAGAATTAGAGAATAAAGTAGAGAGAAAAAATATTATATTTATTGTAATATATATTACAAAGATATCATAATATATTTGTGGAATTTAAAAAAGTATAGGTTACACAATGTCATTCAAATTTTGTAACTCATGGTTTGGTGGTTATAAATTTGTGTTATTTATACATACATTATGAATATCTACTAGTTATTACATATTCTTTTAAGCATGAGCACAAAAAAAATAATTATTTAGGAAAAATTTAATTGTTAAACAGTCCCTAAAGTTAGTTTTTCGTTATTGTAACTAACCTGATATAATTTTATTATTATTATTTTCTTTGAGGTGATATTATTTTTAAATTGTAAGGCTTATGATATTTTGGTGAAATTAATATTTCATTTATTCAATATAGGAAAAAAAAATACTCTTTTGTTTGATAGATTTTGACTCTAATTTTAATTTTTTTCTTTATCTTTCAAAATATTACATTTGTATTCTCGGAAATGAGTTAAAATTTTATTTGATGCATAAGTTTTAAAATAAACATTTTATCCTTTTATTCCCTTGATGCTTCACGTTTGATCTTTGACATTAACTTGTAATTACTTTTTAGGAAAATTTTTAGCGATAGAAAAATGTCAAACTATTTACAGAAATAACAAAAAAAAAATATTTATAGATATTAATAGACTTCTATCAGCGTTTATCAGTAATAGACTTTTATCAATTTCTATCACTGATAGACATTGATAAACTTTTATCAGTATTTATCAAAGAAGATCAAAATTTTACTATTTTGTGTAAATAGTTTCTCTTATTTTTCTATTTTTGAAAATCCTTCTATTTTTAACTAATTTTCATAGTAATGAAAAATTAGTGAAAATTAAACTTAATTAGGATTTATTTAAGGGTTATTTTCAAATATAGAAAGATGAACCACAATATTTATAGATATAACAAAATGTCAATGTCTATTAGTTATAGTTATTTACCACTCAGTGATAGACTTCTATCAGTTTCTATCATTGATAGACATTGATATACTTTTATCAGCATCTATAAAAAAAAAAATTAAAATTCTACTATTTTGTGTAAATAGTTTCTCTTATTTTTCTGATTTTGAAATTTCCTCTATTTTTTTTAACTAATTTTCATAGTAATAAAAAATTAGTGAAAATTAAACTTAATTAAGATTTATTTAAGGGTTATTTTCAAATATAGAAAAATGAACCATAATATTTATAGATATAACAAAATGTCAATGTCTATCAGTTATAGTTATCTAGATACTATCAATGTCTATCAGTGATAGAATGTGACATTTTGTTATATTTGAAAATCTTTTCAGTAGTTTTGTCATTTAAAATAATTTTTTTAGATTCTTTTAAATTAATTAATATAGGAATTTTAACATTAAGCGTCGAAAATGAGTATTTAATAAAAATCAAAGATAAAAGTATAAATCTTGAAATTTAAGGACCAAATAAAAATCAAACTCTTAAACTAGGAAAATTATTATATTTTAAACTTGGTAACCAAGTAGAAACTATACTGAAAACTTAGAGACCAAAAAATTTTTTTTCTTTACCTAAAAAATAATATTTTCCCCTTTTATATATTACCAACCCACGATATATATGTGTTCTTCAACTTCAATTCATCTTTTTCTCCTCCCATTTCCTTTACATGATCTTCCTAAACAAATTTATAAATTAATTTCCCTAAGATAAAACACCACAAAATATATATACATCCCATCAACAATACATATAAAGAAATCTTTTAAAATAAACGGGCAAAATATTGTGTATATCACTGTAAATATAGTCATAATTTCAATTATATCTTCAAATTTCTATAAGTATTAAAATTGAACCCTCAAACTTAAAATAGTTATAGAAACTAGGCTCTAAAAATGATAAAATTCACCTCTCAAATTTTTACGGTCGTCACAATTTCTACAATTGCGTAAGTTTGAAGGCTCACTTTTAATACTTGTAAGTGTTAGATCTCAATTTTTACTATTCAAAGTCCCATACTATAAAAGTGGTTTTTGCAATTCCACTTAAAAAAACACAGTACATAACAGAAAGAGAAAATGGTCAAGACTATTGGAAATTGGAAGAGTATTGAAATGAGTGAATAATCAAGGATGAAACGGAGAATGAGATTGTAAAACATGAAAATAGTGGCAAAAAGAATTTGATCCAAAACACTCAATCCAAATATAAATTTTGAATTATATTATATTACAAACTCATTCAATTACGAATCTCTAATCAACCTATTAAAGATCTACGAAAGATTTAAAATAGTCAATATCAGGACCGTGTTTAATTTCACCACAATCATCTAACCAAACAGCCACATAGAGACCATCAATATATCTATGGAAAACGTGCCATAAAAAAAAAAAAATAGAGATAATTGAGTACTCTTTCTTTTATAAATAAGGCCATCCTTTAATCTACACAAAGGCAAGAAATATCATATCATCAATGGCGATTCCTTTGTCTTCTACCATTGTTTTCCCATTTTCAACTAAATCACAGCTTCTTCCTAACCAAACCCTTTTCTCCATTAATTCGTCTTCAGATTCTCATTGTTCATGGACATTGAGAACTCAACTTCTTCTTCATCAACCATGTTTGGCATTGTCTAAAAGAACCAGGAAAAATGTATTGTCCGCCATATCTACTGACTCGGAAGTATCGACTCGGTCGGCTGAGGCTGAGACTGAGTTGGCCAAGAAATGGAGGGAGATCCATGGAAGTAATGATTGGGTTGACTTGCTTGAACCGATGAATCCTATTCTCCGATCTGAATTAATTAGGTATGTAACCGACTTTTTAAATGTTAATTTCATAATGATTATTCAAGTCCGATTGGGTAATGATTTTAGTTTTAATTTTTTATTTTTGAAATTTATGCTTTAATTTCATACTACGGTTCTTATATTTTATTTAGGGAACTCCATGTGTTTTTAGAAGTTTTTGAAATTTTTTTTTAATATTTAAAATTTGACTTGATTTTTTAAAATATCGATGGAAGGAGGATGACAAAAGAAAGAAACTTATAAATAAGAGCAGTATTAAACCAAAAATCAAATGTTTAGATCCCGATTTATAATAATTTAGTTTTTGATTTTGAAAATTAAGTTTATAGACATTATTTTCACCTTCAAATTTCTTTCATTGTTATCTATTTTCACCAATGGTTTAAAAAATCAAGTCAAATTATGAAAACTAAAAAAATGTAGCTTTTAAAAATTTGTTTTTGTTTTTTAGATTTGGTTGAAAATCTAACCATTGTATTTAAGAAAAGAGGCAAGTCATTGTGTTAAAATAAAAATAAAATCAACTTAATTTTTAAAAATAGATAACAAAAAATAAAATAATTACCGATCTTAAATGTGAAATTTTTAAATTTGTGTTTCTCATATATATATCCTTTTTATCATGTTTTTCATCTATTCTAAGCAAAGTACATATGAGTTTTTTTTTTTTTTTTTTTTTTTTCAAATTTTAATAACAGAAAGTGAGTTTTTAAAATTAAATTACTTTGTTTAGTTGTTAAATTATCTTCAACTTTGAAAACACCCGAAAATAGTAGATAACAAAATTAAGATACCATTGGAGTTTGTGTTTATAAAATTAATTTTTAAATATTAAAAAAAATTTAAAACAAGATAGCCATCAAATAAGGTCAAAAGGACTTTTGAGTGTTAGAAAACAGTTATCAATTATCTTCTTAATTAAAAAAAGAATTATTTATTAAGCATTAAATTCGTTCCAAATAGATCCTTTTATATTTCTTTTTCGAAATTTTTTGTGCCCTTGTGATTCTTAAATTGAGATTTATGTTTTTTATTGAAAATTTGTGTCTATATGCGATTCTTAAAATTTGATTACTCTACTAGATATAAATTTAAAATCTATGTCGAAAAGAAACCTAAATTTTCAATTTTGTGTTAGTAAATCTATGTAATTTAAAAATTTTGAAGAGTGAGAGACTTTAATTTATAATTTTTGAAAGTTCAGAGATCAAACAGATACAAATCTCAATATCAAACCAACTAAATATCTAATTTAATATTTAGTAGTTGATGTTTGTTTAAGAAAAATTATTTCAAATGATAAAACTATTAGAAAATATTTACAAGATATAACAAAATTTTAGAACTATCAGGAATAGACACTGATGTCTATCAAAAATTATAAATATAAATATAAATATTTTATTATTCTATATTTAAAAATGGCCCTTTGTTTAAAGGCACAACCAAATAGGTATAAAAAAAAAAAGAAAAAAAAAAGAAAAATCCTTATACCATCATATATCCCTCTCATCAAAAATTATAAATATAAATATAAATATTTTATTATTCTATATTTAAAAATGGCCCTTTGTTTAAAGGCACAACCAAATAGGTATAAAAAAAAAAAAGAAAAAAAAAGAAAAATCCTTATACCATCATATATCCCTCTCCTTCCCTTCCCTTCTCCCAATAATTTGGGCATTGCATTATCACAAGTTTTTGAAAGGAGGGAGAGATGGAAGAGGGATGGGCAAGGTAGAATAATAATGACAATAATATGTTAAATTATTTAAGTTTCCAAAATTTTGAACAAGTTCTAGACTATGTCCTTATCATTGGGAAAGTTTCATTTATACCCTCAACTCTTAAAAGTATTTCAAAACAACCCATTGTATGAATTTTCCATTACAATGAAGATGAAAGTGTTGTGACATGATGATAGCTAGTAAACATACATGAATATGTGTGTTTCAATTATGTATTTACTATTTTGAAAGTTTCATTTCAATTCTTAGAATTAAAATTTTGTTCAAAATAATTGCCTTCTTTTATTAGCATGAAAGACAAAAATATACAACAACACATACTGACGTTTGTAGAAAATCATAATGCTTAATAAATGGTCTATTTAGATTGACTTTATAAATACTTAAAAATGTTTTTAAATACTTAGAAAATCAAATCAATCCAAATCAGACCCAGAGTCACATTCGAAAAAAAAATACTTAGCTGCATCCAATCACAAGCTGCCATGTGGAATTTTTTTCTTTTTTAGAATATTTTTAAAACTCTTTTTCTTTTATAATTGAAGGAGGAGAAGATGCATAAAGATGAGTGTAGCTTGAGGTGCATCTAAGTAATCACCCATTTAAAATGGTGTGATTTATGGAAGAAATTTTGAAATTAAGATGAATTATTGCTCCTTTGTGTCACGATATCAAAAAAAAAAATCTTGGGGAACCAAAATTTTTAAAAGGATAAAAACCAAGGACAAACAATAAAAGATGTGATGTCCCTCTCACAATTAATGGACAAACATTATTATAGCTATAAACTCTCTCACAAACATATATACTCTTGTGAAACTCTCTCATGACCCATTCTCCTTTGAACTTATTCAATATTAACTTATTTTGTATGTACATCACTATCATTTTGACTAATATTCCTATTATTCCTAATCAACATAATTTGGAATAATGTGACTAATAATTTTCTTTTATCTTGGAGTGCTTTTGGTGATTTAAAAAGAAAATTATTACTCAATAGAAAATAACCTTAAGCTGGGTTCAAGAATAAAATATTATGGTCTATAGATATTTTTAAAAAGTTGTAAAAACAAAAAATTAAAATAAATAAATAAGGACCTTTTTTTGGTAGGGAATATGAAAAATAGAAATTTGAAAATAATGAATTAAATGAAAATAAAATCGTATTTTATATTTATAGTTATGTGTTTGTTAGCAAAATTTAAAAATTAGATTCTAATTTAAACAGTTGTTTTAAATGTGTTTGATATATATATATATATATAGCATATAACTAAATGTAGTTATCCATTAAATATTAGATTGACTATGAAATATTATTAATTAATTTATGAACATGTTTTATGTTAAAAAAATTATATAATTATTATTTTATAATATTATATAATTTATATTACATTATATAAAATATATTTTAATTTAAAAAAAAATGAATAAATTATAAACATAATATACTTTATTTCTAAATTTTTTTTATCTCTATTTAATATAATTTTGCATTTAAAAATTCATTATTCAAATTCTATATTTAACGAAAACATAAAATTGTTGTTTTAAAAATTTGCACAGTTTGGATCACATGACCCAAAAACATTTTTGAGAATTGTTTATAAAAAACACACATTTGTTAAATTCAATGAATCTGAAAATATAAAACAGAATCTAGATGACCAACCAAATAGACTCTATATATTTGGTTAAATTATAGATTTGGTACTTATAATTTGAAAAAAAGTTAGAATTCAATCCTTATATATTTAAAAGTTAGAATTTAGTCTTTATAGTTTAATAAAATTTCATAAATAAGTTATATAATGGGATGTTTTTTAAAATAAAATAAAATAAAAAATAAATAATTTATAAAATATAACAAAATTTTAAAACTATCAATGATATTGATAGACATTCATAGAAGTCTATCAGTATTTATCAATGTCTATTATTAATAGTTATAAAATTTTGCTATATCTTGTAAATATTTTCAATAGTTTACCATTTGAAATGATTTCTCTTCTATAATTTTTTATAGATATCTATTAATATTTATCAGTGTCTATTATTAATAATTCTAAAATTTTGCTATATCTGGTAAATATTTTCAACAATTTTACCATTTGAAATAATTTATCTTCTATAATTTGATAAAATCTTTATAAATAATCTTTATGGGTCGGATTTTGTAGATATGGAGAAATGACACAAGCATGTTACGATGCATTTGTGTATGACCCATATTCCAAGTATTGTGGTACCTCAAGATACGCTTTGGAAAGCTTCTTCCAAAGCCTAGGCATGGAAAACCAAGGCTACCAAGTCACTCGCTTCCTTTACGCCACCGGCAATATCCAAATGCCTAATTTATTCATCAAGCCTCGTTGGCCCAAGCTGTGGAGCAAGCATGCCAATTGGATAGGGTATGTGTCTATTGGTATATCAAGTTTTATGTTTCTAACCTCCACATTTACCACTACTCTCTTTTTGTTTTGTTTATTGTGTCTCGTAGGTACGTGTCAGTTTCTGATGATGAGACTTCAAAGCGTTTGGGGAGGCGTGACATCGTTATTGCGTGGAGAGGGACAGTGACAAGGCTAGAGTGGGTGGCAGATTTGACAAATTATTTGAATCCTATTTCATCAGGAAAAATTCAATGCCCTGATCCAGCTGTGAAGGTGGAATCTGGGTTTCTGGATTTATATACTGACAAGGAAAATGAGTGCAATTTTTGTAAATTTTCTGCTAGAGAACAAATCTTGGCAGAGATGAAACGACTATTGGAGAAGTTTAAGGATGAGGAAGTGAGCATCACGTTAACTGGTCACAGCCTTGGTAGTGCTTTGGCAATGATAAGTGCGTATGATATTGCCGAAACAGGCTTGAACAAGACAGCAGATGGTCGCGATGTACACATTTCCGTTTTCTCCTTTGCAGGTCCTCGAGTGGGTAACATCCGATTTAGGGAACGACTGAATAACCTAGGCGTAAAGGTAATTCTTTTTTTGTTCTTTCAAGTTATACTTTAAAGAATTAAATAACTTAAACATGTGAAATGTCCTTTAGAGTAAAAGTGAGAGCATACAGACGAAATTGAAAAAAAAAAAAAACACCAAACCAGACTAAACCAAAACAATTACCACTAATCAGCATAAATTGGTGAATTGGTCTTTGGTGTCAATTTGAGTTGACATTTTTTTGAGTTGAACAATTGCGGAGTGGGGAATTGAACTTACGATCTCTTGGATCGGAGTACATGTCAATACCACTAAGGTAAGTTCACTTTGGTAAATGATAAAAATATTAAATTAAAGTGAAATAGATAATGACATGTATTATCACCCCTTCTCAAATTCCTCAATGCAAATATAGATTGAGTTGCCACTCTATCTTGTCTGCTATCCACTTTATTCTACCATGTCAAGCCAAAACAACTTATGTAGTTTATGATATTCAATGACAATGATTAAATATAGAATCAAAATTCAAAGCTTAAAGACAGCTATAGAGTTTCAGGACCTAAATTAATAATTTTTTTAAATTTTTTTTATTTAATTAAATGAGATCTAAACTTTAATAAACCATAAAATATTTGTGTTTTTAACAAACAGGTATTGAGAGTAGTGAATGTTCATGATATAGTACCAAAATCACCTGGACTTTTCTTCAATGAAAACTTACCACCATGGCTATTGAAGATGATTGAATGGCTTCCATGGACTTACATACACGTTGGTGTTGAGCTCAAATTGGATCACTTGGATTCACCGTATCTACGACGTTCTACCGATGCCGGTTGTTCACATAATTTGGAGGCTCATTTACATCTACTCGCCGGGTAAAAAAAACTTATTCTCTAATGAGAAACAATATCAATTTAAGACCAGTTTGGAATAACTTTTTAACCATTGTCATTCTAAACAAGCCTTTCATCGTGATCTCTATATACCATACGGTTTAAGCTTAGTTTCAATTCGAATGCAGATATCAAGGGAAGGGTATGAAGTTTGAGCTTGCAATTGGGAGAGATCCAGCATTGGTGAATAAATCATGTGATTTCTTAGAAGATAAATATGTGGTTCCACCAATGTGGAGACAAGATGAGAACAAAGGCATGATATATGTTGATGGTCGTTGGGTGTTTGCTGAGAGGGAAAATATTGATGGTCACCCTGAAGATACACATCATCATCTCAAAGAAATAGGGTTGTTTTCGGACAGCAATTAAAATATCTATGTCGATAGAAAAATTTGATCTCTTAATTTTATGGATTTGTCGCAGAGATATTCTTAAAAAAATGTTAATCAAGAAATTTTTACAACTTCTAAAATCCAACGGTTTGTATTTATGCTCATATAGGTGAATTTTTTTAAGGGGAAGTTTATATGTGTTTTTGTATAAAATATTTTGGGTGTTCTTTTAATTTAGTTCCTCTTATTTCAAATGTCTGGATTTAGTCTCTTGCATTTCAAGATTTTTGCAATGGTACCATTTTGCGATGGGTGGATATATTAAATTTGGTGATCATAAAACTTAGGAAAAAAAAAGAGAGAGAGAGAAAGTTATACCCTATTAAAGTATGTATTTATCACAAGTTCTTTACAAGGAGTATATAGAAGTATAAATACTACACTAAAGCCTAAGAATAGAGCCTACAAAATCTCTAACCATATTAAAGACCCTCCAACTAGGACTATGTATACATTCACACCCTCCCTCAAACTTAAGGCGGTTAGGTTGAAATCAGTTTGAGGTTGTTAAGTAGTTGGAGAAAACGACTGGGAGACAAAGCTTTAGTGAAAATGTCGGCAGGTTGCTTAGTGGTGGAAACAAATCATAAAAGTAAAGTTTTACTTAGGAGATGATGACGCACAAAGTGACAATCATTCTCACTATGCTTGGTGCGCTCATGAAAAACATCATTGTGAGCAATCTGAATAGCACTACGATTGTCACAGTGAAGAATAGTTGCAAATGACTGAGGGACGCCCATATCAGCAAGAAGCCAATGAAGCCACAAGAGCTTTGACATAGCATCAGCTAGAGCGCGATATTCAGACTCTGTACTAGAATGGGAAACTACACTATGTTTCTTACTTTGTCAAGAAATGAGAGAGTGACCGAGGTAGAAACAGTAACTAGAGGTGGAACATCGGTTAATAGGATCATCAGCCCAATCAATATGAGAGTAGCTGGACAAACCAGGGAAGACTGGGAAGAGAACTGAAGTCCATGTCCCAAAGTTCCTTTGATATAATGGAGGATACGAAGAACAATAGTAAAATGTATGGTCCGAGGAGCAACCAAGAATTGACTAACAATGTGAACAATATATGCAATGTTAGGACGAGGGACTATCAAATAAATGAGACTGCCAACAAATTAACGATAGAGACTGGCATCCTCAAGTGGAACGCCATCAAATGGAGTCAAGCGAACATTGGAATCGAATGGTGTTGGAGCCGTAGCAGAGTCAATGGTACCAGAGCGCACCAAAAGATCTGAGGCATACTTCGTGTTGGGGTTGATGCCCTAAAGTCTCATGTCCTATAATTTGTAAACAGTATGTACGAACGCTTGTGTTGTTAATATATGATATTTACTTCACATCTTGTATTTTGCTCATTTACTTGTTTTATTTGCTTTACCACAAACCAATAAACATAAAATCCTTGGTTATCTGTATGTGACTCAAGCATGTATGTGCTGACATACAAGTGGATCATGTCTTGAGTGATAACCAAAATGGTCTATAGTATATGGATATAGGAGGGAAACCTTATCCTGGTAACGCTATGGATACGGCTCGCTTTGTGGAATGGTCACAAGTGTTGTGACTTGTCACAGATGGTCTGATCTTGATCATTTGTGTTGGGGACATGCGAGCGGGGGCGTCCTATACAAAGAGTTTGTATAAGACTTGACCACGAAGTGTTAACATCTCGTTATATAACACCATTCATGACAGAGACTTCACTTCACTAGGATGACCATAGGTAACATGACCTCAATCCTGAGTGAGTTGGGAACTCCTACTATTGAGGGTGGTCCTTTGATTTATATGGGTGCGAGTGGCCAAGTCGCCGATTCAAACCTACAATTTTGGGGTTCGTCTGATTTGGGAGCTGGGAACTCAGCTGCACAAGCTGGAATTCACTCCTTCCCCGAGGCAGGGGTAAGTAGATAGATGGCTCCCTTAAGGGCTGATTCTGGGGCTTGAACGATGTGTTGCCACACACCTTTTCTTGGACCGAGAGGTGTTCACACATAGTTGGACTATGTTGTATTGTTCATTAGAGGAATCAGTGGTACTTAAGGAGTGAGATGTAACTGCAGGGGTAAAACGGAAATTTGGCTCAACTGTACTTACGAGCATCTGTGAAGGGTCATCGTACTCATGATTGGTTATATCCGATGGACACAGAAATATATCTGTGGTAAGAAGAGTTCAACTGTTGGTCTTTAGTGGAATGCTTGAAAGTTAACAGATGGTAGATCTCGTGGCTAAAGAGTTTAGTCAACTATTCACGGACCGTTGGAGCTTCGAGCCACAGGTTCATTAGGTCCTCTGGGTAGTTTAGATAAAGTCGAGAACCAATATTTTCGTTAATTTGAAATGTTCAAATTGACAAGAGGAAGTTCGATTATATATGATATAATTGGACTGGTTAATTATATATGATATAATTGGCAAATGTATGAGATATATTATTATGGAGGAAATTAGATATAAATATGATTTGTATCAAGTAGAGGAGAAAAATACTATAGTAGATATGTGATATCAAACTATAGGATATCAATATAATATGATTATATTAATTAATTAATTAATTAGCTGATTAATTATATGATAATTAATCCCTTTTCCACGTTCGGACGTTAGTTAGTTGGTAGCGTTGGTTATTGTAACCGATGGGTTAAAAATGAAAATAGTTTTCATTTTGAATGATACAATTAATATTCATCTTCTGCCTAAAAGATTTCGTGAAACGATCGTCCGAGAACCTATATGATAGTTGCTTCTCTGCCTAAACGATCGTCTACCTCGCGATTTAACTAAACGATTGTATACGTTTTTCCTAAACGATCATTCAGCACTTCCTACACGATCGTGTAGCTCCTCTATGCGATAAGCACTTCCCTATACAATAGCATTGTTTACTCTCCCACTTGCTTATCTCCTACACGACTCGTTTCCTCCATCCTCTACCAAATTCACCAAAGCCTACCCTTTGGGTTTTCATTCCGAGAATACCCGGGGTTCATTAGTTGTGGTGTCGTCCCCGTTGCGGCATTCGTGTTGGCGTTGATCGTGCTGTTACAGTCGACGTTCCCCTCGGGTCTTGGTATATCTCTTGGAGGGTTTCCACTGTGTTGGAGTTCTAGAGTGTGAAAATAGTCTTCAACTGGTATGAAACTCTATCCCTTATGATTTTGTTTGTTCTTAGCATGCCGATAATTAGGTTTATTTGCATAATTGTATGTGATGAATGTATATTGTTATATTTCGGTCACGGTAAGATTGAAGCGATCCGAAGCACTCATGAAACTCATCGGTATGAGATCCTTCACTTCGCTTGAGACAACGAATAACCAGCAAAGCTTAATGATACTTCAAGGCCAAGAAAGTAAGTCAGTGAGCCCAAATCCTTCATCTCAAAGTGTTCACCAAGGTAGTGTTATAGATTAGAAACTGTTGGGGTTGATGCCCTAAAGTCTCATGTCCTGTAGTTTGTAAACAGTATGTACAAATGCTTGTGTTGTTAATATATGATATTTACTTCACATCTTGTATTTTGCTCAGTTACTTGTTTTATTTTCTTTACAACGAACCAATAAACATAAAATTTATGGTTATTTGTATGTGACTCAAGCATGTATGTGGTGACATACAAGTGAATCATGTCTTGAGTGATAACCAAAATAGTATGTAGTATATGGATAAATGAGGGAAACCTTAGTGTTATGGACGTGACCCGCTTTGTGGAATGGTTACAAGTGTTGTGACTTGTCACAGATGGTCTGATCCTAATCATTCATGTTGGGGACATGCAAGCGGGGGTGTCCTATACAAAGAGTTTGTATAAGACTTGACCACGAAGTGTTAATGTCTCATTATATAACACCGTTCATGACAGAGACTTCACTTCACTAGGATGACCATAGGTAACACGACCTCAATCCTGAGTGAGTTGGGAACTCCTGCCATTGATGGTAGTCCTTTGATTTGCATGGGTGTGAGTGGCCAGTTCGCCGATTCAAACCTACTATTTTGGGGATTCGTCTGATTTGGGAGCTGGGAACTCAGCTACACAAGATGGAATTCACTCCTTCCCCGAGGTAAGGGTAAGTAGATAGATAGCTCCCTTAAGGGTTGATTCCGAGGCTTGAACCATGTGGCGCCACATACCTTCTCTTGGCCCGAGAGGTGTTCACACATAGTTGGACTATGTTGTACTGTTCATTAGAGGAATCAGTGGTACTTAAGGAGTGAGATGTAACTGTAGAGGCATAATAGTAATTTGGCCCAGTTGTACTTACGAGCATCTGTGAAGGGTCATTGTACTCATGATTGGTTATATCCGATGGACACAGAAATATATCTGTGGTAAGAAGAGTTCAGCTGTTGGTCTTTAGTGGAATGCTTGAAAGTTAACAGATGGTAGATCTTGTGGCTAAAGAGTTTAGTCAACTATTCACGGACCGTTGGAGCTTCGAGCCACAGGTCCATTAGGTCTCTTAGGTAGCTTGGATAAAGTTGAGAACCAATATTTGAGTTTATTTGAAATGTTCAAATTGACAAGAGTAAGTTCGATTATATATGATATAATTTTACTGGTAAATTATATATGATATAATTGACTGAATGTATGAGATACATTATTTTGGAGAAAATTAGTTATAAATATGATTTATATCAAGTAAAGGAGAAAGTACTATAGTAGATATGTGATATCAAATATAGGATAAAATATAATATGATTATATTTATTAATTAATTAATTGGTTAATTATATGATAATTAAACCAATTTTCACATTTGGACGTGGGTTAGTGGGAATGAGTCGGTTATTGTAACCGATGAAATAAAAATGAAATGGTTTCATTTTTTGAATCAATCATTTGATTGCCCTTTCAATCGCCTAAAAGATTTCGAGAGCGTGCGTTGGTGAACATTCTAAGCGATCAGTTAAGAAAATCAAGAGATTATACGATAGCTCTTCTCCGCCTAAACGATCGTCTACCTCGTGCTAAACGATCACACACTGTCGCCTACATGATCAGATAGCTTCTCTAAATGATCGTATAGTATGCCGGTTTTACTAAACGATCATGTACCTTTTCCTAAACGATCGTTCAATAAATACTACATGATCGTGTAGCTCCTCCTAAACGATAAGCATCTCTGCTATGTGACAGCGGCGTTTTCCCTTCCACTTGCTTATCGCCTACACGATTTGTGTTTCCTCTTTCCTCTACCTAATTCACCAAAGCTCACCCTTTGGGTTTTCACTCCGAGAATACCAGAGGCTCTTTAGTGGTGGTGTCGTCCCCACGACATTCGTGTTGCAATTGTTGATGCTGCTGTTGGGCATTGGTAGATCGCGTGGAGGTTTTTGTTGCGGTGAGTTCTAGAGTTTCGAAGACGGTCTTCAACTAGTATGGAACTCTCATCTTGTTATATCTTTGTCTTAGCATGCCGTTAATTAAGATTTGTATGCATAACTATATATGTTGAATGTATATTGATGTATTTTGGTCACTGTGAGATCGGAGTGATCCGAACGCGCTCATGGAACTCTTAAATATGAGATCCTTCAATTGATATCAGAGCCAAGTTGTGATACTCCGATTTCATCTATTGCAATGAAATAAGATTTACATTCATGGTGGGTGCATTTTTACGCTGTTTAATGGTTAAACTTCTTGTGGATGTACGAATTAATGGATGTTTTCGGGAGGATTAGCCTCGGTTTGATTTAAATCCTTTTACATTTGCGATTGTTGTAAAGGCCCCTGCGTTTTTTGGCATTAATAATCGTTATCAAGTCTGTATTCAAAGTTTGTTTGAAGTTTTAAGTCGTTCGTCGAAGAAGCAGATCTGTGTAAGCGTTGCATAAGAGTGGTATGCGATATGGGCAAGCGTTGCAGTTCTTCAAAGAAGGAGGCGATCTAGGGTTAATCGCATCGTACATAAGATGTTCTACGCGATTGCTGTTGATCGCATCGTAAAGATGAAGGAGTACGTGAACGCTATTGAACGCATCGGTTAAACGATGGGGTATGTAACAAAAGTTGATCATATCGTTATGATGATCGGGTACACAATCGCTAAGTATCGCGTCGTGTAGACGATGAGATGCTTGCGGATCGCTTAACGCACAGGCGCACTAGACCATCATTTAGGTCAACAAGCTTCATCGCTTAGTAACTGACTATACGATTGCTTAGCATCACAAGGTAAGTCGTTTACCTTGTTGCACGCATCGTGTAGACGATGAAATGCTCGCGGATCGCTTAACGCGCAGGCGCGCTAGACGATCGTTTAGGTCAACAAACTTCATCGCTTAGTAACTGACTAAGCGATCGCTTAGCATCGCAAGGTAAATCGTTTATCTGGTTGCATGCATTGTGTAGACGATGAGATGCTCACATATCGTCTAAATAACACGTGCTAGAAGATCGTTTAGACCAGCAAGCTTCATCATTTAGTAACTGACTAAACGATTGCTTAGTAACGCGAGGTAAATCGTTTACCTATCGTCGCACTACACGATCGTATAGACGATTAGGCTTCGTAGCCTCGTTGTTGTCTATGCGATCGTTTACTTATGCTTTTATCGTTTAGTCGCACTGAACGATCGTCTACCTACTGAAGTTTACTACACGATGAAGACCTCTTGGCAGTTCAAGATCTAGTTCGCTAATGAACTGGTTTGCTCGATGAAAAATGTAATAGATAGGATTTTTTCATTCCAATTTTTTGTAAAGGCTCATCCTGGTCCATTAATCCTTTATTTATTACATGCATCATCTCTTTATTGTAATTGTTATAATTTAGAGAAGCATGATTTAATTATGTCAGAGCATGCTCGTGCATCATATGATATAAGAGTTATATTTATATATGCATAAAAAGCATTGACATGCATCATCTTTATATTATAATTGTTATAGTATGAGGGTGAATGATAGCATGTTTGCTTGGTTGTTACATGTTATATAAAAGTTATGTATAGTAATGACCGGACATTGCATGAAGTATAATACATAGGTTATTTTATAAATATTATAAATGCCTCTTTGTGCACAATGATTTTAGTTGTTTCTTTTTAAAAGTTAAAGAGGAATTAGAACTAAAAGAAGAAAGAAATGCATGCTCACTTAGGTTTAATTCATGGTTTTAAAGTGTTTAAAACTTGGATCACATAGACTTAAGATCACGGTTCTAAGTCGATTAGCAACCCTAAGCTTTAATATTTTAATGAGTTTAATAGGATTAAATTGGTTAATAAAAGATTAAAGTGTAGCAAGTCTATCTATAAGGGACCTTTTTTCAAAGGCGAGTTCTGCTAGGCTAAGGTATTTAAGTTAACGGAAACGTAACACCGCTACTTGGGAACTTACCTGGAAAGGTAAATTAGATAGATTTAATGCATGCATGCAAGTTAAAGACAGTCCATTAAAGTGTTTAAATGTGATTACTTGAACTTGTTCATATTTCATAGATAAATGTTGTTTATGAATAGAGTTTAAAAAGACGACTTAGACTAAAATCAATAGCCAAATTGTCTAAGTTAATGAATCCATAGGTAGAACATTCAGTGGGAGGTACTTGGGGCATAAGATGCTCTACTTAAAACTTTCACATTTCTCCTAAATAGTTCACACCATGAGATCTATCCTCGGCCTCGCGGCATCTTTGGCGTGCCTCTCCAACGGATGGTGTTTGGGTAGGTCAATATCAAGGTGGATGGAGAGACGGTTCATAGTAAGTGGGAGCGCAAAGTGCGACAACATATCTCTTGGTCTCCCTCGTTAGGTTGAATAAAGTTATTGTGCATCGCCTCGAGGCACCCTAGGAGTGTCCCCCTAAAGGATGGTAGTTTTGCATGTTTCTGTATTTGATCTCCTGTAAGAGGATAAAGTAACTTAGTCTCTTGTCCAAATCTACTTCTTCCCTACGGTGGGCTCATTAGGGTGGGACACTGGCACCGAAAGCGCGAGGTTACGCTTATGCGGAATAGTTAAAGGTTAATAATTCTAGACCCAAAAATGGTGGCTGTTAGGTTCAGTTCCAAGAGTTGGTTCTGCCTAATGGTTGAGAATGTCTCATCCCAACGAAGGGGCAACTGATCACCCTACCAGTGGCGTTTGTCCTGCCTCACTGGGGCATCATTGCAAAATAGAAGTCTATAACTTAGGGTACTTGAAACTGTTTTGCAAAACTGATTGGTTTAAAAGTGGTTTAGGAAAATCTAATAAAGTTTTGTTCGTATTTTCAACAATTCAAAATGGCAACCACCACATTAGCATTGCTAAGCACCGAAAAACTTACTAGCGATAATTTCGCAACATGGAGACATATGATCATGACGATCTTGATCATCAAGGATCTAATGTTCACTCGAACGGTTTGAGGCTTGTCCTCCTATTCCAGCTTCTAATGTTGCTTGAAATGTTCGGGAGGCATATGAGCAATGGACAAGGGCAAATGAGAAGGCCCGAGCCTACATCTTGGTAAGTATTTCTAAAGTCTTGGCCAAGAAACATGAGCCTATGGTCTCAACGCATGAGATCATGGAGTCCTTGCAGGGGATGTTTAGACAACCGTCTGAACAGTTTATGCATGAGGCTCTTAGATACATATTCAACTCCAAAATGGAAGAAGGCACCTCTGTTCGTGAACATGTGCTAAACATGATGCCACTTTAATGTGGCAGAGTTGAATGGGTCTACCATCGATGAGGGCAGCCAGGTTAGCATAATCCTGCATTCTTTGCCGGAGAGCTTCTCGCACTTTGTTAGCAATGTGATTCTTAACAAAGTGAAATGTAACCTTACAACTCTCCACAACGAGTTGCAGACATACCAATTTTTAATGAAAAATAAGGAAAAGCAGAAGCGTGAGGAATGTTGCTTCATCCTCCAGGACGTTCCATAGAGGTTCGACCTCAGGAATGAAGTCTGCACCTTCTGCTTCTAACTCTGCAAAGGGGAAGAAGAAGAAGGGTGGTAAAGGAAAAAGGGAAGACACCTGCTAACCCACCGCCTGTCGCCCCAAGTAGGTGTTCACCAGTTGCTAAGGAAAAGTATTTCCACTGCAACCAAGATGGACATTGAAAGAGGAACTGTCCTCGATATCTGAAAAAGAAGAAAGAAGCCAAGGCTAAGGCCAAGGCCGATAAAGGGTAATGTGATTTACTTGTGCTTGAAACTTGTTTGGTGGAGAATGATGATTCTGTCTGGATAATTGATTCAGGCGCCACTAACCATGTTTTTTCTTCTTTTCAGGGGATTAGATCTTGGCGACAGCTAGAAGCTGGTGAGATGACGATGCGAGTAGGCACCGGACACGTCGTTTCAGCTGTGGTAGTGGGGGGATTCCAGTTAGCTTTACAAAATAGGTTTCTTATTTTAAATGATGTATATATTGTTCTTGAACTAAAAAGAAACCTTATTTCTGTAAAGTGTTTATTGCAATGTAAATATACTATCTCTTTAATGTGGATAAAGCGTTTATTCATAAAGATGGTGTTTTTATTTGCATAGCAAATATGGAATCAAATTTATATGTGCTAAGGTTTTTAGCCATTAATTCCTTCCATAATACTGAATTATTCAGAATTGCCGTAACTCAATCAAAACGCCAACGAATTTCTCTAAAAGAAAATGCAGTGTATATATATTTCCTTGTTAGACATGGTTTGCTCGATGATGAGTTACACTTCTTTACCGGACTCGTTTTGGGGTTTCGAGTGGAGACTGCAGTGTATATATACTCAACTGTGTTCCCTTTAAGAGTATTGCAAGAACACTTATGGAGTTGTGTAACGGGTATAAAGCTAGTTTACGCCACTTTCGCATTTGGGGTTCCCCTGCACATGTGCTTGAGGCTAATCCCAAGAAGTTGGAACCACGGTCGAGGTTATGTCTCTTTATAAGCTACACCATAGGTACACAAGGGGGTTATTTTTATGATCTGACTGAAAATAGGGTGTTTGTTTCAACAAGTACTACTTTCCTAGTGGAGGATCATATAAGAGAGCACAGTTCACAAAGTAAAGTCATGTTGTGTGAGCTTTCCAATGAAACTACAGAAACTTCAACAAGAGTTATTGAAGAGCCTGATACATCAGCAAGGGTTGTTGATGGGAGTTCATCTAGTAGGTCGGTTCCACCTCAAGAGTTGAGGAAACCTCGATGTAGTGGGAGGGTTGCGAACCCACCCGTTCGCTATCTGGGTTTCATGGAAATCCTTGCTATGGTAGCAGATGGTGACGTCGAGGATCCGTTGTCTTATAAGAAGGTAATGGAGGATGTTGATCGGGATGAATGGATCTATAAGAAGATAATCAACGCTTTAGTAGTCTTCTTAGCGTTATACATAGACGATATCCTACTCCTTGGGAATGATGTAGGTCTACTAACTGCGGTTAAGAACTGGCTAGCGACCCAATTC
This sequence comes from Benincasa hispida, assembly GCF_027475165.1. NCBI lineage: Eukaryota > Viridiplantae > Streptophyta > Magnoliopsida > Cucurbitales > Cucurbitaceae > Benincasa > Benincasa hispida. The sequence goes on from NC_143486.1 coordinate 27,938,030, forward strand.
CAAATGAAAGGTTTGGGAAAGGAACCTTTCTTTTGGGATCGTAAGAACAAAGTGCTAGCACTGTCTCAGGCATTGTACATTGACAAGTTGTTGCTCAAGTACTCAATGCAAGACTCTAGGAGAGGCCTACTGCCATTTAGACATGCAGTCACTTTGTCTAAGGAAATGTGTCTTAAGACGCCTCAAGAGGTTGAGTAGATGAGACGGATCAGTCTAAACCAGGCCATTTTAATGTTGCTGACCTGTTTATGAAGGCTCTCACAGCTACAGTGTTTGAGGGTCACCAACAGAGCATGGGTCTACAGGATCGCCTGCGGTTAGACTAGGGCAAGTGGGAGATTTTCTTGTACTTTGCTTTTATGCCCTAATTTATTGTTTTTACTAAGTTTTTTGTACACCCCACTTCGCTTTAGGACAAGTGGGATATTGTTGGGGTTGATGCCCTAAAGTCTCGTGTCCTGTAGTTTGTAAACAGTATGTACAAACGCTTGTGTTGTTAATATATGATATTTACTTCACATCTTGTATTTTGCTAAGTTACTTGTTTTATTTTCTTTACAACGAACCAATAAACATTAAATTTCTGGTTATTTGTATGTGACTCAAGCATGTATGTGGTGACATACAAGTGAATCATGTCTTGAGTGATAACCAAAATGGTATGTAGTATATGGATAAAGGAGGGAAACCTTATCCATGTAACGCTACGGACGCGACCCGCTTTGTGGAATGGTCATAAGTGTTGTGACTTGTTATAGATGGTCTGATTTTGATCATTCGTGTTAGGGACATGCGAGCGAGGGCATCCTATACAAAGAGTTTGTATAAAACTTGACCACGAAGTGTTAATGTCTCGTTATATAACACCGTTCATGATAGATACTTTACTTCACTAGGATGACCATAGGTAACATGACCTCAATCCTAAGTGAGTTGGGAACTCCTGCCATTGAGGGCAGTTCTTTGATTTGCATGGGTGCAAGTGGCCAGTTTGCCAATTCAAACCTACCATTTTAAGGATTCGTCTGATTTGGGAGCTGGGAATTCAGCTACACGAGATGGAATACACTCCTTCCCCGAGGTAGGGGTAAGTAAACAGATAGCTCCCTTAAGGGCTGATTCCGGGGCTTGAACAATGTGGCACCACACACCTTCTTTTGGCTCGAGAGGTGTTCATACATAGTTGGACTATGTAGTATTATTCAATAGAGGAATCAGTGGTACTTAAGGAGTGAGATGTAACTGCAGGGACATAATGATAATTTGGCCAAGTTGTACTTACGAGCATCTGTGAAGGCATTGTACTCATGATTGGTTATATCCGATTGACACAAAAATATATCTGTGGTAAGAAGAGTTCAACTGTTGGTCTTTAGTGGAATGCCTGACAGTTAACGGATGGTGGATCTCGTGGCTAAAGAGTTTAGTTAGCTATTCACGTACTATTGGAGCTTCGAGCCATAGGTCCATTATTTCCCCTGGGTAGCTTGGATAAAGTTTATAACCAGTGTTTGGGTTAATTTGAAATGTTCAAATTGACAAGAGGAAGTTCAATTATATATGATATAATTGAACTGGTTAATTATATATGATATAATTGGCTAAATGTATGAGATACATTATTTTGGAAGAAATTAGATATAAATATGATTTATATCAAATTCACCAAAGCCCACCCCTTGGGTTTTCACTCCGAGAATATCCGGGGCTCTTTAGTGGTGGTATCGTCCCCACGACATTTTTGTTCTCGGTCGTTTGTGCTGCAATTGTTGACGCTACTGCTGGACATTGGTAGATCACGAGGAGGCTTCCGCTGCGGTAAGTTCTGGAGTTTCAAAGACGGTCTTCAACTGGTATGGAACTCTTATCTTGTTATATCTTTGTCTTAGCATGCCATTAATTATGATTTGTTTGCATAACTGTATGTGTTGAATGTATATTGATGTATTTCGGTCATTGTAAGATCGGAGCAATTCGAACGCGCTCATGGAACTCTTAGATATGAGATCCTTCAGAAATAGCTTGAAGATCATCCTCAGTAATAATCATATCATCAACATATAGGAGAAGAAAAACAATACCATGAGTTGTCTATAGTGTAAATATTGTTGTGTTATAAGGATTGGATGTATATCCAAGTTGAGTGATGATGGAACTAAAAGTTGCAAACCAAGCTCGAAGGGCTTATTTCAAACCATACAATGCTTGACGAAGGAGACATGCCTTCTAGGATGGAAAAGAGACACTTGAGGATGGTTGTGTGTACACTTCATTAAATAAGACTCCATTAAGAAAGGCATTCTTGACATCCATTTGAACAAGTGGCCAATGTTTGGCTACAACAACTACTAAGAGACATCAAACAGATGTCATTCGTGCCACAGGTGCAAAGGCATCTTCAAAATCGACCTCATACTCCTGAGAATACCTTTTGCCACTAACCAAGCTTTATAACGCTCAATGGGCTTTTTACCGACTTGAACCAATGGGCTTTTTACCAGGGGGTAAATCAACGTATTCTCATGTGTGCATCTTGTCTAGAGTCAGAAGTTCTTCTCTCATAGCTTGCTGCCACAGGGGATTAGTATTTTCCTCATGAAAAAAGGTAGGTTGAACGAAGGAACTGATAGTAGAAAAACAGTGAAAATCTCGAAGATGAGTAAGAAGTGCCCTTACCCTAGTGGAGCGTCAAACAAGAGAAGCAGAGTCATCAGGTTAGTTTCCACATATGAGATAGAAGGCTGATCACGATCAACATAGACTGGCACATATTGTTCAAACTCAACTTTAGAGGAGGATGTAAAGGAAGGGAAAAGATCAAAAGCATCGTTAGGAATATGAGGGAGAAGACTCAAGGGAGAATCATGAAAGGTTTAAAGACTAGAGAACATAGTGTGTTCCCAAAAGGTGACATGCCGAGAGATGCGCAATCTGTTAGAAAGAGGATCCCGACAACGAAAAACTTTGTGTTCAGTTCCATAGCCAAGGAAGCAACAGAGACATGCACACAGTTCCAATTTGGTATGTTCATGGGGGTAAAGAAGTACCAAACTGCACAACCAAAGACCTGGAGGTTAGAGTAATAAGAAGGAGTACCATAAAAGCGTTCAAACAAAGAAGCATTTTGAAGAATCGAGGAAGGAAGGTGATTAATTGTGTAGATAGAGGTAAGCGCAGCTTCACCCCAAAATTTTACAGGGTAGGAGGCAGACAGAAGTTAGGTTCGGACAGAGTCCAGAAGGTGACGATGTTTCTATTCCGCTTGCCCTTTATGTTGAGAGGTATAGGGACAAGATTATTGAACAAAAGTGCCCTGTTGGATGAGAAAGGAAAGGAGACTAGATTTCTTATATTCCAAGGCATTATCTGTATGCAGAACCTTGATTTTGCGAGAGAATTGGGTGTGAACCTTATCAGCAAAATCAATATATATTTGAGACAGGGAAGAACGATGTTTAAGAAAATATATCCAGGTAAACTGAGAGTAATCATCAATGAACAAGACAAAATAACGATACCCATTGACAATGGAGATAGGAGCAGATCCTTAAATATAAAGATGAACTAAGTCAAACGGTTGATCACTTATAAAACTGGACTGGGAAAAAGATAATGCATGTTATCTTGCAAGTTTGTAATTCAAACATCAAAAGACACAAATTTGAAGATATTATTCAAATTTTTATTAGAGATTAAATGATGGAGTTTTTCAGAAGAGACATGACCAAGACGGAGATGCCACTGATATATAGCAGAGTCAGTAACAGCAGCAGAAAGAGAACAAACAGAAAGATAAAGCGATGTGAGTTCAAACAATCTTCCCACTTTGTGACCTGTACCAACTGTTTGTCCCGTTTGCGGATCTTGAACCTGACACCCAATAGAAGAAAAAGACATAGTTAAACTAAGATCACACAATTGCTTGATAGAAACAAGGTTAAAGGTCATATTTGGAACACAATAAGGATTAGAAAGTTACAACATGGAAGTGTTAATGGAGCCAGCATGAGATATAGTCATACTGAAGGAACTCTGTTTACAGAGAACCTTTAAGCAGAAGCGGATCGTCCAAATCCTATTGTGAATGAACTCATACATTTACAGTAATACAAAACAGTTTATGCATCAAACTTAAATTATAACATGCTCTGAAATAAAAAAAAAAGATTAAGAGACTATACCTTTGAAGAACCCTTCTTCAAGATAACCCTTCGATAGTACTCGTTCACGAATGTAGCCAAAAATTCTCGAGCTCCCTCGAACAAGTAGTAACTTGATCCTCGAACCAAATAGGACACTACCACTTGGATATCTTGGTATTCTTAATGTGAGAATCCAGAAGTGGTGGGCTTTGGCTAATTTTTGTTAGAGAGAACGTTTAGTGTTTGGAGGAAGAAGACGATCGAGTAGACGAACAAGGGCAATCATGTAGATGATGAAGTCTATCGCATAGACAATGTAACTCGATCATTTGGATATTGAAATTATCGTATAGTCTCTCAATTGTTAATCACGTCTATCTAATTAATTAGAAAACCATTTTTCTTTTTATCCCACTTTTTCCATAAAACCAAATAACTACCCACTAAGGGTGGTTATTCAGAAAAAGGAGTTATTATCATATAATTAATAAATTATAAATAAATATGGTAACTAACTTATCATACTATATTTATAACCTATAGTTTTAATATTGCATCACATACAATATATAAACCATAATTCTTTTTCTTTATTTTATGGCATTTAATATAAATCATATTTATATTAAATTTACTAACTACGAATCTAATTCATAGAAAATATATTTGAATCATATTCAAATATTAGTTCCTCCAATTAAACAATAATGTATCAAATATATTATATCAATTATATCATATATAATTTAATTAATTTAATTATATCATATATAATCAAATTCCCTCTTATTAATTTGGACATTTCAAATTAAACCAAAAACTGATTCTCAATTTAAATCCATTGAACTACCAAGGGAACCTTAAGGACCTGTAGCTTGAAGCTTCAACGGTACGTGAATAACTGACTAAACTCTTAAATCACATTATCCACCATCCGTTAACTGCCGAGCACTCCACTAAAAACTGACAGCTACATTCTTCGCACTACAAATATATTTCTATGTCCATTGGATATAACCAATCAATAGTAAGATGACCCTTCACAATCGCTTGTAAGTACTGCTATGCTAAATTTCCGTTTTGCCCCTATAATTACATCTAACTCCTTAAGTACCATTGATTCCTCTAATGAACAATAGATCATAGTACCACTATCACTAAATCCCACTCAGGCCAAGAGAGGGTGTGGCGCCACGTTGTTCAAGACCTAGAATCAGCCCTTAAGGGAACAATTTATCTACTTACCCCTACTTTGGGGACGGAGTGAATTCCATCTTATATAGCTAGTTTCCAGCTCCCCAATCAAACGAATCCTCAAAATGGTAGGCTTGTTGAGTTGGCGATCTGGCCAATCTCACCCATTAAATCAAAGGGCCATCCTCATAGGCAAGAGTACACAACTTACTTACTTAGGATTAAGGTCTCATGACATTCTGAAAATGGAGATGGGTTTAAAGAAAACATGAATGTTTGAGGAAAGTTTGCATTTATTCTTTGAAAAATATTTAGTTATTATGTGAAGGGTTGTGTACTATGTGTGGTTATCCTAGTGAAATGAAAGTCTCAATTATGAACGGCGCATTATAACGAGACTAACACCTAGAAAGTGGGTCATACTCGTAGTGTCACTAGGATAAGGTACCCAACCTTATCCATATACTACAAACCATTTATAGGTTATTACTTAAACACAATGTCTCCATATACATGTTTAACTTACAACGATAACCATGGATCTTAGTTTATTGGTTTGTGGTTAATGCAAGTAAAATATCATATATTTCATAGACAATGTGAATAAAATATCATATATTATAAATCACTGAGTGTTTGTTCATACAAGTGCTTACAAAATATAGGATCCTACGAGATTTAGGGCATCAACCCCAACACATACAACTTCCATCAGCATCGTAGATGGGAGAAAGATATTTGGTAGGAGTGGGTGTAATTAAAATAGAAAAATCAAACGTCATATGGTTGCTACAAGTGGAATCAAGAAGCCACCTATTACCTAGGGAGACTGCAAGCATGAAGGAATTGAATGAAATCACCTGTTTAAGCAAGTCTTGTAAGTCGGGCATTTGAAAAGTAGGTAGAGAAGGTTCAGAATCAGCAGAGGAGACAACAACAATGACAAAAGTAGAGCTAGGACCAGGTTTAGAGTCTTGAAGTATGTCCCGACGGTCGCGGTGCTCATGTAGGGCAGTTGTCCAGAATATGACCTCATTTGTGATAGTATCTGGACTCGACTTTTGGACAGTTAGTAAACTTATGCCTAGTAAGCTTGCAGTTTTTACAGAAGGTAGCTCCAGAAGTACCAGACAAATGAGTGCTTGCGAGGACAACTTCAAATTGCTTGGAAGAAGTGATACCAAGTAGTTTTTCTTCAAACAAAATTTCCTAGATTGATGCATCTAGTGACAGGAAGGGACTATGATGTAGCAAAGTAGCACAGATCGACTCATATTGTGTCCAAATTGGTTGAAGCGTGGCCAAATAATCATTAACAGAGTGCCTTGTCTCCTGATTAAGATTAACAAGAGTGTTGTGCAGTTGATAATAGTGAGCTAACCCAATGGACTAGCCAGGTAGATAGGAAATCACACAAACTCTTGGCATCATCAAACACATAAAACTGAACGTGAATGGCCGGTATAAATGTGTTTTTGAGTCAAGTGATGATCTGATGGTTTTTTGTTGTCCTAATCCTCTAATCGGTCAATGAATTTAGTTATATCCTCAATGGATGTCTTAACTAGTTGAGGAATACCACCAGTGACAATGCACCATAATTTACGCCCAATTATAAAGCTCTTCATTTGATGAGCCCAAGTAATGTAATTTGTCCCATCAAGAATAGTACTAATGGGCCGAAGTACATGATCTTTTTCCATATGGCTTGGCAACTTGGGAAGAGAAGAAACTAGCTCAACTGCTTGCCTTGACTGAAAATGGCGTGGGAAGAGAAGAAACAGGCTTAACAGCTTGGCTTGACCTAAAATGGCTCAGCGGTTTGGCTCAGATTGAATCGACTCGACTCAGTCAACACAGATCGGTTTGACTTGAAGATCAACTCGGCTCGTCTTGATAGATTGGCTCGACTTTATAGGATCGACTTGGCTCGCGTCAGATCTGAAAGCATATCGGGCAAGCGAATCTTGACCAGATATGAAATTCGGAGCTCAAACGCCTGGTTAGAGAGTCTTGACTGGAATGCCTGGCAGAGCAGATGACTGGCAAAGGCGAGCTGGAAGGCCAGTGAACTCGGTTGAATGGAATGTCTGACGAATCTTGACCTGATCTAGAATAGAATAGCGTCGAAGCTTAATCGGACTGACGGGTGAACCCGCGTCAAAGCTTGATCATATTGATGGAACAAAGGAGTGTCGAACTCGAGTTGCAGAAGCGGCAGTCTTAATTGGATTTAGATATGAAAGCGCACGAAAGTGAGCTGACTTGCCGGATTTGAGAAAATGTCCACCAAAAAATTTGAAATCGAATAGATTTGAAACAAGGAGAAGTTATGGAAGAAAGAGCTCTGATACCATAAGTATGTTTTTATCACAAGTTGATCTTTACAAGGAGTATCCAGAAGTATAAATACTACACTAAAGCCTAAGAATAGAACCTACAACATCTCTAACCATGCTAAAGACCCTCCAACTAGGAGGACTAAGTAAACATTCACATACCCATTTCTTGGAAATTTAAATGAGGGAATTATAAACCTTCTGAGAAATGATCTAAAATAGCCCTTTCTAGTTTTCAAATCACAAAAATAGTACACTTTTTGAAAAACTTGTTAAAAGAGTTTATCTCAAGCCTTCTTAGGAGAAGATTGGCCCCGAGATTGAGTTAGAATTTTGATAGTAAAAAATTGTCCATGTGTACGTAATCATTAATTGAAAAGTTATTTTACGAATACGCCCTTTGTAATAATAATATTATATTTTTATAATATCATTGTTTGTGAAACCCAATTATTGGCATGCTTTACAAAAATTGGTTCTAAAAAATTTTCACAAGTGTTTGGAAGTATTTAAACTCTCACAACCCATCTTTTTGCCAAAAAAAAAAAAAAATCAAGAAAACAAGGTATATATATCCATATTGTCTTTTGTAAATGTGTTTGAATTTTTATTTGCATGTTTTTTAGCCCAATAATTACTGTTTTCATGGTCGTTTACATAATCTCAGTGGCAATTCAATCATCTCAGTCGAGATTTATTATACTTACCCTGAGATTTATACTGGGGGTTAAATTTTTTTCCCAAGTAGAAGGGGTTGATTATGATGAAACCTTTTCTGCTATTGCCATGTTAAAGTCTATTAACATTATCTTATCCATAGCCACATATTATGATTATGAAATATGACAAATGGATGTCAAGAATTCTTTTCTGAATGACAATGTTGATGAGAGCATCTACATGAATCAACCAAGGGGATTCATAAAACAAGCTCAGGGCCAAAAAGTTTACAAGCTAAAACGGTCCATCGATGGACTGAAGTAGACATCTAGATATTGGATATAAGATTTGACAATGCAGTCAAATACTATGGCTTTGATCAAAATGTTGATGAGCTTGTGTTTACAAGAAAATCATCAAAGGTATTCTTGCTTTTCTTATGTTATACGTTTTTGTTTAGGTAAGCAAGTAACGGAAGAATTCAGGATCACTAAGCACTCTAATTCATTAATTTTAGCAACAATTTAAGCATTTCATACAATACGAAGAGAGTTTCAAAAATACTTTTGAAAAACACTTTTGATCTTCAAATTCAGCTCTAATCTTCTCAGGTACTAAGTGTAGACCACCAGAAGATCTTCCCTACTATTCTCTAGGACCATAGATTGAGTTGTGGGACTTAAAATGAGTTGAGATTAGAGGGAATTTTAGAGGAGAAGATCACTTGGGTTGATGAACTTTTCTTCAGTCAAAATCTCAGTAAAAACCAATTTTTGCATGCCATTTCTCAGCTTTAGAACTTCAATTTTGTATCAAAACTTCATGAAATCGAATTGCACACACAATAAATAGCTCCAACTTTCAAATTGTGAGTGGATTAAACTAGAAAGGTCCCTAGCTATCTACCCAGTTTTACCCCTAAAATGGAAAACTTATTGAGCCAGCGCTATTGAGCCATCCCTCACCCATGCAAATCTAAGGATAGTTAGCTAAGAATTAAGGTTAAGTTACCTAGGTATCATTTTGAAATAGTCAGTTTTAAACAGTAAACAACGTTATAAAGAATGAGTGATTTATTTCTTGGTCTGATCTTATACAAACTCATTGCATAGGACACCCCCACTTCTCATGTCTCCACATGAATGAGTTAGGATCACTTTGTTTGTAGCACTTTACAACGATTGTGACAATTAGAAAGTGAGCCGCATCCGAATGTGTTACCAGAATAAGGTACCAGTGATATTCGTATACTATAGATCATTTTGGCTATCTACTCGAACTTAATCCACTCTTATGTCTCCACATAAAGTTCAAGTACTCATGTAATAGCCATGGATCTTAAGTTTATTGGATTTATTTCTAAAATTAAATGAGCAATTCGTATATTCAATAACTACTTTATTGAATCAAACTTCAATAATATCTTTATTGATTAACATAATAAATTTATTGTTTACAAACCACAATTTTTAGGACATAAAACCCAATTATACATGGATGACATCCTACTCATTGAGAATGATGTAGAATTCCTTAATGTCATTAAAAACTTGTTATCTACATAATTCCAAATGAAAGATTTGGGAGAAGTATAATATGTTCTTGTAATTCATGTTGTTCAAAATCGCAAGAATATAATGTTAGCTTTGTCTCAAGCATCTTATATTGACAAAATGCTTGTCAAATATTCGACTCAAAATTCCAAGAAAGCTAACTTACCTTTTAGGCATGGAGTTACCTTGTCTTTGAAAAAGTGTCCTAAGATACCTCAGGAAGTTGAGGAAATTAGACGTATTCCATATGCATCAATTGCGGGCAGTGTTATGTATATCATGTTGTGTACAAGGTCTAACATATGCTATGCAATTGGGATTGTCAGCATGTATTAGTCCAATCCAGGATTTGATCATTGGTCGACATTAAAGAAAATCCTCAAGTATCTTAGGAGAACGAGGGACTAAATGCTTGTATACGGTGCTAAGAATTTGATCCTTACAGGATACACTGACTCTGGTTTTTAGACTGATAAAGATTCTAGAAAATCTACATCAAGATCAGTGTTCACTCTTAATGGAGGAGCTATACTTTGGTGAAGCATCAAACAGGGATGCATTATTAACTCTACGATGGAGGTAGAGTATAGAGCTACTTGTGAAAAAGGTAAGGAGGTTGTATGGTTGAGAAAGTCCTTAACTGATCTGGAAGTGGTTCTAAATATGCCTTTGCCCTTCACACTTTATTGTGATAACAAGAATGTTGTGGAAAATTCAAGAGAACTTTGAAGCCATAAGTGTGGTGATAACTTGTAGAAATACAAGTTATTGTGGCTCAAAAGTTGGAACAAATAGGGTCTTTAATGATAAAATCTCATCATATTTAGAGAAAACACATGGAATTACTCGAACACTATTAAACTCATGCAAAAGAATGTTCATTGCTAAAATACTGCGACACTAATGCATGATCTTGCAGGATTTCAACAAAAGTCTAATGTATGATTAAGAAAAGTGTCGCAGGCAAAGTCTAATGCATGGGGCATGCGTCGGAGGAATTCAACGCAAGGAAGATTCGCTGATTCAGGCTGTTTGTGTCAAATCACCACTTGCAAGCATTGGCATCTATAGCGGGTGGCGTCTGAAAAGCATCTGAGTGTCAGGCGGGCGACCAGGGTATGGAATTTAATGCTGCCCATCATCAAGTTGGAGAAGACCGGTGCCTATAAATAGAAGAAATCCCACCAGATGAAACGACTTAGTTTTAGAATCTTAGATCTTTTAGCTCACTATATAATTCTGTAATTTTGAGACCGTAGAGCTGTGCTGTGGTGATGAGAAGAACAAGAGGGAAGAGAACCACCACCATCTCCAATCAAGGAGCGAAGGAAACTGAGCTCGAGAGAAACATTTCTTCTAATTCTTCCATAAGTGGTTGTACACGAAAATTGAGCTAAAGAGGACAAGAGATTGTACTCTGTGGCTTAACTCCTCTCATTCCATCTTATTTATCGTTTTCATCTCCTCATTTGATTAAGTGTTGGTTTTGTAAAGACAATCAGTTTCTTTATAAATTCACATATTTGATCTATCATATTTTGCCACTGTTTATTTCTTGTTTATGATTGGATGCATCTATAACTTCATGCAAAATTCTATTTCGAACACTTAAGCCAACTAAATCAATTGGTAAAAGCAACTTTAGCTTAAATTATTCGAGAGAATAAGTAAGCCAGCATTAAGTTAGAAACACTTAGTACATCTAGAGATAGACGCACTGGTGTTTTATTGCATCCTGTGATTGACGCATACATCCTAGAGATAGGTATTGTATGATATTCGCATTGAGAAGTGTCGAATACCGTCTAACACATAAATGGAGATAAACAAGTTATCTCATTCACATCATATTCTTGTTCGTGTACATTTAACTTAGATCGATGCATATCACTTGCATCAAAATCCATTTTCCACACGACCCCTTATCCTCTACTTGACCCTTTTGTATCTTCTTGCACACATACAACAACCTAGTGTAAATAACTCATTTCTACATACATTTAGGATACTTCTACAATAGTTACAATGCAAAGCCTGCGTTAGCTTTAATACGAATCCCTGAGTTCGACCCTGGACTTACCAAGAACCTGAGTTGGATTTATACTTGGATCTGAGTCAGGAAAACTTGAACGTTTATAGAGAAGTGTCATGCATCTTGTTGCACATCACTAACGCAATAACGCGTCACTAACACATCATAAACACATCAATGCATCATTCACATTTGCACTTATTTTTTTCAATTACTTTATACAATACACTCCTAAGCTCGAATCACGAAATCAAAAAACATGTGGCAAGCACATTGAATGAAATTATTACCTAATATGGAAGATTGTGCAACGAGGAGACTTGATTGTCACGAAGATAGCTTCGAAGCATAACATTGTTGATCCATTTACAAAGGCTCTCACGACTAAAGTGTTCGAGGGTCATCTAGAGAGCCTACATCTAGAGAGCCTACATCTACGAGATAAGCATCACGTTATCCAGGGAAAGTGGGAGATGTATAGAGGTATCATGTTTGCCCTAGGTCTACGAGATATGTATCACATGCTTTACAAATAGTTTATTGTATTTTACTTCTATGTATTGTACATCCCACTGTAAATTTTGTAAGCAAATTTTATATAAATATAAGTCTTGCCTATTCTTTCAGATGTGTTATTTATTTCTGTGCAAATCCAATAAACTAAAATCCAATATTATTTTATGTAACTTGAAAAGTATGTGATTGACATACAAGTAGATCATGTTCAAGTAACAACCTAAAAAGGTCTAGAGTATATAGATATGATTGGGTGTCTTATCCTGGTAACACTATGGATACAACCCACATTGTAATCATTACAAGAGTTGTAAATGTTACAAATGATTTAATTCAAATCGTTCATGTGCAAACATGCAAGTGGAGGTATTCTGTGAAATGAGATTGTATAAGACTAGACCATGAAATATATAATCTCTCTTTGTAACACCATTAATTGAAGAGATTAATATTTCAAATGATGACCATGTAACTCAATCTCAATCGTGAATGAATTATGAACTTCAACTCATGAGAGTTGTCCTTTGATTTATATAGTTGATAGTGGCCTTAGTTGCAGACTCAATATGTCTACCATTTTGGGGATGATACCAAATGGGGAGCTAGGATCATAACTACACAAGATGAAATTTACTCCTTCTCGCCTTTAGGGTAAGTATTGTATTTAGTGTCCTAAATCTCATGAATCTTATAGTTTGTAATATGTAAATAAAAATTATTTATTTAGTAAAATATGTATTATTTTATTTGAAATTTAGATATAATTAACTCAATCCAATAAACTAAGATCTAAAGTTGTTCAATGTAACTTGAACAGTATATGGTAAACATACAAGTGGATCATGAAGGAAATCCAATATGAGGATTTCCATGAGCAATAGAAGGATCGTTCTAAATTCTATTCAAAATTGAACATACACAATCACAGTCTAGAACGGAAACTAACAGGTCATGCAACAACTAGAAATGATAGCATGCTAACAAGATAATCAAGGGATAGAGTATGCATAACCCAGAATACGATTAATCCGGCATAGGCTACATGAGCCCCCAGTAGTTTCCAAGATTGCAATACACGAACGCTCGAACACAACAACTAGTACAACATGAGCACAACGAAACAACGATCACGAACCCAACGAACGACCTCCAAAACCTCGATATCAATCGAGTTGAGTGAGGACACCACCACAATAGTTACCTTGGTATTCTCGGTATGAGAATCCAAGAGTTGTGGGCTCTATATGATCTTGGTTAGAGGAAGAGACTGGAGGACAACAATCGGGTAGACGATTGAGCAAGTAGGAGATGACAAATTATCGTATAGACAATGTGCTCAATCATGTAGAAGATGGCAGCCTATGGTATAGACAATGCCACGTGATCGTTTAGATACGACCAGCTGAACAAACTATCGTATAGTTTAAGTCCACGATCGTTTAGTCTCTCTACTAGTTATCGCTTAGTGAACATCTTTCACTTAATAGCCTTATCGTGAGTTTCTTTCTAAATCAAGTAACTCTTCTCAAATTAGGAAAACATTTTTCCTTTCTATCTTATGGTTATCATAAAATCGCCAATAACCTCCCACTCAATTGGTCATTAAAGAAAAAGAGATAATATCAAATAATTAATATTATTATAAATAAATATGATAACCAACTTACCATATTATATTTATAACCTACAGTTTTAATATTTCATCTCATGAAACATATAGACCATAGTTTTTTTTTCTTTCTATTTTATGGTACTTAATGTAAATCATATTTACATTAATTCTCCATTTGATGTATCTCATACATCACACCAATTATATCATATATAATTAATTTTCCTCTTATCAATTTGAACATTTCAAATCAACCCCAAGAATTGATTTTGAACTTGAATCTATAGTTTGAAGCTCCAACGTTACGTGAATAACTGACTAAATTCTTTAATCATGGGATCCACCATCCATTAACTGTCGGGCACTCCACTAGAGACTGACAGTTGTTCTCTCGTCACTATAGATGTATTTTTGTTCATATCAACCAATCAATAGTGCGATAACCCTTCATAGATCGCTCGTAAGTACAGTTGGGTCAATTTACCGTTATGCCCCTGTAGTTACATCTAACTCCCTAAGTACCACTGATCCCTCTAATGAATAATAAGTCATAGTTTTGTCCTCACTTACAAAGAGAGATTATGGCCATTATGTTCAAAACCCAGAATTAGCCCTTAAAGGAGCAATCTATCTACTTACCCCTGCTTTGAGGAAGGAGTGAATTCCATCTTGTGTAATTGAGTTTCCAGCTCCGCAATCAGACAAGTCCCCAAAAAGATAGGCATTTTGAGTTGGTAATCTAGCCATTCTCACCCATACTAATCAAAGTACGCCCTTAAAGGTAGGAGTTCCCAAAACACTCATGATTAAGATCATGTCAACTATGGTCGTTTTAGGTGAGATGTAAGTCTCAAGTATCAACAGTGTTATATAAAGAGACTAATCATCTCGTGGCCTGGTCTTATACAAACTCTTTGTAAAAGACACCCCCGCTCACATGTCTCCACATGAATAGTCAAGATCAATCATCTATAGTAGTTCACAACACTTGTAAACCTCTACAAAGTGGATCGTATCCGTAGTGTCATCAAGATAAGGTATCCCTCGTTAATCCATATACTACAGACCTTTTAGGTTATCACTTAAAGCATGATCCACTTGTATATCTCATATACATGCTTAAGTTTACATACAATAATCATGGATCTTTGTTTATTGGATATGAGTAAATGCAAAAATAAAATAACTCTTATTTTATTCATAACAATGTGTACAATATTTACAAACTACGAACTCTAGGAGAATTAGAACACCAATCCCAACAATCTCCTACTTGTCCTAATGCCTCGGGAGATTAGGGCATACTTTGTACCCCAATATCATCTCTCACTTGCCCTAGACAAGATGCCACATGTCCCGTAGATTCAGGCTTTCCAGATGACCCTCAAACACTTTAGCCATGAGGGCCTTTGTAAATGGATCAGCAACGTTGTGCTCCGACGCGATCTTCGTGACTATCACATCACTGTGATGCACAATCTCTCTTATCAAATGGTATTTCCATTCTATAAGCTTGCGTCTACGATGAATCCAAGGTTCCTTCGAATTTGCCACAACCCTGCTATTATCACAATAAAGAATGATTGACAAAGACATATTTGAAATAACTTCCAAATCTGTAAGGAATTTCCTCAACCAAACTGCCTTCTTAGCTGCTTTAAAAGAGACTACATCTTTGGCTTCCATAGTGGAGTCCACGATGCATCCTTGCTTGATGCTTCACCACACTACAACCCTTCCATTTAAAGTGAACAAACTGACCCTGATTTCGATTTACGAGAATCTGTATCAGTCTAAAAGTCAGAGTCTATGTATCCTGTAAGGATTAAATTCTTATCTCCATACACGAGCATGTGGTCCCTCATTCTCTGAAGATACTTTAGAATCGTCTTGACCGTTGTCGAGTGATCTAATACTGGATTGGACTGATAATGACTGAAAATCCCTACTGCATAGCAAATGTCAGGTTTGGTACATAACATTGCATACATTTTGGTATATAACATTGCATACATTAAGCTTCCAACAGCTGAAGAATAGGGAATCCGTCTCATCTTCTCAACCTCATGAGGTGTCTTAGGACATTGATCTTTAGACAAAACAATTCCATGCCTAAAAGGTAATAAACCCCTCTTGGAATCCTGCATCCTGTACCTGATCAACATTTGATCGATGTACGATGCCTGAGACAAGGCTAACCTCTTGTTCTTACAATTCAGAATGATATGGATCCCTAGAACATACTATGACTCACCAAAATCTTTCATTTGGAATTGGGCAGCTAGCCACTTCTTGATGTCAGTTAGAAATCCTACATCATTCAATGAGTAGGATAATATCCACATATAGTACTAGGAAAGCTATTGAGTTATTGATGATTTTCTTGTAAACACAAAACTCATCAACGTTCTGATCAAAGCCAAACCATTTGATCACACTGTCAAATCTAATGTTCCATGATCTAGATGCTTGTTTCAATCCATAAATGGATCTATTAAGCTTGCAAACTCTTTGCTCTTGATATGGAATAATGAACCCATCTGGTTGAGCCATGTAGATGGTCTCTTCAAGATTACCATTAAAAAAGGTAGTTTTGACGTCCATTTTCCATATCTCATAATCATAAAATGTGGCTATGGACAGGGGTATTCTGATAGACTTTAACATGATAATAGGTGAGAAAGTTTCCTCATAGTCCACTTCCTCGACCTGAGTATAACCCTTTGCCACGAGTCTAGCCTTAAAGGTTTACACCTTTCCATCTACACCTTGTTTTCGCTTGTAGATCCACTTACATCCTATAAGTTTTACCCCATTAGGTCTATCTACAAGTTCCCAAATGTTATTGAAGTACATAGACTCTATTTTTTGGTTCATGGCCTTAATCCACTCATCTTTGTCAACTTCTTCCATTGCTTGCTTAAAAGACATTGGATCCTTGACCCCATCATTAGAAATGATGTTTTGAGCTTCAGTCAAACCCATGTAGCATTTCGGTGGGTTCATAACCCTCCCACTATGTCAAGGTAGTCTCAACTCTTGAGATGGTTGACTAGATGTACTGACCTCAACAACTTTTGTTGATCTTTCAGTCTGTTCAACAACTCTTGTTGAACCCTCAGTAGTCTCACTAGAAGTCTCATGTAAAACAAGCTTACTTTGTGGTTTATGATTCCTGATGTGTTCTTCTTCCAAGAAGATAGCATTTGTAGAAACAAACACTTTGTTCTCACTCGGATCATAGAAGTATCCACCCATCGTTTCCTTGGGGTAGCCTATAAAGAGGCAAACTTTTGAACGCGGTTCCAACTTCTTCGGGTTAGTCACTAGTACGTGGGTTGAACACCCCCAAATTCTGAAGTGGCGTAAACTACCTTTATGGCCTCTCCACAACTCAAAAGGTGTTTGAGAAACACTTTTCAAGGGAACGTTGTTCAGAATGTAACATGCAATATCCATTGCGAAACCCCAAAACGAGTTTGGAAGATGAGTATAACTCATCATAGAATGAACCGTGTCCATCAAGGTTTTATTTCTCCTTTCTGATACACCATTCTGCTAAGTTATACTCGGGGCCAAGAGTTGGGACATAATTCCATGTTCTATCGTATAGTTCTAGAATTGGAGGTCCATATACTCTCGACCATGATCAGATCGTAGTATTTTTATCTTCATACCTAACAAGTTTTCAACTTCAGTCTTATACTTCTTGAACTTGTCAAGGGTTTCAGACTTACGTTTCATTACGTAGAGATACCCGTACCTTGAATAATCAACTATAGAAGAGATGAAATATTCATACCCACATCGAGCTCGAACACTGATCAGACCACAGAGGTCTGAATGTATAAGCACCAAGGTTTCCTCAGCTCTATAGCCTTTTCTAGTAAAAGGTCGTTTGGTCATCTTTCCTTCAAGGTATGATTCACACACCGACAAGGAGTTTTCTTCTAAACTCTTTAGAAGTCCACATTTCACCAATTGCTCAATCCTATTAAGGTTGATATGACCTAAACTTAGTTGTCAATGATGGGCGTTTACCTTAGGAGAAACCTTTGGTCTTTTAGCTGTTGTCGTCGTACTGAACATTTCAGTATTAAGCTAGGCTTTTATGACTAACAACCTTTGTACATACAAGTTATTTTCCATTGAACGAAAACCAATCTTAGTTACATTCTTGAAAATAAACACTTTACTCTTAGAAAAGGAGACGGTATATCCTTGTTCAATGAGACAAGAAACCAAGATTGAGTTCCTCTTGATATGGAAAACTACAAAAATATTATCTAGTAATAGATAACGTTTCTTGTCCAAAAATAACTTCAGTCTGCCTTCAGCAACAACTGAAACAACCTCACCAGTATCGACACGAAGAGTTAACTCTCCCTATGGCAACATTTGCCAAGAACTAAATCCTTAGTAGGAAGAACTGACGTGATTAATAGCACCCAAATCAATGATCAGGCAGAATCATAATTCTGTACCAAACACGTGTCCAAGGCCAATAAATCATATTTACTATCTTTAGACTTCCTCCTCTTTTGGAGAGTAGTGGGATCTGAATCAAAACCTAAATAAGCTCCAAGTTTCATTTCAGAGAATACTTCTCGTCTATGAACTTTAACATAGTCAACAACACTTGCTTTCTTTTCTTGGAGGTTATCTTGGGAACTGACACAACTGGTTTCTTTGTCATCCATCCCTCTTTGCTCGAAAAGTAAGAACTGACCTTCAAACAATTCTTACAATAAGTCCATGATCTCACGTGCAATGACCATGTTCTCAACCTTTCTGTCCAAAAAATCAAGTATGCTAGCCAATATATGAAGTCGGGCCAATGAATTAGCCTTCATCCACAACTCATATGCACTATGATCGCTTCACGATGCATCAAGGGTTGAGACTTGAGGACATTCTTCACACATGACAAAATCGAGGTCGTCTACCATGAAATACGTATTAATGAACTCTTTCCACTGTATGTAATCGGTCAAACTAGAGGCATTTAATAGAAAATTAAACATGTTGCTAAAAAAGAAACACATTGACCTATGTTAGGTTTTTAAGCAAATACTCATTGAAAAACATACAACATCCAATACAGTTTAGCAAAACTAACATGAACCTCGTGTGACATCTAGTTTTGCAATGACGCTTCAAAGGTTTAGGACAAAAGCCGCCGAAGGGTGGTCAATTTATCCCTCCTCTAAATTGAGACATTCTCAACCAGCCATTAATACCAAAACGACTCTTGCTCATATAACGACTAGCCATCATTTATTTGGTCAAGAAATCATTAACTTACTTAACAATTTCCCATAAGTGTGACCCGTCATTTTAGGCTCTAGAGTTCTGCCCGAAGTAGCCAATCCGATGGGAAAAAATCCGATTAGGACAAAAACTAAAGTGACCCTATCCATTTCTGGAGTTCACCTTGATATTGACCAACTGTACAAAACCCATCTGAAGAGGGACGCTCCCAGGGCGCCACAAGGGAGTGCAAGAATGATCTCACGATGTGAATCAATGAAGGAGACCGCAGGACGTGTTGACGCACACCCTTCACCCACTTACTATAAATACTCTCTTCGTCCACCTTGATATTGACTCATGAAAACACCATCCGAAGGGGGATGCTCTCAGGACACCATGAGGCCAAGCATGAATCTCATGACATGAACATTCAGGGAGAAATGTAAGTGGAATCATTGACATATCTTATACATCTCTTCCTCCTACTGATTATTTTATAACCTAGGGTTTAGTTTACTTAGAAAAAGCACGGCTAAGGATTTTACCTTAGTGACTTTTTAGGTTTGCCCAGGAGTAACTTTTACCTTCAAAGTTGAACAACTTTTGATCATTATCCATTAAACTCTTTAACGGAGTCTTTGATCAACTATCGCATGCTTGCAAAAAATCTATCTTATTCACCTTTCCAGGTAGGTTCCCAGGTAGGGGTGTTCCATTTCCTCAGCTGAAGTACCCAAGCCTAGATAAAACCCGCCTTAGATAAAAGGTACCTTATAGATAGATTTAATACAATTTTAATATTTTATGCCAATGAATTTAATCCTCTATTAAATCGATTTAAAAAGATTAAACTAGGTTACTAATCCCATTATAACCTTGAACTTAGGTCTATCTCAATCCAATTTTAAAACCCTTTTAAAACATGAGTTCACCTAAGTCTGCATGCAATTTTTCTTATTGATTTTAGTTTTAATTTCCATCCTAACACTTATAACAGAAACAACCAAAACCATCCACAATGCAAAGCAAACATATACAAGGCATCCATAACTTTTATAAATTAGCCTAAGTGTTATGCTCCATGCATTGTTCATTCATTGCTACTTTTATATAACACTTATATATATAACTCTTATTATTCATGATGCATGCACATGCTTTCTTGTAATTTCATCATGCCATATGACAACACTTATAATACATGATGCATGAATAATTGTACAACCTAAGGTGGGTTTTAAATCTATATGTCATACACTATGCCATATAAACAACATACATCTCATATACATTAAGCAAAAATTGATGAATCGGGATAATTAGCTTCAAAATCTCAAAACCAAAGCTAGGTATTACAAATAGCAAAGAGTCTCCGGTTCAAACAGGCGAACCATGTCTTGAACCGTCCGGTCGAAGCCAGTGTCTCCTTGATTATATACCAAACTCCTTGTGATCGCCTATGTGAAAGAGTAAACACTTTACTCAATCGTTTACGAACGCTTCCTGAGCTAAACGATTGTTTAGCAATGATCGTGTACCTTTGACTATGCGATGAAGCATGAGCTACACAATCATGCAATGCGCAACTGATGCTTGATTTTATGAAGTGAAATTATGGATGATATGCGATAGTGAAATTGTGTTGAGCACTCAATTTCCCTCAGTAGAATCCAAGTGTAAACTCCACTGAGTTTCCTGGTAACTCTAGGGTCGAACTCAAGGACTTGTGAAAATAGGTTGTGTCGGTAATTTTTAGGAAAACTTTGCGGTAACAAAATAAATAAATAGTTGTTGAGGTTGTTGTTTGCGATGATAAAAAAATAACAAATGTGGCGGAGTTTGAAAAGAGTTGGTAAATGGCAGATATGATGAGTATGCGGTGAACGAGTTGAGAAGGGTTTCGGCTAACACTTCCTAGGATGGGTCCATGCTTTGCGATCATGCAACATGCATACAATAGTAAACCATCTCTCGATGCGAATGCTACGGCTTCTAATGCTAGAATGCATGCGATATATGCGATAAGTCTATAGGACCTACATATAAGCCTCTATTCTTATTTATGCGATGATAGAATAGCACACACACAAATAAGGTGGCCATATAATATCATTCCAATCCATAGGATGCATATGATGCAGGTTGGCAAACAGAGCTTATCTCTAAGTTCCTATCTCTCGTGTATGCAGTTCTAATCTTGCTCTCTCGAGTCTAGATTCTAACCTAGCTCTCTCTAGTCTTAGGTTCTTTCTTCAGACTCTCTTTCGAGTAGCTCTAAAGGGGTATTTGGCACAGCACAACACAACACAAGATAATCGTAGGCAATGAACTTCCTAGGTTATGTTAGCTTAGTTCTTTTCAACCCATTCGACTAGTTCAGTTACTCATGCGTACTAGGAGAGTGAACAGATGTAGAATAAGAACTTCCATTGTATAAATGTAGAGATGAAGTACAAAACAATAATGCAAAAATAGAATAAAGAGCCTGGTAACAATCTCTTGCTGCCTAAGCTTTTACATTGATTTTCTACTCGTATTCAAATGATAATCTCGCTCTCGTGAGAGTTGGCCCGCTTTCTACTTCTATGCCTCAAGGTTCTCTCTCGAGTTGCCTTGAGCGATCTCCAGCATCACCACTCTTCTTTTGCTCCACCTTAAAATGAAAGGAAAACTATGAACAAAGACGAGCGACCTGAACGTATGAATTTTTGAACTGGTAGAATGGTGAACCCCTTTTCCGAAGGATGCCTTTGGTATTTATAGAACATCCAGGGTGAACGGCGGCTTCTCTCTCATGATTGCACAGATGGGACGGCTTTAATCCTGATTGATGTGCCGAATATTTGTCATCAAAAAACTGAATGTACTTGTTATCGTTAGTGGCTGTCAACTTAATTCAGATTTGACTGTCAACAGCATTCTATCCCATCGCGATTAATTAGCCTTTCACCTAGATCGCCCATCATGTTGTGGCAATCCTTTTTGAGCAAATGTTTGCGAACACGATCTGCAAAGCCTTGCGATAATGCTACGCTTGACCAATAATTTCCTATGATCGCAATTTCCACCTTGCATCATCGCATATTCTGCACAAAAATACAAAAATCAATTGTTCTAATGCGATGAACGCATGCGACCGCAATATTATGAATCTGATGCTTTTTGGATGCAATTTAACATGTTTTATCAATGCAATCTAGCATTTTTTAAGAATTTTGCACTATGATAACGTGCATTTTTGTCCATTATCAACAATGCATAATGCAAGCCTTAATCGATCATCTAAACGACAATGATGTACTAAAGCACAATCGTCTAAACGATCATTGAGCAAGCGCGAGGTATCGCATATCAGGTGATCATGTAGTCAATGTCTATGCAATGAAGCATGCTAACTATATGATCATTTAGTGCGCTGATGCAATGTGGATATGATGAAATAATGGTGTATATTGCGATGGTGGTATATGCGTTATGCATGCAAGTTTTTCTAGCAAAATCCAAATATAAATCCTACTAGGTTGCCTAGTAAGCCTAGGGTCGAAAACAGGGACTATGGAGACAGTATGCGACGGTGCTTTCAGATTTCTTTGCGGTGACAAATAAAACAATAAGTTGGTTGGTATGTTTGTTTAAGGTATAGATTCTATGCGGTAGAACTAAGAAAAGAGTTAATAACACGAAAGTTATAATGAATATGCAGGGGAACGGGTTGAGAAGGGATTTAGCTAACACTTCCTAAGATTGCGTTCACGTTATGCATTCACGTTATTCGAGTGCCTTGCCTTCGTTTTGGCTTGCCCCCATGTGTGTTATGCGAACATCCAATTACGAGCAATGCGCTCTTTCTCATACTAAACTCATACCTACTTGGCAGTGGAGTTGCGGTCATTTATTTATATGTTGATCCTGGTGACTTACTTTTGTTTTGGCTTGCCCCCATATGTGTCATGCGGACATCCAACTACGGGTAAGTGCCTTTCACAACTTAACTCTTATTGACATGGGTTTCCCTTCACAAAATTGTTACCCCCCCCCCCTTTTTTAGAGTAGCAAGGTTGAAAATAAATACCTCACCCCCAAATTTAAAATGTGGCAATGTCCTCATTACCAAAAGATTGAAATAAGTTATGCGATGTTCATAGAAAGCTTCATAAAGGGAGTTTGAAAGAAAGCTAGCAATCTCCTAACTTCTAGAAATATTTCATGAGGTGACTATCTCAAAGTTAAGTTGACTCTAGTATATACGAAAGAAATAGAAGTATTTTTTTCATCATTGAAATCATAATTGGCAAAGAGACAGCATGCGGCGTCTTACTAAATTTATCTATGTCAAATGATTGCGGTAATCAAAGAGGATGCGGTGATAAAACTTTTAAAACTAACATGCGATGCAATAGCGCAAAATTTGAAATAAAGATAAAGAAGAATACACCCCTAAATTTATGTTGTTACTCGCATTGTGTATTGACGCATCCATCTTTGCGGCGATCTATCTTCTTTGGATTGCGGTGAAGAAGTAAGATAAGTGGCTTCTTCGCATAACATCTCCGCAATCCAGTGCCTCGATCGTTGCAAGAATAATAGAGAGAAGGTCAAATTTATTTTAAACAAAACAATTTGTTTTCTCAATCTCCCCCCCCCCCCCCTCCCCCCCTTTTAGAATAAGAATAGATAAAGCTGAAAAGAGATAGTGTAATGAAAATTCAGAGTAGTAGAGAAAAGTTGAAGATTCCATGCTTCCCAAAACTTGCATCCCTGATGGCTTGCGAACTTTTGATAACGCAGGGACCACGTACTTCCTTCTTTATTCAAAGTTCTTTTACTTCCATGGAGTCGACTTGGCGATGCCAGCCTTCTCTATGATATGCCTGTACTCGCAGCCCATTAACTTTGAATATGTTAGTTCCGTCATCATTTGATAATTGAACCGCGCCATGCGAAAATACCTGTCTAACTATAAAGGTCCGGACCAACGTGACTTTAGTTTTCCCGAGAAGAACCGCAAACATGAGTTGAAGAGTAAGACCCTCTGCCCGACTTGGAGGTTTTTGCCGCATATGTGTTTGTCATGCCAGCACCTGGTGCACTCTTTGTAAATCTTCGCATTTTCATATGCGTTAATCCTCCATTCTTCTAGCTCGACCAGTTGTATTTTTCACGCTTCTCCTGCTTTCTTCAAATCAAAGTTCAGCTTCTTTATCGCTCACAATGCATTATATTCCAGCTCCAAAGGCAAATAACATGCCTTACCAAGTACCAACGCATATGGGGACATTCCTATTGGTGTTTTAAATGAAGTTCGATATTCCTACAACGTATCATCAAGCTTTGTTGCCCAATCTCTTCGCGAAGGCCTTACTACCTTCTCGAGTATCAGCTTAATCTCCCGATTGGACACCTCAGCCTGACCATTCGTCTGCGGATGGTATGTGGTGGCCATTTTATGGAGAATTTTGTATTTGCGTAGCAGCTCCTTGATATTATGGTTGACAAAGTGGGACCCTTCATCACTTATGATGGCACGAGGAGTGCCAAAACGAGTGAAAATATGTTTCTTCAGGAATTGGGAGACGACTGTCGCATCGCTTGCTGCGCATGCCATCGCCTCTACCCACTTGGATACATAATCGAAGGCTAATAAAATATAATGTTCATCATTCGAGGGAGGGAATGGTCCCATGAAATCAATCCCCCATACGTCGAACAATTCAAGCTCCAAGATAGTGTTCATCGGCATGGCATGTTTCCATGAAATGTTACCTGTGCATTGGCATCGATCGCACTTCATGGCGTAATCAGCTGCATCCTTAAACAATGTGGGCTAGAAGAATCCACTTTATAAAACCTTAGCTGCAGTGCGCTGTCCTCCGAAGTGCCCACCATATGGTGAGTCGTGACATTGCGATAATATGCGTTGTTGAGTAGCATTTGGTATGCATAATCGCAAAATCTTGTATGCTCCTCTTTTATACAGATTCAACTCATCCCAATAATAATTTCTACATTCATGTTTGAGCTTCCTCTGTTGGTGGTAGGTGTAATCTTCAAAAATTGCTCGTAAACCAGATAATTGACTATGTTTGCATACCAAGGCAATTCTTCAATATGGAACAGTTGCTCATCCAGAAACACCACACTTACCTTAGACTCATTGTGGTAAACCTCAGGATTTTCCAGTCTAGTAAAGTGATCCGTAACTTGGTTCTCTGTCCCCTTCCGGTCAATTATTTCTATGCTAAATTCTTGAAGGAGAAGAACCCATCTGATCAATTTCAACTTTCCGTCCTTCTTTGTCATCAAGTACTTTATTGCCAAGTGATCAGTATGGATGAGCACCTTTGTTCCTAGTAGATATGTTCAAAATTTTTCCAACGCAAAAATTATCGCCAGAAGCTCTTTCTCTATTGTGGTATAATTCGTCTGAGTAGGATTTAATGTTTTACTCGCATATGCAATGGGATGCAATATTGTTTTTCTCTTTTGTGCCAAACCTGCTTCCATCGCATACCTGCTTGCATCACACATTATTTCAAAGGGCAGTGTCCAATCAGGTGCATTTAGTACAGGTGCGGTAATCAGCGCATTTTTCAAAATTCGAAATGCATTCAGGCAGTTGTTGTCAAAATCAAATTTTCTGTCAGCCTCTAACAACGCATTCAATGGTTGTGCTATTTTGGAAAAATCTTTGTCAAAGCGTCTGTAGAATCCAGTGTGCCCCAAGAAGCTTCGTACAACCTTCACGCTTGTTGGAGATGGAAGTTTTTCTATTGCTTCGATTTTTGCTTTGTCTATCTCCAACCCATCCCAAGAAACCTTGTGTCCCAACACTACGCCCTCCTTCACCATGAAATGGCATTTTTCCCAATTAAGCACCAGATTCGTCTCTTCACATCTCTTCAGTATCTTCTCCAAGTTGGCTAGATAGACTTCATAAGTGTTCCCATAAACAGATAAGTCGTCGATAAAGATTTCTACAGAGACCTCAAGATAGTCCGAAAAGATAGTCATCATGCACCTTTGAAATGTGCTTGGCGCATTGTAGAGGCCGAACGGCATACGGCGAAAAGCAAAGGTCCTATATGGGTAGATGAATGTGGTCTTGTCTTAGTCTTCTGGAGCTATCATAATCTGGTTGTACCCAGCATAACCATCCAGTAAGCAGTAAAAGTCATTTCCAGCTAGACGGTCTAGTATTTGATCAATGAATGGTAGAGGGAAATGATCTTTCTTTGTGGCCGCATTCAGCTTGCGATAATCCATGCAAATGCACCACCCATTGGCGGACCTTTGCGGTATTAATTCATTGTTTTCATTCGAGACTACCATCATGCCACCCTATTTCGGCACACACTGCACGGGGCTGACCCACATGCTATCTACTATATGATAGATGATGCTCGCATCTAACCATTTAATGATCTCTTTTTTCACGACCTCTTTCATCGCAGATTTGAGTCTGCGTTGATGTTCGATCGTTGCTTTGTGGTCCTCTTCAAGATGAATGCAATGCATATAGTACGCTGGGTTGATTCCTCTAATGTCAGCGAGCGTCCAGCCGATTGCTCGCACATGTTTCCTTAGAATGCTCATCAATGCATTCTCCTGGTCTTCGTTGAGCTCAGAGGAAATGATAACTAGTAGCTTCTCGTTCTGCTCCAAAATACGTACTTTAAATGATTCGATACAACACGAGCACAACAACCGGTACAACATGAGCACAATGAACACAATGATCACGAACCCAATGAACGGCCTTCGAAACCTCGATATCAATTGAGTTGAGTGAGGACACCACCTCAATGGTTACCTAGGTATTCTCGGTGTGAGAATCTAAGAGTTGTTGGCTCTGTATGATCTTGGTTAGAGGAAGAGACTAGAGGACAACAATAGTGTAGACGATTGAGCAAGTGGGAGATGACACAGTCTATCGTATAGACAATATGCTCAATCGTGTAGAAGATGGAAATCTATCGTATAGACAATGCCACGTGATCGTTCAGCTACGACCAGCTAAATGAACTATCGTATAGTTTAAGTCCACGATCATCTAGTCTCTCTATTAGCTATCACTTAGTAAAACTCTTTCACTTAATAGCTTTACCATGAGTTTCTTTCCAAATCAAGTAACTGTTCTCAAATTAGGAAAACATTTTACCTTTTTATCTCACGATTAGCATAAAACCACCAATAACCTCCCACTCAATTGGTTATTAGAGAAAAAGAGATAATTATCAAATAATTAATATTATAATAAATAAATATGATAACTAACTTATCATATTATATTTCTAACCTATAGTTTTAAAATTTCATCTCATGAAACATATAAACCATAGTTCTTTTTTCATTTTATGGTACTTAATGTAAATCATATTTACATTGATGTATCTCATACATCACACCAATATTATATCATATATCATTGATTTTCCTCTTGTCAATTTGAATATTTCAAATCAACCCCAAGAATTGATTCTCAACTTGAATCCATTGAACTGCCAATGAGACCTTATGGACCTGTAGCTTGAAGGTCCAACGGTACGTGAATAACTTGAAGGAACTCTTTGTTACACGTAAAATGTAATCTTATGCTGTGTTGTTGCTCATGCACACTTTATGCTATACTACTTCTAGATAGATGCGTTGTTAACTATATTCTTGTAGTATGTTATGGAGTAATGCGTTGTCACAAGTTTCTTTGCACTGAAACCAAGTATAATTCCAATGCAAGTTTCTCAGAGTAATCCGAGATCGAACACAGGGATTGTTTTCGTTAATGTGTTACATTTGGGATATATGCGACTGGTTTTTACAATTAATAAAGATTGTGTGTTTATGCAGGAAAGTAAATTGCGGTAAAGTAAAATTGTGCATATAAACTAAAGTTACGTTAATAAAATAAATTGCGATGAAAATAAACCTAAGCTAATGTGATACAAGATACAAGATACAAGATACATGATATACATGATATTGAGTTCGAGACTGATTGTGAAGTTTATACAAAAGATCATGGTATGTGATGGCAAGTCTTTAAGGATGAATCAGAAGGAGAAAGAATAATTAATACAAACGTCGCAAGTTTGTTAATTGCCTTAAAGATGTAACTAAGGTTTCGCTTTCCCTTGGCGTACACCTCTCGGTGATCGGCCGCATTCCCATATCTTTATAGTGAAATAGGGATGAACATGGTGAACGCAAGGTTGCTTCCATCTCTAGAAGTAATTCTTGCTTTAGTTAACGCAATCTTCCAACCCTCTCTCGATAGGCGGAATGATATCTTCACTTCTGCTCTCACATGTGAAGATGTCGTCTAGCATGCCTTGACTAAACATAATTATTTCCTTATCACAGATTAATTTACTTGCTTAATTCTTACTAATTACCAGGGGATTAAGAAAACATCATGGAGAAAATGAATTATGGGTGAACGGAAATAGGCAGAGAAATGATAATGGAAATGATCATAACATTTAATACAAAAATTAAGCGTCTGATACACGGTGTGAATGATAGACTAAGAAGATGAATACAAGTGATGATGAAGAGATAGAAACAAATACAGAAGGGTGTCAATGTCTTAACACAGATCTGGATGGTGGTTTTTCTTGTCGGCGTGTGGAATGGATGAACAGAAGAGCTTCTCTCTAAGGCTTGCTCGTCTAGTAGAGGTGACCTTCGTATAAAGCTTCGACGGTAGGGATCAGAAGGATTCTTTTCCCGGAGACTCACCTCTCGGACTAGTCTTTTAATTCTTCCCGGATCTACTCTGATTAGTCGCTCAACCAGTCTCTCTCTCATATTAGTATATACACTTTTCTTTGTATTCAAGCATCCTTTTTCAGTGGACTTGCCGGAGCTATTTATAGGCTAAGCTTTGACTCTCTGACTTGTGGTCCCCACTTTATTGTTAAGGCAGTTCCTGAAATGGTGGAGTGGATATTCCTTCTGTTACATAATCAATCCTGTCCTACATGCACAACGGTCAGCTGTACACACGTCAGAATCTTCTGCATTTGTGTTGCTCTTTACATCTTCAATCGTTTGTCCGCATGCGGTGTTATTTTTATTACCGCATGCGGTTGAGATTGCGTTGATCGCTTAGCTCTTGATCGATTGTGGTATGCGTCATCATTGCATTGATCGTCTATTCATTTCTGAATGATGGGCGCAATGCGACGTAGATGCGTTGTTCAGTTTATCTTGAGTCATGAATGCATGCGGTGACTTGATTTCCTACTAAACAGACTTGAAATATCCTTTTCCACCATCGCAATGATGTTAGTGGATGTATTGATGACAATTTATAATTCTCGCATTTCATAGCCAATTTTTATACAATCGAAGCAACTTTTCTTTCTTTTGGCCGCAATATCTAAATAAAACAGTATAAATAACTTGTATTTCTACAAGTTATCACATCTCCAAATTTAGATATATCCTTGTCATCAAGCATATCTTCTACTAAGGCAATATTGCTCAATTCCTATCCTAAATTTTGCATCGATTGGTTGCTCCGAATGCTCCACCTAGGCAACATTACTTAACAGCGCAATTTCCTTCCATCCTTGATAATTCCTTTTTCTCTTTTCATATTGCATTGTTCTTGGAAACCCACCTTCGTTTTGGCTTGCTCCCACTAGTGTCATGCGAACATCCAACTACGAGCAGGCTCCTTTCACAACTTAACTGTTATCGGGTTGGGATTGTTTTTTAGTTTTCCCTTGCACTGACATTGAAGTTTATATGAAAATTTATTTATTTATTTATTTTTATTATTTTTTGATAATGGAAATGCATTTTTCTTAATGACCGCATCACTTGATCTCATCTGCTCAGACCTTCCCCACCCCCAGATTTAGAGATGCGCAAGGTCCTTATTGCATTGTTTGGATAGAATAGACAAACACTTAGACAAAATTTAAAAAAGAAGGTTTGAGCAGAATTTTTAAGGATAAAAGGTAAAATAGTGCTATAGCTACGAATTAACTAAGTGTTAATTAGAAAATACAAAGTGTAGGAAATGTTAGTGTACGCATATTATACATCATGGCAGCGTAATGAAAAATGCAAAGTAAAAGATCAAGAATATCGCAAATAATGACAAAGGATGATAAAGAAGAGGCTATTGCGTACTAGAAAGAATTGTTACTTAGTTGTTAAAAATTAACTAAGTATATAAGGAATTATAATTAACGCAATACAAATTTTTTTTATCATATATAAAGAACCAAAGAATCAACTTCTTTACCTAGAAAATAATGAATGAAATTATCTTTTGTTTTTGATTCAGACGAGTGCACAATTAAAAATTAACACCACGCTTCCATTAACGCAAATAGATCATTGCTGAGGACGGGCAACAACGCATGTATCATCGCAACACACCCTTTAACTTAATGCATTTCTGGAGTACGGGCGCATGGTACTTCTACCAGCACAACACTACTTCAACATAGTGTGTTTTCACTAAGGACGGGCTAACCTATAGTTTAATATCATATATCAACCATAGTTTTTTCTCCTCCACTAGATATAAATCATATTTATATCCAATTTTCCCATATTTATATCCAATTTCCCTAAAATTAATGTATCTCATACATAAAATCAATTATATCATATATAATTAACAAGTTCAATCATATCATATATAAACGAACACCCTCTTGTCAATTTGAACATTTAAAACTAGCCCAAAAATTGATTCTCAACTGGAATCCAAGCTACCAAGGGGACCTTATGGACTTATGGCTCGAGCTCCAACCGTAATGAATAGCTGACTAAACTCTTTAGTCACGAGATTCACCATTCGTTAACTGCCAGGCATTCCACTAAAGATCGACAGTTGAACTCTTCTTACCACATATATATTTCTGTGTCCATTGGATATAACCAATCATCAGTACGATAACCCTTCATAGATGCTCGTAAGTATAGTTGGGCCAATTTACCGTTTTGCCCTTGTAGTTACATCTGACTCCTTTAGTACCACTAATCCCTCTAATGAACAATACAACATAGTCCTACTGTGTGTGTACACCTCTTGGGCCATGACAAGATGTGTGGCATTACATCATTTAAGCCCAGGATCAGACCTTAAGGGAGTAGTCTATTTACTTACCTCTACTTCAGGGAAGAAGTGAATTCCATCTTGTGTAGCTGAGTTCCTAGCTCCCAAATCAGACGAATCCCCAAAGTGGTAGGTTTGAGTTGGCGACTTGGCCACTCACACCCATGTAAATCAAAGGACCGTCCTCAATGGTAGGAGTTCCTAACTCAATCAAGATTGAGGTCATGATACCTATGGTCATCCTAGTGAAGTGAAGTCTTTGTTATGAACGGTGTTATATAACGAGAGTTAACACTTCATGGTCAGGTACTATACAAACTCTTTGTATAGGACGCCCCCGCTCACATGTCCCCACAAAAATGATCAAGATCAGACCATCTGTAGTAAGTCACAACATGTGTAACTATTCTATAAAGCGGGCCATATCCGTAGCGTTACCATGATAACGTTTCCCTCCTATATCCATATACTATAGACCATTTTGGTTATCACTTAAGACATGATCCACTTGTATGTCACCACATACATGTTTAAGTTACATAATGACAACCAGGGATTTTAGTTTATTGGTTTGTGGTAAAGCAAATAAAACATTCAATGTGCAAAGTCAAGTAGTGAAGAAAATATCATATATTATATATCACAAGTGTTCATATATTATATATCACAATGTGCAAAGTCAAGTGCAAAGTCATCCCTAACATAACTCACTAAACTCTTTAGTCACGAAATCTACCATCCGTTACCTGCCGGCAGTCCACTAAAGAACGACAACTGCACTCTCCTCATTACAGATATATTTTGTGTCCATATCAACCAATCAACAGTGCGATAACCCTTCACAGATTGCTCATAAGTATAGTTGGGCCAATGCCACACGAGGTTGTGGCCACTATGTTCAAAACCCGAAATCCGCCCTTAAGGAAGTAATCTATCTACTTACCCCTGCTTCGGGGAAGGAGTGAATTCCATCTTGTGTAACTGAGTTCCCAACTCCGCAATCAGACAAGTCCCCAAAAAGATAGGTATGTTGAGTTGGTAATCTGGCCACTCTCATCCATAGTAATCAAAAGACCGCCCTCAAAGGCAGGAGTTCCCAAAACATTCAGGATTAAGATCATGTCACCTATGGTCGTTTTAGGTGAGATGTAAGTCTCAAGTATCAACGGCATTATATAAAAAGACTAATCATCTCATGGTCCGGTCTTATGAAAACTCTTTGTATAAGACACCCCCACTCACATATCTCCACATGAATGGTCAGGATCAACCATCATTAGTAGTTCACAATACTTGTAAATCTCTACAAAGCGGGTAGTATCCGTAGTGTCACCAGGATAAGGTATTCCTTCTTAATTCGTATACTACAGGCCTTTTAGGTTATCACTTAAGACATGGTCCACTTGTATATCTTATATACATGCTTAAGTTTACATACAATAACCATTGATCTTTGTTTATTGGATATGAGTAAATGTAAAAATAAAATAACTATTATTTTATTCATAAAAATGTGTACAGTGTTTACAAACTACGAGACTCCGGGAGAATTAGAACACCAATCCCAACAAATCATGTTCAAGTAATAACCTAAAAGTTTTATAGTATTGTCACACTTCTTCTCGAGCAAACTTCTCAAGCCCAACAAAAGGTGTGCAAATGGCAGATACCATCCTTTTGAGGATATCTACTACCTATCTCTACTAAACTAACCTTAACTCATCTTAGCAGGGAATAAAATTAACTCTAGATTTCTATTTAACAAAAACTAAATTTCATATAGTTTAATAGTTTTTTACAAAACATTTTTCCAACCCATTTTTCCTATTGCTATAATAAAGATTTAACTCGTTACTATAATAAAGATTTAACTCGTGGCAGACCTTGTCTTCTCGCAGTAACCCTGACTCTTCTGCTACCTTTGAAAGAAAGCATAAAAGAAAAGAGTGTGTTAGAAGCCCAGTGAGTACTAAACAAATTACAGGGTCTCTTTCAACCCTAGGAGATAAATAGCTTAATCAACATATTTAAATAACAAGGTTATTACCTAAACCTCAAGCTTGAACGAGTTAGTTCCTTGTTTTACCTATGCACACGATAGATAATTAAACATATTTCTCTTATTACTATGTGCACATAGATCCCTCTCTTATGGGCTTAGAAGCTAGACTCATCGGTCCTCTGACCATCCTATATGAGGTTCCCCTAAGAAAACTCATTAGATAAAATAGACAAACTAGGATGAGATGGAAGAAAGTCACTTAGTCAATTTCGCTCTCCCAAGTTGTAAGGTCATCATCGATGGAGTCAATACTGATGAAAATAAAAGAAGAAGAAGAAAAGAACGCATGAATAATTTACATGGAAAACCCTAGGCCAGGGAGAAAAAACCACGATCTAATTTTTATTGTTCAAGTAGTACAGAAATACAGAAAGACTGCTTAAATAAATAGACAGATAGAAAGCCCTAGGCCCATAAGAGAATTACAAATAAGCCCCTAGGGCAAACCAACCCTTTTCCGACACTCCCCCTCAAGTTGGGGCGTAAATATCAATCAGACCCAACTTGCTAATACAATAATCAAAACTCTATCTTAAAAACCCCTTTATAAGGACATCTTCAATCTGTTGATTAGAAGGGATGTAGGGAATACATATGTTCCCATTGTCCAGTCTTTCTTTAATGAAATGTCTATCAATCTCGACATGTTTCATCCTATCGTGCTGGACTGGATTATTGGCAATATTTATTGCTGCTTTATTGTCACAGAACAATTTCATTGGAAGCTCACTGTCTTGTCGAAGATCTGTCAATACTTTCTTCAACCAGATTTCTTCATATATCCCTAAACTCATGGCTCTGTACTTGGCTTCTGCACTACTTCTGGCAAACACTCCCTGTTTTTTACTTCTCCAAGTGACCAGATTGCCCCAGACAAAAGTGTAATACCCAGACATAGACTTTTTATCAACAGCAGACCCAGCCCAGTCCGAATCAGTATATGCTATACCATGTTTACTAGACTTCCTGAATAGAAGACCTTTACCAGGAGTGCCCTTTAGATAATGTAGAATGCGTTCGACGGCTGTCATATGTTCCTCATAGGGAGCTTGGATGAATTGACTAACAACACTCATGGCATACGATATATCAGGTCTCATGTGAGATAAATATATCAACTTCCCAACTAGCCGATATCTCACTTTACTAACAGAGGCTCCATTATTAACATTACTCAGTTTGGCATTATACTCCGCAGGGTTGTCTACAGGTTTACACCCAGTCATTCCTGTTTCTTTGAGGAGATCTATAGTATACTTTTGTTATGAGATAGAGATACTTTTGTTCGACCGAGCCACCTCCATCCAAGAAAGTACCGCAATTTTCCCAGATCTTTAATTTCAAATTCTTAAGCCATCTTTGTTTTAAGTCTCATAATTTCATCAGTATCGTCACCGGTCAGAACAATGTCATCTACATACACAATAAGTATTGAGATCTTTCCTGAACCAGACTTTTTTGTAAACAACGTGTAGTCTGAGTGCCTCTGATCATACCTCTGTGTTTTAACAAATGTGGTGAATCTGTCAATCCAGGCTCTTGGAGATGTTTCAACCCTTACAGTGACTTCTTCAATCTACAAACCCGATGATTAAACTGGTTTTCGAAGCTGGGTGGAGGGCTCATATAGACTTCTTCTTCGAGTTCTCCATTAAGAAACACATTCTTAACATCCAATTGGTACAAAGGCCAATCTTTATTAACAGCAACAGACAACAGCACCCAGATCGTATTGAGTTTGGCCCCAGAAGAGAATGTCTCAGAGTAATTAATACTAAAGGTCTGGGTAAAACCTCTGGCTACCAGTCTCGCCTTGTATCTATCAATCGAGCCATTGGATTTGTACTTGACAGTAAAAACTCATTTACATCCAACTGTCTTGTGCTCCTTAGGAAGAGCAACCTGTTCCCATGTCTCATTTTTCTCTAGAGCTCTCATTTTTTCCATAACTGCAGCCTTCCACTCGGGAGTTTTCATGGCAACTTGTATATTACTTGGAACCATTACCGTATATAGACTGTTAGTAAGAGCCTTGAACTAAGAGATAGGTTACTATATGTCATGTAACTATGCATAGGGAATTTTGTACATGACCTAGTCCATTTTCTCAAGGCAATTGGAAGATCAAGAGACGCATCACAATTTTCCTCTTCTCCAAGTTTCTTACTATAGCTAGCCGTCTTATCTATGGATCTTTCTTTAGAACGACTTTGCACTCAATCACCTTCCCTTCCACTGTTCTTGTTTGCTGGAGTTATTTCCTCAGTGTTGTCTTTTCCATCAGTTTCTCCATCCTCCTCAATTCTCTCTATTTTCTCATAATTTTCACCAATTTCTATATCTCTATCCATTCTACAATTATTAGTCTCAACACAATCATCAGTATCACAAACAGGGATATTCATACCTGGAACTGAGACCGAGTCAGACTCATGAACTGGAGCCGGAGAAGCGACAGACGGCACTGTTTCCTTCTTGAAATTCTTCCTATAGTAAGTTATCCAAAGGACTTGATTAGTGGGAAGAACAGGACTAGGGAGAACAGGGCTAGGATGTTCAAGTTCAGCCAATACCTCTAGAGGAATGGAATACGTGGACCAGTTAGCCTATTCACTAGAACTTTCCCCCTGAAGAGAATTAATGGGAAAGAAAGGTCGATCCTCGAGAAAGGTGACATCCATAGACACAAAGTACTTCCGAGATGAGAGATGATAACATTTGTACCCACGTTGATGGATAGGGTACCCAACAAAGACACATTTCTGGGCACGAGGAGTGAATTTCATACGATTGGGACTGTGGGTATGGACAAAGACAACACATCCAAACACACGTAGAGGTACGTCAGGAATTAACCGAGTATTGGGATACGATTCTTTGAAATAGTGAAGGGGAGTATGAAAGGTTAAGACACGGGAAGGCATGCAGTTGATAAAGTGGGTTGCAGTGAGGATAGTATCACCCCACAGATAGGAAGGAAGAGAGGTAGATATCATAAGGGAACAAGCGACCTCTACTAGATGCCTATTTTTCCTCTCGGCTACTCCGTTTTGCTGGGGAGTATAGGCACACGAGCTTTGATGGATAATTCTTTAGAGGCCAGGAAAGTCTCTAAATGAGTTATTAACGAATTCACGTCCGTTGCCATTCCGTAAAATGGAAATTTTTGTGTTGAATTGGGTTTCTACGGTCGCATAGAATTGTTGAAAAATAGAGGACACATCAGACTTATCAGTCAAAAGAAAGACCCAGGTTAGTCTGGTGTGATCGTCAATAAAGGTGACGAACCACCATTTGCCTGTAGAGGTAGTGGATAGTGAGGGACCCTAGACATCACTGTGGATGAGACTGAACGGTTTGGACGGGTTGTAAAGCTAAGAGTGAAAAGAAACACGACTTTGTTTAGCCCGGATACACACATCGCACTGTAAGGATGATATAGAAATTTTAAGAACATGCAACACATCACGCAATATTAGACCCTCAAACGGAGAAAGATGTCCTTTCCCTACGACAGGGGCAAAGGTCCCATCTGCGATTCTAGTCTTTTCATTTCCAGCACTTGGGTGATATGATATAAAATGATCAGAAGACCCGGTCAGGTGATCTGTTGCTCCAGAATCCACAATCCATGGCCATTTTCCATTAATGCTAATAAAACCAAAGGACTGAGTCGTACCTGAGTGTGCAATTGCACTGACCCCAACAATACTTAAGTTACTCTAACCGTCAGCTTGAAGCAGAGTTGTGGTCTTGTCATTTGCCGAGTCACTGACCAGAGTTTGTCCAGGACCAGTCTTATCCTGTGACTGACGTCGTTTGTAATTTGGAGGTTTTCCATGTAGCTTCCAGTATTGGTCTTTCGTGTGCCATGGTTTTTTGCAATGCTCACAAACAGGTGGAGGTTTCTTGTCACTGTCAGATTCAGAGGACTTAGTGGCAAAAGCAGTAGCCTCAGTAGATGTAACTAATGAAATATTCATGACACTAGACCTGTCTTCTTCGAGGCATATTTCAGAGCACACCTCCATCAGTAACTGTGTAGGAGGTTGGCCCAAGATCCTGCTGCAAACACCGTCAAACTACGGATTTAACCCAGCTAGAAAATCAATACTCGATCAGCTTCCTCAATTTTGGAATATTGCGTCCCATCATGTGTACATTTCCAGATAATCTCACAGCATAAGTCCATTTCTTGCCATAACAAGGATAATTTGTTGAAGTATGATGCTATGTCCATAGCCCCTTGCTTACATTCATGGACTTTTTTGCGTAAGGTATAAAGGCGGGATGCATTCTGCTTCTTCGAATACAACTTCTATACTGCATCCCAAATGTCTTTGGCAGTTGCCATTTAAAGTAACGGTCTGCCAATTTGAGGTTCCATGCTACTCACCAGAACTAATCGTAACAATGAATCTTTTGCTCTCCAGATACGTTTGTGGGGGCTACCGGGTTCAAGTTTGGGTATCTCCCCAATTAGATAGCCAAATTTCTATCTTCCTTCCAGAGCCATTCTGATGGATTTCAACCAGGAGAAATAATTTTGGTCATTCAGCTTTTCTCCAATAATAATTCCTGCAGAGTGTCCCATTGATCCAGATAATAAATTTGCAACAGGTAAAGAATGGAAAGAGTTTACCGAGTTCTCGGGGCATAGTTGTAAATTGGATGACTCTGGTTAAGCACTTTGCGGGTTTGTACCAAAAATTGACCCAAAATTATGGGTTGTTGCTGAAGGAAAAGAAATCTGCTTTTAATCTCATTAGAACACACCCCATTCACACTTGCCGGAGAGTTCGCCAGAAACGCGACTGGATCGGCGTCACTACAGTCAAAGTGGATCGACCGATCTACCGTCGAAGGTTGCTGGTCAAAGAACCCACCGACGAAGCTGCGGCTAGTCGAGCCAAAGAAGCAGTCGCAGCTTCGAACCCTAGGGCTATCGAGTTTGGACGCCGTGAAGACTCGTCGAGTTTGGACGCCATCGATCAATCTGGTGTGCACGGAAGGTTAGGCTGCGATCGGATGTACTCGCTGAACGTTGTCTGCACCTGAGAGATCGACGGATCTGCGGCTGAAGTGTGGCTAGGCGTCATTCAGATCTGGACGCCGAAATCCTTCTGTACTTGATACGTCGATGACTCCGATAGGGTTCCTGTGTTCCTCCACGGCTGGCTGCGACTTAGTCTGTCTGTGATTCTCCTTGGCTGGGCGCGACTCGATTTGTCCGTCAATGGATTGGGTTGTCGTTCCAGCGACACTCATTTGTTAAAGAAGGCGAGGTAAGGCAGTCTCTAGGTACTGTTGGATAACTTTCTTAATTGTGTCAGCTATCTCAAAATTGGTCATTGAATGAGACTCATCAATGGTGGTTAGGGTTTCATCGCCTTGCTCTGATACCATGATGAAAATAAAAGAAGAAGAAAAAAGAACACACGAATAATTTATGTGGAAAACCCTAGGTCAGGGAGAAAAAACCACGATCTAGTTTTTATTATTCAAGTAATACAGAAATACGGAAAGACTGCTCAAATAAATAGACAGAAGAAAGCCCTAGGCCCATAAGAGAATTACAAATAAGCCCCTAGGGCAAACCAATCCTTTTTCGACAAATACAATTTTCTAGTTGAAAGGAATCGACGCATAAGTTGCAATACTCAATAAATCTTAAAGTGGAATGAACTTTATGCTTGGAAAATACAATGAAAATGACAATAGCTTAGGGAGCGAAAAGGGAGAAAACAAAAAGAGAAAATGTAGAGAAAATGTATTGTAACAATTCAAAA
This sequence comes from Benincasa hispida, assembly GCF_027475165.1. NCBI lineage: Eukaryota > Viridiplantae > Streptophyta > Magnoliopsida > Cucurbitales > Cucurbitaceae > Benincasa > Benincasa hispida. Next base: position 27,977,258 of record NC_143486.1, read on the forward strand.
AAAAACTCAGATCATATAGAACCCATCGAGAAGAAGAACCTCCGCTACTGGAAGAAGAAGATCCATGACCCAAAATCACTTGGTTGGTACCAGATTTGTCACCCAAACCCACTCTGTTCTGTCGCTCGTCACTCATTTCGTGGAGCTTTTGCCAGATCTACATAAAAATCCATCGCCACTTGATCAAATCTATCGTTGGTCCCTACCATCCCTTTGTCGTTGGTATCAGATCCACCATTGTGGATCTTCATATCGTTTAAAAAAGTACCCAATATTTGATGTAAAAGACGTGGGATCACTAATGTCTAAACTTCCAATTTTCAGGTCTGGAAGAAAAGAGAGAGAGGTATAGGAAGAGAAAGGAATGGAGAAGAGGAGAAAGAGAGGCGGAAAATCAAAGGGTGAGAGAGATAGAGAAAGCAAAAATAAACAAAAATAGGGGGATACGCATTTTAATCCAGCCCTCCCCCTCTTCTTTTGCCTGTGTGCGCCTTTTCAAAGCATTTTTTTTCTTCCAATTCCATAGCTTATTTTGGAAATCGCTATATCAGAAAGCTATAAAAAGTGATTTTTGTTGTAGTGTTAATCTCCAATCTTATATACAAATTGCCTATGTAGTACCATATGTTTGGTCTTGATTCTTTTAAGGCTATGGTGACAAGATACTCTTCCATATCCAATTGAAATCAAAGGAGAGCCCTCACCATTGTGTGGAAAAGGAATCCAATGTGGTTTGTTGGATAGCATCTCTATATTGAAATTATAATTTTTCTTGTTATGTGCACAGAGAGAGATTTATTAATCTGTTCAAATGGAACATAATAAAATATGGGAGCAAATAGGGAATTGAGAAGGGATCCTTTGATTATGCTCTTCTTGTGAAACATAAACATAAAAATAAGAAAAATTCAATTCCAGCTTTTTATTTCATTTTCATATTGTTCTTGCTAATTTCCTCTGTTTTAAACATTGAAATCGTGTAACAGGTTAAATTGTTTTTGGTTTTAACTTGTTCAGAGTGAATTGCTTTTCTTTTCAACTTGTTTAGAGTGCTAATTTCATCTGTTCAAAATGTAGTTCGAGATTTGATTTGACTTTCATATTGTCTAGGGTGCTTTAACTTGTTTAGATATTTATTTTTTTTGCTACCATAATAATCCCATTGTGCTTCATGATTTATTTAGGTTCTCTTTTACAACCACAACTATTCCAATTTGCTTTATAACTTGCTTAGATTGTCTTCAACAGAGCATAATGCAAATTTTGAGGAAGCAAGAATTAAGAGGCATGCATCCATATGATCTTGAATTGTGGTTTAAGGGCATGATTTAAACAAGTATTAAACAAGCATGGTGAAGGGAATGCAAGGTCAGTTTTTTTCTTTTGTAATACTACCTATATTTATAGGTGGCTTCTTGTTTTCTTGGTCATTGATGCTCACTTTTGTTTGGACGCTTGTTGTAAAAGGTAACTCAAATTTCATATCGCTTATCATCATATAGAGTTTTGTTTCTTTTATGTTAGTTTAGTCCCACCATTTCGTTCATAATTCAATGGAAAACTTTCTAATAGGTAAAAATCTGTTTAGTTAAAGATATGCCCATTTCTATTGATATGAAAACTTGTCAAATTCTGCATTTGCTGATTGAAAATTATGAAAGTTTAGCCCAAGTTGGAAGGTTGGATGATGTCCGCTTTGTTGTGTCGAAGTTGAAAAATGTTGGGTTTCGTCTAGATTTGTTTGCTATAATTTTTTTTTTTTTTTTTTTTTTTGAAGAGATATTGTAATTAAAGTGTGGGATGGGGGAATCAAACCTCAAACCACGAATTGATAGTATGAACATTATGTTAGCTGAGTTATGCTTTTGTTTCCATTGCTATAAATTTTCTTATCTGTGAGTTCTATAAGAATAAATTAGATAAAACTAATGAATTGTTGAATTGATTCTTCTGTAGTCTATCATTATTTGTTGGATTGATTCTCTTGTTGATTGCATTGAAGTGTTGTTTCTTGGTTTTTATCAACCATATTGTTGTTAAATTATACTTAATATCTATATTGTTTGTGATATTGTTGTCTCCATCTTTGCAACATATTTTTCCTTTTGTTTTTTTCTGGAAGATTGGAAGTTAATCGATTGTTCAAAGTATGGAGCTAGTTTGGGGTTTTTTCTTCTTTGGAGTTGGTAACGCTTTTAGAGGTAAGTAAAGGTTTAACATTTTACCTACGTATATCTATGTATTATTAATTTTTTTTTTTAATTCAATCATTTTACCTAATTTTTATTACTTAATGACTTTTTGTAGGTTGATGAAGGACTATAAAAAATGTACAATGTTTAGATCACAAACAATACTTTTATACTCAAGTTCTAGAGAATAGGTATATTTGGTCTCTAAAGTTTCAAATCGACTATTTTAGTCGTTGAATTTTAGTAAATAGATTTAAAAGGTCCTCAAGTTTCAAAATAGCCATTTTTTTAATTATTTATATTTAATATTGATATTACATTTTTAAAATTTAAAAAAAAAAAAAAAAAAACAAAATACCTCTTTCTTCCCATTCTCTCTCCTTCATCCTTTTCATATTCATATTCCTCACCCCTTCAATTCCACAGGCATTTCCCTCCCATTCATACATTCAAATTAAAATGCAAGCTCTTACTCCAATCCTCCCAACTTCTAAGAGTCCCAGATTTAGGTGAATTACTATGAATGATCACTAACTATATATTTTTGGAGCTCAAATCCAAGGTGTAGATCAGCATCCAAGACATTCAACAACAATAACAACTACAAAGAAGACATTAAAAATGAAGCAAAACCCTGTAAATATCGTTGGCAAGACCTCACCGGAATGTTGATTCTCACATTGCTGAAAAAACTCAAATCCGGGAGCTTAAATCGAAGGGACGACAACGATCATTTGCAACAATCTCAAAGCTTCTTGTGGGATTGAAGGAGAGACAAAGATGGAGAGAGATCGAGGGAGGAGAGAGAATCGGAAGAAAGAGGTGAGAGAAAACGTTTCTTTTGTTTTTAAAAATGTAATAAAAAAGGTGTTTTTTCTAAATATTAAACATTCATAATTAGTAGAACAGTTTTATTAAATGGAAGACAATGAAAATGACAATAAAAATAATAAAAATATACAACTCCGACGTGTCCATTCTATTTTAATTTTTTATATTTTCAATTAATAGATTTTAATATGTGCACTTCCAAGAAAAATCTTAAATTTATCGTATTTCTAATAAATCTTAAATTTACTCCGAGTTAAATGTTTGAATAATAATTTTCGGGCAAAAAAACAAACTATTTTTATATAAGTTGGTTTTGGTTCATTTTAGTTTCTATATTTTTAAAATATTCATTTTGACCTCTACACTTTCAACTTTGGTTCATTTTAATCCTTATATTTTCAGATAGGTTAAATTATATAAAATATTCATAAACTTTGTACTTTTGTGTAAAAAATGTCTTTAAACTTTCAAAAGTTTCAAAAATACCCTTAAATACCCAAAATGAGTTAAAAAATACCAGTGTTACTTTTAGATGGAAACCGTTAATGTCAAAAATAACCTTAAACTTTCAAAAGTTTCAAAAATACCCTTAAACTTTAAAAAAGTTTTAAAAAAATATTTTTACTGTTATATGAATAGAAAGGGTTAATATTGTCATATTTCTCTATTTTCCATCTATTTTCCTCTCTCCTCTATTCAATACCCACTTACTCTCCTTTTTGTTAATTCTTTGACATTTGTTTATATAAAATAAATAAATACTGAGTGTACACTTTTTTTTTAAAGGAATACAACTGCACACTTTAGTTATGTATAAGGACTACATTAAAAAGAAGGGGAATTTTCAAAAAAATAATAAAATAAGAGAAACTATTTACATAAAATAGCAAAATTCAATCTTCTTTGATAGAGGTTTATAGAAGTCGATAAAATTCCATCAGTATTTATTGGTAAAAGAAACTTGTAGAAGTTTATCATTGATACTATGTGATATACACTGATAGACGATGTTAATAGAAGTCTATCAGTATTTTGTTACTATTTCTGTAAATAATTTGACATTTTTTCTATCTATAAAATTTTTCCTAAAAAGAAAGAGAATAAAGAAATCACCAAAAAATTTTACGATTTAATATTTTACAAAGTTGTAATTAGTAGTTGAGTGTGTGTTAACGACCAAATATATTTTTTTTCATTTCAATATTTATCGTATTAATATGTTTTAATAAGAGATTTTGATTTTGTAATTTTGTGAGAATTTATGTTTTATCGTAAAATTTTGAATTTATTTAGGTTGTTGAGAAAATTAGTATAAGCTAATAATTGAAAATTTTAAAGTAAAATAAGAGTATTTTTATTAAAAAAAAAAAATGAGGATATCTATATAGTTTTTATTAAAATTGTTTTTTCGAACTTAAGAAAACTTCAAACAAAATTGATCATCAGATTAACGGTAGGAGCACTTTTAAATACTGTTTTAATTCTAAAGTTATTTGTACAACGAGGTATTAACGATTTCTGTTCATATACTAACAGTGAAGGTATTTATGAAATTTTTTTTAAGTTAAAAATATTTTTGAAACTTTTGAAAGTTTAAGAGATTTTTTAAACAAAACTTTAATGGTTTCCATCCAAAACTAATAGCAAAGGTATTTTTTTTTAAACTCTTTTTGAACTTTTAAGGGTATTTTTTAGACATTTGAAAATTCAAGAGTATTTTTTTTTTTACATAAAAGACAACGTTCGGGGGCATTTTTTATAATTTAGCCTGAATACTATTCTATTTTGGTCCCTTCATTTTCTTTTTTATTTTATTTTTAATGAATAAAAATGGTCGTTTTTTGATAGTGTAAGGTTAAAAGTTGAAAGTACAAGGACTAAAATGAACATTTTGAAATGAAAAATTGTCACACCCCACCCGTGCCCGCACTCCTGAGTCTGAGGAGAGGCATAAGGGACCATAGATACCACCCTTTTGTGATACCTATTGTCCAACTAAACCTCTTTACTACACTCAATAAACTTTAAGTCAAGGAGATAGCAGCAACTGATTAAGTAGGCCCATTTTATATTACAATAATGTAATGTTCATACAACTCCAAGACTTAATTAAAAGTTTACAACAACCATTCTTAAAACACTCCGGAAGTGTAACTGTGGCTTGTGGCAGACATTGACCTTAGCAGCACCCTGGAACTCCTCACCTTCCGCTACCTGAGGGAAAAGACATAAAACATAGAAAACGTGAGCTACAAAGCTTAATGAGTGGCAGTTTTAAACAAACATAACTTTGGTTTTAGAAATTCATCTTTGGGAAAGCAATTCCACAATCAACAACAATCACATAACAAAATGTAATCTCCCCAGCCTGTCAGCTTGACAACCTTGGCATGATTATGTATTTTCCCCGGGTATTCTCTGCGAATGACCCATGATGACCAACGTGGACACAAGCTCAATACCCTATAACCTATCGACTGCACACATGTCGACATTCTTTGTTAGCCATGTTTGGGTACGCTGACAATCCCAACCAGATATTCTGACAATTCCAGTCAAGCATCCCACCAAGCACGCTAACAATATCCTAGGTATGAATCCCATTTCCTAATGCAAATATACACGCATTGTGACAACAATACAAATCAAATATCCAGAAAAACATATTTCATGATCATGCCAATATTTCAAACACAACCTATATATATAATCACACATATATATAGAAATCAACCATTCAAACAATGGAATAACCACTCACCTTGGTTGGTTAGGAACTTTCTTTTCCGAAGTTCCTTAGGTTCCCCTGGTTTCCCTTTTGAACCCTAAATTCTAGATTCAATTATCAACTTAGATTACTCATAGTTCCAGACCTTATTTTAAGATACTTCCTTCTGCAAACATGTTATAGCTTACCCTGAAATCTTAGTTCAGAACTCCTCGTGGTTTGGCCGGAATCATCAAAACATCAAATTGGCCCAAGCTTACCTGACAGCTTGACCTTTCTGTCTTTTCCTCACTCTCCAGCTCGATTCCTTGGAGTATCTTCTCCGGCAGCCCTACCATGAAAACTAGACTCACGTAGCTTTCAGGTGGCTTTGGAATCACTCCAAACGCACGAGTATTCTGGGAGATATCCTCATTCCAAGTTGATGTTACTTCTAGACCTTCCTATCCAACAGCATCTCTTCCTCTTGGAACTTCATGACCGACGCATGGTTTTTGCTACCAACGCATGCATTCTTCCATCAACGCATAGTTCCTCCAACTCGACCCTCATACGCTCTTCCTAATGTCCTTTGAAGAGAATTCTAGTTATGGTCTAAAGAGGTCCTTGGCCCTATTTATAGGCGTCCAAAATCTCTCCAAGGGCGACACCTTCTGCTTGGTCGCATGTCCAAACGTCCTTTGTTCCCTAAGCCAACGCAACTCCTTGCCACATCAAGGTTGAAGTGTTAGCTTCTCCTTCAACCAACGCAACCTAATCGGTTTGCAAGCTCTTTGGTGCATCCACCTCATTTTCTTGAAGCCCAAGATTTCTCCCCAACAAGCCACATGTCTGATGATTTAGCATCACCATGGCACATTCCACACTCTTATGGTCGCAAGCCATCTTGGGCTATGCGTCAATCTAACCTCAAATGCGTCCATCCAACCACAAATGCGTCCATCTAACCACAAATGTGTCCATCCAACTTCATATGCATCCATCCAATTGACGTAACTTGGTCACATATGCTAGATGTTCGCAAGGCTCATCCTTGGCCGCATATCCTTCTCTTTCGCATGGCTTACCTTTTCCTTATGCGCTCAACTAGGATAATGACCAACACTCTTCTAACGCATATTATTAGCCTTGTCCTACGCATCCACATGCCTCAGATGTCCTTGGCACATAGCACATCACCAACGCATAACAACCCTTGAGTCAAGCTAGATCTCAAATCAACACCTCATGGTACAGCTTACCATTGCCTAGGCTCTTGCTAATGCATCCCTTGTGACCAACGCATGTATATCCTTGTTTGCCAATATCCTTCGTCTCTTGTTCAAGACCAATGCAAACTAATCTCATAAGCCTTATGTACCGCCAGCCTTAGCAATGCAGAGACATTTCACCATGCGTCCACCATGGCTTGTCTCATCGCCTAGCTCGTCGTTTAGTAATACTGTCGCATATCATCCAACGCATAGCACCATCGCATAGCGCCTGCGCCTATCGTATAGCACATAGTCTACCGTACCGCTCTTGCTCATCGTGTAGTGCATCATCGCTATCGTCTAGCACATCATCACTATCGCCTATCGCATCATCGCATAGCGCTCTCATTTAGCGCGACTCTCCGCATCGTCTAGCGTCGCACCGTTCTGCACGATCGCCTACCGCATCACTTAGCTCCACGCATTTGCTATACGATCGTCCAGTGCCTGCCTACATGATCGCCTACCTCATCATGTAGCGTCATTCACTTACTATACGATTGCATACCCCATTGTGTAGCATTGCTCATTTGCTACACGATCGTCTACCTCATTGTGTAGCACTGCTTATTTACTACATGATCAACCAGCACGTGCAACACCAACGCCCAACGCCCATGTCCGCGCAACTTGAGGTTGCCGCATGCTTTGCTAACCTCCCAAGACATTGGCTGCCGCATGTTTCGCTAACCTTTCAAGACATTGGCTGCCACATGCTTTATCACATAACCTTTCCTCTCGGCCACACTTTAGCCTCTTTCAATACCCAAATAACCTCTCAAATTCTAATGGCCAATGCATGGCACAAGATTGTCTAATACTTGGCTATTTTTTTTCTACCCTCCAACGCATAGTTCTAAATAATCTATTTAAACACTTAGAATTTTCCTACTCTTTAACATAGGATTTAACTTATACTTAGTTAATCCCTTTTATTTCTTGCTTAACTAGGGAAAATGGAAATCCGGGTTTCACAAAAATCCTTAAGGTGCATATCGAGCATCACTTATTTTTGTGCATCCTATTAAGTTGTCCAATCATAACCTATCATGTGGCAATTTTTTTTATTTCTTTTTTGAAATATTTTAATTCTTTGTTGGTGTGAGTGATAAGAATGGGGTATAGATGCACCCAAATAATACCTAATTGAAAATAGATGAACCAAAGTTGGAAAATATAAGAACCAAAATGAACCGAAGATTAAAATTTAGGGATCAAAATGAAGCTTTTAAAAATAGAGGAACCAAAATGAATCAAAGCGAAAAGTATCAACATTGTAGTAGTATATTTAAACATAGGGCAAATATCAATTTATACCCATAAACTTTGGGGATTATATCAATTTAAACCCTAAACTTAGAATAGTATCAATTTAAACCTTAGACTTTGAGGGTTATTTATCAATTTAAACCTTGAACTTTGTGATTTGTATCAATTTAAACTCCAAACTAATAATTGGACCAATTTAAACCCCGATTATAAGTGTATCAATTTAAATCCTGAACTTTCATAAATTATTCCGTTTAAACTCTGAACTTTCATAAATATATCAACTTAAACACTAAACTTATCTAAATAAGACATAATGGGGGGTTTAAGTTGATACAATTATGAAAGTTTGCGGTTTAAGTTGATACACTTACAAAAGAATCGAGTTTAAATTGATACAATTCCCAAGGTTCTTAAATTGATACAATTATCAATTTAGGGTTTAAATTGATACAACATCTAAAGATTAGAGATATAAATTGATATTTGCTCTTTAAATATATTTAAATATATTTTAAAGATTAATAAATATTTTTGGAAAAAGATAAACAATAAAAGATTTGGGAAAAATGACATTTGAATATAAAGTATATGTTCCCAGTTCCCATCAACGATTTTTTTAAAAAAATAATGTTATTTTAACGATTATTAACAAAAATAAGGTTGGGTTGAAAGTATTGGCAAAAATAGGTTTTGAAATCGTGTATCCAGTACACGATAATCCCTTAATCGTGTACCCGGTATACGACTTCCTTTAGAGTCCGTGAAGTGGCAGTGACCTGGCGCGCAGACTTTTCACCTTCCTTCCTCTCTCACAGTCGCATTGTCGCCTCCTCTGCCTCCTCCCCGGCTGTCTCCAATCTTACTGTTGTCGCCATCCTACTTCGTCGTCGTGAGTCGATCTACCACCTGCCTTAGGTAAAAGTTTTATTTATTTATTTCCAAAGTTTGTACATTTGGGTTATCCTTTTGTTCCAATACATGAAATTTCTTTCATAGATCTATTATTTTGTTTTCATTTGGACTGATTTAAGTGTATGATTCATATTTTATTTGGGCTTATTTAAGTGTATGATTCATAGATTTTCATTGGGCTAATTCATAGATCTATTTTTTTTATTTGGACTTATTTATAAATCTATCTTTTTTTTAAATTTTATTTAAGACGATTTAAGAAAATATTTAGATTGTTTGAAATATTAATTTATTTAGATTTTCTTAAAAAGAAGGAACTCTTTTTAAGAAAATTTACAAAAGTTGAAAACTAAATGTTGTGACAAAAAAAAAAGGATTTAAAAGTTTGAAATATTATTTTTATGTAATGGAATTTTATTTGTTATGTAATATAATTTGAACTTCGTAGGTAATGAAACTCGGTCCTTTTAATCTTGTGCAACTATATCAACAAAATACCTATCATTCACAATCGATATGGGATAATTCTTCTACCATGGTTTTGGGTTGTCGGAGAAGGGAGACATCTGCACAACATACTATCCCATTTGATCCACGGATTACTCATTACGTTGAACAGGCTCAACATACTATCCCATTTAATCCACGAATTACTCATTACGTTGAACAGGCTGGTTTTCTTGGGATTGCACAAATTAGATTTATCTAACTTGATTGGCACCTCATTACTGCTTTAGTAGAGTGTTGGAGACCAGAAACCCACACATTTCACCTACCTTGTGGTGTACAATTACGTTGCAGGATGTTGCTATTCAGTTTGGGTTACAAGTGGACGGAGAACATTTGACGGGTTCAATACAATATGATTGGAAAGCTATTTGTGATGAACTCTTGGGCATTCTACCAAATGATTTAAAAGGCGCAAGATTGAGTATCTCGTGGTTAGCGTCCTAATTTCCAAAATTGCCTCCCGATGTCGACAACATCAGCATATGTAGGTATGCACGAGCATACATTATGCAGCTTATTGGAAGATTTTTGTTCGCTAACAAGTCAAACACTCTGGTACATCTTATGTTTCTCCCTCTACTATCTGATTCTTATGATAGATTTAAAATTATAGCACCACAAATCTAGCTATAGGCCCCAGGTCATCGTTCACTATGTGTCAGGTATTATTCATTTTTATATATTTATTTCATTATCATTTTAGGTAAGAATATAAGTTAATTATATTTTTTTATAATTTTAGATGGGATGGTGTATTAACTGTCTTTGAACAGTTAACAAATATGTTACTAGTATATTGACAAATAATTGATAGAAAATCAGGTAACAAATGTATATATAAATGAATATTTAAATTTTTTTAGGTGTATAGTTATCTTCTTTTTTTTTTTTTTGTCACATTAATTGAACGTCAAACACGCAAGATATTTGGTCTATCAGATTACTGTCATGATGGTCAAGACATCTGGTTGACCATTAACCCTCTTATATGTTTCAATATAGTAGAGTGACATCATCCAGATTGTGTGTTGAGACAATTTGGTCTGCGACAAATGGTATCTTCGTTGTGTTATACACTCTCAGCACTACGCAAATTGATTTAAGAGATAAGCACGACCAAAACTAGTGTCGATTTCACGCATAATATATACCCTAGTAGTGTGCACGTCATGATCGTTGTGCACAGGGAGAATTAACAAATGGACATGCTGTGTCAGATAACTATTTTTCCTGGTACGATTCAATCATTAGACGATTTATCACACCTGACAGCGCTGTATGGTAAGAGATTTATAATCTTACATTTTCCAAATATATGATATGAATATTATTTAATATTAATTTTTTCATCGTATAGAATATTTTATCCCAGATGTATAACAATATTCAATATAACACATCTTACCAGTGTTGGGTTTAATGTATAATCAAACATTAGTTAATGTAGAAAGTATTATTCAACAAACAAGACGACTCAATGTTATTGACACTGATCGAAGACATGTTCGTCGTAGATGACAACGACAATAAGGCGAAACTAATTTAGAGGCACATGAAGACAATCCCTGTGGGTAAGCGCCAAGAGATCGTCTTTAAACTTCATGTAAACTTCTATTTTGAAATTAAATAACTAATTTTTCTTTTATCTATCTTTTTATTTGTAGAGACATACAACTTAGTCAAGTCAAAAATTTATTTTTAACATGAGTGTAGACTAATTAAGTTTTCATTGCATATTAAATATATAATTAAGTTTATTAATAAAGAAATTTGTTAGTTAAAAATTTAAAAAAAAAAAGTCAAAATTGAGGGGAAAAAAAACACATAAAGGTGGGTCCACGAGTTTGTCGTTGACCAATCCACCGACGCTAACATAGTGCTTACTTGGTAATGACTAGATTAAAGGTAATAGTGTACGGGTACACGATTATCATCCCAAATACAACCCTATTTTTGCCAATATTTTCCATTTCCACCTCTTTTTGAAAAATTTTCCTATCTAGCACATTTTTTTTTGTCATTAGTTTGAAAAACCACTATATTCCCCCATCAACTCTCATTATTTCAATCTATTATTTAATTATAAACAAACTTGATTGCATTCATCATCTTCCCCAGATCATTTCCTTCATCTTCATCACAAAAAAACTTGTGATCATATTCATCAATAATGGCGATTCTTCTGTCCAACTTTCTCTTCTCAATTCCAAAGCAACTCCACCACTCCAAACAATCCTCTTCTCAACTCCATTACTCAACCTCAAATTTTCAGTTCCAAGGCTTCAGATTAATCAATACAAGGAACACAGTGCAACAATCACAATGTCAAGTAGTTTCAAGAACCAGAGACTCATCCTCTTCCACAGAACTCGAAAGTCAAAGAAACATGGAAGAATTAGTCGTACCTGAAGCGAAAGTCGCTGATTCCTGGCGAGAAATCCACGGCAGCAACGATTGGACTGGATTACTGGATCCAATGAACGATCTCCTCCGCTCCGAGTTAATCAGATACGGCGAAATGGCACAATCTTGCTACGACGCCTTCGATTACGATCCGTTCTCAAAATACTGCGGAAGTTGCCGATTCAGTCGCGGCAAATTCTTCGAACGACTCGGAATGGAAAACGAAGGCTATGAAGTAACAAGGTACCTGTACGCAACATCAAACATCAACATGCCTAATTTCTTCAAGAAATCGCGATGGCCAAAGGTATGGAGCAAGAACGCGAACTGGATCGGATATGTAGCAGTATCGAACGAGGAGAAATCGAAAGAGCTAGGGCGGCGAGACATCGTGGTGGCGTGGAGAGGAACGGTGACGCGGTTGGAATGGATTGTGGATCTGATGGATTTTCTGAAACCTGTTGCGGCGGCGAAGATTCCTTGCTCTAATTTGGGAGTGAAGGTGGAATCAGGGTTTCTGGATCTGTATACGGAGAAGGAGGAAGGTTGTCGATACAGTAGATTTTCGGCGAGGGAGCAGGTGGTGGCGGAGGTGAAGCGGCTGTCGGAGAGATTTGGAGCTGAGGAGGAGATGAGTATTACGATCACTGGGCATAGTTTGGGAAGTGCTTTGGCGGTTGTGAGTGGTTTCGATGTTGCGGAAACCGGGTTGAACCGGTTGGGAAATGGGCGGGTTGTGCCGGTTTGTGTTTTCTCATTCTCGGGGCCCCGTGTTGGTAACGTCTCCTTCAAGGAACGCCTTCACGAATTGGGAGTTAAGGTATTATTATTATTATTATATGAAAAAGGAGTTGGTTTTTTTTTATATTTTTTTTATTAGAAATATCTAAAGAAAATAAAATCAAAATGAAAACAGGTATTGAGGGTGGTAAATATTCACGACATGGTTCCAAAAACACCTGGATTTTTATTCAACGAAAGCATACCTACGGCAGTGATGAAATTTGCGGAGGAATTACCGTGGAGTTATTCACACGTGGGGGTGGAGTTAAAATTGGATCACAAAAATTCACCATTTCTTAAACAAACCAACGACCCCGTTTGTGCCCATAATTTGGAAGCTCTTTTACATTTACTTGATGGGTAAGTTCCTCACATTTTTATCTCTTCTTTTCTGGTATCCTAACAAAATTTATTTTCTCCTTACATTAAATTGATATTAAAAATCTCTAAAAATTTAGTCTTAATTTCAATTAAACTTCTATACTTTAAAAAATTCTATTCTTTTACACTTTAGTTTTAATTTTTTATTTTTTCCTTTAATAATGAATCACTCGATCATCCTTATTTTATCTAATTAATCTACTTAAGTAACAATATGAAATAGCATGTACTAAATCATTTTTTTTAAATATATATATATTATAGATATAAAGGCTTTATTTTTTGAAAGTCTAATTTTCTCAAAAAAAAAAAAAATCTAAATATAGCTACAATCATTTTGATTTAAATTTGTAATTTAACCAAATCCATATATATATATATATATATATATAATTCAAAGTTTTTTATCTTTTTTTTTTTAATGGAAGGGATTATTATTATTTAACTTTGTGAAATAAAAAATAACTTTAAACTAAAGATGAAGACCAATTTCAAAACTTGTTAAAAGTAAAATTAAACATCTTTTTAAGCAGATAAACAGTAAAATGATAGGAATCAAAGGATCAAAATAATTCAATATAATTTATGAAAGTTAGTGAGATTTTCGTAAACTAAAATAATAATTAAATAATTAAATAAAGCCACTATGTAATACATATTTACATATCGTGATTCTCCCTTGACCACCATTAAATAAATACAAATTGTACCATAAAAACAAAATAAATTTGAGTCTTGTTTTAGTTGTTTTTAGAATAAATTACTTTTAGGTTCAATACAATTTTTCTCACTATACTTTACATTCTAATCTATTCTCTATACTTCCAATAAATTTTAATTCAAATTTTTAATTGAAAATATTTAATAATTTCCAATTATAAAAAGAATGAAAATAAATATTAAATAGAAAAAAAAATAAAAGTATAAGAACTAAAAATAATATTTTAAATTTGTTTTGTAATATTTATAAACAAGAGGGAATGCAGTGTTTTGCTCACATTTCGAAATAGCTTGATTTGGACATTATACTATAAATTATAATATCACATAAAATCAAGGATTGGGATATGATTCTTTGTCACAACCGTGATTGACATTATTTTATTATTATTATTCTTCTTCTTATTATTATTATTACTATTATTACTATTATAATATTTGTATTTTTTTATTATTATTATTAAATGAAAACGACCGTCATTGACCATTAATATGTTAAATGGAAGAAATCTATGTGGTAGTTGGCATTGGCAAAGATGTTTGAGATTGGTAATAGCTTTTGGGGAAAGTGTTTTTATATTAAAATTTTGATCTTATATAATTTTAGACGTTTGTTTTCAATTATTCTTCTTATGATTTTAGATTGTTATTTTAGTTTCAAGTTTTGGTTTTTTGATTAAATCAATACTTAAATCTAATTGGCTAATTAAAAAATAAATCACATCTTTATATTCCTTAGGTTTCTTATTCAACACTAAATTTTAAAGGGACTTCTTTACCTATATGACTCCAATTCACATTACAACTTCTTAGAAAATATGCCAATGTCGTAATCATGAGGACGAGGTTGGAAGTTTGGCTAAATAATATAGACTAAATAATTAGAATACAATTGTCCACATCCTTCATGAGGAAACCTCTAATAAGGAGGGAAATCCTCATTGGAAAAAGGAGGAATGGGGAGTGAGGGTAAAAAAATCATGTGAACTAAATCGAGAATATATTTCCTCTCTATTATGTTATCCGTCCTTGTCCCTTTGCTTTTTTTTTTTTGTGGAAAAAAAGAGATTATTATTTGATTAGAATTTCAAGTTTTATTATATGTGATGTACATAATTTGACATGTTTGAATCATCTGATTGAACATTTAACTTATATATCGATAATTAAATAATTTAATATGTCATATTATTTTTGTTTCTATGAATAAATTTAAGAAAATTCTCTTTAAATTGAAAGAGAAGCTATTTAATGGGGGGCAAGAACTGGGAATCTAGGCATACCCGTAAACATCCCTATATATGTACCAAATTTATATTGGAGCCACTTTGTGATTTTAGCTATTAAAGCATATTTTAAAAATTTATTTATGGAGTTTGGAATAAAAATTAAAATAATTATAAAACGAAGTCTTATCTCACCTAAATTTACGCAAGTGAAACAGGTACCACGAAAAGGGTGGTAGGTTTGTGTTAGCGAGCGGGAGAGATCCGTCACTGGTTAATAAAGGTTGTGATTTTCTAAAAGATCATTACTTAGTCCCACCAAATTGGAGGCAAGATGAAAATAAAGGTATGATAAGGAACAAGGATGGCCGTTGGATACAACCTGATAGATCAAAATTCGATGATCATCCTCAAGATGTACACCATCATCTTAAGCAATTAGGCTTAGCTTTTGACTCCTAATTTCTTAATTTGTACCCAACTAGTTAATTCAATTTCTATAGATGGGTAATATGAAATAATAATAATATGTGTCTATTTTGTGGGTTAATGATTGGTATTGTTAGTGGAATATATTGGACATTGTAGGAGAGTTATGATTCGATAACGTTTCTGTTTTTTTTGTTTCTAGTTTCTTGAAACAAAAGCATTTGATAACCTGTTTATGTTTCTTGTTTTTCATTCTTCAATAACTGGAATTGACATAATCATGTTTCTTGTTATTTTTTCTAATGCATAAATAAAAATATATTTGTTTCTATTTTTTACTAATAAAATGCATAATAAATATCTAAATGCAAATATAACATAAAAAATTTAGATATGCAATTTAAAAAAGGCTAAATTACAAGTGTCATTAAACAATATAGTTTTTAAATTTTCAAAAGGGTTTAACATGTCTTCAAACTTTCAATTGCATCTAATGGATCCATTTGTTTTCAATTTTATCGCTAACAAATATAACAAAGTTTCGTTTGGTAATCATTTTGTTTTTTATTTTTTTTCTTTAAAAATTAAGTCTATAGACGTTACTTCCACTTCTAAATTTCTTTTTTTGTTTTCTACTTTTTATATATGGTTTAAAAAGCAAGGCCAAATTTTGAAAACTAAAAAAATAACTTTTAAAAAGTTGGTTACAAAACACTTTTGGTCCCTAAACTTTTATGCAAGTAACAATTTAGTTATTGAACTTTTGTTGTAACGATTTAGTCCCTATACTCTTAATGTTGTAACAAATTAGTCACTGAACTTTAGTATGTAACAATTTAGTCCTTGTACTTTTAAATTCGTAACAATTTAGTTCCTAACGTAAACAAACTGTTGGGGTTGATGCTCTAAATCTCGTAAGGTCATATAGTTTGTAATTGTAATGTAAAAACATTTTTTTTATGTAACAAAATATGTGATGCTTTATTTCAAAATTAGTTGCACTGACCACAAACTAATAAACTAACATCCAGGGTTATTTTGTAGCTTAACATGTATGTAGAGACATACGAATGGATCATGTTTAAGTGATATCCTAAATAGTCTGTAGTAGATGAATAAGGTCGGATACCTTATCATGGTGATACTACGAGTATGACCCGCTTTGTAGGTGTTACAATTGTTGTAAAGTACTACAAATGATATGATTCTGATCATTCATGTGGAGACATATGAGCGGGGATATTCTATACAAAGGAGTTTGTATAAGACCAGACCATGAAATGTTTAGTCTCATTATATAACGTTGTTCTATAGAAGTTTGCATTTTACCAGGATGATCATAGGTAATATGACCTGAATTCTGAGTGAGTTGTGAACTCCTGCCAATGAGGGTCGTCCTTTGATTTGTATGGGTGAGAGTGACCAGATCGCTGACTCAACAAGCCTACCATTTTGGGGATTCGTCTAGTTGGGGAGCTGGGAACACAGCTACACAAGAAGGAATTCACTCCTTCCCCAATGTCAGGGCAAGTAAATAAATTGCTTCTTTAAGGAATGATTCTAGGGCTTGAATAATATGGCACTGCACCCTCTCCTGGCCCTAGAGGGATTTGATTATAGTTGGACTATGATTTATTGTTCATTAGAGGGATCAACGGTACTTAAGAAGTTAGATGTAACTCGTTTTGCCTATTTGTACTTAGAGCAAGTTGTGAAGGGTTATCGTACTGTTGATTGGTTATATCCAATCGACACAGAAATATATCTGTAGTGTGAAGAGTGCAGTTGTCGGTCTTGAAATATCCCAAATTGAAAGGAACCGTAAGCGGAAGCAAGATCGACCCAAATCCATTTTTCATTGAATGTAAATTTTACAGTAAATAAAGAACAAGATATACATTTATATAAATTACCACATGCTATTAAAAAGGTTTTAGAAACCTTACCTTTGAAGACTTCTTTTCAAGAATCCCTCGAACAGCACACGAACGTCTTGAAGACTTTCTTCAAGAAAACTTCAAACAAGAGCACGAACACTACCACAAAGGCTTCATTGGTATTCTCACGTAGAGAACCTAGAAGTGGTGGGCTCTGGCTATTTTGGATTGGGAAAATTTTAGTAGTAAGGAGGAAGGTTTAAAATTGTTCATCAACAACTCAAATAACTCACAAAATAGTTCTGTCTCTTTTCCTCACTATCAAAATCGATGATCAAAAGCCAAAAAAGGAAAACTTTCTTTTTAGAATGCCAAATATAGCAACTACCCACTTACGTGGGTGGAGAGAAAATAGGAGGAAGGGAGTTGTAACTCCCTTCCTTATTTTTTAAAAATAACATTTACTCTCTCTCTCTCTCTCTCTCTCTCTATATATATATATATATATATATATATAACACTTATCATATAATATATATATTAAATTATACGTTATATCAAATATAACATATAACCTATAGTTTCTTTTCTCTCTTATATGACATTTAATATAAATCACATTTATATTAAAATTAACAATTATGAATCCAATTCATATTAATAATATTTGAATCATATTCAAATATTTATTTCCTCTCACTAAAGCTATAATATATCAAATACATTATTATAATTATATGACATATAATTAAAATAACTTAATTATATCATATATAATTAAATCTCTCTACTAATTTGAACAATTCAAATTAATCCAAAAATTGATTCTCAATTAAACCTATTGAGCTACCAATGGGACCTCATGGACCTATAGCTTGAATCTCCAACGGTACATGAATAATTTATTAAACTATTTAGTCAAATTATTTACCATTCGTTAACTGTCGGGCACTTCACTAAAGACCAACAGTTGCACTCTTCGCACTATAGATATATTTCTATGTCCATTGGATATAATCAATCAGCAATATGATGACCCTTCATAAATTGCTCGTAAATACAGTTAGGCCAAATTACCATTCTACCCCTATAGTTACATCTAACTCCTTAAGTACCACTGGTCCCTCTAATGAACAATAGATCATAGTCAAACTATGACTAAACCGTCTTGGGCTAGTAGAAGATGTGGCGCCAAATTGTTCAAGTTCCGAAATCAGCCCCTAAGGGAGCAATTTATCTACTTATCCCTACCTCGGGGAAGGAATGAATTCCTTCTTGTGTAGCTGTGTTCCCAGCTCCCCAAACAGATGAATCCCCAAAATGGTAGGCTTGTTGAGTCAGCGATCTGGCCATTCTCAGCCATACAAATCAAAGGACCACTCTCATAGGCAGGAGTTCACAACTCACTCAGGATTCAGGTCATGTTACCTATGGTCATCCTGGTGAAATGTAAGTCTCAATTATGAACGACATTATATAATGAGACTAAACATTTTGTGGTCTAGTCTTCTTTTGTATAGAATATCCCCGCTCATCAACGTTTTGATCAAAGCCATAAGATTTGGTTGCAATATCACACCTTATGTTCCAAGATCGAGAAGCTTGTTTCAGTCCATAAATAGACCGATTAAGCTTGCAAATCTTTTGCTCTTGACTTTGGGTTATGAATCCCTTGGGCTGCACCATGTAAATGGTCTCCTCAAGATTGCCATTCAAAAAGGCAGTTTTGATATACATCTGCCAAATCTCATAGTCATAATATGAGGCAATGGATGGGAGGATCCGGATAGACCTAAGCATGACAACAGGTGAGAAAGTCTCCTTATAGTCAACTCCCTTTACCTAGGTATAACCCTTTGCCACTAATCTAGTCTTGAAGGTTTGCATCTTCCCATCAGTACCTTGTTTCCTCTTGTAGATCCATTTACAACCTATAGGTTTAATCCCATCAGTTGATCTACAAGATTCCATATAAAATTGAAGTACATAGACTCCATTTCAAAATCCATCGCTTTGATCCATTCATCTTTGTTAATATCCTCTATTACCTTCTTGTAAAATAGTGGATCCTTAACTTCACCATTAGCTACCATAGCCAAGATTTTGCAACCCTCCCACTACGTTGAGGTTCCCTCAACACTTTAGGTGGATTTGACCTACTAGATGATCCTACTTCAACAACTCTTGTTGAGGTACTAGGTTCTTCAACAACTCTTGTTGAAGATTCAATAGTTTCTTTAAAAATTTCATTCAATGCAATCTTACTTTTGGGTCTGTGCTCCCTTGTGTGGTATTCTTTCAAGAAAAGTAGTGTTTGTCGATACAAACACTTTGTTTTCTTTAGGATAAAATAAGTAACCACCTCTCGTTCCTTTGGGGTAGCCTACAAATAAGAACAATCTTGAACGTGGTTCCAATTTCTTAGGATTAGCCTCGAGCACATGTGCTAGGTATCACAATCTAACTTTGAGATTGTAGATTGTGATCCCACTTGTGCAGACAGTGTAATGGCGACACATGAGTGTTGACACATCTGGTAAAGACAGAGGGCCAAGAGAAGTGTCATGATGCGACCGAGGAGGACGGTGCATCATCCAACACACCAACATAAGTGGGCAAGAATGTCATGTTGAACATTAAGCAGAAAGACAAGCAACTGTGTCATTGGTGGTGTCAGTGACAAGCTCCATGGGGGCCAGATGGGGCCCCGGGCTGTGGCCTCAGAAGGTGGGGTTCCGTCGAGAGTTTGGACGAGTGACGCTACAGTTAGATGCATATTGATAATATATGCAAGCACGTCGAATTTCATGTCAATCAGAGTTCAGACGAGTGCTCTACATTGGTGAGCGACAGTTTGACACATTTGACATTCATGGGTGGCAAAGAGGAAAGTGTTCATAATGCACTATAAGGGGAGGCATGGTGTCAGCTCTCCGCCACCCCTGGGCCCTGTGGCCTAAGTGAGCTACCCCATGGCACATACGTGTGTCATGGCGTGGGCGAGCGTTACAAGACAAGTGTCTTGGGCGTCTTCCATCGAGAATGAGATCTCATGGACAGTGTCGGACGACGCGGGTATGCCTACATTGCGCCTTTTCCCATGAGCCAGAGGTTCGATGTAGTACCCAGTATACCGTTTTGATTCGACAATGGCTCGGAAGGGCCCAAGTCTCGATTATATCCGGATGGATGGATGTTCGGGAAGTTTCGAGTTGGATTGTTGCCCATGGGTCAGTTGATGATGGTTCTCGATAAGCGTGCCCAAGTAGGAGAGAGAAAGCTGATGACATTCCGACACTCGGGATGGCATCCTAAAGCATCGGTGGGACTCGATACTTCTCGGTTGGCCCGATACTTGCTCGAGTGGTCTCGTTAATCAGTGTGATGGTTCGGTAGAGCTCGATAAGAGAGTAGAAGTGTGGGGGATGTGTTGTTGGGAACCAAGATGACGAAGAGTGATGTGACGTTGCATTGTGATGACCTTAGCCTCATATATGGGTAAGGTTGAGCCTCAGAACTTGGCCTAGAGTAGAGGCAAGTCGGCTAAAGTCGCACATGAGAGAAAATACTCGTACGGGCGACATGTATGGCCGAATGAAGTTCAGTTTCGCATGAGTTCAATTCAATCGAGGATGGAATAACCTCGCCTAAGGTCCGATGAAGCTTCAAAGAGTCGAGCAAAAAGTGAATTGGGACTTGAGCATCCCTTAAGGCTGACCATGATCATGGGTGAATCGTGGTGCCGCATGGTTGGAGAAGTATGACCGTGACACTGAGCAACCCTAGATTCTAAAATGACATAAACTAGCTTTATGACCATTCCATAACGCCAAAGGTGTTCTAGCAACACTCTTGGATGGAATACAATTTAAGATGTACAATGCAGTCTCTACTGCATAACCCCAAAACGAGTCAAGTAAGGAAGTGTAACTCATCATAAACCGAACCATGCCCAACAGGATTCGATTTCTCCTTTCTGATACACCATTTTACTGAGGTGTACAGGTGCTGAGAGTTGGAATACTATTCCATATTCTATCAAATATTTCTGAAATGTTAAATCCATAAACTCTCCACCTCGATCACATCGAAATGTTTTAATAGTTCTATTTAATGCATTTTCAACTTCAGCCTTGAATTCTTTGAACTTTTCAAAAGATTGAGACTTATGTTACATTAAATAAACGTACCCATATCTTGAATAATCATCAATAAAGATGATGAAGTATTCATAAACTCCCCTAGCTTTTACATTCATCGGACCATAGAGATCTGAATGTACTAGCTCTAAAGGTTCATTGGCCCTGTGACCCTTTCCAGTAAAAGGTCTCTTAGTCATCTTGCCTTCAAGGCATGACTCACACACAGGTAAAGAATTTTCTTCTAACTCGCTTAGAAGTCCATTCTTCACCAACCTCTCAATCTTATTAAGATTGATGTGTCCTAGTCTTAGGTGCTAAAGTTGGGCATTTTCTTTAGATTAAACTTTAAGTCTTTTATGTTGAGTTACTACAGTCTTAAATATTTCTGTGTTATGGAGGGTATTAGTTGCTAATGGTCTGAGCACATAAAGATTATTTTCCAGTTTTGTAGAAAAAATATCAACATTATTTTTGGAAATAAACACTTTATTTACAATGAAGTTGATACAGTAAGAATGCTCAAGCAAACACTTTACAGAAACTAGGTTCCTTTTTACATCAGGAGCTACATAAACATCTTCTAAAATAAGAAATTTGTTCTATAAAGTCAACCGAATACCTCCCACTGCCATAGTCGAGACGACGTGCCCAGTTCCAACTCATAGTCATCTTACCAGCATCTAGTTGCCACCAAAAACTAATTCCCTGAAATGAAGAACAAACATGGTTAGTGGCCCCAAAGTCAATAATCTGGGCAGAATCATCATTCTCCACTAAACAGGTTTCTAATACAAGTAAACCATATTTATCTTGCTTGGCTTTCTTCTTTTCTGCCAAATATTTAGGGCAATTCCTTTTCCAATGACAATCTTGGTCACAATGGAAACAGATTCTCTTTGCAGCCTTGATGGGTTTTCTACCCCTTTGAACAGTAACTACAGGGCTAGCTTTCCCCTTTCCAACATTCTTCTTCTTCCATTTTTTGGTGCCGGAGGAAAAAGGTACAAACTAAGTTCCAAAGGTCGAACCTTTATGGAACTTTTTAGAAGATGAAGCAACATTTGCTTCATTCTTTTGTTCCTTACTTTTCATCAAGGATTGGAAGGTATAAGCTCATTAAGCAGAGTGGTCAGGTTGTAGTCAATCCTATTCAAAACAGCATTGCATGAAAATGTAGGAAGTTTTCAGGTAAAGATTCCAATATGAAGCTAACCTGACTGGCTTCATCAATGCTCGACCCATTCATCTCCGCCACGTTGAAATGGACCATCATGTTGAGAACATGTTCTCGAACAGATCCCCCTTCTTGCATACGGGATTGAAGATGTGTCATGCCTGAGTCGTGTAGACGGTTGTCAGAACATTCTCCTTAGGGACTCCATGATCTAACGAGTTGTGAGCATGGGCTCATGCTTCTTAGCCAAGACTTCATTAATACTAGCCAAGATATATGCTCAGGCCTTTTCGTTTGCATGACGTCCAATGCTCATATGCTTCCCAAACATTTCGAGGAGCATTGTGAGCTGGAAGGGAAGGACAATCCTCCATCAGGACAAAGCGAAGATCATCGACGATCAGTATAGTGTTGATTGTGTTTTTCCAACTAGTGTAATTCTCTCCCGTTAATTTATCCGCGACAAGTAAACTTAAAGTAGCGGTAGCCATATTAAAGAATTTTCTAAAAAGAACAAACTATTTACATTTAGTCTACTTGCATTAAACCACTTAAGACAACCAATAAGATTTTAGCAAAATCGTCTAGTGTATCCTAAGTTACATCTATTTTGCAATGATGATTCAGTGAGGTAGGAAAAAATTCACTATAGGGTGATCAAGTGCCCCTTCACTGAAATGAGACATTCTCAACCATTAGACAGAAACAACACCTTGTCACTGTAACTAACAATCATCATTGTTCAATCCAAAATTTGTTAACATCTTTAACAATTATGTGTAAGTGTAATTCCTCATTTTAGGTTCTAAAGTTCCACCATAATAAGCCAACAGTGGGAAAAACTCGATAGGGACATGAAAATAAAACAACCCTATCAATTTCTGGAGATCAAATAAAGCATCATGCAATACTGCCATCCTTTAGGGGAACACCCACGATACTACAAGGTGATGTATGAAACTTCATTTAACCTAATGAGAGAGCCCAAGGGATGTGCTGTCACACGTCCCACTCCCACTTACTATAAGAACTCTCTCTATTCACCTTGTTATTGACCTATCCAAATGTCACCCGTAGAGGGACACCAATGGTGCCTCGAGGCCGAGTGTAGATCTCACGATCTGAATTTACAGGGAGAAACGTGTAGAGGATAAAATGAAGTATCATATACCTCATTTTCCTCCCACTGAGCGTTTTACCTAGGTAAATAAACTTAGGAAAAATTTGACTACTGATTTTATCTAAGTGTTTATTTAATTTACTAAAAAAACAAAGCTTGTCTTTGATGAATAAACAATTTTATTTGAATTCTCATTAGACTCTTTGATAGACTTTGATCAAACTTGGCATGTAACAAATCTATCTAATTCACCTTTCCAGGTAGGTTCCCAGGTAGGGCTGCGACGTTTCCATCAACTTAAATACCCCAGCCTAGCTAGAACCCACCTTAGCCAAAAAGTCTCTTATAGATACATTTGTTACATATTCAATCTTTTATTAAGAATCAATTTAATCCTATTAAACCTATTAAAAGATTAAACTAAGATTTCTAATCTCATTAGAAATGTGATCTTAGGTCTATCTCAATCATGCTTTAAAACAATTTTAAAAAATGATTATAGCCTAAGGTTTTCATGCAACTCTTAATTATTGATTTTAATTCTAATTTCATTTAGTTATAACAATTATAAATAAATGAAATAATTTAAACATCCATTGCATGCTTGACATACTTCAATTAATCATAACATTTATAAATTAACCTAAGATAATATCATGCTTCATGAAATCTTCATTCATTACTAATATATATAAGAATTATATAAGTAGGTAATGAATCATACTATAGCATACTTTCCATACATTCATTCAACCATATATTATAATAATTATAATATAAATGATGCATGGATATGCTATAATGCATGTATACATATACTATAATATTTATACTATATGATGCATAAGCATGCTATATAATTTAAATCATGCATATTCATATACTATAACACTTATAATATAAAATGATGCATGAATATAAATGCATAACCTATAGTGGGTTTTAAAACTATATGACATATAAGATGAAACATACATCATATATATATTTACACTAACAGTTAATGGACCGGGATAGGACACCTAAAAGGAAATTTAAAAGGCTAACTACTACATAAGTCATCCGGTTCGAAACAGGTAAACTAGGCCTTGAACCGCTTGAACCGAACCGCCCTTCAACGAACTCTCTTCAGTGTTCGTGGAGCAAACCTTGTTATGCAATCTTGTAGCAAAGTCTACACGATCTTATAGCATTAGCTACACGATCATTTAGCAAATGCTACACGATCGTGTAGCAAAAGCTACATGATCGTTTAGCAAAAGCTACATGATTGTGTAGCTATAACTATACGATCTTGTAAAACTGCTTCGTCTTCTTCATCGAATCAGTGCTCTAAAACTCTTCTTTGAAGTTCCCGAGGAATAGCACGAGCAACTCAAACTAAGAATTACAGACTCTATAGAAAAATTATGCCCAAAGTAGGGGCCTTTACAAACCAAATTTGTAAACAAATAAAGCCTTAAAACAGAGTATCCAATCCCGAAACATCCATCAACAAACATTAAAAAACATTCATCACATGAACTTTAAATAGAATGCAGAGTATGTAAAAACCTACCATCACTGTAAAAGCGATTAAACAAAATAATAGAATTTGAGATCAGATAACCAGCAACTGGGCTCTGATACCAATTGAAGGATCTCAAATTGAAAGGAACCGTGAGTGGAAGCAAGATCGACACAAATCCATTTTTCATTGAATGTAAATTTTACAGTAAATAAAGAACAAGATATACATTTATATAAATTACAACATGCTATTAAAAAGGTTTTAGAAACCTTACCTTTGAAGATTTTTTTCAAGAATCACTCGAACAGCACACGAACGTCTTGAAGACTTTCTTCAAGAAAACTTTTAACATTAGTACAAACAGTACCACAAAGGCTTCTTTTGTATTCTCAAGTAAAGAACCCAGGAGTGGTGGACTCTGGTTATTTTGGATTGAGAGAATTTTAGTAGTAAGGGAAGGTGCTCAAATAACTCAAAGAACAATTCTATCTCTTTTTCTCGCTATCAAAATCAGTGATCAAAAGCCAGAAGAGGAAAACATTCTTTTTAGAATGCCAAATATAACAACCACCCACTTATGTGGATGGAGAGAAAAGAGGGAGAAGGAAGTTGTACCTCCTTCCTTATTTTTTAAAAATAACATTTAATATATATATGTATAAATATGATAACAATTATTATTATTATTATTATTTAATTTATATATAATATATTATATATTTATATTAAATTATATGTTATATCAAATATAACATATAGTTTTAATATTGTATCACATACAATATAATCTATAATTTCTTTTTCTCTCTTATATGACATTTAATATAAATGTGACATTTAATATAAAATACATTTATATTAAATTTAACAATTATGAATCCAATTCATATTAATAATATTTTAATCATATTCAAATATTTATTTCCTCTCACTAAAGCTATAATGTATCAAATATATTATAATAATATATCACATATAATTAAAATAATTTAATTATATCATATATCATTAAATCCCTCTACTAATTTGAACGATTCAAATTAATCCAAAAACTTATTCTCAATTAATCCTATTGAGCTACCAAGGCAACCTCATGGACCTGTAGCTTGAAGCTCTAATGGTACATAAATAATTAATTAAACTCTTTAATCAAATTATTCACCATCTGTTAACTATCAGGCACTCTACTAAAGATTGACAGTTGCACTTTTCGCACTACAGATGTATTTCTGTGTCTATTGGATATAACCAATTAACAGTACGATGACCCTTCACAAATTTCTCGTAAGTACAGCTAGGTAAAATTACTGTTTTGCCCCTGTAGTTACATTTAACTCCTTAAGAACCTCTGATCCCTCTAATGAACAATATATCATAGTCTGACTATGACTAAACCTTCTCGGGCCAGGAGAAAGTGTGGTGCCACATTGTTCAAGCCCCGGAATTAGCCCTTAGGAGAGCAATTTATCTACTTACCCCTAACTCGTGGAAGGAGTGAATTCCTTCTTGTGTAGCTTTGTTCCCATTTCCCCAATGAGACGAATGTCTAAAATGGTAAGCTTGTTAAGTTGACGATCTGGCTACTCTCACTCATACAAATCAAAGGATCACCATCATAGACAGAAGCTCACAACTCACTCCAGATTCAGGTCATATTATCTATGGTCATCCTGGTGAAATGTAAGTCTTTATTATGAATGATGTTATATAATGAGACTAAACAATTTGTGGTCCGGTTTTATACAAACTACTTTGTATAGAATATCTCCACTCATATGTCTATACATGAATGATCATGATCAGATCATTTGTAGCACTTTTCAACAATTGTAATACCTACAAAGCGGGCCATACTCGTAGTGTCACAAGGATAAGGTACCCAGCCTTATCCATCTACCACAGACCATTTAGGTTATCACTTAAACATGATCCACCTGTATGTCTCTATACATGTTTAAGTTACAAGATAACCTTGGATGTTAGTTTATTGGTTTCTGGTTAATGTAAAAAATGGAATAAAATATCATATATTTTATTACATAGACAATGAGTTTGTTCAATACATTTACAGATTATAGGACCCTACGAGATTTAGAGCATCAACCTCAACAAGTCTTTAATGGAGAATCTGACTGTTAACGAATGGTGAATAATTTAATTAAAGAGTTTAATTAATTATTCACGTACTGTTGGAGCTTCAAGCTACAGGTCCATGAGGTCCCCTTGGTAGCTCAACGGGATTAAATGAGAACCAGATTTTTGATTAATTTGAATTGTTCAAATTAATTGACGGAATTAATTATATATGAAATCATTATTTAAATTTTAATTATATGTGATATAATTACTGAAGAAAATCGACACTCGATTTTCGTGAGCAACGGAAGCAAGATTAT